>NC_092414.1:186454271-187079271 GCF_040894005.1 Engystomops pustulosus
TGGCACGACCCAGAGAGATGGCGGCCCGGGAAACCGGAACAACAGAGGAGGTGAGTACAGGTTTGTTTTTTAAGAAATCCCTCCCCGACCTGCCTCCATAATTTTGAAAACAGTCTGACAACCCCTTTAACATCTCTCCAAAGTTCTGGCCCCGATTCCAAGGGCCCCTTAGCAGCTGCATATTTTACCTCTATGATATGCACACATTTAATTCTCCGCACCCAACAGCTGTCATTCAACCTTGGGTCTCCTGAGTTTTTATCTTGTGTGCTAAAAAAGCAATTCTGATCAAAGCCTCATTTTAGGTTTTTGGTAAGTTAAGAAAGATCCAGAGATTAAAGACATCAATGACAATGGCGTCTTAAGTATTGTTATCAGTATCAGTTGAACTGCGTCTCATGTTTCTTCCTTCTGCTTTGTCAGAAGAAGATAAAGCAGATCAAGGAAAACCTCTCCTATACTCTCGAGTTGCATTGTTCTGAATTAAACCAGATATTTTATGGGTGGGCTTTGGTGTCAAACAACAGAAGCGATCTTTAAAATCCTAAGGAGCGAACTGAAAGCTATCTGCAAAAAAAAAAAAGAGAGAGAATTATGAAAAGCAGCGGCGTGTTTTCCATAGACATTCTTTTTTTTCTCAACGCGTTTCGGTGTAATACAAAGTTGGAGCTTACAATGAACGTGAACACAGTCTCTTTGCGTACCGGGAGCCGTGATTGTTCTCAATTCTATATCCTTTGTTGATGTGGGATCTTCACTCAGGTATCAGACATGCATAAGGCAGACGGAATCTTCAAAAATTAATTGAGCACCCCAGCCCATTCTTCCTGGACAATAGATGGGAGCGAGCGCTCATCCTTCCGCCAGGCAGGCCGCTTTCTTATTAACTGTTTAAATTAATATCATACAAATTGACGGCTTTTATCGTTTTGTAGAAAACTTTTCCGCTTCCAGCTCTTGTTAAAGTCAAATATCAGATCGGATGTATGTTTTCAGAGAGGGCAGAAGTGACGCTAGTTCATCGGTTCTGTTGTAAGAAGCGGTTTGGATGTCTGATTTATTATGCTTTATTCTGTAGAAGAATCAGAGCCAATTTATAGTATTAAGAACAAGAAGCGGAATATTCTCCTGGAGAACGTATCCATCTACAGACAAAGTACTAAAAGAGTGGAATTAGGAATCCAAAAACTTTATAATGTCTGGGTTTGGGTACCAGTTTGGCACAGATCATGGATGTTTAAGTGCCAGCACCAATTGCGGGCATTAACAGTAGGGGGCTTAGCCAAACCCAGGCATGACCCTGAAATTGTAATGAACCTGCAAAGTTTTGGATGGAACCAAACTTTAGATACATCATCTTCCCCCATCCGTATTCTGGTACTTTTGACCCTTTTTCCTTTATCACTGACTATCCGTTTGCATTGAGATTTTGTACTGCATTGTCCTCCTGGTTGTGACCTGCATTTGGAGACCATCCCTCTCTGTTTTTATATTATCTGATCTTTTTCTCCATGTTTTCACTTTGGAGCAGTAAAGGAACATTGCTCAGTTTTCTCCTACCACTTAGAATAGATAGTGAAATTAGGCAGGGACAGCAGGGAAGGAACAGTTTAGACTCAGGGGCCACTGTCTTTATCTGTCTGTTCCCTGGCTTTGCACAACTATGATATTGCTTTAAAAAGTGTAAAATGTGAATGGCTTAAATGGTCATTAACCCTTCAAAAAGTGTCACTTTCTCCAGGTGGTTTAGATCCAAAAACTCTGAGATAGTTGAAAATAGCAGATACAGGTTGAAAATTGAAGTTATGTTAAGAAATGAAAATTACCAGTCATATAATGTCACAACACAAACTGGACCACTGAATTCTGCAATGTTGAAAAGTGCACTTTAAATAAGGTGGACATATTCATTTATAATATGCATACTGATGTACATTCAAATCTATAATTAGAAAGTATGCAGGTAGTATATTCCTGGCTCCCTCTAGTGGTGGCTGTAATTGTCAGAATTTCAACTTTTATATCTTTTTATGTTGAGAATTTGGAGCACTGTATCACAAATATAGAGTTTTGACTTATATAAAGATGTAGTTAGAAGTTACATTTATGTATAAGTTTATTGATGTCTAAAAGTTATATGAAAAAAACATCATAACAATAAAAAGTGAATGTTCACTTTCAATAATGCTACAATATTTTCAAAAATATTACAAGATGTGAAATAAGAATAGGCTCTTGCTGGATATGTAGTTGGGGATTTCTTTTTTATAGTATCTCGCTGTATTTTCGCACACATCTAGGGTAGGATGAATAATCTCTCTTGACAATGGCAGCAGAACAGAACAGCTATAGACGTGAATCATCTATTTTTTTTCTTCCATAAGCATAATTTGGTCTCCTGTGCTATTATTTGGAGTCTCAGATAACTTGTTACTAGTGCTGTGGAATATTTAGAAGTCTGGCACATCGTATGGCCAGGGCTTTATGTATACGGCTTCCATATTCCTTAGCAGCAGGTTTCTCCTCTGGTCTAGCCGGCTCTTTATATACTGCCACCTGTACAGTCTTAGCTCTTGGCTGTATGAATTGTTTCCCGGTTTCACCTGCGGGGAGAAGTCCTTTGTCAGCGTACTGTGAATTCTGCGCTTGCAGCAGCACAAGGGAACTGGGGTCTGCCTATAAATTCAACTATGATGCCCCAAAATATATAAATCTCACATTGCTCAGGCAGCTTGCAGAGACTGTTCCACTTGTATTATTTATCAGCAGCAAGGCGCCTGCCATGCTGATAAATTTCCAGGATCCAGCACATCGGTGCAGCTGCAATATATGTGCCAGACCACTTGGCACATGTGATTGCTTCGCCTGAGGTTCCGACAACCAGGAAATGAATTGCATTTTATTTTCCTGTCACCGCGCACCATTTCACCCTGACGCTGCCTAAATCTGCAGCATTGTCCGGAGCTAGAGCAGGGAAGAGGGAATTCTCAGCGGAGCGTCCAGACATATCGTACGCAGCTTCTCTTCCAGACCAACCTCGCATACCGCATATTACATATTACAGGCAGGAGAAGTAGAATCCACTGGGGGTCTACCGGCATTGGGTTGTCTTAGCTCTACCAATGTGAGATGGAAGGAGTTAAAAAGTATTTTGTATTGTATGGATGGAAGCGAATGGAAATTTTAGGCAAAAATATTAGGGTACTAGTCCTAAAATATGCAGTACTTGAGTGCAGAGATGAATTTGAGGTGCCACACATGGGATCACTCTGTAGGTTATTATTAATATCTTTATTTATATAGCGCACAAAGATTATGCAGTGCTGCACAGAGCTAACCAAATTCGTCCATGTCCCAAGGGGGCTCACAATCTCGGCAACCTACCAGTATGGGAGGAAACCCACGCAAAAACAAAGAGAACATACAAACTCTTTGCAGATGTTGACCTGGATGGGACTTGAACCAGGGACCCCAGTGCTGCAAGGCTGTAGTGCTAACCACAGAGCCACCGTGATGATCTTTCTGATATGCTTTCAATACTATACGGAGATTTCCAGGATTGACTAATAGGAAACCCATCGATTTGATAATCTTAGCTGGGATCTGTAAGGGAAAGTAGAATGAATGTATAGATGACAGCTGAACGCTTTGAGGTCAACCTGAATATTTTAGAATTCGGTTTTGTAAAGATTTGGGACAGTTGGTATAACAGGTTTTAAGCTATTATTACTTTTATTTATAGTTTGTTTTATTTATGTCAGGGTTTGGGGTCAGTGGACCCCTGGACCACCGGGGGAGGTGTCACTAGCCAACACCTGGGACTGGAATCTAAGTGGCACCCGGTCTTCACCAGAGCGCGCCGCAAAGCGGCATGGTCTTGTTGCAGCAGGGTACCACCAGATCCTTCCATAGGTGCAACTAGCCCGCGGTGGCAGCCGAGGTTGTGGTACAGAATTGGAACCCAGGCTTGAGGTCAGGAACAGGCACAAACTCAGGGCAGGCGCCAGAGATGCAGAGGTCAGGTCCAGGAAGGCATTGGGAGAACAAGGAAGGCAGGTACAGGAATGCAGGGATTAACACAAGGGAGCTTTCTCTTAGGCTGTGAGCTCAAAGATCCGGCAGGGAATCCTGGGAGCAGCCGGCCTTTAAGGAAACCCGGGAGTGCCAGCACCAATCATCGATGCGCTGGCCCTTTAAATTCTAGAGTGCCGGCGCATGCGCGGCCTAGGGAGCAGGGATGCCCATGTGGACCAGACCGGATGGGAGCAAGAGCGTAAAGAGGTGAGTTTGATGCCAGAACCGAGGGGGCAGCACCACAACGGAAAAGGGCACGGTTGTGTGGATCGTGTGGTCACCCGTGACAATTTATTTCTTTTTTGGTGTGTGTATGTACATGTTTGTGACTACATGTACATAGATATGATTACAGGCAATCCTCTATTTAAGAACAACCGATTTACAGATGACCCCCTAGTTACAAACAGCCCTCTGGATCTTGGTAATTTAATGTACTTAAGCCCTAGGATATAATAATCATCTGTAGGAGTTATCACAGGTGTCTGTAATTAAGCTTTACTATTAATTCTTGTTCTTATGACAACCCAACATTTTTTAAATCCAATTGTCATAAATCCAACTTACATCCAAATTCAATTTAAGAACAAACCTATGGAACCTATCTTGCACATAACCCAGGATTGCCTGTATGCGCATATCTTTTTATTAAATAACTGTATGTAATTTTCTTCCCGCATACTGCTTGGGGGGGGGGGGGGGGTTTGAGGATTTGTTGTACAGCGACAAATTTTTATGGAATTTTTAAAATCTGTTTTGTATTATAATATCAATAAATAAAATGTACAAAAAGAGTTAAAAAAGGTTTCAGGATTCTTCTGACTTCTCCGGTTTCTTCAAACACCTTAAAGGGAACCTGTCACCAGGAGACCCATTTTTAGCACTCCCCCAGTCCCCACAGAGCATAGTACATACACTGCCAAAGTGTTTTTGTATAAAAAATTGGTTTTACAGAAAAAAGATATGTTATATTGTACCTTTCATTAGCATCTGCTGTGTGACTAGGCATTTACCAAATGGGAGGGTCTGGAAAGGAGCAGTCCCCCCCCCCCCCCCCTTCGGAAACAGCTTCTCCATGTGAACTTTTCAAATATATGAAAACATATTTGAAAAGGTCACGTGTTTCCCAAGGGTGGGGGGGGGGTGCTCCTTTCCAGCCCCTCCCATTAGGCAACTGCCTAGTCTCACAGCAGATGCTAATGAAAGGTACAATATAACATATCTTTTTTTCTGTAAAACCTATTTTTTATACAAAAACACTTTGGCAGTGTATGTTCTATGCTCTGTGGGGACTGGGGGAGTGCTAAAAATGGGTCTCCTGGTGAAAGGTTCCCTTCAATTGAAGGGTTCCATTGTTGGATCCCACTAATCTGAGGGTTCATGCGCATGATGTGGAAATGAGAATATGTGCTAGTCACATAGTCACGCATTTATTTCTTTGGGCTCATGTAGAGGGCTATGGATTGCCCAAGACATAAAAGATAGAGCAGGTCCTATTGTTGCTGCTATTTGTGTGCACAGTCCTTCTCAATGTTCAACAGGAACATTGTTTCCGTCCCATATAACGCTTATACTGTTTTACCTACTACACCTATAATGATAAATTTGCCCTTACAAGGAATTTTTCCTATGCCTTGATCCAACTGGCATCAGCCTTGCAAGTATAATTATATAGGTTGCACTTGATGGACTGATGTCTTTTTCTAACATTATTTACTACTTATTATATATTATTTGCTATATAAATAAAGAATTATTATTATTATTTTTGGAAAAGTAGCCAAAGGGGAGATGCTCAAAGTATATTCAAGGTAGCCTATAGCATGTCCAAATTTTTATCACCTTTCCATGCCCTCTGCAAAGCATTTCTGTTTTCAATATACACATGCCTTGGATAAAGTGTGTTTTGAGTGCAGCTTATGACCTATGCGTGTATTTCTGTTATGTTCAGTCATCCATGGCAGCCATTTTGTTTTCCCTTACAGCAATATATTTGGAGATCACCTTTACAACTGAAGAAGGGTTGTTGGAGCCCTGGATAAAATCTCTAACAGCATCTGTGCCATGAGAAAGAAAAATGTCAGTTTACATGCCAACCTGTAAGGTAACAAATGAAATGCCAAAAAAAACAGGATTGCAATGGAAGGGTAGTTGTCATAAATATTGGTTCATCAAAGTAGAATACACTAAAACATGTCAACCCTCCCCTATGTATTGGTCCACATATGATTTAAGTAACCAAACCATGTAAACTTTATCATTGGCCTTGCAGGAGCCTAGGATTATAAAGTTTATGGAGACCATATTAATCACAATAACCATGATGCACTAGGATTTAGTATCTCAATGTTTCCACTCAGCAAACCTTATGCAAAACTACATTGATTTACAATACATGTGGATAGGGCATTTACAACTGTCCCGGGTAATATGTCCATGTGTCTGTAATAACTTTTTACCCGTAATGATTATCTCTCTGTCTAGTGAATATTTAGATAGTTTATGGTTACATTGTTCAAAAATGTGTTCTTAGGAATACATCTATCTAAAAACCATTAAAGGAAATCTACCATGTGTTTTGATGCATTGTGAGCCAAACATACCTTGAGAATGCTGTAGTGACACCGATACAAAAATATATCTTGTTTAATCCTTAAGCTGAGTGGTTTTGCTCAAAAAACAATTCAGGACCTTGGGAAAGCTGGGTGCTGCTGGCTGCTGTACATAAACACATTACATGGAGCTTCCTGTACTGTCCAGACAAGATTAATCAACCTGAGCTGGATGATTCATACACAGCAGCTGCGGAATGGTGCAGCGATTGATTACTTCTGCCTGTCAGGGACAACACAGTTATGACATATTCTCGGCTTATACTGGGCAGGACAGGGCTGGAGCAGTGCATAATTAGGTTAAGAGGAGAAGCGCCGGGGCAGCCCCAGAAGCGTCAGAGGCTCATTATCATAATTTTATAATAGTTTTTTCAGCAAAACCACTCGGTTTAGGGATTAAACAAAATATGGTTCTGCATCAGTGCAGCTACAGCATTCTCATGGTATGTATGTGCAACACCCTCGCCGATGCAAGGCAGAGCTGTGTTTGCAAATACGTCCCACCATGTAGCTTGCAACCTGTGTAGGGTCTGATTAGCCTCACAGCATGTCACTACATAACACTAGATAACACAGATGAACTCTGCAGTGGTAGATCCTGCCTGGTAAGGCAGGAGTTAGTTCTTTGATGTGATGTAAGATGTGTCATCCAATCACATGTATTATCCTAATGTATTGTAAGCTGGGATGTAATTGGAGGAGTAACCACCACATGACCAAGAGCTGAGAAAAAGTGACGGTTGGAGATATCCAACAGTCAGTTCAGTCAGAGAAGTGAGTCTGACAGGATTCAGTCAGAAAGACTAGCCAGTCAGACCAAGCAGTGAGACAGAAGAGAGTGCAGTGTGAGGAGAGAGTTCACTCTCTCAGATTAGAGACTCTGAAGAGTCTGTGCAGCTAGCACACCAGACCAAGAGCAGGTGAGCCTAGCCCCTGCCTGAAGAGTGGAACTAATAGCTAGTATAGTGAGGAAAGGGGTATCATCCTACCTTTAAGGGTGATACCTGAAGCAATCCAGGATAAAGCTGAAGCAACCTTCCAGGACACAGCTACCTCCCAGCTTGCCCTTGCATCCAGGCTGATGATCTACTCCTGTGGCTCCCTCCAACTGCATCTCAGCAATCTACCATCCTGTTCGTGACGCCACTTGCAACATCCCCCACCGGGGCCTAGCCTTTTCTCGGGGCCTGGAGTCAGCCGGGGCCCGCAGTACCTGAGTGGCTGGCGGTTGCGGCCTAGGCACGCTAGTGTCACGGTGCTTGGTATGGGGAACCGGAGGGCTGTCCTACAGCCTGGCAGGTCTCCAGCAGGGTGGTGTTGGCAAGAAATGATGAGGGAGAGGCTGCTATAGCGGATCTCCCTTGGGCAACCCTTTGGTGTCTAGAGTATGAGTTTCTGTGTAGTGGACAGGGTGCCCGTGATGGTGGCAGCCGTAGTAGCAGGGACCAGACGGAGGCAGAGGTTCCAATAAAGAACTGTAAGTTGTTTTTGTTCAACCTCTGCCCCCACCACCCTGCTGGAGACCTGCCAGGCTGTAGGACAGCCCTCCGGTTCCCCATACCAAGCACCGTGACACTAGCGTGCCTAGGCCGCAACCGCCAGCCACTCAGGTACTGCGGGCCCCGGCTGACTCCAGGCCCCGAGAAAAGGCTAGGCCCCGGTGGGGGATGTTGCATATGGTTCATAATGCATGAAAACAAATGGTAGATTCACTTTAACCCCTTAAGGTCACAGGGTTTTTTCGCTAATTTCTCGCTCTCCACCTTCAAAAATCCATAACTTTTTCATTTTTCTGTGTACAGAGCTGTGTGAGGACTTATTTTGTGCGTAACAAATTTTACCTTACTGTGATGTTATTTATTTTAACATGTGTACTGCGAAGCTGGAAAAAAATTCCAAATGTGGAAAAATTGAAAAAAATAAACGTTCTTGTGGGCTCAGTTTTTACGACTTTCACTCTTCGCTCCAAATAACACCTGTATTTATTCTTTGGTTCGGTGCGATCGCGGTGATACCAAATTTATATAGGTTTTATTGTGTTTTAATACATTTTCAAAAACTAAACAAATGTGTGCAAAAAAGAAAAAAAAATGTTGTCATCTTCTGACGCTAATAACTTTTTCATACTTTGGGGTACGGAGCTGTGCGAGGTATCATTTTTTGCGAAATGAGCCGACATTTTGCTACCATATTGACGTCTGTTTGAAATTTTGATCACTTTTTATTCCATTTTTTATGTGATGTAAAAAGGTGTAAAAGTCGCATTTCGGACATTTGGGCGCCATTTCCTGTCTCAGAGGTCACCGCCGGCCGTAACGGTTTTTATATTTTGATAGATCGGGCATTTTGGGATGCGGCGATACCTATTCTGTTTGAGATTTTTACTGTTTAATATGTTTTATATCAGTTCTATGGAAAGGGGGGTGATTTGAATTTTTAATATTTTATTAATTTCTTTTATTTTTTAAACTTTTTTTTTTCTTTTTTTTTCACTAATTCTTAGACCATCTAGGGTAAATTAACCCTAGATGGTCAGATCGTTCCTACCATATACTGCAATACTTCTGTATTGCAATATACAGCATTTTTGCTGGTCATTCATTACAATGAGCCACTGGCTCATTGTAACGAATCTGCAGAAGCCATGCAGCCTCGGGTAAAACGAAGACCTGGGGCTACCATGGCAACTGATCGCCGCCCCCCCGATGACGTTCAGGGGAACGACAATTTGAATGAAGATGGTGGCGCCCACGTACCGCCGTCTTTTAAATGCAGCCGGTGACTTTGCCGGCAGCAACAGACGGGTTAATAGCCGCGATCGGTGCAAGCACCGACCGTGGTTATTAGCGGTGGGGGTTTGCTGCAATATGCAACAACCCCCATCATTGTATGAAGAGGACTCAGCCCGTGAGCCCTCTTCATACATTCCCTGCACCTCTGCGCCGTAAAGCTATGGCGCAGAGCGTTAAGGGGTTAAATAGGAGTTTCCCAAAACGTACTGAATTCATGGATAACGGATGTATTTCTTGGGGATCCCCAAATGATCATAGGAACAAATATTTGCAAGTACCCCCAAGTGCGCCATATGACTGGTATGTTAGGGTGCATGCTTGACCTCAATTCACTCAATTCACTTTTGTAGGACTCCAGTACAGGTGAATGGAGTGTTAGTAGAACATGCATATCATTCATGTGGGCTCCATTATTGTGATTATGGAGGTCCCATTAGTAGCATTTATAAACTTAGCCCCTATCAGGACCCTTTAAAAATCTGCAGCGCTGTACAGATCATGTGGTACAGAGTAATAACATAATCAGATAAAACAATAGGAATGAGGATTCTATTTACAAGAGCTTACAATCTATGAAGATGGAGTGAAACAGAATGTGACTTGTAAAGGAAATCCCTTTAATGCAAATGTATATACTTTTACATGAAAATGTATTAAATCCAAATGCATATTGAAATTTAAAAATGTGTCATATTTGTTATGTAGTGCTATAAATATGCTATAACATAAATTGGACGGAGGGGCTGTAACCTCCCTGCCCTATATAAATATCTGTTACCACTAATATGACATTTGTCGACCTTCCCCTGATTATTAGATGTTGTTTGCCCTGTTAGGCTACATTCGTGTGGCCGTTGGGGGGCATATATACGGTTGCAAGCTTGCAGACGAATATACGCCCCCCCATTGGCCGGCAATGGGCACAGAGAGCAGTACCGTGCTCCAGGTAATGTTTTAGAGAAGCAATTTTTGCTGCACTGAATCTCATAGAGATTGTATATAGGAACATTGGGGGGTATTCATCAGGGCTTCTGCGTCACACCAGAAGCTAGCACTTGCGATTATATCCCCCTTTTTGCCACCTCTACGCCAGGAGGGGCATGAAAATATGTAAAAATATGTAACATTTTGCTGGCTGTGTCTATTTCTAAATCAGACAGGGCCTGGTGTATCGATAAATGCAGCCCAGGCACCCACTGGATAGAGACCGGAGCTTCTCGTTGTATTTGGCTGCGCCGGAGCACGCGGGGCTATCATGCAGCGGCGGGCATGATAAATAACCCCCATTGTCTTGCTGAACCTTCTTCTAAGCTTTAGTATTGGAACGTGTTGACCCCTTTTACCCTTTAGCAGTATCTTTGTTGTATAGATCACTGTGTTACAAGGACCATGGCCCTTACTTATAAAGTGCCTTTTATTGGATTCTTTATATCCTATAAATGAAGGAAATAAACCAATAGTTATGTGAGCGTCAATAAGCCAAACAATATATGCGAGCCGCCAACATGGAAATGAACAGCCCACAGAAGTGGTGACTAATTCAAGGGCACGAGCCATCAAAACCTTTCTTCCAGGTATTGTTCATGAAGTACATTTACCATACCTAGTTCTTTGTGTCACAGTGTTATGTTTTCCACAAAAAAAATTCTAAATTTTGATGGTTGACTCATGTAGTCATTTATATATTTCATTATGTATTCGGTTCTAGAAGTGTTGAGACAGTCTTGTCCTGCTCAGCCTAAGCCAAGAATATGTCATCAGTGTGTTGTCCCTGACAGGCAGGAGTAATCAATTGCTGCACCACCCCCAGCTGCTGTGTATGAGTCATCTAGCTCAGGTTGATTAGTCCTGTCTGGACAGTTCAGGAAGCTCTTTTATACATGAAAGACAGACTGTCTTTCATGCATAAAAGAGCTGCCTGAACTGTCCACCCAGGTTCACCTAGGTCCTGAGTTTTATTATTTTTTTTTTAAACAAAACCAATCAAACAAATGGTAGATTTCCTTTAAGCTAAGCGGTTTTTCCGAATCCATCTGGGTTTCCGACGTCCATGCATGCATGCTGGCGCCGATGTGACACAATCCAATCGCGTGCGCCCAAAAACCGGGGCAATTCAGCACAAACCGGTAATTTTCAGGAAACTCGACGAAAATGAGCTATTCGGGCCCTTAGTAAATGAGCCCCAATGTTCCATCGGACTTTGCATGATAAATGTGGTCCGACAGAGCACCAGAACTTAAACTGGACTTGTTGGCATGTACACAATCAATCTCTACTACAGATCTCATTCATGCTCTACATGTACAATGCAATAAACAAAGCAACAGGGAACTTCTCTGTCTTCTCTATCGTTTTGTCTGCTGGGAGGAATGTATTATTTTCCTGTGTTTTACACACAGTTTTTTCCGTATAAAGGAATCAAATCTGAATGTCATGATTTCTATGTCATAGAATATTTATAAGTACAATAGAAAGAATTCTGTCTATCTAGCAGAGTTATTTAAAAGTTTAGCAATGCAAAGCGACCTTTTATTTACTGCCGGAAAGAATCAATGGCAATGAACCTTATAACAAAAATGCACAATCGATCTTTTGATGTTTAATTAGATTTTCATTTCCTCGGTGGAAAAAAAAAAACCCACACACACAACGCGAGATAAGAAAAATACACCGCAAATTCTACGGGCAGAGATATGTTTGGAAATTCAAGCCTGAGGGCAAATACTCGTCTTAGCACATACCTTCCAGGTAAATGCTATAAATTATTAAAGATGGTGCACTTTGCTACTTTATCCTAAATGTATTTGGCCTTTATACTTTATAGCACATCATTTATATTAATATACAGCACATCTAGACCAATTCATCCCCTGAAACGTTTCCCCCTATGACGAGTGATTGTATACTAGAATAAGTTTGTTATAAATATTCTATATAACCAGGTGAGCTAGACAGAACTCTCATGTTACCTTGCAGAAGGTTGTGTCTGGTTTGTATCTCATATTAAAACGAGACTCAGAGAATTTTAGAAGTTCTGCTTATTGGTCCTCCATGGATCAGGAGATACAACATGTCTGTCTAAGCTAGAGTGATCTCAAAATGATAAAGTGTCTCAATGAATTTGATGGGAAGAGCATGACAACGCGTTTCAACATCAGAATGGTGTTTTCTTCAGAAACACCAAAAACGCCCCATATGCAATCTATACCGCCCTCCAAATATCAAATCCAACAAAGACCAAAAAACAAAAGAGCTAGTAAATATAAAAAATGTTTTTACTTTATTCAAAATAATTCATACAATGTATAAACACCACTTTCAAAAGGGATTCCTGAAAGTCGGAAATGTGAGGGGAACAGGCAATGTCCCAGATGGATGTGGGACAGACACAAAGAACCTATGGCCCCCCTGTCCTGATTCTGCCTCATAAATAGTGCCAAAAAGAAGTAAAAAAGGAAATGTTTGTGTCCAAAAGTAGGACTAATTTAGGAAGGTAGTGGACCTCTGTACTATAATGGCAAAAATGGTCAACCGGAGGTACCATCCGGTATTAGTAACCCAAATCAGAAGGCAGGCCACACTTACCTAAAGGCATGATATGAATGGCGCAGAGGCAGTCAGAGGGAGGACCAACAGGAACACCCCGACGCGCGTTTCGCACAGATGCCTCGTCAGGAGGTGATGTCTAGATGTTGTGCTTACCTTAAATACACTCTAACGGCGTGTTTGCTTGAAGACGCGCCCATCACGTGACGCGCCGGCTCCATGAGGTCGCGCACCGGAAGTACGTCACCATGACGCGCCCGACCCGGTCACATGATCGGGCTGGCGTTGCCATAGAGACGCTTCACACTAAGGTACACTCCCCCTGAAGACGGCGCGGCGCACGCGCCTAGGCGAGTCAACAGAACGCCGGAGAGGTAAGTCTATCTAAGAAGGGTATTTACATAATGGGAATTATTAACAAAATTGTAACAAATAAACAAACGAATCTGAGCATGGTCAAAATAGCGACGATGTGATGGCACACAACCTGAAGTATGCACCACGGCAAAATGATGAATCGATATACTGCATATATTGGGAGACAGGTGTTGTCAGTGGGCAGATACCAGTTGCCCATCATCAAATAATGGGGACTATGCATAAAGTGCCATAGTGTGTAAAGTATAACAGTGCATAAAGTGCCGCTGTATAAAAAGTGCAATAGAGTATAAAGTGACAAAAGTGCATATCAAGAAAACCTACTAAGCATGACGGCGTAATAATGCTAATCCATTCCTATACAAAAATAGGCTGTACATAAATAGTCATGCCGTACATATTCAATTTAACACCTTCAATGTGACAATGAAACAAAGTGGGGAAGGGAATAATCCCTATCTATGCACTATACCACGTATGTGCTGTGTGGACCATCAAATTTATATCGGTCGATAGTGAGAGAGCTAACAGGATATACAAGATACAAACTTCTAAAACAATGTTTTTAGTAAAGTGCCAGTGCTTAAATAAATACAATCAAAAACTCCCATGTAATACAATGCAATGTGCATAAAGTGCAAAAGAGGCGCCGCTATAGTCCACACAGTGGACTAAAATTTGTCCTATTTGCAAAAACCACCACAATTAAAAATCCTACCACGCCATACGTGAAAAAAAAATTTCAAATGCAAAGTGACCTATAGCAAAAATATATAGCCAATATAACCAAAAAAGAAAAAAAGAGAAAAATAGGGGAAGAAAAAAATAAAAAAATATAAAAATTATATTAAAATCAACTCCCAAAATATAGTGGAACAGTCATATCCACCAATAGTCAGCACCCGTAGTGTCATAGGGAATGATAGTCCATAGTAGGTCCTTGTATGAAAGGTCTTCAGGCAAGTTATCATCGTCTTCTCGGGACAAAGCTAGAACACATCTTTTGTCCTGGTAAATGTCGGACCAATATCAAAAAAGATCACATGCATCAGAAAATTATCTATTATCTAAAAAAGGAAAAGAAATACGAAATTACAGACAACATATAGTAAATTAAACAAACATTATAAAAAAGGTTTAAAGCTTGTTGCTTCATTGAGACCTTTTGGCTGTACAGTGTCTAAAAGGGTGATCCATCTCAACTCTTTCTGTAAGAGGTACTTCTTCTTATCACCCCCCCTAGATCCCATGATGATCCTATCTATGCCCCTGACTGTAAGTCCCTTAGGGTTGCAGTCATGTTTGTTGCGGAAGTGTCGCGGAACTGGTTGTAATTTGAAATCTCTTAGGGGGCCCGAGGTATTGTTGTCCCTGGCTGCTCTTATTCTACGGACATGTTCCAACACCCGTACTTTTAACTGTTTGGTCGTCATGCCCACATATAACTTTCCACATGGGCAACGCAGACAGTAAACCACTGACTCGGTATTGCAGTTAATATGGTAAACAATTTTATATTCTTTTTCTGCCCCTGAGTCCGTGAAACTCTGCGTACGTTGCATATATTGGCAGGCCTTACCGCAACAGTAGGAGCCCCACGTTGGACCCTTTTTCCCTAGCCAAGTCTTTTCGACATAGGGGGTATAAGGGCTATACGTACCAGCATATCGCGTAGATTTCGTGATTTTCGCCACGTGATGGACGGGTTTGAAGTGAGGTTGTATGCCAGATCCTTGTCCGTTAGCAAGATAGACCAATGTCTATCTATAATCTCTTTAAAACATCTCCATTGGGAGTTGAAACTAGTGATCAATCTCACTGATTTAGTCGTATCTTTCTTTTTTGGTTTACTCACCAGAAGGGAATTCCGGGATTCATTCTTAGCCCTGTTGTAGCCTTGTTGGATGGTGGCTTCCCTGTAGCCTCTATCCTGGAATCTTCTAGTGAGATCACTAGCTTGTTTTTCAAACAATTGGTGTTTTCTTCAGCTCAGATAACTTTAGGTGAGGTAGCAGTATAATGGTGCTTATTTACTAAGGGTACACTGCCGCACTTTTGTCAGATTTTCTGACATTTTTGGGGATTGCACAGCTGTGACAAATATTTAACCGGGGATTGTGTTGCATGCGCCGCCTTTCATGCAACAGAAATCGGGGGGGGGCTGGAAGAAGGTTTTCAGGCAAAACCCAGGGTCAGGCACTTTAGACTGGCGTCCTCATGGGAATCTATGCGCATTTTATTGTTTTACTTGTATAATACAATAAAGAGCTATTTAAAAAAAAAAAAAAAAACGTCTATGCTAAGTGTGTACAAATTTCCTCTATTTTCCTGATGTTGGAAGAGGATAAAGACCAGGGTTTCTTGTGTGAATGGTGGTTTATTCTCGTGGAAGATCCTCTGGTCATGTGAATATTGGTTTGGGTTTAAAGATTGGAGAAAAAATTGGTGCTCATTTACTGAGGGTCCGTCTGACACACTTTCGTCAGGTTTCCCGACGATTACCTGTTTTGCGACGAATTGCCCCGAGATTTTGGCGAACGCGATCGGATTTTGGTGCATCGATGCCGGCTTGCCTTCCACAGAAATCGGGGGGGTGGGCCGCCAGACAACCCGACAGATTCGGAAAAACGCAGAATTTTAAAAACCGCGATTGTGTCGCAAGATCAAGCACTCACATGCACCGTGAAGAAGCAAGTGAACTCCGGCGGACCTCAGCGGGGAAGCGACACATGCAGGGACTCGAACTTCATGAATCGCTCCAGACCCGAATCCTCGACGGACAACGCAGCGCGGGATCGCCACAGGACCAGGTAAGTAAATCTGCTCATTATATTAACATCAAGTGACATTTCGTAGATCTAAGGAGCTCCCGTAAGGGATTATTATTTTTATAAAATTTCATCATGTAGGACTTTTTAATGTGGATCGGGCCATGACCGTAGTGGAGTGCAATACAGAAAGCTTTTAGATCTTAGCTCTTTTTTTATTAAATTACTAAGAATAACAGAGCAAAACCAATCACAATACACATTATAATATATGTTATATATGATATAAGCATCACAAATTTGGTAAATAACTTGGACATATTGAGTATCCCATAAAGGTTCCATGCAATACAACAAACATATAACTCACAATAATTGGTAAACGGCACAAATTAAAACCTATATATAACAGTGTAATAAAAGTGCATATAAATTGAACACTTTCTCATGCATATCTATAAAAACCTGTAATAAACTGCATATTGTCACACAAAATAGAAGATCTCACAAAATTCTGCCTATAAAAAATAGTTATAATAATCATGTCTATAAATGTGGCAAAGAAAAAAATATATACAGTAATCTGAGAAAACAAATTGCTTACAGTTTTTGATAGTAGAAAGGTTTAGTTTGAAACGTAACATTTCATGATAAGTGATGAGCAGGCCTGAACCGCAATTTTGAGGAGCGTGCAAAACTCACAATTCAGCAATAAGTACAGGTTTGGTGTTCCTCACAGCCCCCCGTCAGGAACACCTGGGTGTTAACTCTTTAAATTCTGCTGATGTTATTTAATGTTACCTATGGGGTTGAACATTATTTCAGAACCCAAATTTTCAGAATTGGTTTTGGCAAAGTTGGAACTTGAATGGGTCTGCTCATCCATATTTATAAAATAATGTATATATTTATAATAGATGTATATACAGTATTTATAAGGATATCAATGTATGTATGAGTGCATAAATATGTGCATGAAAGAGTATATACATGTGTGTATGAAAGAGTATATACATGTGTGCATGAGTGCATAAATGTGTGTATGAAAGAGTATATACATGTGTGTATGAGTGCATAAATGTGAGTGATTGTAACTCATATGTGTCTACAGAAATACATGTTTTAAGGGGAATAGGGCCCCATTCAGAAGTCTGCTATTGGGCCCTGCCTCTCCTAGTTACGCCCCTGACCAGAACTGAGATTTTAGGGTCCACATGCAAAGATATTCCTGGGTGATTGGTGAGGGTTTCTGGAATGCCAGAAGCTTAAACTTTATTGGCATCCTCTAGAGACTGATATAAATAAAACACAAAAGGAAGTTGCAGGTCAGCACCTCCCTTCTTCCAAGTTACTTGAACACAGTTCTGACCATTTACCCACTTGTTTTCTGATCACTGTAGCACAGCCCCTCCCCTTTGTCCTGAGTAAGAGCTGTAACAAACTTCTGGTTAGATATTACAGCGAAGGGGGGTGAGGGTGGGAAGCATTTAGAATGCATAGATATAAGAACATAGTCTGTGGACACTCCCCCAGGGCTCCAAGTCCAGCTACAATACTGGAATAAAATCAATTTTTCACAGTCCGGCAGCTATTAGCAAACCACCCAAAGATATGTTACACAGTTCTCCACGTCCAATATCTAAGGCCTGTTCCACACTTGCGAGTGTGATGCGATGAACTCGGATCACACTCGCAACGCATGCTGCCGGGAACGCACGAACATGTCAGTTCACTCCCGGTGTGCAGCGTTTGGGCCGTGCGTTCCCGGCAGCATGCGTTGCGAGTGTGATGCGAGTTCATCGCATCACACTCGCAAGTGTGGAACGGGCCTAACATTGTCTATGATAAAAATTGACTCCCTCTTACAACTTATCGAGGCAAATCAACTGTAACTGTAAAAAAAATATTTCTCTAATAAAAAAAACAACAAATTTTATGGAAGAGAAAACATGAAAGGCATTAAATATTTTCACTGTACCATAACATCTGGTTTGGAAAAAGTATTGTACAATTTATTAAAATGATTCATGTCTACAGATTTATTTGTACTTTGCTTCTGACTAAAAACTTAAAATATTATGGCCTCAACTGCAAGAAAAATAAAAATAAAAAAGTAATAAAAAAATAAAATAAAGAGAAAAGGAACAAAAGCGCGCACATTAAAAGGCCACTACGCCCCTTCTTTTTGATAATGGAGGGTACAGCAATGAGTTTCTCCACAGCTGCCATCTGCACAGGAGGGAATGGAGTAGGATTATTTCCAGACAAGTGACACTGATTGATCCCTTCGTAACACAGGAAAATATGATTGCAGGGTAAAACATATACGTTTTTAAGAGACTAATTTCCTCCCCCTGCCAGCCAATCCTTGGGTGTTATTGTCGCGTTCCAGCGCAGCCAACAGTCATGCCGGGAAGAGAATGACACGTGTTGTAAGAGCGCCGCGCCGACCAATTGACCTTGAGCAACAATAGCAATATTCTTTTGTAAGCCAGAGGATTACAAGAGTTCTAAGAAGTGTCTAAACCCAATTAATATCGTTGGGATTATTATGGGAAGATAGTTGTCAGTCTCTAGTGCTTCTCTAAAGCCTTAACGATCAGGTTTCTCCCAATGTTTCCAGTACATTGTAATTTCTCCTGGTAAGGAATTATTTTTTTTGGCCATGAGTTCCTTAAAGGAGCACATCAGCCTTATGTAAGTGTGTTGATACTTGATTATTTGTCTGCTGTTGGAATAGCTATTTGCCGGTATTGACGTCTCTTCATTTCGGAACAACGACCCAGGCGACTAGCATTGTGACTTGATATGCACAGCTGGTTGGTCTATTATAATTAGCGATAAACAAATCTCATGCGGCTCACTTGATGGGATATCTTCAGAGTGCTCATTTACAACTTTAGTACTCTTACTTGACAAAGCTACAGATCTTCTTTCCCAAAATCATTAGAGCATGTAGATGTGGAGTTTAACTGATGATCAAAACTTTTCATTTAAGGGCATATACTGCTAGACACTTCTTATAGTATCCTTAATCAGTGGCGTAACTAGAAGCTGATGGGCCCCAGTGCAAAGTCTGTGCCAGGCCCCTGACTATAATGTATGGTTTATAGCACTCATCTTCTCATATGGGAAAGTGACCCCTTATGGGCCCCCTAAACCTCTTGGGCCCAGGTGAGATCACAACCTCTGCACCCCCTAAAGTTATGCCCCTATCCTTAATACTTTATACTTGTGTTACAGATATGTACTTCCTTAAAGAGAACCTGTCATCAGGAGCCTTTTTTCTGGCTCCCCCATAGAGTATAGTGTGCACATTGCCAAAGTGTCTTTATAATAAAACTGGGTTTTTCCGATAAAAAGTAAAGTTAGATAAAAGTTAGATGAAACAAAAATGCTATGCAAGAGAAGATGATATGGGTAGTGATGAGTGGACCCGACCAGAATTTTTCAAGTATGACAGTAAGAGGCAACTAGAAAATGTAAATAATCGGCCTTTTTAAGGCAGTATGAAGTACTTTGTATACCCAGAATGGAGAGGCAAGACAAAGTTAAGGTCAATTACATTGAAAAGGTTGCCTCAACTTCCATCGGATTGTCTTCAACCCACTCCACCTCTTTTCTGCTAAGCCATTCACCTTACCCCCATTGAAAAGAGGAAGAGTGTCTCATCCACAGGTCATGGAGCGATCACTTATGTTCTATGATAACTCTCCTAGCTGGGATTCCATGGGCCATCCATCCGCCCCAGTTGTAGACAGGCCCAGAGTTCCCAGATGCCCTACAACATGTGTTAGAGGATGGGGATGTGGACAGTACACATCACAGGACATCTAAAAGGATGATGATAAAAACAAAGTGTTGGCTTTCTGCAATGTTGAGACTGTCAACGAGGGCAGCTGTGAGGGCTTGGTGGAAGAAGATCTGAGGGGTGACGACAATGTCCTTGACCCGACATAACTCAAAGGCAATTATAATTCAGAGGAAGAAGTAGTGGTCACAAAATCCTAGGTAGCTAGCAGAAGAAAATGCAGAAGGGTGCAAAGGCACATCGGGCAACCCATAGCTACGTTATGGCCTGCTAACATCCACCATGCCCAGGGGGAAGCACACAAAGGCCAACCCAGAGGATACTCTTGGTGTGGCATTTTTTAAGCAACATGCAGAAGACACAACGTGTGTCATTTTCACGCTGTGCTACCAATCCCTGAAGTGAGCAGCAATCTGAGCACAATGGGGCATATTTACTTACCCATCCCGTCGCGATCTCTGCTGTGCGTTGTCCCACAAGGATTCGGGTTTGCCGCGATTCACTAAGATTGTGCGTCCAATTTCCTGCACAACACAACTGTGCACAACACAACTGATACAAGGACAAGTCTGTTTGTGAAGAGAAAGAGTTTTGAAATCCTTAGACAACATAGCCCTGGAGCATACAAGGGTAGCGGAGAACGGCTCGGACGCTCCCTATATACATAATTATGCACGCCTCTCACAGCTCCAAGGATGCTTCTTCCCTTCTCTTCCCACCCATTCCCATGTAGGAGAGCTGGCTCCAGCTGTGAGAGGCGTGCATATTATACATATAAGGAACACTATAATGAAGAAAGTAAAAGGACGGCACTCACCAAGTTCGTGCAGGAGATTTATTGAAGTGTGCAGAGTACAGACGTGGACATCTTGCAGACCGCGGCTTGAGAAAGCGCCACACAGGCGTGAAACGGCCCGTCGCTTGCCGCGGTCTGCAAGATGTCCACGTCTGTACTCTGCACACTTCAATAAATCTCCTGCACGAACTTGGTGAGTGCCGTCCTTTTACTTTCTTCATTATAGTGGTACTGCCTCTTTAGCTATCTCAGTCGAGCACCCCCTAAGTGCAGCCTAACTTCCTGACTGGAGAGGACACACAGGGGAGAGTATCCTCAAGGGGGTAGTGCAGGGTGACTTACTCTATTGAAAACACATACATATAAGGAACACCTAAGCCGTTCTCTGCTACCGTCCGGGCTGCGTTGTCCAAAGATTTTTAAAATTATTTTTCTTTACAAATGGACCATTCCTGGGCTTCCACATTATAGCTTCTTCACCCCAGCAGTGTGTAAGTGAGCGTTGCTCATAAGTACTATATAGCAGTGGTAGATTTCCTTTAATACTACGTTATGGCTCATTGTCCTTATTTCCAAAAGCATTGGCAGCCGTTACATTACCAGGATAACCCACATCATCTTGGGTGTTTCAGCCTATTCTCCAACAACTTAAAATTGGAGGGCATCATATTTGCTCCCTTGCAGACAATTCTCCAGTAATGGTCAAAGTGTCTTGATAGAATCAGAAATCACTGGGTTTGATCAAAATGTACTCAAAAAATGTATAGCATAAAATGTTCTGTTCTAAATTCTGTGATGGTAATGTGTACAGAGCCTTCCACACAATGTTTACCCGTGTTCTGTATGTTTCTGCTCCTTGTAGATTCTCAGTTGTGGTAATTATTTCTGAATGGTAATCTACACATTCATCACCACTTGTAACCATCAAATAGCAATTACAGATCAGTAAATACACACTTGCATGTATCATTGAGATCAGTAAATTGGCAGAGCAGATATTTCATCTTCCATGATTCTGATTTGAACATTATTAGAGGGAACATCAGTAAGGAGGGTTTGGAAACATTATATGTACGATGACAGTAATCCGTGATATACTTATTACTCAGTAAGGAGCAGTGAGAAGAAGGTAAAGCGCTCCACAATCTCAGGAGCTGACATATGATTTATAGGCCATTAATTAGCTGATCCAATAGGAATATTCCTATGATAATTAATCGACCTTGTTATCTATATTTACAGTATGTAGCTCACTTTGGGTATAAACTTCTCTCCATAAACCTTCTTTCTAGGTATAAGATCTGTAGAGGTAACATTCACTTCCATAACCGGGAGCTTATTGCTCATTCTTACCAACTTTCCTAGAGAATGACTGGGAGGCTCTGAAAAACAGCTGAGACCTCTTGGATTCCTGAAAGAACTTATCAAGAGAGGCTCCTGGTCACTGCCATAACCCCATTAGGGTTTTGTCTCCTCCCAATAGGAGATTAGTTTATATAAAAGGGAAATGGTTACCACCAAAAAATATTGATAATCACATGTCTAGCAGTAGAAGTTGACAGGTATGCCCTTAGGACTATGCATATGTCGCGCCCCGTCCCGTTAGGCCTGGGGTACAGTCAGGGAACCAGGGGTCGCCACTACGCTCTTCTGAAAAGGGGGTAAAGTAAAGGAATTGTAGGGAAATGTTTGTGACGCCAGTCGGGATAGTAGTTGCTGACTTCAGCCCTAGGAGATAGGTGTTGCGGGTCAGCGTGATGTTATGAACCCGTCCCTACTAGGGCTGGCTCCCAGGGGAATGGATGGAGGAAGAGTGAGTCACTTGCCCTTCAATGATGGCAGCGCCGAATAAATACTTGCACACTTTGACTTAACTTGAACTGCAGGTATTAACTGATAGTATGGAGCTTATCTTGAATCCCATTTTTATGTTGAAAATATATAAACGGGGCACAATGGGGCACATGTATCATAAGTCTGGCTTTTTTTTTTTACTTTTCTGCTGGTCAGGTCTATCTTAGTGTTTTTTCCTTATTGATATAAAAGTCTTCAAAAGTCGCAATCAGCTCTAACCTAATTTCTTCGCCTGGTCAGGGGCAGCCGTAGATTTGCATCAAAATTTGCTCCTTTTTTGGGAAAAAGTTGCAACTTCCAAATCTGGATTCAGGTGATAATTAAGGGAACAGTGCAGAAAACTAGACAATGGCAAACTATGAAGGGAAACTGTTTTAGGAGCAAAATACTCGCTAATGAGCTAATCTCCATGAAAAGGCACGCCAAAAGTTTGATACATGTGTCCCAAAGAACTGAACATCCCAAAGAAAGGGCTTCTCTCTATGATTTTTCAGTTCCCTGTCAATTTGTCCATACCTTTACTTATTCTTATAGTAAATAGGTTTTGGCACTATTTATACTTACTGAGGCACATTTACTTACCCGTCCCATTGCATCTGCCGATCCGAAATGTCCGAGGAGGATTCAGAGCTGGCGCAATTCACTTACAGCGTACGCCCGATTTCTTGAATGTGTCGCTTCCCCGCTCAGCTCCACCGGAGTTCACCATCTTCTTCCCGGGGGATGTGAGTGCTGATCTTGTGACACAATTTGAATTTTAAATTCCGCGGTTTGTCTGAATCAATTGGGTTGCCGACGGCCACGTCCTCGATTTTTGCCGCATGAAAGCCGGAACCAATGTGCCAAAATCCGATCGTGTCCCCCAAATACTCCTGTGCAATTCAGGGCAAATTGGAAATATTGGGGAAACCCGACAGAAATGCGATAGACGGACCCTTAGTAAATATGCCCTTCTGTCTACTGCATAGGGACTGAGTGTTAGAATACCAAAGGTCCGACCGCTGAGTAAAACAGCGATGAGTAAAACAGGGTTTTATTGTTGTATATGCTCAACCAGCATTTCATTCACTTTGAGATTGTGTGAGATATCTCATACAGAAGATTCCTAGAAGTGAGTGGTGTTCTTGTTGAGCATGGAAGCCATCACTTGGAGCAACTGGAGACACGTCTTCTAATCATTTCTATCCCATTGAGGGTAAGGGTACAAAACCTGTTAATATTTTGTATTTGTTAATGGATCATGTTATTCAATGTTGAAGAAAAGTGGATCAGGTGGAGACCATAAATATTGTACAATATTTCATGTAATCTATTTGATTTTTAAAGTAATTTTTAAACGACTGTACATACTTGAATATAAATCTGGCCATGTAAAAGACTCCTAATTTTACCACAAAAACTGGGAAAACATATTGATTCAAGTATAAGCCTAGGGTGGGAAAAACAGCCTTCCCTCATTAATAAAATGTCCAGCAGCCTCTCCCACTAATTAAATGTCCAGCAGCCTCCCCTCATTAATGAAACATCCAGCAGCCTGCCCTCATTAACATTCAGCAGCCTTCCATCATTAATGAAACATCCAGAAGCTTGCCCTCTTTAGAATCCAGCAGCCTCCCCTCATGATAATGTCAACAGCAGAGCCCCCATTAATAAAATGTCCAGCAGCAGCCTTCCCTTATTAATAAAATACCCAACCGAGCCCCCTCATTAATCGTATGTCCAGCAAAGACCCCTCATTAATGATATGTCCACAGCAGCCAATGTCCAGCAGAGCCTCTTTAAAAAAGTAAACCTAGTACTTTTCCTCACGCGCTTTCCTCCGGCTGCCTCTTCTCCCTACATCTCCTCTTCTTGTCTTCCCGCACACCCACTATGACGTTAACAGCCAGAAAAACATCATAGTGTGTGCAAAAGTGCGCAGACGTATTTCTACCCGAGTTACCAGGAACCCGAAGACCAGAAGAGAAGATGCAGGGAGGAAAATTGTGCTGAAAAACTTGACTTATATTGTATATAAAGTATATTTATTTTATAGGTGCATAGCATACTATAGTTGGTTACACGAATAAATATACTTATACTGTCATAAATATATATGCATGTATATATAGCAATATATATATTTACCGTACATAGAAGTTTTACCTTTGAGTTGCTACTTATCTAGCAATGAATTACAGTGCAGCATGTCATATTCCCTGCTAGTTATGACTTGTCTGCAGGACTCATTGTGACAATGCCCAATTCACAACAACAATTCATTTACCAGGTGTCACTTACTGTCCTTGACCTGTGTTCCTTTCCATGGTGTGAAAAATGAATAGTTTCCATATGCAACCAATAACCGTTGACAGAGCCTGACAGCTCCTTGTGTCCGCAGCCTCCATCCTCTGTCTTTCAATTTAATTTCCAGTCTCCTGTAGCTCATGGCACCGCGCAGGAAGCGGACTACATGCTTGTGTTCAGTATGGGAACTCAATTGCTAAGGACATAGGGGAATGTGAAAAAATGTGCCACTAATTCTCATTTTTTTTCTTTCTCTGTGATTTCTGTTGGAGACTAACATAATCATTGTAATTATATGAGCGTGTGGAGATAGAAGAGTGTTATGATCATCAGAGGCACGAGTAGAGCTCCAAAGTACAAAGCCTATGAACATGGCTGGAGTAGATTCTTAATGACCTTGTAAATTTTCCATGAAATAGTTCTTGTTATAATAATATAGGCATTTTCTTCATTTTCATAAAAGGGAATTGTACTGACTGTAATTTTCAATAAACTTTTTTTGTCCTAAGTAGGTGGCTTTTCTTTCATTCTCAGGGTATTAGGATACAAAATATGATAGTTAAAAATATGATATCTGTCAGAGTTCGGGGTCATTGGACCCTCTGGACCACCATCGGAGATGTTACTAGCGGACACCTGGGACCAGAATCTAAGTGGTCTTCACCAGAGCCCGCCGCAAAGCGGGATGGACTAGCTGCAGCAGGGTGCCAACAGGTAGTTCCACAGGTGCAACTAGCCTGCGGTGGCAGCCAGGTCATGGTACAGATTCAGCGGGCAGTCTCGTGGGCAGAAGCAGGCAGAAGTTCAAGGCAGGTGGCAGAGGTGCAAAGTCAGGGTCAGCTCCGAGGTCACAACAAGAGGT
Source organism: Engystomops pustulosus (assembly GCF_040894005.1). NCBI lineage: Eukaryota > Metazoa > Chordata > Amphibia > Anura > Leptodactylidae > Engystomops > Engystomops pustulosus. The sequence continues at coordinate 186,480,051 of NC_092414.1, forward strand.
CAGAACGGGAATGCAGGGAATACTCTCAAGAAGCTTTTTCAATGGCATGAAGTTCAAAGATCCGACGGGGACTGATCGGAGCTGCCAGTTTAAATAGAAATCCGGAAGTGGCCAGCGCAAATCAGCGGTGTGCTGGCCCTTTAAAATTTCCGAGTGCCGGTGTGTGCGCCCTAGAGATCGGGGCTAGCCACGAGAAGAGCAGGATCGCGGAGAGGTAAGTTTGGAGCATGGGGCGGGGCAGGTGCAATTAGGATTCCCCAGCGGATTCACATTCAAAATGTCTACCCATTGGTGGTTGGTGGTGGTGTTGGTGGTCACACATGCTCAGACTTAAGTTATTCTTCTTGTACATGGGTGGTGGGCTGATTCTGGCTAATATACAGGTCAGAAAGTAACAGAGGCTTTTACCCACAAATACTAAGCACATTAGTTCCTTTGCCGCTGATGCCCTTTTTATTTTTTGTGTATCTATTTTTATTCTCTCCTTGTTTAACTATGTATAATTTTTTTCTGTGTAGGGAGCTGTATGGGGGCTTGTTTTCTGCAGCGCAAATTGTACTTTCTAGTGGTGGAAATAGACAAAAAACATTGTGCAAGTCTCTTGTGGGCACTGTTTCTATGACTTTCGCTGTGCTCTTCAAATGACACCTGTACTCACAAATGTACTCTCTTGGTAGGTACGATTACAGGGATGCCACATTTATATAGGCTTTGTTAGGTTTTTATTATGTTTTATTTAAATGAAATCAAATTTTTTGGGTCATATTCTGACCCTAATAACTTTTTCATACTTTGGCCTAGGGAACCATATAAGGCAACAGCGGCATTAACCAGGTTAACACAGCTAATCGGTGCCGGCAGAATATTATTCAGCAAACACCCAGTATTTTTGAAGAGGTCTCAGCCTGGGAGCCCTTTCAAACACACTTAATGGCACTGTAACAAACTAGTACGTCACATGTCAGTAAATGAGATTAAACAAAAGAACGCAATTATTCCTTTTTGAAAAAATTGTTTACAATACCTAGAAAAGAAATGCTAAATGTAAAGATTTACTTTTCACATATAGTACTCTTGCTGATTGTCAACACTTTGGTTATGCTGCTGGAAGGGAAAGGACAAAGATAGGAAGGTAGAAAGAAACAGAGAGCCCTACGTGGGAGATGAAAACTGGTAGACGTTCCCTTCCTACATAAAAGTCAAAACATAGAGACAGAAACAATACATACACAGAAGAATAGTTGCACAAAAATGGGTGAAAACCAAGAGGACAATGCAGTACAGATTTAAGAGACAAAAAGATGGTCAGAAGGCAGGCAAAAGGTCAAAGAACTCAGCAGTCTAGAAAATGTTAGCAAGCTTCAAAGAAGACTAAAAGGAAGCACAGGGAAGTGGGAAGACAATCCTCTATTTAGATATCAGAGTATGGTCCAAAGCTTGATTGGAGGGCATCTTTCCATAACAGCTAACTTGGAAGTCTACAGCCCAGAATAAAATGAAATACCCAAATTTCCATAAAAACCTCAAGATAAGTTCTTGAAATTAATGCATGGCTGGGAAGTAAATCCCATTGTGGAGTAATCCAAGGTAGAGATGATGAAAAGGGAAAAGAATTAAGTGGGGTGGTCAATGTATAAGGTGGGATAAATACATGTAGCGAAATGGCATGATCACAATTGAGATCGTATAGGCTATATAAACAGGGTGACAGTGGGTAGTTAAAAAACTACTTTAATTGGCAAAAGGCATTTCAGTCCAGAAACCCATGTGATCGGTTCAAATACGTTGTGCCAATAAAAGGCGTTTTTGACTTCAGAATCAGTGACTTTCATCAAGCCGTCCTTTAATGTGCTGTACAATTTCCCAAAATAGTAAATCAATCAATACCTTATAAAATAGAGAAAAACATAAAAAGATCTTACACTTTTTGCTGACCTAGGTAGGACTACTCAAAAATCAACAGGTAGTTTTGTTGTGCCAGCCATCCCCATATAAATTCTGCCACCAGCTCTTGGTACAGTACAGGGAAATACAGGGATTCTTGAGCGCCTTCACGGTCAGTTTATAGTGCCCTTAAACTAGAACAATAAAAGTAGGTAATAAAATTGAGCAGCATGTATATAAAATGACTGGAATGCAGCTCCCCCTCTATGTTCCCACCCCCCTAGAGATAGATAAATCATTCATTTCTCTGCGTGAGCGACCGCTTGACTTGCTCGTGGCTTTAATTCACTCAGCAAGCTGTTAGGGATAAATCACGCTTAATACTCCTGGGAGATATATTGTCTGTATACATATCTATATCTGTCAGGGGAAGGTGTAGTGGAGGCTGGATAGGAGGAGTGGGAGATGAGTTATAGGTGTTGGCTTGGATTATTGTGGCCCAGAGCAAGTCAGTCTGTTTCTTTCAATGCCAGCTTGTGATCATTATACTTTACATTTGGAGAATGCGATTTTCTTAGTACTTTTTTTATGGGCTGCCATGGGGACATTAAAAGTAACTAAAATTGAGAAGAGGAATCGCAGGGTGGAATCCTACTGCCCACCTGCTTTTAGCTATTTTACTAATTTTGTTTTTTAAGCTTAGTTATGACTTTCTTCGAGTCATACTGAAACAAACTTTGAGTATTTTGGCTTGAATGTATTCAGCTCTGCCTATAATAATGCTGGAATTTCTCGCTGGGGGGAGAGGCAGAGGGCTGTTTCATTCATTAGGGGCATGTATCAAGACTGGAGGTTTTCACAATATACTGTAAGTTAGGCATACTTTGCACCATGTGGAGAATATGCAAAATAAATGAACATACTGCAAATTGAAAGTCTGCAGCACAAATTGATCTCACCTGAAATGTTGTTTCGCTGAATTTTTCAAAATATTCTTTTTGGGTCCGAACAATAAAAAGATCTTTTTATTGCTTTTTTGAATGACCTCATAGTGCAGTTTTGGTGAACCTTTTAGAGACCGAGTGCCCAAACTACAACCAAGACCCACTCATTTATCGCAAAGTGCCAACACAGAAATGTAATTAGTGATTTATACTCCCTGCTCTGTCACAGCTTTCATTGATATCAGCACCCTGAGGACACCAATAAAGCAGAAAATAGAAGAAATTTGGATGATCATTGTAGCCTCCCTCCAGGGTCCCATAAACAGGAAGAATTGTCAGGGCTGGAGCTAAAATGATAATCCAGATCGGTCCACACATTCCCACTCCTCCAGTAGGCACAGGTAGCACCTTCACTTTAAAATAGCTCTGTGCACAGCAAGTCCTGGGCTGTCTGGGACTGCAGGAAGATACCTGGAGTCCTCTCTGGTGATGGCCTGGGTGCCTCTCTGGTGATGGCCTGGGTGCCCACAGAAAGGGCTCTGAGTGCCGCCTCTGGCACCAGTGCCATAGGTTAGCCATCACTGTCATAGTGGGTTTACACAATAGAGCTTCAGTATTAGTAGATGATACCAAGCTCTGTAAGGTTAGTAATACCGAGGCCGATAGTATAATATTACATAGGGATTTAAGGTAGCTAGAGAAATGGCCAGAGAAATAGCTGACGAGGTTTAAAGAGAACCGGCCATGCAAATTAAAGGGGTATTCCCACTTTGGCAATTTAATGTTATTGTTTGTATAATGAAAAATAAAACAATTTTCCAATATACTTTCTGTGTCTTCTCCTTGCAGTTTTCTAGATCTCTGCTTGCTGTCCTTCTATAGAGAACTTTTGTGTTTACATCCAGTGGACAGAAATCTGACCATAGTCACACAGGTGCACGGCTCGTTAGTGTCATAGAGAGTAATCAGAGCTGTGTGAAATATATTGAGCTGCATACCTGGTCATTCCTCTGGATCTATCGGCAGCGTTTGATACTGTTGATACTGTGGACCACCGGCTCCTCCTCAGGATGCTTTGCTCCATTGGCCTGAACGACACTGTACTCTCTTGGTTTTCATCCTGTCTCTCTGACCGCACTTTCAGTGTCTCCTTTTCTTGATCTCTCTCTTCTTCTGTTCCTCTCACTGTCGGGTTGTCATGTTTTATTTTATTTGTAAATGTCCCCTATGATTTCTAAAGCGCTACAGAATATGATAACCCTATATAAATAAAGATTATTATTATTATTATTATTATTATTATTATTATTATTATTATTAATATTATTAAAAGCGGCTTCTGCACAATGCTGAGCAAAGGGACTGAATACTTATGGCCATGTGATATTCCAGATTTTCTTAGATTTTTTTTTTTAATAGGTTAGCAAAAATATCTACATTTCTGTTTTTTCTGTTAAGATGCGGCCCACATTAGAGTGCACATTAATGATCCAAAAAATTACTTTTTTGATCTTACCAATTGGCTGCAATGAAGCAAAAAGTGAAAAATGTAAAGGGGTCTGAATACTTTCCGTACCCAGTGTATATGTATATTTATAATCTGCCATCATATAAACTGCTGGCAAATCTTCTGGATATTTCTCATTATGCAATGTCCATTAATTTGTTCACAATCTACTACATAATTGAAACATAATTAAAAAGGGATGAAAGCCGTTTTGGATTATCAATCAAATAAGCTAAAAATAAACACATAATTTACTAAGAATACATTGTGTCATGTACCTTTCAGAAAAACTGACATTAGTAGATGACGATTCAAGGTTTTCAGGTCTCGTCTTATGGTCATAGTACTTGAAAAAATAATGAATTATGCAAATTTACTTAAAAAGCCTCAAATTGAGAATGTTTATTGAAAAAAAGGTTTTCATACAGTAATATAAAATCAGAGACATTCCAATTTTAAAAATATAAAGACCTTTTCCATATCCAAGATATGTACATAATATGCATTTCGGAAAGATCTCAGCAGAAATAAATTCTGGCTTAAATAGTCAATAACTTTTCAACAAAATACATAAATCAATAGACAACATTAGTCAACAACCAACAAGCGTAATGAGGTGTCCGAATACATTGAAGCTCTATGGTGGAGGGTGGGGGAGAGGTCACAGCAGCTACGTATCCATCCATTATCCTTCCCACTCAATACATCTCAGCACAAAGATGATTGCAAAGTAACCAACAGAGACTGCAATGAAAAAAGTGCACATACTGGACTACTGAATTATTTCTGTTCAGGCTTCGTTGAATGTTTACATATACTTTGTAAGGTTTGGCCACTCTTTTAGATAAGTTGCCAATGTGCCTTTAGTACCTTTTGGATAATCTCAGGTGATTTCTCATTCCTGATATTATTGTGCTGTCTGCAGACTCTCTGTGATTCTTTGTTTACATCTCTGAATTTTGCTGAATAGGAGGAGATGTAGCAGGAGAATAATGACTAATCCTGCCCAGTCTCTGCCAGTGAGGATGAACAGTGACAAAAGAAGCACATTGGGTGATTTAATGTAGATGTGCTAGAGCAGTAAGAGAGAGAAAGATGTATATATATGCAGAGGGCAGCATGGTGAGAAAAGAGAAAGGCTGAAGTTCTCAAAACAGGTACAGATACAGGTACATATATACAAAGACATGGCTAATGGATGAGATTTATTGAAAAATGATCAACCCCTTTAAGCATTTCTATGTCATACAGTATAATGATTATCTGAACTCTCAGATCCTACTGGAGATAATAAGGGTCCACTAACATATTGTAGGTTAGAGGGACATTTACCATGGCTTTTTCACCTGTTTTATGACGCTGTCACTGCCTGTTCTCTTTTTTGATCTATTTATTAACAGGCGGCGCCAGAAAACATTAGTTTTTCCACCTCCTCTGACTCTGTTCCAAGAAGGGACGTGGAAACTACCACAAAATTAATACGTGTCATATTCATTATTTGGCAGCGGCAAAGTGGCGGAGAGTAAACCACAACAAATTTGGTCTAGCAGGGGAAAGAATTCTCCTTCTACAGCAAACTTTCATTAGCTGGCAAAGACTCTGGGTTTGTACAGGGCCGGAGGGGAGTTGAAGTGCGCACTGCGCATGCACGAGTTTTGAGACAAGACCTCGGGAGCATGTGGAGGAGACCAAGAACAAGGAGGCAGGGCTGATACCAGCTCCACGCTGGTATGGAGGCAGGAGTTACCTGACAAGGGTGGATTTATACTTGACTATTGTTCCCTGAAAATACTGTTTACTGTCCATAGATATAACTATATTTTTCAGGATAAAGGTAGCGTTAGACATTGATAAACATGTGCAGAAACCATAAAAAGCACATACAACGAACATTTCCTGGTTTATAAGCGGTTTCCCTGGTGACAGGTTCCCTTTAAAGTATCTTTGCCTTATTTATACACTATTTCAACGTTTTACTTTTTTTTTCGGGATAACTTGCATAGTCCTAGTTTGTACTATGCGTTATTTTCCTTCAGGAGACTCCATGTTGTGGTGACCTACAAGCAAAAAGAAATCCCATTTATTGCACACTGAAAAAAAAATGGCGTCTTAGGATTGGGATTGACCGCAACACTCACATGACATCGGCCAGATGGGTTGTACCAAGATTTATTACGATCCCCTAAACTCCAATATGACCAATAGGGGCCCGACCACTGTTACCAACATTCACTGTCTAAGAAAGTGCCAGATATAGTCCATTTCTGATGCTCCCGTAGTATTGAATGGAGCAGTGAGGAGCATGTTCCACCAATCATTTCAGCAGTTGATGAAAATCAGAAAATCGGAAAGACGGGTCCCAGAAATCAGACCTCCACCGATCAGATTGTTATTTTTCCTGTAGGTACTGGATACCTATACATCTTGGTACAACCCTTTTAAAGCAGCAAGAAACAGAGTGCTATTCTTGAACCATAGGTGCATTTAGTAGGTCAGAAAAATTTCTGTATTTTGAGAAAATCTTAGAGGTGACCTTACTCAACCCTGCTATGCTGTAGCAGCAAAAGAATGCTAGGGTGAGCATAACCATTACACAATGGCACAAAATATTTCAATATTACAGTTCAGATATCCATTCACAGTAGGAATCATAATATACACCAACAATAGGGCCATCGCAGCCTTATTCATTCACATGTACGGCCCGAGTCACACTGCAACATATCTTCCAATCGAATGATTGACTGTAAGCATCTGCTCCATTGTGCTGAAAAAGTACATTGGTTTTATTTGCTGAATAGTAACACTTTATGCCAAGTGCCATTGTGCCATGCTATAAAAGGAGAGAAAAGAGATTCTTTTTAGCAGTTCTGTAGCGAGAGGCTTTTGTGAGGCATAAATGAGAAAACATGGTGCCGATTCCACAACATGCATTAAAATAACACTTTAGAAAGTGGTGACCGTAAAAGAAGAATTTGGAACAAAGGTTCATCTACATTTAGAGGCATATTTATTCCGGTATCACTCTGTCTATGGCTCATCAATATTTATGGCATCATTGCTTCACTGCGGAATAACCTGCAAAGGGGATCAGTGTGACTTAAAGGGGTTTGTTCCTGAAAACAACAACTGTCCATATGCCCCATGACGTTTGACGGACACTATAAAGATATAGGAACTCCCTAAAACATGGTTTAAGGACCTCAATCCCTGTTGGCGGTCAAGCTAGTCATCACTTAGTTCTACAGTGCCACTTTGGATCTCTGAAAGTCTTCCTACTACCACAGCCTGTGCCACCTGAGCAAACCAGTCACATAAATAGAAATCAATGCACCACAAAATAATAACCTCCACAGACTCAAAGATCCCAACACAGGTCTAGTCCACACCTTAGTTCTGATATCAGATGGGCGGACCCATGTTGTCTGTCCATGACCATTTAGTCTACTCAGACTTACTTTATCTTTATTAACTTAACTTTAATGTAACTTAACTTACTTTATCTTATTATCACTTTAACTTTCTTACTTTATTATCAAACATAATTTATATCTGAAATCCTAATTAGGCTCTCCCCGGTCACATGGGTGGTTCTGAACTAAAACAGACTGGTCCCACCTATCTGACAGTCTAGATTCCAAAAGAATGGCAATGTGAGCTAAGTCAGAACCAATTTGCTTGCACCTAATAAATGATGCAAAAATGTGAAGTTTGTGGCCATAGCAGCGATGAAAGGTCCTCTTTAAAACAACAATATTAGGCTTCTTGCACATGAACATGTGCTACGTCCAGGCCGGGACGTGCGGCTAGAGAGGTGGAGGGATGAGTGCTGCTGAACCATAGGGATGCCTGGTGCTTGGTCATACTTAAGGGAAAAGATAGAATGTGCTCTATATTTTTCCCGGCATTGGTGCATTATAGTGACACGTGTGCTCAACATTCTAAGGCCGGGCACCATAGGCTTCTATAACGACGAATATCTGCCGACAAATTGTGTGGTCATATACACATCCCCAGAACATTTGTCTGCAAAGGGCCTAGCAGTGAATTTACAGCCAAGATGTTAGATGTTTGCAGGAGGGGAGGAAATATGTGACTATCCTGCTCTAAGTCACTTTAGACTTAGCTTCTGCAAGGAAAAAAGTTGGTATAGTCTTTACCTGTACTATGGGGTATGTATACAATATTTATGCCCCATCTTGAGTCTTTTGAAGGGTAGGGTTATGGGACATATAGAGATTTATAAAATGCTCTTGCATCAGATTTTTAAAGTTCTACATGGATGCCAAGCAAAGTGTGATGTAACTAAAATAATGCCCAAATATCATCTGTCATCATGTCTAGTTTTGGAATTGTATAAGAACTGCAAGTGTGACCTCAGATTGCTTGGATTTTTTTATGTGACAGATTCATCATGCTTTTAACAGTGTGGCCTAAATAAAGATATCAGATGTGCAACGGTGAATGCCTAGCCTTTCCTTCTCTGTTTGGTCTAAAAGCTCGGCTCGGCTCTATTAAGATGCAAGAAAATATAAATTTACATGTATCAGGTTTGAGATATTCATGGCAATTTTCCGGTGTGTCACCCCACTTCCTGTCTGCATCGGCCCATCTTGTGACATCACTTCCTGTCTCTGTGACAACACATTCTTGCCTGCTACTAGAGTCATTTGTTGTGGTCTCTAATACTAAATAAAATAGTGAACTTCAGGGGATGGGGAAAGGTATGGGAACTCCTAACTCATGGAGGTAGAATGACATAGTCTGATCAAGGAAGGTAAGGTAGAAATTTGTGGTAGAGACAGAGGTAGTTGATTTGAGAGAATGAAGATTGTAAAGCCTCAAAAATATACAAAAAAAATTGTTGTCGCCATTTAATTTGCTTGAAGCCCAAAGAAGAACTTACTGAATGTCCAACCTTTGATCGTCTTATTGGTTTTGATCCAATGAAAGTGTTTGATGAGCTTCAGTAATAAAATACCAAAACATCTGGTGCTCAGTTACGTGATCCCATCCTAACTCCTGTTATCAATTGTACGTCCTATAACATGAAGACATTTCATGTTTTCTTGGCACAGCACATGTAATAAAACACAAAGATAACCAAAGGAAGACAATAAATTATACACAATTAGATAATGGTGGATTTTGCTGTGGGAAGTAGTAACATTTCCCATCTGTTCTCAGAAACTTCAGAAGCGTGTACATAACAGCCTTGTTTGCAAGATATATATGTATAAGAGCTGGGTACTTGTAATGTATGGTGCTCGGTGAGGTCCCTTTTTCTGAGCTTACTTGCCCCACTGGATATCATCATAAACGGTGTACAAAGAGGCAATTGTTTCCTTATCCCATCCTGGAAACCATATTTGCATATTTCCCAGAATCCCTCAGTGGAGGATTAATGGCTGTAAGATGTCCTATCTTTGGGCAGCATGTTATAGAGCAGAAGGAGCAGAGTTGTGCATAGTGTCCTATCTGCAGTCTGCATGTTAGAAGAGACATAAAATTGTAATGTAATATCAAAGGGAGAGATTTATCAGAAGTGTCTGAGGTCAAATCTGTTCTTGTTGCTCATGGAAACCAATCAGAGCTCAGCTTTCATTTTCCCACAGCAGTTTATAAAATGAAACCTGACCTATGATTGCTTCCCATGAGAAACTCTATTACTTCTGATAAGTCTCCCCCATATATGTTTATATTGCAGAATAATACAGTATGTCTTTTGCTCACAACAGCAGTGGCTTCAATATTTGCTTTCCTTAGTAACATTATTGCCATCCATATACCGTAGATCTAATATATATTATTTGTGAGGAAGACTATAAATTGAATGAAATTTGATGGTTTTTGTATTACTCTCTAGGCCTCAGTCAGACAATACTATGACTTTACCCGAATAAGATTGACAATGCGCCTCACTCCCACTGTGCCTCATGTATGATCCATGTTCGCTTTGACATTCTGATTTTTTGGATTTATATTAAAACATCTTTATAACAGATTCTATTTTCTATCCACTGTAAACACACGAGGAGAATGAAACTCATCCATCACCCAACAAGATAACTGACTTGGATGCTGATGGATGCTGAAAATGAGGTACGGCCATGTGGAAAGCATGTGTCACCTGCTAAATATAGATCTGATTTATCATGGTGGGGGAGCGAGCAACATGCCGTCCATCCATAGAAAAACTGTCTACAGCTAAATCAATGGATGCATTAGGGGTACAACATGGAGCCAGAGGTCACGGTCCCAATAACAACTATAGATACATACAAAGTCCAGTTGTAGTATGAAATCTAAAATTCTAAAATTTGGGGACTCTTTGAGCAGTCATGACCCAGTATTTGTAATCATTCCTGAGTGTTCTTAAATGAGACAAAGCAGCATGACCATGTATCTGTATATTACTGTCTTCAGAGTTCAGCTCCAAAGTAGACTAGGGCTGGGTGATATGATGTCTCCTATAGCGCACTCGAGATCAAAATTAGAGAACAATGTACAATCACTCGATTTTTCAGAAATATTGTAATCTCCATCGGTCAACATTTGGTGGGTTTTTTGTTAGGGGTACTGGCATTTTCTGAAGGATCCAGCAATCACCAATTAGTAAGAAGTGCACAGGCCTTTGCTTTAATCGACTTCAGCACATCTGCAGCCACAGGACATCACTAGTCTTTCACACTGCTCTGCTGGGGGATTTTGCTCCACTCTTCGTCCAACCTCTTCCACAGTTCTGTGACACAGTTCTGTGACTGTTGTGAGTTTCTTGGCCATAACTTTGTCACCAAGGATTTTCCAGATGTTTCCTATTGGGTTTAGATCAAAACTCTGGGCTTGCTGTTACATTGTTTCAATGTTTTCTGTTTCTGTAAATGTTTTCTGCATCACTTATCTGAGATGCAGACTGCTCAGCTCTTGACCTCCATCTTTGTGCTCCTGTACAGCTCCTCCCTTCTACTCCATCATAGAGCTCACAGTGTGGTGAGCTGATATCAGGGGGAGAGGGAGGAGCTTTAGAGGAGCACAAAGGTGGGGGCCAAGAGTTGAGTTGAGAGTAGCACAGATCAGTCGCTTGTTGATTTTTGAAATGCATCCAAACCAAAGTCCAACCCCTGGGACTACATAATGGATTCTGTCAGTGTGCAAGGTAAGTTATAACACACAATCGTATTGTAATGCATGCTTAGAGAAAGCACAAAGGCATACTGACAATGCTGTAGTGATGGACTTCTGCAACCTGTCTCAACCTGAAAATAAGGTCCCTGGTGACAGGTTTAAGGTCAAGTAAATGGAAAGTTGAGCTGCAGAAATATAGTTTCCCATTACTTAAAAAAACTGGCGTTTTCTAGCTCTGGAATCCACAATCAACCAATCTTATATAAAATGGGGTATCCAAGATTAGAAAAAGACATGGCTGCTTTCTTCTAAAATTATATGTTGTGTCTGTGCATTTCAGGTCAATAGAAGCAATACCAAGCACAACGCATGAATTGACAGCAGCCACGGTTTTCTAACCCTGGACATAGGGTTGAAAAGTCCTTTTAATAGGTCATCAACATCATTAACACCCCTTTTAATTTGCCATGTGCAAAACATAGTAAACTTTTTAACTTATGGCACTAAACAATAACTTCACTGATCAACCATGAACGACACATTATTCAGAAGGCGCCCGCTGCATCATTAATGCATTTCCAGCCGCAGGAACCGAAACAATTAATAAGTTGCGTAACTTCATTAAGTAAAGATTAAGCGTTATTTACATAAAGCAGGAGAACCCCATTAGGGGAAAGCCAGTAAATATTACTTGACCTGCAGCAGACGAGACATTTCTAAGCCGCTCTGCTGTCAGCTGCCCCTCCATGTGAGAGAATATATGCAAAGCGTGTTCGGAAAGGAACGCGTGCCGCAGAATCCACTTTGCAGAGCAGCCTATTAATATTGCGCCTGTACCATTGTTTTGACGTCTGTAATAGAAATACATAGGTGGTTAACCAAGCCTGAAAGATTGAGTTATGATTATTATTCTGAAAGAGAAGTCATAAAAGGTAACGTCTGTACTGCGCGAGAGGGAAAAATGAGTTTGCAGTTACCCTGGGGTTATCTCATAATGCTGTACAGTTGTAAGAAAGTTAATATGGCTGAATTCTTTTATATAGCCTAATCCCATTCTGTAATTACAGGAGCAGCTAAAAGGGAAATAAAACAGCTACTTAGACAGGCTAAAAATGCCAGTTGGAGAACTTACACTGAATAATCAATAAGAATATTTCACTTGTGAAATGTGCTCTGCTTAAATAATGTGGAGAATGACATTCTGGTACAGTGTATTGAGGCTTGGAATTATGGAGAACTACTGACTGCTGGACCTCATACTGTACAGCAGTCATACATGGGAAAGAGGGAAGAGCCCAAATTGGATCCCAACATGGACTTTTTTGGTGTTTTTGCAATGAAAACTGGAAGGGGCCTGAGTAGAGAAGACCTCAATGTTTGGGTCCATGCAGAAGTATGAGTTGGGTTTGCCACACCCCCATTCCCCTGTCATTTACTGGCACCAATTGCGAGTGTTAACTCTAAAAATCCTGCTAGCAAGGCCTCTGGTGGCAATTGATTTCAGACAGCGCTTACACCCTGCCTAAATGCTGCTGGCACATCCATCACTTCCGGGTGCCGTTTAACTCATGACTGTCCATTGTAAACTTGTTAAGTGATGCCATTGAAATGGACCACAGCACCTAACATGTATACTGATGGGAGCCACCATCTTTAAATGGCAGCCAGTGCCCTCTGTGACATCATCAGAGGGTGACGATCAACAAAATGACAGCTGGGTGCCTATTAAAGGCTCCCATAGCTGTCATTAGTAATTCTATATTATAGTCCGCCTGAGACAGTCTTTAATATAGAAGCAGTTTATTTATAATAAACTGGAAAACAGTTGTGCTATAGTATATTGCATAAGTTATCAGATCCCCTAGGGTTCAAGTACCCTAAAGGGACTGAAAGTTTAAAATATATGAAAAATCGTCATATCCCAAAATGTCCGATCTATTAAAATGTAAAAACAATTATTCCCGGCTGTCACGGGTACTCCTGCGACCCATCTCTCCGTGCCCCTGGAGCTCGGCTGCAGCCGCACTTACCTCCCTCGCTCCAGCGGCAGTCCCCACGTTCCACGCTCCTGGTAGTACCCGGAGATATGAGCAGCCAGCTCTCTAAGGTTGAAAGAGCCAGCGCGCCGATGATTGGCTCTGGTCGGCATCCTTCCCTGTTAAATTGCTGGCCCCTTCCTGTGTCCCCTGCCAGATCTTTGTTCCTTGTGCCTTTGTGAAAGCTTTTCTCCTGTTACCCTGTGCGTTTATAGTGATTTCCTGTTGTGACCTCGATTCCGTTCCTTACTTCACTCCTCTGCTGCCAGCCCTGACCTTCTGCCTTGATCCTGTGCCGCTGTCCACAAGTCTGTCTCAGCCTTATGATTCTGCAACTCGCCTTGGTCACCACTGCAAACAAAGTTGTGCCTGTATCCCACCGCAGCAATTCTAACCCGCTTTGCAGCAGGCTCTTGTGAAAGCCGGGTACCACTCTGCTCCCAGATGTCGGCTTACGTCATCACTCGTGGTGGTTCAGTGGGTCCACTACCCGTGATCCTGACACTGGTGATGAATCCTGTAACGGAAAATAGCGGCTAAATGTCTGAATCAACTCTTATTTGCTATCAATAAATACCATAAAACCATACCATAAATAGATGTTTCCTCCCTTTCTGTACCAATAAAGGCGTTTGGTTAGATAATACAAGTCCTGTGCTCTATTCACTTCTATGGGACTTATGTAAGCTACAGCTTACATAATAAGGGGAGTCAGCAATACAAAGCCCATAAGGGAGTCTTTCAGTCCCCTGTTCTGATAATCCCAGGGGGTTCTGGCAGTTGGAACACCATGATCCACTAATGTAACCCCTATTCTGTAGATAATGCCATTGTTGAGAAACCGTCTTTAAAAAGGACCTTTCATCGGCTCCTCTAACCTTTTATAGATGTAAAGGGGCTGTTCACTTTTAGGACATTACAACAAATAATTGTTATTGTTTCTATAATGAAAAGTTTCAAAATGTTCCAATTTTTTTTCTGTATCAATTCTTCATGGTTTTCTAGATCTCTGCTTTCTTGCTGTCATGCAACAGGAAGTTTCATCATTTAATTCCTCTGGATAAACAGCAATCCATGGTCATGTGATGTCACACAGGTGCATTAAAACACACAGGGGCTCATTTACTTACCTGGTCCAGTCGTGATCGAGCGGCACGTTCTTTGATGCTGATTCGGGTCTGCTGTGATTCACTAAGGTCCATGCGCCCGATATCCACTAGGTGTCGCTGCTGCGCCGAGGTGCACCGGAGTGCACCTGCTTCATCCCAGTGCATGTAAGTGCTGATCTTGTGACATAATTTTTTTTTTTTGGATTCCGCAGCTTTTCCAAATCCGCGGCCACACCCTCTGATTTCTGTTGCGTGAAAGCCAGCGCTGATTCGCCAAAATCCGATCGCATGCAGGAAAATCCTGGGGCAATTCTGGGCAAATCTGAAATCGCCGGGAAACCGGGAAACCCGATGAAAGTGCGTGATTCGGACCCTTAGTAAATGAGCTAGTGATATAACAAGCCATGCACCTGTGTGATATCACAGGGCCATGGACCGGTGTTTATCTACAAGTAGTAAATAATGAAACTTCCTGTTGCATGACAGCAAGCAGAGATCTAGAAAACCTTTAAGAATTATTAGAGAAAGAATATTAAAGAACTGTAGAACTTTTCAACTCACAAACAATATCAATTATTTGCTAGAATGTACCTAAAGTGGGCAAACACTGTAATTCTGGTGCAGTTTGAACTTTACCTCTAGCCCCATTATTCAGCTGTGTATTTTTGGATGTCTACTGTCAAATGGGTGGAGCCAAACAGTCTGCTTTAGCCTCTGACCACCCATATGAAAGCGCTTAGCCCAAAAATGTATTGATTGCTTTAACAATGATAATAAGGCCATCTACTATCTGAAAATAGATATGCAACATAAAATTGATTATTTGAGTATTTTTTTATATAGAATTAGGATGATGATTCCTAAATTTTCATATGCTGACAAACGGTATATTTAGATTTGTTTCTTAAATGACTGTAAGGCTCTGTTTTTGAGCTTTTTACAGAACCAAAGTAGTAACTGTCTAATGATATACTTTCCAGCTGTAGTAATAAAATATAGTCCTATAGTCTTCATATCATAGGCTATAAATTCAGAGAATTCCAAATATCTGTCTGACACATTTCTAATGGAAGATTCAGAATTTGGTCACTTTTTACCATCTCATCTCTCTGTACTAGATACAATAAAGAATGTGACAGCTCTAAGGACCTGAAAATAGGAAAACTATATGGTAGATATTGCAAATGTACATTCACCTATGTCTAACAAATGATAGTTCTTGGTAAAACAAAGATAATAATACCTTACTAGAGATGAGCGAACATGCTCGTCCGAGCTTGATGCTCGGTCGAGCATTAGCGTACTCGAAACTGCTCGTTGCTCGGACGAATACTTCGCCCGCTCGAGAAAATGGCAGCTCCCGCCGTTTTGCTTTTTGGCGGCCAGAAACAGAGCCAATCACAAGCCAGGAGACTCTGCACTCCACCCAGCATGACGTGGTACCCTTACACGTCGATAGCAGTGGTTGGCTGGCCTGATCAGGTGACCCTGGGATAGACTAGCCGCTGCCCGCGCTGCTCGGATCATTCTGTGTCTGGATGCCGCTAGGGAGAGAGCTGCTGCTGGTCAGGGAAAGCGTTAGGGTGTTCTATTAGAATAGTGTTAGGCAGGAGTGATTCTCCAAGAACCCAACAGCCCTTCTTAGGGCTACAATAACGTTATACTTTTTTTTTTTATTTGCAGCTAGTACCATATTGTGAGGAATTTGCAGGGGGACTTGCTACCGTTGTGTTTAGCTCTTAGTGACACACATATCCACCTCAAACACCAAAGTGGGAAATTTTATTAGGGGTTTGATTTCAATTAGGCACAGTCTGCCATTTACTTTTTATTTTACGTTTATTTTTTTAATAACAAAGTGTCATCTCATCTTGCATAGTAGTGTGCTTTCATACTTGGCTAGAAAATAGCCATAGGAGAATCCAAACGGCTTACTTACGCCTACAGTAGCGTTATATATATTTGATTTCTGGTTGATCTGCTGGTGGCTGTACTTGCTGCAGTGCATCTACTAGCAAATTGTGAGCAATTTGTAGTGAGACTTGCGACCGCTGTGTTTTGCGCTTAGTGACGCACATATCCATTGCAAAGACCGAAGTGGGAAAATTTATTAGGGGTTGGATTTCAATTAGGCACAGTCTGCCATTTCCTTTTTTATTTTACGTTTATTTTGTTTAATAACTCAGCGTCATCTCATCTGGCATAGTAGTGTGCTTTCATACTTGGCTAGAAAATAGCCATAGGAGAATCCAAACGGCTTACTTACGCCTACAGTAGCGTTATATATATTTGATTTCTGGTTGATCTGCTGGTGGTTGTACTTGCTGCAGTGCATCTACTAGCAAATTGTGAGCAATTTGTAGTGAGACTTGCGACCGCTGTGTTTTGCGCTTAGTGACGCACATATCCATTGCAAAGACCGAAGTGGGAAAATTTATTAGGGGTTGGATTTCAATTAGGCACAGTCTGCCATTTCCTTTTTTATTTTACGTTTATTTTGTTTAATAACTCAGCGTCATCTCATCTGGCATAGTAGTGTGCTTTCATACTTGGCTAGAAAATAGCCATAGGAGAATCCAAACGGCTTACTTACGCCTACAGTAGCGTTATATATATTTGATTTCTGGTTGATCTGCTGGTGGCTGTACTTGCTGCAGTGCATCTACTAGCAAATTGTGAGCAATTTGTAGTGAGACTTCCGACCACTGTGTTTTGCCCTTAGTGCGCTCGTCGCCTCCACGATCCTCCACAGCATCCACCAGCGTTCAGCTCTCCATACCCCAGACGCTGGAGCGGAAACGCAAATATAGTGCAACCCACCTGCACGCCCAAGCCCTTAATGTCCACATCTCCAGATTGCTTAGCCTGGAGATGCTGCCCTATAGGCTAGTAGAGACCGAGGCCTTTCGCAACCTCATGGCGGTGGCCGCCCCTCGGTATTCGGTCCCCAGCCGCCACTACTTTTCCCGATGTGCCGTCCCAGCCCTGCACCAGCACGTGTCAGACAACATCATCCGTGCCCTGACCAACGCCGTTTCTGACAAGGTCCACCTGACCATGGACACGTGGACGAGTGCTGCCGGGCAGGGCCACTATATATCGCTGACGGCACATTGGGTTAACTTGGTGGAGGCTGGGACCGAGTCTGACCCTGCGGCTGGTCATATACTGCCGACGCCGAGGATTGCGGGGCCTACCTCGGTCCAGGTGTTTCAGGCCTACTATGCCTCCTCCTCCTCCCACCCCTCCTCCACCTCCTCCTCCGAACTACCATCCGTGGGCATGGCGCCATCAGTCGGTAGCTCTAGGCACAGCAGCAGTGCCGTCGCTAAGCGACAGCAGGCGGTGCTCAAACTGCTGAGCCTAGGCGATAAAAGGCACACCGCCCAAGAGCTATTACAGGGCATCACGGCGCAGACTGATCTGTGGCTGGCACCGCTGAACCTGAAGCCAGGCATGGTTGTGTGTGACAACGGCCGTAACCTGATGGCGGCTCTGCAACTCTGCAGACTGACACATGTGCCATGCCTGGCCCATGTGTTAAATCTGATAGTTCAGCGTTTCCCCAAGACATACCCCAATCTGTCAGATTTGCTCACGAAGGTGCGCCACATCTGTGCGCATTTCAGGAAGTCCAGCACAGATGCTGCCACTCTCAGGGCAGCGCAGCGCCGCCTCCAACTGCCCGCTCACCGACTGTTGTGCGACGTGCCCACGAGGTGGAATTCAACACTGACCATGTTATCCAGAGTTTACCAGCAGCGCCGAGCGATTGTAGACTGCCAGATGTCAACTTCCACCAGAACTGGTAGTCAGGTCAGTCAGCTTCCTCAAGTCTACAATGAGGAGTGGACGTGGATGTCTGATATCTGTCAGGTGCTGAGTAACTTTGAGGAGTCAACACAGATGGTCAGTGGCGATGCCGCCATCATCAGCCTCACCATCCCGCTGCTTGGCCTGTTGAAAAACTCTCTGATCAGCATGAAGTCGGAAGCTATGCGCTCGTCACAAGAGACGAGGGAAGAAGATTCCCTTGTTGATAGCCAAAGCACCCTTAGGTCTGTTTCTCAGCGCATATCGGAGGAGGTGGAGGTGGAGGAGGATGAGGAGGAAGAGGAGGAGAATGTTGGCGAGACACAAGAGGGGACCATTGTTGAGTCCTTCACTGTTCAGCGTGTATGGGCAGAAAAAGAGGAGTTGGAGGAGTTGGAGGAGGAGGAAATGGACAGTCAGGCCAGTGAGGGGAGTGAATTCTTACGCGTTGGTACTCTGGCGCATATGGCAGATTTCATGCTAGGCTGCCTATCCCGTGACCCTCGCGTTCAAAGAATTTATTCCAGCACCGATTACTGGGTGTTCACTCTCCTGGACCCACGGTACAAGCAAAATCTTTCCACTCTCATCCCTGGAGAGGAAAGGAGTGTGAGAATGCATGAATACCAGCAGGCCCTGGTGCACAAGCTGAAACAGTATTTCCCTTCTGACAGCGCTAGCGGCAGAGTGCGTAGTTCTGCGGGACAAGTAGCGAGGGAGAGTAGGCGAGCAGGCAGCTTGTCCAGCACTGGCAAGGGTACGCTTTACAAGGCTTTTGCCAGCTTTATGTCACCCCAGCAAGACACTGTCACCTGTCCCCAGTCTCGGCAGAGTAGGGCTGATCTTTACAGAAAGATGGTGAGGGAGTACGTAGCTGACCATACCATCGTCCTAAATGATCACACAGCTCCCTACAACTACTGGGTTTCAAAGCTGGACATGTGGCACGAACTGGCGCTGTACGCCTTGGAGGTTCTTGCCTGCCCTGCCGCTAGCGTCTTGTCCGAGCGGGTTTTCAGTGCAGCTGGTGGCATCATCACCGATAAGCGTACACGCCTGTCGACTGACAGCGCTGACAGGCTCACGCTTATTAAGATGAATAAAGCCTGGATTTCTCATAATTTCCAATCTCCACCAGGTGAAGGAAGCTCAACTTGAATAATTTATCCACTCCTCCTCCTCCTCATTTTCCTCCTTCTCCTCTTCTTTGTACAGTAAAGCAGAGGAAACTGGCTATTTTTTGACAGGGCCCACTGGCTCTAGCTATAGTACTTTATGCATTTAATTTTTCTGGAGGGCCACCGACCCGGTCCTCTGTTTTAAACAATTTTTGGGAGTGCCACATACAGGCACTCAATCTATTCCATTTTTCTGGAGGGCCACCTACCTGCTCCTCTGGTTTGAAAACTTTTTTGGACTGCCACATACAGGCACTCAATCTATTCCATTTTTCTGGAGGGCCACCTACCTGCTCCTCTGGTTTGAAAACTTTTTTGGACTGCCACATACAGGCACTCAATCTGTTCCATTTTTCTGGAGGGCCACCTACCTGCTCCTCTGGTTTGAAAACTTTTTGGGACTGCCACATACAGGCACTCAATCTATTTCATTTTACTGGAGGGCCACCTACCTGCTCCTCTGGTTTGAAAACTTTTTGGGACTGCCACATACAGGCACTATCCAAATTAAATTGTCTCCATAGCAGCCTCCACACGTTGTCTCCATTGCTACCTCCAAAAGTCGTCCATATAGCTGCCTCCATACATCGTCCCTTTATCAAACGAGGTGTGTCAGGCAGAAATTTGGGTTGTTTTCATGGATTCCACATCAAAGTTGTTAACTTTGTCGCCACCCAGCTGTGTTATCCACAAAATATACTGGCAAACTTTTATCATTTACCAATATTATTTCAGCGCTTCTTGCGCATCTGTTTACATTCCCCTCACCCGCCATATCCTAAACTTATAAGAACGCTACTACACTTGATCTTATACAAAAGGTTCTTAGAAGTGCTGTTTGGGGAGTAGCCTAGAGATAGGGGCTTGGATTGGCGAAAGCTCGCCTGGCAGCGGAGCGCCAGCTCCATGCCAAGATCCAACTAACATAGTTTTAACTGCAGCACCTTTAATCTACTACTAGTTCACTGCCTCCATACATGGTCCCCTTATCAAACGAGCTGTGTCAGGCAGAATTTTGGGTTGTTTTCATGGCTTCCATGTTAACTTTGTCGCCACCCTGCTGTGTAATCCACAAAATATACTGGCAAACTTTTATCATGTACCGATATTATTTGAGCGCTTCTTGCTCACCTCCTTTGGTTCCTCTCTGCCACCCATTGGTTTGAAGCCTGAGTCCATTTAGGGTATGTCGCCATGCCACTCTCTAGCCTGCCGCTGCTGCCGCTGCCTCTGCATGCCGTCTCCTATAGTGTCAGGGTCAATTATTGGATGTTTTAGATGCTATCTAGCTTCATTCTGTCACTCTGTCATGGCCATGCTGTTGCCCATAGTTTTGGCATAATGGTGCGATTAAGCAGCCTCAGAGGCATCCATGCATGCTGCCCCTGCTGTTTCCTGTCCATTTCCATGGTGTTTCCATCCTTTTCTGAGGTTCCCAGGTGTTTGGCCAAGCTTCCCTGTGCAGAGCCTTGGTCCCCTTGAAAAATGCTCGAGTCTCCCATTGACTTCAATGGGGCTCGTTATTCGAGACGAGCACTCGAGCATCGGGAAAAGTTCGTCTCGAATAACGTGTACCCGAGCATTTTAGTGCTCGCTCATCTCTATACCTTACACAACATTTTGTGTGTCTTCCAACCCCCCAGGAGGCCGTGGGAAATTGCGAAGGTAGTCACCAGTTGTAGCAGTAACCAGCCTCAGGCGGTGATTGGATGAGTGGACTTCCCCGGTGTTGTGTTGGGAGTGTGGTGGGAAGCAGGAGTGGTGATAACAGAGTTGGGGAGTGGTGAGTACAATTCTATTTTTTTTAAGGTAGTTTTGTCCATTTGTGCATTGCAGCTGCTTGATTGCAACAAGCTAGAATAACTAAGAGGTTCCAATCTCATAAGGTGTAGAACTTATGTGCCAGGATTGAAATCCATGTCATTCCCAACCTCTTTTTTATTTAACAATTCAATGAGATCAAAAGGAGAAAAACATTGTAAATTCCATGACGCACATCCAGTAACTGTGACCTTTCATGCTTTGCCTGTAAAAAAACTTGCGCATAAGGCATAATTCATCGGCCTCAATGGGTAAGTAAAAAATATTTTCCACAATACCCACTTTAGGGTCAGAAAGTTAATTGCAAAATGTATGTATTTTATTAACAAACTTTACATAGTTGCAAATCAGCTCAGCCACAAGCATTTAGCCATCTAATATCACCAAAATCCTGAATTTCATATGCTAGGGTACTAGGCTGATATCCACATTTATCATTATAGTTATTTACCACTATACAACCTCAATGAGGTACAATGAGTAAATCAAAAATTACTACAGGAAATCTAATATCAAAATCAAGCATAAAAAACCAGAGCTGAGGGAACAGGGGTGAGGGGGAGACAGTGTAACAGCCTTTAAATGCTGTTCATTCTGATCTAAAACATTGGAGGTTTGAGTCCCTGAACCCAAACATCAGATATAAGTTTCCCTCTAGCATTTAATGGGCTAATACCCACAATCAGTGCTGGGTGTCACCGGTGAGAGGAACAGTTTGGGTTTGGCTCGAGGTTCGGGTAGCCAAACCAAACTTTTGTTCAGGGTTCAGTAAATCTTGGGGAACCTGAACTTGAAGGTATCTGCTTAGCACTATCTGTGAAAACAGAGCATAGGGAGACTCATTAGCATAATTAGCATCATTGTAAAATTTGACTTTAGAAGGAAGGAAGCCATGGATAACAAATATAGGGATATTATCAATGTCATGGTGCCTGGTTTTCCTGGTGTTGATGATTAATTTCCTTTAATGTCTCATAGTTGGTTCAGGACTCTTGGGAAACCAATAAAACACTAGACTTGCAACCACCGGGTGACCTCACATAGATGCATTTAGCATATGTAGCATGTCTTTTATGATATTCTCAAACAACATGTGAAGATCTTTAGTCAAGAAGAAAGATAAGGAATGACAACACGCTAAGCTTGACATTCAGGGTAAATCAAAGAGGTTTTCTATCTTATGAATTGCTTTAATATTGGTTGGATGTGCTATCAGTTTATCGTCATAGATATTTCAACCTCTCAAACCCCCTAAGATTTACGAGATTGCAGCTGTGTGCAGCTTCTATCACTTAATTTCAAGAGTACTTAGTTTGGCCACTGAAGACTGTATGTTCTGGTTTTGCCTGGCCTCCAATGAAATTCCATGATGTGTCTACCACGTCTTCAATGCCTTGATATATAGTTCCTTTGGGGAGTAATGTCTATAGTGGGTTCCAGCCTCCAAACAGGGTGGGCTCACTAAGGACTGGATCTTCCAGAGGTCCAATAGAAACACATTGGGGGAAATTAATTGGCTCTGTCCTCTTAGTGAATATGGGAATAAACTCCGCCAGTTTCAACCAGTAGAACAGATGGGAGCTGAAGGAGTTCTGCCATAGTCTACAACGGTTTTACATCTGAGACTATAGTAAATGTGATGGGCCCTGACGTCCCTCCCGCCCATGGCCGGCTCCAGGTTTTAGTGGGCCCCTGGGCAACAGTGCCTTAGTGGACCCCTTTGTGGGCCGCCCTCCAGTAGCCACACTGCCCCCCCCCCCGCGTGGGCACACTGCCCCCCTATGCCCCTGTGTACATATTCCTCCACCCTGTGGACACACTGCCCCCCCTACCGCTGTATACACAATGCCCCTCTCCTCCCCCTGTATACACACTGCCCCCCTCCTCCCCGTGTTTACACACTACCCCCTTTCTCCCCCTGTAGGAACAGCTTCTATTTTCGGCATGTGCCTGCCATACACGCCGGCTCTGAAGCCAGCACACATGATCTGATGACATCATCATGTGCACCGGCTTCAGAACCGTCACATACCATGCGGAGTGCAGCTTTGGGGGGAACCAGGACAGGTGAATTTTAGATTCTGCCTCTATACTGCGCTCCTGATGAGCGCAGCATAGATAGAGGCAGAAAACTACACAAGCCGGATGGTGATCAATTGTACCAGTGTCTTAAAGCGACACTGGTACAATTGATCTGGGGGCCCGAGTGGGCCCTTCTGGTACCCCGGGGCACCGGCACTTGCCCGGGTTAGCCGGGTGCTGGCGCCAGGCCCGCTCCCTCCTTCTGTCCACCTCTACTCTATAGAGTTTTGCTCATGATGGCTCCTTCTTTGTGTGTTTTTCAGTTTTGTTTGGGTGAAACCTTTAAACAAAATTGCCGTGCAATGTATTCAGACACCTGTGACTTCTCTAGAAACACAATATGGCATTATAAGTTTGTGAACCAATGCTGAAGGGAGATAATACCTAATTCAATAATTTTCAGTAAGGCTTTGTAATGAATAGGCAAGAAACCTAACATTTCATTTTTTACAAGCATAAAGGACTGAAATCAAAAAGTATTGTTATTGATCCTAAAAAGGAGAGAGTTGTAAAAAAGCTCAGTTTATAGTGGAGTGTTCATTTGTTAGAGAAGGAAAACTGCATTTACACATTGAGGAGAAAAAAACAGATAAAAAGAGAAAAGCAGAAAAACTGTTCTAAAAAAAGATGATGGTTCATACAGATGCACAAAAGTTTTACTGCTACATGTGTCTGAGATTCACTTATTTCAGTTTACCTAGAGATGTATTGACCCATTCAGGTCCAGGATTTCAGGGTTTTTGAGTTTCCATTTTTTTTACTCCACAAGCCATGTTATTTAATTTTTTCAGTTAACAAAAACTAAATGAGGACTTGTTATCTTGCATTGCAACCAACCGACTACAGCCAAACACAGTTAAGATCACATGACCTGCCCAGATGTGGACGTGTGACCAGCGGCATCTTCTGTCCTGTGTATGCTTTGCAACGGACCATGCGGGGGAAATTAACGGACTGATTAAAGGGCCAGTAACATTTTAATTCTTCATTACAGTATATGTCATCAGCATTTTCCTGCAAAATTTTAAATAACAACTAATTACATATTAGCTTATATTTTAAGGACCCATTTGTATGTGAATTATGCTGATTCCTGGAATACCCCTTTAACCCCTTCCCGACATTTGATGTACTATTACTGCATGGCGGGAGGTGCGTTCCCGCAAAATGCAGTAATAGCACGTCAAGCTTCTGGCGCCGGCTCCTAAACGGAGCCGGCGCCAGAAGCCTCGGGTGTCTGCTATATATTATAGCCGACACCTGCCTCTAACCCCTAACACCGCGGCGTGTCAGGGGCATTTAGCTGGAATCGGACCCCCCCGCGGCGCTTACTGGGGGGGTCCGCTGCTCCGATCGCAGCCCCGGGACTGCCGGTGCCGGTGCCCTGCCGCGATCCTCCTGCCTCCTTCTGGCAGGACCCGGCTGTGACACACTGAGCATGCGCAGCATGCTCAGTGTGTCACATAATACAGTGTAATACATCTGTATTACACTGTATTAGGTGAAGAATAGCTTGAACAAGTGATCAATGGATTACCTGTTCAAGCTAACCTGTAAAAGTAAAGAAAAAAGGTAAAAAAAACACTAATAACACACTTTTGAATAAAAAATAATTAATTAAATAAAGTTAAAGTCCCCCTAAACACAAACATTCCCTATACACATCTAATAAAGTGAAAAAACCTGAAAATTTCCAAAATACCCCACATATTTGGTATCACCATCAGCATTATTGGACCCGTACGGTGAACGCCGTAATAACAAAACGCGAAAAACTCACCAAAAATGTAAATTTTCATAAAATCCCTTCACAAAAATGTTCCAAAAAGTGATCAAAAAAAAGTTATGTGCACCAAAATGGTACCACTGAAAAGGACAACTCAACACGTAAAAAATAAGCCCTAAACTAGCTCTGTCAACAAAAAAATATTAAAGTTATATCCTGGAAAGATGGCGATGCAAGAACAAATGAGATTTTCTTTATATTCGTTTTTTTCCTGTAAAATATATAAACTATAAAAATATTTTTTATAATATAAAAAACTATATAAATGAGGTATCACCGTAATCGTAGTGATCTCTAGAGAATAAAAATATTATAGTATTTTTAGTGTACGGTGTACGACCCCCAAAATATACCAAAAAAAGAAATCTCATCAAAAAGCTACAGACCCACTAAAATGAAGTATTTGTAAAGTGCATCTCATGTCGCAAAAAATAAGCCTTTATATGTCCAAATTGCCCAAAAAATAAAGATTGTATAGCCAATAGAAAGTGACAATGCATAATCTGCTCTGAATGGCGCAGCTTCCCTTCAATGCCCTGGCGTGTGCCCATACAGCAGGTTACCACCACATATGGGGTATTTCTATACACGGGAGAGATTGGGTATCAAATTTTGTGGAGCGTTTTGGTATTTTATCCACTGAGAATTTGTACATTTTATGAAAAACACATTAATTTAGTAAAAAAAAAAATTCTAAATTGCATCCGATTTTGTTTTAACCCCTGTAAACCAATTAAAGGGTTAACAAACTTCATAAAAGTTTTTTTACGTACGTTTAGGGGTATAGTTTCTATAATGGGGTAATTTATGGGGTTTTACTTTTATTTAGGCCTCTCAAAGTGACTTGAAACCTGAGCAGGTCCCTCAATAGCAGGATTTTGTTTTTTTTATGAAAATGTGAAAAATCGCACCTAACGTTCAAAGCCCCAGAACAGTCTTACAAAAATAAGACTATGTATAAAAAACAACGGAGGTATAAAGTAGACATTTGGTGAATGTTAGTTATTATGTTTTCTGGTGTTATGACTCATGTGTGGAAAAAGTAGAACATTTTGAATTTCGAAAATTGAGAATTTTTCCAAATTTTCACCACATATCTGATTTTCTCATAAATAAATGCAAAACATAACACCAAAATTTTGTAACTAACATGAAGTACAATGTGTCACGAGAAAACAATTTCAAAATCCCTTGGATATGTTAAAGCGTTTCGAAGTTATAACCACTTATAGTGACACAGGGCAGATTTGAAAAAATGGGCCGTGTCAGGAAGGTGAAAAGTGGCTTCAGCGCAGTATTACATGACCATTAAGAGCCAGAATTATCTCTGCTCGCTGGGAGGGCAATGCCACAATCCTTTTCATCTATAATTTTCATACCATAAATCTACATTCAGAGAAGCTGAGCGGTGGGCACCCAATTTATAACTGTGTATTGGGGAAACTGTCTAATGATTATTTGTAACCGGTATATGATTTTTTTTGTCCCCCCTCCTCCCTCTTCCAGTGAAACATGTATGATGCAGTCCATCATCCAGAAATCTCTGTGACCTTGGTCAGGAAAAAGACATTCCTAAACAACCTTACACATCCTTTATAACGTCAAATTGAAATATGGAGTGTAGTGAAGTCATGTGGTTAAAAAAAATAAAGTCAATGAAAATGATAATAAAAGAAAAGATGGATCAGAGCTGACTGCAAAAGTCGAGTTTCAAATAGAAAATGTTGAATGTAAGAAGAAGGTTAGTGTACAATTCAATACCCGCCCAGACAATGCGTCTCTTCTGAGCAGACCTCTTCTACCACAACCTCATGGTGGCCAGAAGAATAATATCTAAGGGTCATGGGGAGAGATTAATAATCAGGGTTTTATTTTTTATTTTTACATTAGTTTCAATTCGTGAAACTTTTCTTTTGCTTTTCTTTTCTTCAAAGAGCAAGAAATAAAGAGACACTATAAAGGTATATAGTCCCGCTGGACCTTTCTACAGGGTTATATGGTGTCCATAAATGAAAAGACAACTTCTCTGTGGAAAGTGCTCACCATTCTGATGGTTTATGTGAAGATACCTATTTAAAGAGACTGTCGTTCCATCCTTTTATAGAAGAACAGACATACATTGTAAATGAGGGAACTCAAAGGAAAAATACGGTCCAAGGGATGGCCCTCCGGACTAGAAAATACAAAGGATCCCACTGATTAATTCTTCTAAGTACATAATAGAGGACTGTATAAGAGATGCCGGCACCAAGATGGAGCAGTGACATATTACGGGCATGTGAACACTCTGATGAAGGAACATGCAGCGCTTTAGACTATACATCGTTAATACATTTGATATCATACAGTAGATTAAAAGGTGTCACGTATTGTCTAACTCTAAGAATATCGCAGGTAACAT
This sequence comes from Engystomops pustulosus, assembly GCF_040894005.1. Taxonomy (NCBI): domain Eukaryota; kingdom Metazoa; phylum Chordata; class Amphibia; order Anura; family Leptodactylidae; genus Engystomops; species Engystomops pustulosus. Next base: position 186,507,737 of record NC_092414.1, read on the forward strand.
TGACCAAAAAGCCTTAGATAACTTGACTTCTTAACTTCATGGCACCAAAGCGTTCCAGCACTGTGATAGTGACAGAGACTGGAGCTAGCGAACCTCCCACGGATGATGAAAGATATACTTTATCCCGGCGGAGTATTCTCAGAACACCACTTCATATTTTTCATTGCTTTTATTATAGGGTTGAACACAATGAAATTTTTAAATAACAGATTCTGGGAATAATACAAAAAGTGTAATGGAGGAACTTTGATAAATTCTTGCTACTTGTTAAACTTTTCTTTTGTGAGACGGTGTTGTTCACACTAAGCAGTAAAAGTTATGAGAGAAAATTATAATGTGGGTTGTAGTGGTTACATAACCACTTTATTATTAAAGTGTTTTTCCAGACTCACAGGAAGGTACCTGGGGGGGGGGGGGTCCAAACCAAACAGTCAGAGTCAACCCAGAACTATGGAGTGGAAATGGGGTTATTGTAGTAATATAATCCCAATGGAGCACCAGATGGTGATATCATAACAATAAAATAGTGACTATGCACATATACATAAAATATGGTGAAACTACCTATAGATACTCACAGAAACATACAAATACACTATTTTGACATCATCTCAAGTCGAGTCAATACTGTCAACAAGGAGTCAAAAGTTTTTTATCAGAGTCAAAAGGGAAAAGGACATACCTGATGTGTTAAAGGGGTTTTTCCACAAAATAAGTTAGGCCCTATCCAAAGAATAGGGTCTAATTTGCTGATCAGTGGGAGTCAGTGATGGGACCCCCACTGATCACATGAATGGGGGTCTGATGGGGTCCGACGTACCCCAGTCACACCCCTTGCTTCCTGAGATGACCGGAGCAGCCAGTCTGGTTTGACTGCTCCAGTCAATCTCCGTCAGCTCCAAAGAGATGAAAGTGGCAGTCTGACCGTGCGTACCCAGCTGCTCCAGTATGGACTGGGGTACATCGGTCCCCATCAGACCCCTTTCTGTGGGGATCCCATCACTGAGACACACACCGATCAGCAAGTTAGACCCTATGCTATGGATAGGGCCTAACATGTTATGTGAGAAAACTCTTTTAAGACTGTTTGTAGCTGGGTGCATTATGCAGCTAACACCCACATTTGTTAACCCTTAAATCAACGGCATTAAACACCATGGTGGCACTTAAAGGTAACCTACAACCACGATTCTACCTATAAAGGTAGATCAGGTGGTAGGTGGATGAATGGGACGTGAGGATAGCATTTTTTTAGGCTAATCCTCACGTCCCAGCTATCTTTTAGAAAACTTTAATACGTGGATATGTAAATTTTTTTAAGCAGCTACTGGGGTGTGGAGTAGCCGGACATGAGGCTACACGTCGCGGCTACTCCACGTCCCAGTAGCCTCTTTTCTCTGCCTACCTACTCCATGCACCAGTAGCCGCTTAAAAAAAATTTACATATCCGCGGATTAAAGTTTTCCAAAAGATGGCCAGGACGCGAGGATTAGCCCAAAAAAGGGCTATCATCACGTCCCATTCATCCACCTTTATAGGTAGAATTGTGGTGGCAGGTTCCCTTTAAGTGACAGCTGTCATTGCACGCTGCCATCATGGATCTGGCTGGTGCCCCCACTGAAATCATCGGTGGGCGTTGGCTGGTTGCTATTTACAGCCCGGACCCTAACGCCGGAATCCATGGCTGTCATCAGACCCCCTAGGGGTCAAGAAATACAGTAAAACAACATAAAAGCAAATAGCCCCCCTTTTCTGATAATACATATAAAAATAAATAATCAAACATAAACATGCTAGTTATTGCCACTTCCCAAGATGCCTGCTCTATTAAAAAATTTTTAATTGTTACAGAAAATAGTGCCCAAATGTCTGTATCATCAACATTACCCCAACACACAAAAATTTTAATAAAAAGTTAGCCCTATTTCAGCTCCATACATGTAAACATACACAAATATTTACACACAAGAAATATTGCAAATATGACTTTGGGGATCGATTTCTGAGACAATTCTTGGATATGCTACATCACCGTCTTCCCTTTGGAATAAATAGAAAGTGACCACGTTCCAGACATTCTCTAAAAAATAGGCTCACTCTCCCATTGCTTGCTGGGGATTCAGATATGTTATTTTCCCTTTTGTTTCTGAAATCGAAGGATGTTCTGAGACTTTTTACTGATCCTGTAGATTACAGTTTGGAGGAAATTCTACAAAATTACCTAGAATTACATACAGATTGTGATGTCATCAAAATAGAATGCAGCCTATAAATAGACGTGCAATATAGTGTCATGTAATGTAAATGTAACCAACAGTATAAGTAACCACAGAGGGGTAACATGAAGCTCCTGGGCCTCCAGGGCAAACTCCAGAACAGGATCCCCAACTGTAATGTATTATATATAGTACTGGTCTATGTATATAATGAGGAGATAACTAATGTGTCTCCTAAGGCTCCAGGACCAGGATGCATCTGCACCTTCTGTGTCCCTCAAGATGAGCCCATGGGGATATATATGATATAGATATACAGTAGTGTCATTTTATTGCAGTAGAGAAAAACTATCCATAAAATTCACAGACACCCGTGACATCACTATAATATGCTTTTTAGAAAAAAAATTATTTATAAAAAACCAGGATCCCCTGTATGTATTATCTATAGTACTGGTCTATGAATATAAATGAAGAGACAACTTATGGGTCTCCTAAAGCTTCAGGACGTGGATGCAACTATACCTTCTGTACCCTCTCAAGTTGAGCCCATTGATATATATATATATATATATATATATATATATATATATATATATATATATATATATATATAATAGGAAAAAATGGCAACACTCCAAAAGCTTGTGAAAAAAAGTACTAATTTATTCCAAAATGTGCCAAGCTACGTTTCAGCTCCTATGGCCTGGAGTCTTGGAGTCTTTCTCCCAAATTATCTTTGGGACTCCCCATCCTGGTCCCTGGATGTGCAGCCATACCTTGATTTTTGAGTGCTGTGACTATCTTTTTTATATATATATGTATATATATATATATACATATATATATATATATATATATATATATATATATATGTATATATATATATATATACATATATATATAATCCTCTTATTGCAGTAGAGCAAAACATATAAATACTATACATACAGATCACAGGCACGAATGACATTGCTATTATATGCTTTGTTTTCCCCCCAAAAAATATTCATGCAAATATATATAAACACACAAAAATTAAGAACATTTCTCACTGCAGATTCAGCAAACACATACATGTTGCTAGGATTCCTTATTGTTTCAGATTTTGCGGGTTGATACTCCTGGTTGTTTGCATATATAATGATAATGAATAAATGCCAATTACTTATGAGAAGAGGTTTATTAAGACGTGTGTCAAAACAGTCAATCATAATACAGCACACTGAGAAGGCGTGCAACATAACAAATATGGATTAATGTGCAAAACTGTCATTGTTTTCACTTCTTTATAATATTAATATCATCAATGTACATACAGACATTTTCAAAGAATAATATTTTAATGATTGTTCACCTGCCTGAATACTCGTGGATGTCTTATCACTTATGTTAGTGATATCTTATTTTATCTTAGGCCTTTATCTTATATTTGTGACATTTTTTTTCTGGCTTAGTTGGGACAAATTATGCGACTTTCCCACTCATCTACAAAGTTCAACGCACAAGTTTTTTTAGTAATATATCTTTAAAATCCAGATGTGGGTGTTAAAATCCTGCAAATTGCAGGTTAGATGACGCAAAAGTCTAAAAGGGGGTTTCAAAACAATTTGCTACTTTTGTGCAATACATGGCTGATATATCAACCTCTAATGCCTCATTTACTCAACCATCTGGGGGATATATATCTGGCCACAAACTTGCAGCTGGATGGACACTCACCGGCCACTTTATTAGGTACAACATGCTAGTAACGGGTTGGACCCCCTTTTGCCTTCAGAACTGCCTCAATTCTTTGTGGCATAGATTCAACAAGGTGCTGGAAGCATTCCTCAGAGATTTTGGTCCATATTGACATGATGGCATCACACAGTTGCCGCAGATTTGTCAGCTGCACATCCATGATGCGGATCTCCCGTTCCACCACGTCCCAAAGATGCTCTATTGGATTGAGATCTGGTGACTGTGGAAGCCATTTGAGTACAGTGAACTCATTGTCATGTTCAAGATACCAGTCTGATTCCAGCTTTATGACATGGCACATTATCCTGCTGAAAGTAGCCATCAGATGTTGGGTACATTGTGGTCATAAAGGGATGGACATGGTCAGCAACAATACTCAGGTAGGCTGTGGTGTTGCAACGATGCTCAATTGGTACCAAGGGGCCCAAAGAGTGCCAAGAAAATATTCCCCATACCATGACACCATCACCACCAGCCTGAACCGTTGATACAAGGCAGGATGGATCCATGCTTTCATGTTGTTGACGCCAAATTCTGACCCTACCATCCGAATGTCGCAGCAGAAATCGAGACTCATCAGACAAGGCAACGTTTTTCAAATCTTCTACTGTCCAATTTCGATGAGCTTGTGCAAATTGTAGCCTCAGTTTCCTGTTCATAGCTGAAAGGAGTGGCACCCGGTGTGGTCTTCTGCTGCTGTAGCCCATCTGCCTCAAAGTTCGACGTACTGTGTGTTCAGAGATGCTCTTCTGCCTACCTTGGTTGTAAAGGGTGGCGATTTGAGTCACTGTTGCCTTTCTATCAGCTCGAACCAGTCTGCCCATTCTCCTCTGACCTCTGGCATCAACAAGGCATTTCCACCCACAGAACTGCCGCTCACTGGATGTTTTTTCTTTTTCGGACCGTTCTCTGTAAACCCTAGAGATGGTTGTGCGTGAAAATCCCAGTAGATCAGCAGTTTCTGAAATACTCAGACAAGCCCTTCTGGCACCAACAACCATGCCACGTTCAAAGGCACTCAAATCACCTTTCTTCCCCATACTGATGCTCGGTTTGAACTGCAGGAGATTATCTTGACCATGTCTACATGCCTAAATGCACTGAGTTGCCGCCATGTGATTGGCTGATTAGAAATTAAGTGTTAACGAGCAGTTGGACAGGTGTACCTAATAAAGTGACCGGTGAGTGTACATCATCATAGTCGGCAATGGCTTCCAGACGGTGGTCACCGTTTCAAGATTTTGGTGGTAGCCCGGGGTCTGAACCTTCTAAGGTGGGTAGCCACCCAAGCCACCCACCAAATTTTATACTGAGAAGGACGTTTGTTCATGAAATCCTCAGACATCTGTTCATGCTCTCAATACACATGAACAAAAGCTCCATTTCAAAACCTTTGAAGGTCCTCCGAAGGTCCTGAAAACACAAATTGAAAGCAGGTAGAAGAGACGCATCCTCCATTCCCCAAGAAGCTTTAATCTAGTAGGAAGTGAATCCCAGAGTTTTAGGGACTATAATATTTGTAACAGTCCAGGACCCTTGGAGGTCATAATCCACCCCGATCAAGAGTATGTTATTCTCCCTCCTTTCACCAGAAGACTTTTTGCTGATTTCTCTCTTTACTGTGCTTTAACCTACAGTATGAGGACATCTTCCCTCACCCTTCCCAGACCATTCATTGGAGCCCACAGTCAAAGAAGCTGGGTGCCAAAATGGGTTTGACACCTACTGCTTGTTACATGACTAAAAGAGATTTTTTATAGACACTATTTACAGCCTTTTTATTGCATTTGGTGAGGAAATAAAAAGTAAAAATAGTGTTAAGGCATCTGTAAATCTTCACCTGTTTCCATTGGTAGATGACTGTATATATACTTATATACTATATGCAAAAGTTTATGGAATATGTCAGGATTTGTACAGAATAAAACAAAACAAAAGGTCCATTGATACAGTGAGACCCAAAAGGTAAATGTTAGAAGCCTTGTTAGTTATTATGAATCAGGACCCCAAAAAATAATTATTCATCTGTCTGCAGTGTCCAGGCACTTGTACTTTAAGTATTAGAACTGAATTAGAGCTGCACCTGCACTTCTGTCTTCTGGTTTATGCACCACAGCCATAGTATTCTACTTACTCCATGTATAGTGTGGCGGGACACCAGCACTACGACACTCAGCTGATTGGTGATGGCTGTTCCCCTCCACTGATAAACAACCAAGGATATGACACTTACCTTAAAGCGTAACTCTGAAGCTATCTGGCCAAAAATAGTGTAGAGCGAACCTTTGACAACAGTTACAACAATACTTATATCATGTTAATGGCTTCTTCCTAGCCTGAGATCCAGCCTGATATATCTGTCAGCCCTTCATTATAAAATCCTCAAAGTTTCTTCTGAAGTAGACATGTACTTCGGTTTGTGACATCAACTAGGAGAAGAGAGGCCAGAGTAGCGTTCCCTCACTGTAGCTTGCACCAGCAGTGACTGCCCAGCAGAACTGGACAGGAAATCTCTGGCTGAAGCCTCTCCTTAGCATTGCTGGTATAAATAACAGATGTGCCCCTAAACTGAGAGATAAATTTAATATCAACTTTACATCCTTACCTCCATACTAACATGCAATACAGTGACTTATACACACAGGTTATTACACACACATATATCATCCTATAATCTAGATCAGTGATTTTCAACCAGTGTGCCGCGGGGAAAGTTCCCCAAACTTTGGTGCCCCCTGTGTTTTGTTTCCCGGCAATGCGCAGCGATGCGCAGTCACGGCTTCTTACAATGTAGGAGACGTGTACAATAACACACGCGCAAGCTTTGAACCTCGCGCGACAAAATGACGTCACCGAGGCCGGCGCATCATCCTGAGAGCAGAGAGACTCTCGCATTTGCCCACCGCCAAGGTAATGCCCACCAATAATGCTGACTATATGAGCTTTTGCCTGAGTATATGAACTGTTGGCAGAATACTCAGCATATGAGCTGGTACTTTTAGTACTCCAGCAGTATACTGCATATAACAATGAGAAATGTAAAATGAGAAATACTCTAGTCATGAGGCTGGAGTACTACAAGTACCAGCTCATATGCTGAGTATATGAGCTGACACTTGTACTCTGGCCTCATGGCCATAGTACTTCTCATTGTACCCCTTTATTTTGCAGTATATGAGCCACGTAATAATCAGCACCATATACTAAAAACAGGGAGAAACTGAGAACTGTTGAGGAAGAGCTTTGTGTGTGTCTTTCCACCATTTCTGCCAGGATATCCCTTTTGTGTTTATCGAAACAGGCCCAGGTTTCACACTGAGTGAGTAAAATAAATTTAGAATCTATATTATTAACTATATGTATAATATAACTGTTTTAGTGTCATTATTTGCTATTTTGGTATAAAAGTATAAAAAGTGTGTCCCGCGGCTCAAAAAAGGTTGAAAATCACTGATCTAGATGATACAGCCTTGTGATTGTATACACTACTTGCCAATACTGATGAGTCAGCCAGGCTGTTCAGCGGGTGCAATCACTCTCCCTTCTTCCCAGTGGGGGATGGGGAGTTCAGAGAATGATAAGGATGCAGCTGTTGACATGCAAAAGGATGGAGGACACAGTGCACACATAGAATTAAATAGTATTCATCCTGTGTATCAGACTAATGTGCTGGCCCTCCCGCTTCTCTTCAGTAGCCATACTGTAGCCTTCTCAAAACCTAGAGAGACTGGGGTGGTGTGCAGAATAGGCTTGCGGATGATACTCTGTGCATATTGAATTCTGTATTAAGAGGAGGTGGACTGTGTGTGGGGACATGAGTGCAGACTGTAGACAGGAGAGAGCAGACATGAAGTAACTGCTTCTTTTATTAATTGAGCAGAGACAGGAGTGAACATATTGCATTGTCCTGCTATATAATTCTATATGAATTAGATATATCATATGTATTAAGGCCATGAAATCAAGGTAGGTCCATTGATAAGGCTGCATTCATATAAATGTGTTAAATGTACTGTAGGCAGACAGGTAGTCTTTGTATCCTTTTACACAAGCTTCACATGTTCATGTAAAGGCAGCACAACCCTGGTCTAATATCTTTTGTATGTGTTTTAGAAAGGGTATGGCTTCCAACTAAAGAGGTGGAAGGCATACCTAGGTATAGTAGCTTCAACCAGTTTTAGATTACAAATGTGCATAAAAGAAAAAAAATAAAGATATGTTTAAAGACCCATTTTTACAAATTCCCCCAACTGACACTTTGCTGCCAACTGAAAAAGTGTCCTTATCCATTATACACAATGCCTATTGTTAGCTTTATTGACATAGTTAACCACAATAATAGGAAAACGCTGGAATCCATATAGACTGATCCAGTCACTCATTGAACTGTCTGTAATTACCGCTGCTAACTTAAGAAGTCACTTCAGATGCCAATATTAATTATAAGACTGAACTAGTGCAATGTATCAAAAGAAGAATTGCTTGTGCTTGACAATAAGACCATATGTCTTCCTATTGCTAAATATTGTTTTCTCAAAGGGGTTGTCCAGGAATTATCATTGAACGACTACAATCATCTTGCACAGGATACAAAACCAAGGGCTTCAGACAGGGTTGGCTCCAGGTTCAGTAGGCCCCTGGGAGACAGAGCCTCAGTGGCAGTGGCGTTCCAATCGCGGTCGCAGCGGTATATTATTTTATAAACAGCCCCCCTCACACCCTATGGATTCATTAGATTTAGTCGCCCTCAACCACATGGTTTCCTTATACTCAGCCTTAGGTGGGCCCCTGCAGCAGCTGTGGGCCCCAGCACTTGCTTGGGTATGCCCAGTTCTGGCTTCAGACTTTGTTCCCCATTTTAGGGTGGACCGGCACTTCCTGAGGACATCATTGTTGAAGGGATCAAGAGGTGAGAGGAAGAGCGAGATTTTTCCTATAGTCACCAGTGTTGCTTACTGGGTGGTCACCCTGCAGGATCTGTGCTATGATAAAACGAGTTTAGAACAAACCAAAAAAATAGGGTAAAGTGGAGTGCAATGTATTATGCAATGTATTATATTATAGCATGTAGCTATTCTATATTAGATGTTATAACCCTAAATGGATAGGCACCATGTAGCTATGTTGGCAACTATAATGATAACCTATTGTACCTCCTAACGCATAGGAGGAATGTGATCCAAACAAAAGCATGAGATGAAAACGATATGTATTAAATAAAGTTTATTAGTGAGACAAATAACTGGTTAAAAATACTTGGCCCCACAACAGGGGGAACGCAAGACAATTTGAAATCCAGGCGAACAGATCAGGTATTTTGTACAGAAAATAATGATGCTGTAATAGCAATGAGGATACATGCACAGTAAGAAATGGGAACACAAGAGAGTAGCATATGAACAAACAATAAGAGTGTAATTATCAACAATGTGAAAACGGCTTACCCATATTGAATCTGATCGCTGCCTGGAAGTCAAACGCCCCGACGCGCGTTTCGGCTGGTAAACAGCCTTCGTCTGGGGGTCTTATTTAAGAAACAAGAGGTGAGAGGAAGAGCGAGATTTTTCCTATAGTCACCAGTGTTGCTTACTGGGTGGTCACCCTGCAGGATCTGTGCTATGAAGATAATGGGGGTCATTTATTAAGGGCCCGAATCACGTTTTTCCGTCGGGCTACCTTAATTTTTCGGTTTTGCGCCGATTTTCCCTGAATTGCCCCGGGGTTTTGGCGCACCCGATCGGATTGTGGCGCGTTGGCGCCGGCGTGCATGCGATGGAAATCGGGGGTCGTGGTCATACGAAAACCCGACGGATTCGGAAAAACCGCCGCATTTTTTTTTAAAAAAGTGTAGCTTGACACACGCTTACCTGCACCCGGCCTGGCTTGGTGAACTTCAGTGCATTCCGACGAACTTCAGCACAGCAGCGACACCTAGTGGACATCGGGGGAACTACCAGAGTGAATCACCCGAATCCTCCACACAGAACGCGCCGCTGGATCGTGAATGGACTGGGTAAGTAAATCTGCCCCAATATCCTTGATTCCACCACCACCAGGGCTCAATGGCAGCACAAGGGGAAAGAGGAGCAAGAACTCACCAAAGCAGCAAGGGCACAAGGGGACCCATAAAGGACAATCAGACATGGAAGATATAGGAACCACAGCTGCAGTTTTCAACTGACTTTACAGTTGAAATGCCCTAAAGAGTCAACATTTGAGTGCAATTATTAATTATCTGTGACTGGCTTTATTTCCAGTAGCATCCTTTCCCTAGCTCTGTCCTGACTATCTGAGGATATAGATGTACAATATCAGTATATAAACTGTACTAAGAAAGGTACAGTAAGATATTCCTGGATGGTGCTATAAATGCTAATAGTACTGATACTGGAGAGGTGCTAGGTGAGATATTGCTAGATGACACCTGGACTGAAAACTGTACTGAGAATGTGCTTTTAAGACATTCCTAGATGATGCAGAAACTGCAAGCTGTACTGGGAATGTGTCTTTAAATTATTGATAGGTGATACTGGAACTGTAAACTGTACTAAGGTGGTACTTTTCAGATATTGCTGGATGATTCAAGTGCCGTAAACTGTACTGAAAATAAGCTTTTAAAATATTTCTGGATGATCCTGGAATTGCAAACTGTACTGAGATGACTGCACTTTTCAGATATTGCTGGGTGATGAAGGAACTGCAAACTGTACTGAGACTGTGACTTTAAGATATAGTGGATATGGAAAGTGTTGAGACCCCTTTAAATTTTTCACTTTTGTTTCGTTAAGGCCAATTTGATGATTGATCAAAACAGTTCCTTCTTTGCTCATTAATGTACACTCTGCATCCCATCTTGAGAGAAAGAAGCAGAAATGTAGATATTTTTCCTAATGTATTAAAAAAAAAACTGAAATAGCAGATGGTTACATGCTTTTCAGACCCTTTGCTGTGACACTCACATTTAACTCACATGCTGTCCATTTCCTTCTGTTCCTCGTTGAGATGGTTCTACTCATTCATTAGAGTCTAGCTGTGTTTAATTAAACTGATTGGACTTGATAAGGAAAGGCACACACCTGTCTATATAAGACCTCACAGCTCACAGTGCTTGTCAGAGCAGATAAGAACAATGAGGTGTAACTGCTCAAGGAGCTCAGGGACAGAAATATGGAAAGGCACAGATCCGACCAATGTGACAAAAGAATTTCCGCAGCTCTCATGTGTCCTAAGAGTGCAGTGGCCTTCATAATCCTTAAATGGAAGAAGTTTTGGATGACTACAACTCTTCCTCGACCTGGCCGTCCAGCCAAACTAAGAAGCTGTGGGAGAAGAGCCTTGGTGTGAGAGGTAAAGAAGAACCTCAAGATCACTGAGGCTGAGGTCCAGAGATGCAGTAGGGAGTAAGTTCCGCAAAGTCAACTATCACTGCAGCCCTCCATTAGTCAGGGTTTCATGGCAGAGTGTACCGACAGAAACCTATCCTCAGTGCAAGACATGTAGAAATGAGAAATAAGAAATAAGCTGGTCTGATGAGACGAAGCTTGGCCTTTGGCACTGCTCATCACCTGCCAAATACAATCCCAGCAGTGAAACATGGTGGTGGCAGCATCATGCTATGGGATGTTTTTCAGCTGTATGCGCAGGATAACCAGTTTCAATTGAATTAAAGATGAATGCGGCCAAGTACAGAGATATCCTGGATAAAAACCTCTTCCAGAGTTCTGGGCCTGAGACTTGGCCAAAGGTTCACCTTCACACAAGACAATGACCATAAACACACAACTAAAAAATAATAAAGCTGTGGCTTCAGAACAACTCTGTGGCCATTCCTGACTGGCCCAGCCAGAGACCTGACCTAAACCCAATTTGGCATCTCTGGAGAGACATGAAAATTATGTCCACCATTGTTCACCTTCCAACCTGAAGGAACTGGAGAGGATCTGCAAGGAAGAGGCAGATGATCCCCAAACTTTTTGCATCGTTCCTAAAAATCTCATGGCTGTACTAGCTCAAAAGCTTCTACTCAATACTGAGCAAAGGGGCTGAATACTTATGACCATGTGATATTTCAGTTTTTCTTGTTGAGGACATGGGGAGACAGGCACATTGTGAACTTATTCAGAGTCTGAACCATCACAAGATCCTCTTTAAGAAGGTCCTTAGATTCACTGTTCTTACAGTAAAGAATCCCATCTATGGCTATGCTGAATCTTTCTTGAAAATTGACCTGGCGTTTAATAAAACCATTGGCATTTATGGTGGTTAGTGTTCAATCTCAGAACAATTCTCAAGAACAAGAATATTTTGTGATGTAGTTGTCTTACATTCTTGTTTGAGCCTCCACATTGTTTCATAACAAGCCTTTTTTATCAGATCTTCAAAGAATCTTCTGGGATGCTCAGAGAAAGGTGCCGAAAAGACTCTGCTGGAAACACATTTTGCTCTCTTAACTATATTTTGATTAGATGCGTTTTATTGACACACAACTCGAGAATCTCCAAAGGCATCATACATAGATAAAAAATGATGTCATCCGACTCTGTGATAAGAAACTTTCATCTGTACATCCATCAGCATTTCCAGATTCAAACAGATTAACTTATAAGTAGAAAATTACAGAAGCCGACATATCCAGGATGGGATCTTTGTTCCTTCTGAAAGAGAATATTGTACTTCCTAACTTCTGATAGCCGTGTACATCCTATTATGCAACCCAAACATGTCACTTATCTGCTGGGAGCTTTCTAAAGGCGGCTGCTCCACTGGAATACAGGATTCAAATAAATAAACCTATTTGCTTGTATCGAAAAAAAAATACAAAAAAAGAATTAGAAGCTCTGATGCAAATTCTGTCTAAGAACACGGGTGCTGTTCCTAAATCGTAATACTAAAAGTCTGGAGATGGATGTATGAGCAGCTGTGCAATATGCAATCACATCTGTCACATCTCTACTGTGCTAACCCCATATGAGCATATTTAGATATTGTATATCACAGGATTTACAGGAACTTCATATAAATATTCCTATACAAGACATTGGGGCACATTTACTTTCCCGGCCCATTCGCGATCCAGCGGCGTGTTCTCTGCACAGGATTCGGGTCCGGCTGGGATTTAAGATGGTAGTTCCTCCGCCGTCCACCAGGTGGCGCTGCAGCGCCGAAAATAATCTTAACGCCCCGGAATGCACCATCCCATAGAAGGTGAAGGTGAGCGCTCCCCAAGCGACACATTTTCGGTTTTTAAATGCAGCGGTTTTTCCGAATACGTCGGGTTTTCGTTCGGCCACGCCCCCCGGATTTCTGTCGCGCGCATGCCGGCCCCGATGCGCCACAATCCGATCGCGTGCGCCAAAAACCCGGGGCAATTCATGTACAAGCGGCGCAAATCGGAAATATTCGGGTAACACGTCGGGAAAACGCGAATCGGGCCCTTAGTAAATGACCCCCATTGTTTCGTGTGTATGAGAAATGAAGGTACATTTGGGTCTCTCCATACCTTCTCTGTTGGCTGGACATGTGCAGATGAGGGTCAAGAGATGAGTGGCTTGTCAAGACAATTTTGTAGTATGATATTGTATCACAATATGACCTGACAAGGGTATTGTTAGCATGTGACCATAGTTTATTTAACTGGAGTCCTTGGCCTAAGTTAAATTTGGACACATGCAGTGGGATCCTGGGAAAACCGGATGCTTCGAAAGCGAACATTTGGCTGTTGCATCTTAGATTCTATAAAAGACCTCTATTCTATCACATCACCTTACAAAAGAGGAATTATGAGGCGAATATTTGAAACATTTTGCAGTATGTATGAAAACTTTGTATGGTTTTCATGTGGATTGATTTCAAGACTAGACAGAAAAATTAATTTATTGTAGACGACATACAGTCAAATGGAGACCCTTTTGGTGTAGACATCTCATCAACAAAGACATTTTGACATCAGCAAGTTGCAACCAGATAAAATGTTGGTGCTCCACTTATTGTATCCCACTATGTGTTTTTCTGTTGCACAGGAATGTTCTTGCATCAGGGGACTAACCCCAAATTTTCCTAGCCAATGGGATCCAGAATCCTGCTGCACTGTGCTGAACTGGGTGCAATCCTTACAATATAGTTACTAGGTCAGGCTGGTGGAGGTTAAGTAATGGTGTGGGTTACATTTTTTGGCCTACCTTGTCCCAATTGATGCTTGTGGATGGAGATTTGGACAGTAGAGCTTGAAGCCCTGAAGTATGAAGCCAACCCAAGCCTTCCCATCTTCTGGACAGTGCACTTTAAAACAGAGGTCATATATTGATGGATTAATGGATATATTGATGTGACAGTGAGGCTTTCTTACTTTCTTGTCTTTCTCAATCCTAAGGATCAGGTACAATGGGTTGCTGAGCATAGCATCGCCTCCATAACATTTTTGTTAATGCTGCCACATGGGTCAACATTTGTGCAGAAAAATTTTGCAGATAGTGGAATCTATGCTACAATAAAATACTACAGGCTGTAGGCCAATAAGATGACCATTCAATGAATATCTCAATGGGGGTGGTGCCAATAATACAAATACAAAAATATTCTGGGTTATATTTGTAGGAAACTGGTTAGTAACCTCCCAGGCAGAATTATAGAGAACACTTGGGATACACATTTTATCCCCTTCACTTAGAATAAAACACAAAAATGACAAGGCTGAAGTAGGTTTATTATTTCTGAGTAGCTTTTATATATGTTTGTAACTTTGGAAAATAAAAGGCTTTCAACGAAACACTTCAACTCACGTAACAGTTTTATTTTGCAGTTTAAAAATATCAGAATAATAGATGGGAGCGCATATACAAAGCTGAACTTTAAATCATGTATGAAATGTTGTTTCTAGGTCAGCTATGCAACAGAACACCTGCAGCTGAGTCCGAGCTGACACAGACACAGTCTGTTTACTAGCCAGAAGAGACAAACCAAAAAAAAATAACAAAAATCTTTGTAGAGTCTGATTTTTATTAGATGCTGTATAGTGTCCAACACAAACAGACCTGAGCCAAACAATTAAACCATTGAATGAATTATAACTGAGATGCTAATTTTCTGTTCTTTCACACTAAATTCACATGGTGACAACTTTGAATTGTATTGTGGTCCATTGGGTTCCACCTCTGGACCATCATTTTACTGCATTTTAAAGCTTTATCACTTCGTACAGAAGATATTACCTGACCTGGGAACAGATAAGTGACACAGAAAGTGGTCCCTAAAACTAAACAAACTTCCCAGCCGTCCCTTTTTATTGGCTCTCCCACCATTGAGGTGGGTAGACAACTAGCAGATAATCTGTGTGTGTGTGTGCACAAACACAGAAGAAAAGTCTCCAGAGCCAGTCACAACAAATAAGACAAATGCAGTACAAAATCGCAAATCAGCAGAGTAGTCTGAAAACAGAAAGAAAGTCAGTATACCATAATACAGGAAAATACCAAATTAAGATACCAGGAGACTTTAGTAAGCACTGAATACTGATTTGGAGGAACTCATTAGCGGAGAAAATGGCCCTGACATGTATGTTACAGCCTATAATTGGAATCAAAGATATTAACAGAAAAGTTAAAAAATAATTTCTCTCTTGAAATTTAGTAGCTTCGTTTAACTGCAACATTCACATATATATAGAAGCCTATGGGGCTGTGAAAAACAAAGCTGACACACAGTGCGACATCTGTGCCTTTTCCATATTTGCGATGGGTTGTTAGATAACAACCTCTCATTGCTTCCCGTGGTATGCAAAAACTGATGACCACATGGTGGAGACAGGGTGGAAATAGTGTTGACGCATGGTCCTAAAGAAAAGCCACGACTTTTTTTGCGGGCGTTTGTAAAAAAAACCCATTGTGTGCAGGAGGCCTAAGGATAATTTCACACACGGCATTCACATTGCATTTTGAAATGCAATACTACAACTAATTTGCCTAATTAAATTGCATTTACATTTGTGTTCTGTAAAAACCTCATCACAGCTGTTGTATTGCATTTTAAAATGTAATGTAAACACAATGGGGGTCATTTACTAAGGGCCCGAATCGCGTTTTCCCGACGTGTTACCCGAATATTTCCGATTTGCGCCGATTGTACCTGAATTTCCACGGGATTTTGGCGCACGCGATCGTATTGTGGCGCATCGGCGCCGGCATGCGCGCAACGGAAATCGGGGGGCGTGGCCGAGCGAAAACCTGATGGATTCGTAAAAACCGCCGCATTTAAAAAAAAAATTGTGTCGCGAAAATTTCACTCACCTTCATCCAGGATAGGCCCCTGTATTTCGAGACATTCCAGCGGACTTCAGCGCAGCAGCGCCACCTGGTGGACGGCGGAGGAACTACCATCATAAATCCCGGCCGGACCCGAATCCAGCGCAGAGAACGCGCCGCTGGATCGCGAATGGGCCGGGTAAGTAAATCTGCCCCATTGTGTGAACGCAGCCTATGAGCTTATTTATACATCCGTTTTTTCTCAGTATGTTATTTTATGTATACTGTATGTTATACTGACCCTTTATTTTCTATGTGTTTTTTTCATGTCAGTTTTTTTGATGGATCTGTGTTCTAGTGAAAAAAATTCATCCTAATTTTTTAATGTTTTCGGATCACAGACGACAATAGAAGTCTATGGGGGTTATTTTTCAGGGCTTCTGTGCCACATGAGAGACGTAGAAACCGTGATATAATTGTAAAAGCTAGCACTTGCAATTATTTTGCCCTCTCAGCCAAATCCACGCCAGGGGGGCATAGAGTGGCATGAAGGGAGGGCACGGGCAGGCAGGGAGTTTGCGTGGATGGCAAGTGAGGCAGCGTGGGGCATTCCTGTGCCTGCACACTTGTTGCAGCAGGTGAATTTCTATACACTGAGCAAGGCCTGAAATAGATATAAATGCTGTGAAGGCCCCCACCAGATACATCCTCTTAATGTACCTGGCTGCACCGAAGCAGAGGCGGGGCACAAGCACCGGCATATGATAAATAACCCCCTATGGGTCCATAAAAAAACTGATGTGCAGTCAGTATTGTCTCACTGTTGATGAGGACAAGGTGCTTCGCTTTCTTACTTATATATTTTTTTTCACTGAAACAGAAAAGTTCTCTGTATCTCGGTACCTGTTTTTAAAGGATGTGCAATGGACACACCTGTGTACATAAGAGATTTCTTGCTAGCTACAGGTATAGGATCCTATAAATCTATTGACTAAATTATAATGTTATACTATCGGCAGAGAGTTGTATTCTATAGCGGTATTTAGTTTGATGTAAGAAAAGTTTATAAGGAGCAACAGTTAAAATCAATTGCCCGATTCTTAAAAATCAGGCACCTGTATCATGTTTTCGAAGAAGCAGCGGGTATATAGTGATCTTATTAGAACTGAGCATCCGCCTTGGAGATCATAGTTTCATAGTTTATACGGTTGAAAAATGACGCACATCCATCAAGTTCATCCAAGGAAGGGAAGGTATTGGATGAGGAAGGGATTTAGGGGAAACAATTCTATATAACATAACCATCAATGTTATTTCTGTGTAAAAAGGCATCTATTCTAGACCCTTCTTGAAGCTCTCTGCTGTCCCTGCTGTGACCAGCTCTTTTTAAGCTATTTTAGTAATATGAAAACACCATACATGTATATATGTCTTCTTTTTTATGTGATTTAACATTTCTAGTTTTAGCTCTTTGAGATACTTTGATAGAAGACCGTTTAAAGAGGTCGGCCAAAGTTTTGCTGTTAGTCCCCATCTCCATAATAGGGGATAACATGCTCATAAGAAGGATCCCTATTGATCGGGAGAACTGTGGTTCTATTCCCCAGTCTAAATGGGGCACTGCCTCCCCAATCATTCATGGCAGTGGTGGTGAACCCATGGTACTGGTGCCATAGGGGCTGTCACCTCAACACCGAGTTTGCCAGACCAGACACACGGCTTCCTCCTGTGGTCCGAGGAAAACAAAGATGTGCCATGCTCAATTGTATTTTAAAGCGAACAATCCTTGTCTTCATGAGCTACAGGAGGTGTGAGAAGGTATGGATAGATCTCTAGGCCACAGAGGGTCATCTTCTTTCTACTCTATTGGTGTGCTTAGGCCATTATTACGATTGAAAGCTTTGATAGAGAGGAATAAGTTAATATTCCCATGTTGGATTAGATCATCTGCTATTTTCTATGGATGTATTAAAACTTATTTGACTTATTTAGTACATGGTCCTGTGACCATCTCTCTTTTCTCCATTTTCAATTTGCAGTATTTTGTTAAAGATGAAAACCTTTAATAAAGATATTTTGAACATAAATTCTCATGTTGCACTTTGCGACATATAAGTAGGTTTTAGATGTACGTAGTTTGGGCATTCGGTCTCTAAAAAGTTCTCCATCACTGCTCTATGTTCTAGCGAGATATCATTGGTGGACGCATAGACAGCATGTTGTTTACTATCCAACATTAAAAATCTTTTAAGTTATTAATCTTAGAGGTACTGGTGTACTGTAACTCCCATCATACACTGAATACCACCAGTAGTCAATCTTCCAATCTTCTATTTTAGAATATTTTGCAATCGGAAATGTGATTTTGCAATCACATTTCAAGGAACAGCAGCTTCCGAAAGTTCCATACAGTGACGCAACCAAAATTTTGAAGTAAAATTTCTGGGAATTTTCGGATAACACATGTTTATTATTGACGCCATATTCTTCATCAGGTGTCACAATACTGCAGCGTCAGACAAGGGGCTACTATGGAACGGAGAATTCAGATGCGGCGGAGAAAGGTTTTCCTTGTTCTTGTGAAGTGAATGTCACTTTAATTACTTTGAATGTTGTAAGGTTATATCTGCTGTCACCAGCTTCGCATCAGGAGAACGCGGGGAGCGTGTTGACATGTGAAATTATTTAGTTTATGACTAGAATAGTATTTGCATAACGATGTCTCTTGTTTTTCACCCACAAACGTGTGGTTTTTGCATGTAAATTGTGTTTTTGTATTATGTAACCCTTTCAGCTTAGTACATGCAGCTCATGGTATAACCTCTTTGCTTTGCTGTTTACTGCATGTATTCCTACATGTACTATTCATCTGTTTCTATATTAAAGGGATTGATTGCGGTGATGCAATCTCATTAACAACACCTTTATGTCCAATGTATGTTATAAATCATGAGGAATCATGTGGACTGAGGAGTCGTGGCTCAGACGGTGGTAATTCTCCATGTGGAAAAACAGCTGATTAAGGCACTTCTACAGACAAGGATACATGAGAGCATATGCAGATTCAAAAAACTGTCTCCTACAGGTAAGTACTTTTTTGAGTCTTAAAACAGCAAGCTAAATCAACCAAGCCAAAGGCATATGTAGAGATTTTGTTCATCGTCCGTACAGGCCAGATTATTTTAATCTATTTATGATATAGCTATTATTGAATGTTTCCTTGAAAGTGTATCCAAATAGGTTTTATTATCACCTCTTCCTCAATGTACAATGACCTCTACATAGATAATGCTTGTTGAGAAATTGGGGCAATGATAACACAGTAAGGGACTTAGTCACACATCTGGAGAATACCAATGTATAGGACACAAAAGGAGATGTGTATAAATGACACAAATTAAACTTTATTAATAAATCATGTAAAAACATACTTAAAAACCCAAAAGACAAATTGGGGATACATCACATACGAATTCCCCAGTCCCGCCACATAAATAAATCACAGACGGACCACAGTACACAATAGATGTAAATAGTAGGCTTAAAAAAGCAATGTAAACATATATTTAGGACCAAGAAAGGGGAGGTGAACAAATCACTCATGCAAAAAATAAATATAATAATCAATATATGGTCCAAAGTGGATAGTCTGTGGAGATATGCAGATATAAAGAATTATATTACCAGCTAGGTAGTTGCGGTCTGGGGAGGAAAGAGTGCCCCACGCGTATCGCCCGACTGACCCATCATTACATCACTACTGACAATAGATGTCACAGCTTATCCCCTCCCCCTCCCTGTACAATGACCTCTATATAGATAGCACTGACCCATCATTACATCACTACTGACAATAGATGATGTCACAGCTTATCTCCTCCCCCCTCCCTGTACAATGACCTCTATATAGATAACACTGACCCATCATTACATCACTACTGACAATAGATGATGTCACAGCTTATCCCCTCCCCCTCAATGCACAATGACCTCTATATAGAAATCACTGACCCATCATTACATCACTACTGACAATAGATGATGTCACAGCTTATCCCTTCCCCCTCAATGCACAATGACCTCTATATAGAAATCACTGACCCATCATTACATCACTACTGACAATAGATGATGTCACAGCTTATCTCCTCCTCCTCCCTGTACAATGACATCTATATAGAAATCACTGACCCATCATTACATCACTACTGACAATAGATGATGTCACAGCTTATCTCCTCTCCCTCCATGTACAATGTCCTCTATATAGATAACGCTGACCCATCATTACATCACCACTGACAATAGATGATGTCACAGCTTATCCCCTCCCCTCCCTGTACAATCACCTCTATATAGATAACACTGACCCATCATTAAATTATTACTGACAATGGATGATGTCACAGCTTATCTCCTTCCCTCCCTATACAATGACATTTATATAGATAACACTGACCCATCATTACATCACTACTGACAATAGATGATGTCACAGCTTATCTCCTCCTCCTCCCTGTACAATGTCCTCTATATAGATAACACTGACCCATCATTACATCACTACTGACACTAGATGATGTCACAGCTTATCTCCTCCCCCTCCCTGTACAATGACCTCTATATAGATAACACCGACCCCTCATTACATTACTACTGACAATGGATGATGTCACAGCTTATCTCCTCCCCCTCCCTGTACAATGACCTCTATATAGATAACACCGACCCATCATTACATCACTACTGACAATGGATGATGTCACAGCTTATCTTCTCCCCCTCCCTGTACAATGACCTCTATATAGATAACACTGAACCATCATTACATCACTACTGACAATAGATGATGTCAAAGCTTATCTTCTCCCCCTCCCTGTACAATGACCTCTATATAGATAACACTGAACCATCATTACATCACTACTGACAGTAGATGATGTCACAGCTTATCTCCTCCTCCTCCCTGTACAATGACCTCTATATAGATAACACTGAACCATCATTACATCACTACTGACAATAGATGATGTCACAGCTTATCTCCTCCCCCTCCTTGTACAATGACCTCTATATAGATAACACTGACCAATCATTACATCACTACTGACAATAGATGATGTCACAGCTTATCCCCTCACCCTCACTGTACAATGACCTCTATATAGATAAAACTGACCCATCATTACATCCCTACTGACAATAGATGATGTCAAAGCTTATCTCCTCCCCCTCCCTGTACAATGACCTCTATATAGATATCACTGACACATCATTACATCACTACTGACAGTAGATGATGTCACAGCTTATCTCCTCCCCCTCCCTGTACAATGACCTCTATATAGATAACACTGACCCATCATTACATTACTACTGACAATAGATGATGTCACAGCTTATCTCCTCCTCCTGTACAATGACCTCTAAATAGATAACACTGACCCATCATTACATCACTACTGACAATAGATGATATCACGGGTATATCTACACTTCTTCACAGAGCTTAGAAAACAATCCATAAATCTCAATTATCAGGTCCATGATATCACTGCCTTCAGACTTTCGGCCCTATTTTTCCCAATCAATAAGGGAAGGGGGTCCTCCCAGTCGTAGTCCAAGTAAACATAAAGGTTCCCTTTAAAGTACATGCGGGATGAATCCTTTAAAGGGAACCTGTCTCCAGGAGACCCATTTTTAGCACTCCCCCAGTCCCCACAGAGCATAGTACATACACTGCCAAAGTGTTTTTGTATAAAAAATAGGTTTTACAGAAAAAAAGATATGTTATATTGTACCTTTCATTAGCATCTGCTGTGTGATTAGCAGTTTCCACCCCACACTCAGGATTGGCTGTAGAGGAGCAGGGGGCGTCGCTAAGCCAAGTGATGGGTGTTTTCATATATTTGAAAAGGACACATGGAGGAGCTGTTTCCCAAGGGTGGGGGGGGGGGGTGCTGCTCCTTTCCAGACCCTCCCAGTGGGCAACTGCCTAGTCACACAGCAGATGCTAATGAAAGGTACAATATAACATATCTTTTTTTCTGTAAAACCAATTTTTAATACAAAAACACTTTGGCAGCGTATGTACTATGCTCTGTGGGGACTGGGGGAGTGCTAAAAATGGGTCTCCTGATGACGGGTTACCTTTAAGGTGCATACAGTATAGCGAAACAGACAAGACATAATTGAACATTGCTTTCCTTTACTTCAGTCTTATCTTCATTGTAGGGGGAAACCGGCACATCCAATGAGAACCTTGGAGGGCTCCGTTTACAATGTGCCACCCCTAATTCTATACTTAAGTAACATTACCTAAGACATTATACTGTACGGGATCCTGGATGTACAGCTGCTTGGGGAGCAGAGAAGGGTCGGGGGGATTATATATGCCTTGTTCATAGACATCGAATATATCACACAGGAGTTTTATTTCTCGGAGACAGCAAAAAGACTGATTAAAAGCTCTTCTGTATCCGAATCTTAAGTACTGTTTCATATTCGCTCAGCTTTTTTTTCCCGTTCTCTCTTTTTATTACTTCTCCTATGTGAATTACAGCCATACATGGTAATTCAGAGGAGTCCTCGATGCCTCTGGAAATACATTGCACATAGGGGAAAGCTGAAGGCAATTTTTTAAAGCGAGTTCACATGCTGTTGCATAACAGAGATATGTTGGCATTTGAGGCTGAAGTCGATTGCTGGGCTCGCACAATGAAATAGAGATTGGATTACACTGAGAGTTGTTTATCACACAGATAATGGCCTTAGTGTACAAAGGAAGAAAACAGCATAAAACAGCCACACATCAAGCTGAAGGCCGCGGGACGCTTAGCTGCCATCACACAAACGCCGACTCGGAGTTTGCACAAGGAAAAACACTCATTTTATCGTCAGTGTGAGGTGGTACAAGACAGTGACCTTATCAAAATGTGTAAATTTCCCGGGATGTGAGCCGTAGGACGATGCGTTCTCTATACAGTAATGATCTGCGCAAAATAACACCCGTATAATGGCATCAGCTAGAAAATAGGCACAACAAAAATATGCATCTTATGCGACGATAGCACTTATGAAATATGGACTCGCAGAACTTGGATATTGAAAACGACCATCATCGGTGGTATCAAAAGGAAGATTTTTCTGGTTTGTTTAACCCTTTGCCGCCGATGTCAATTTTCATGTTTTGCTCCCCTACTCCCAAAAAGCCATAATTATCATGACCATCTTCTAACAGGCCCCCTACAGACATTCACTGTATGGTCCAAATGACACCTCCTCCTGGATCAGGGATATACTACATATGCAGGACAGGGAGTCCCCGAGTTACGTACAAGATAGGTTCCATAGGTTTGTTCTTAAGTTGAATTTGTATGTAAGTTAAAACTGTATATTTAATAATTGTAGTTACAGACAACAAAAAAAGTTTTTTGCCCCGGTGACAATCGGAGTTTCACATTTTTTTGCCAAATTGGTACCAAGGATTATCAATAAAGCTTCATTACAGACACCTTACAGCTGATCATTGCAGTTTGGGACTATAGTAAAGCATCCAGAGACTTCACCAGAGGTCACAGAAGGCAGAGGGGTCTGTCTGTAACTCGGGGTCGTCTATAAGTCGGGCGTCCTTAAGTAGGGGACCGCCTGTACATTGGTTTTATTATGTCTCAATACATTTCAAACAATTTATTAAAAAAGCCTCATTAGCGCATTCTGAATCAATGATCAGAGAAGGATTCGGTGTCTTTTTTGTGTGATGTTTTCAGAAATACCATTTTGGGGACTTTATGACCTTCTGATTACTTTATAGTCACATATTTATAGGTGGTGGTCGGCCTTCTCTTTGCAACTCTGGTCATGTTGGGTAAGGCTAATATTAACTACTGGCTATTGTTAACAAATGGTTGTCAGTGCATGGTGATGATAGCTTAGGGGTGTGGAAACGCTGGACACACTTTGCGATTGTAGATTTTTTTGGCTGTTGTGGCTTCTTTTATTATAGAACTACGATAAAAGACGATTTATCTTTAAAAATATTTCCAATGTCATATACAATGAACTGAAAAGAATGACATTTTGCCCGAGATCACTTTGGATACTGCTATCTTGGGTTTTAGCACCATGGTTATGATATCAATTTAAAGGTGAGAATCTCATCTTGCAAAATGCACTAGGCTTTTGGTTCTGTGTGCTACAGAACTAAATATGAAGGTCCAAGCAAATTTTTTTTTTTTTTACCTATTTATTGTCAAATCCCTGTTTTGTTTCCTGTGAACAATGAGGACTTCTTTTTATCGGACTATTTGTATTTTTAAATAGCTTTATTTTGGGTTAATGTTTTACCAACAACCTTGAATATGGTGGCCTTATTAAGTTGATAGGACTATTAGAACTAGCTGAGAGCAGCTTTAAGATGGTCATTAAGTAGGTATAGTACAAAAGAAAAAGTGTTTTTGTGATGCACACTATCCCCTATAGGAGCTGCCAAACAGTCACAGATGGATCCCACATCTAGCAATTAGTAAAAATAAAACAGTCTGACCGGAGCTCCTTGTGTGTCCTTTTATATATCCTTTGATAAATCGATGATTTCACTCCTTTCCCAACTATGTTCCAAATTCTTCAGTACACTTCCACACAAACGGTATTTGGATGGGAATAGATCGCTATTCAGACGGTTTTAAGCTGCGTTTTCTTGCATCCTTTAGCCAAATAGTGTACAGCTACTATAGAAGAGATTAAGCAGCAGAGGGGCGAAGAAGCCGTGGTAGCGAAACCCTGGGTCGGGCGAACTAGCGAGTCTGGCGTCCACATGGTGGATTTTATATGCGCATGTTTTTATTCTATTTTGTGAGTATGTTTTAATAAAATAAACTCCATATATTTGAACATACTACCCTATCTGCTGCTTAATCTCTTCTATAGTAGCTGTACACTATTTGGCTAAAGGATGCAAGAAAACGCAGCTTAAAACCGTCTGAATAGCGATCTATTCCCATCCAAATACCATTTGTGTGGAAGTGTACTGAAGAATTTGGAACATAGTTGGGAAAGGAGTGAAATCATCGATTTATCAAAGGATATATAAAAGGACACACAAGGAGCTCCGGTCAGACTGTTTTATTTTTACTAATAAGTAGGTATAGTAGTTGGTAGTAGACATGTATCTGTTAGATTACCAGGAAATTCCAAACATGGAATGCTCCCTTTCAAAGACATACATGCAACCATTTTACTGTGCTATGTACTCTCTGATATATCATAAAAAGTATAGTTGGTTGAATTGAAGAAGATGGATTGTTTCAAAGGAACATTGGAGAGGTGTGATAGGGGCCATTCCTAGCGGCCACTACCCATAGATTTTGGAGCTGGCGTAGAACTGCCTGACGGCCGAAGCTCCCTGATAGATCCGGCAGGTGTCAGGGGCTCACATCAGCACTCACATCATCTGATTTATATGTTGTATCCAAAGAGGACCTGTACGTTTTCCTTACATACTTACTTTGTTGAAAACTTTTAATATCAATCAAATCAAAATTTTTTAGCAATTCTGCAATTTAGCTTGCCATTCTGATGTTTGAATAGGTTGACTATATACACTGAAGTTTCAAGCCATTTTCCTAGCAAGATGAAATTCAGCAGGAATTTGTGAAAAGTAGATGATGAAAAGGGCTGAGTTGGATAAAAATCTTTTAACAACTCTGCAGGACATTAAAATCTCATATGCCTGATAATTTTATGCCTGTGCATTGACCCTTATTTCTGTGACCCCAGTCCTGGTAGTAAATTGCCCTTTATCTTTGTTACTTGTGGTCGTTCTAGTTTATTGTGTCTTATTTAGAGATGAGCGGGCCTGATGGTCATGTTTAGCCAACTGATCCACCTATATGTCCGGGTCAGGTGGCTAAACCCAAAAGCCAGACCCAACTAGTCTTATTTCACCGCCCCTTCCTTTGTAGTAAATTCACAATTGGTCAAACTCAAAAATGGCCGTATATAAATAATTAAACTTTTCTCTCCTCCTCCAAATCCCCTGGGATCCAGTGTGGCTTTAACCTCCCCCAGGCTGCCCGGTGCAGTTGACACAGTGCATGTCAGTGCCAGGATGCCGATATCCCGTAACCTCCAATTTACAATGCCATAGCAAGAAATGTATTACTCCATTGCCCATCCATCTTTAACCTGTATTGGAGACCTGAGGTCAGGTAATGATGAGCAATTGAGCGGACTGGCTTGGGTTTGGGACCCATGATCGGTGCTCAAAGAAACTGCATCACAGATGTTAACCCTTTAAACATCTCTAGCAAAGCTGCTGGCAGCATTTGATTGCCAATGGTAAAAGAGGGTACCCTGATTACAAAGTTTGTATTGTTTTCACTCGTGTAAAGTTTTGTGAAAAGTTTCTTATCATTGCCCTAAACTTTTAGCTAGGTTTTGGGTGGGCACATCTGAACACGCCAGCTTGATAGTTATTTCTATTGCATTTTTGCTCGGTGCTGTCTGAATTCTCTCTGACAAGTTAATATGGATTATGCTAGTACTCATTTACATTCAGGTTTTTTTATGTATTTCAGGTTGCCATTATATTTTTCCCTTAGGAGTTATAACAATTCCTTAGTATTGCAGCCATTTTGCTATATGTGACGTTCTTAAAACTTGCCTGATTGATTTAATTTCACGAGAAATTGGTTGGTATAACCAGGTTTCTGACGGAAGAGTTCTGCAAAGTTCTGCAGGCAGATCAATTATTTCTCATGGGTGGAAAAACAGCATAAAGATGAAAAGCTGTCATTTACCACCATCATTTTGACATCTACTGGAAAGTCATTTATGGCTCGGTATAATTCTGAAATCCGTCTTCGCATGTGCTTTGCATTGTGGTTGCTCCATAAGTCATTCGCTGAGTTTAGCAGTACAAAGAACTTTACCGGAGAAAATTCCCCAACCTGCATATAAAATAGTGATGTCACTGTCTCCCGAGACCCCATTAGCTTCCTTTCCAATGTAGAATTGTGGAAAATATTTACAACATGAAAGTGTACAAAATCCTTACTTTGGAAATTGTGGGATTTTTTTTGACATTGTATTCGAAGAAGCAGCATTGCTTTCTCATGCAAAGTGTTTTATGGCCTGCAGATGGATGTGGACATGTTCTGTATAGATGGAGGGTTGTCTCTTCTGGTTTGCTCTGAGAGTGTAAGCCTATCCCTACAATGTACTGTTGATCAGATGTTTCCCTTACCTTTGTATTGATCCTACACTTCTTCCCCAACAATTAGATATATTATACTTTATGCTGGATTTCCCATTGTAGCAGCACAATATCTGCAGGCAGTATGTAATAGAGCAGGAGAAGCTGACAAGATGGTGTGTTCTGTCTGTAGTATATGACATTTTTATCTAATATATAAAGCTGAGTGTATGTACGTGTGTCAGCTAAAGGAATCTGCACCATCGAGTTTACAATCACCAAATCGCTCTCTGTGACTCTGGGAACTCCATAGACTAGATTTTGAGTCAAAATTTTCACCCCACACTCTCCAAAATACACTTATTAACCACCATGTACAGCAGCCATTGCCTGTCGCTGCTGTGGCAGTAAGCAACCAATCACAGCTCAGCTTCTATTTTTCTTCAGGTCATTAATATTAGCTTTGATTGGTTACTATAAGAAATAAGTATAATACAGCTTATGTGTAAGGTAAAATGTGAAGTAATATGTGAGGTAATATGATAGATAGATAGATAGATAGATAGATAGATAGATAGATAGATAGATAGATAGGAGATAGATAGATAGATAGAAAACAGATAGATAGACATACAACTATATAGACACTTGGAGATACATAGAATTACAAATAAATATACATGTATACAGATAGATAGATAGATATAATAGATAGTTATAGATGGCTAGAGATATATAGAAAAATATAGATAGATATAATAGATAGTTATAGATGGCGAAAGATATATAGAGATAGATAGATAAATAAAATCCAGAGCAGCACTGCAAAGGTAAGCTTGATATACTTAAAGGAAAAATACTATTACAAAAAAGTATAAAAAAAAAACCTACAGATACTCACCTGTGCTCCTCTTCATCTTGATCAGGGTCTTGTCTTCTTTAATCTTGACATGCAGGGATCACCTAGTAAAAAGACTTATAATTAGCAGCCCTGAGTGGGGGGATGAGATGTCCGGCACTCCAGGCTGCTAATTTTGCACGCCCCCTGCATGACATCATCTCCCTCACCAATATAAGGGAGGGAGGCATTTATCATGCAAAAGGCATGAATTGATGCCTCTCATGTGACGTCACCTCCCTCTCCCAGCATAGAAAAAAAGTTAACTCCAATCTGAAATATTATTATTTGAGGGGCTATTAAGGTTCCCTGCCCTATTTCATTCTCCAAAATATTCCCGCACGGCATGACTTGATTACTAATTTGCACCACAAGCTTCACAGTTATTAAAAATGAATGCTTTCCACCAATACTGTTTCCAGCTGTCGGCTGCTGAATTTAGACCATAGAGGCGTCATCTATCCGAAAAGCAGGGGCTAGGCTGGTAGTTGTGAACATGTTATGTACAGTCATGAAGTTGTTGTAGAAGAGAGATGACAATTAAAGAACCAAGGAGGACTGCATACAGCAGAGCATAAGATTATAGCGAAATGATCTGATTTTCTTATGGATGAATTATTTATACATGTAAATGGACACCATTTTTTTACTTTTTCTACTTATATGTGTGCTCATTGTACCATGTGCTCAGCTGTATGCCAGCTGCCATATATACTGCTGGCATTTGGCCACCATATACGTTTATGTGCATGGGCCCTTGTGCTGCTCGGCCCGGCCCATACCTATGGCACGGGTGTCCCTGCGATCCATGTAGCGGATTGCGGGTACACCTGTGCTCCACTATGTGCTGCTGCTGCCCCGTCCCGGACCGGCAACTCAACTCTCCCCGCTTCTGGTCAGGCTCTAGCCTTGGTTTTCTGTCCTGGCTCCCGTTCCTGTCCATGACTAGGCCACGTGCATGTCCCCGCTCTCTAGGGCCCGCGTGGCAGTACTCTGTGCTTTAAAGGCCAGTGTCCTCCTGATTTGCGCTGGGATTCCAGCTCTGCTATATATTCCGGCAGCTCCCAGCATCCCGTGTTTCCCATGTTCCTGTGGTATTCCTGCATTCCTGTGGCGTTCCTGTGGCATTCCTATATTCCTGTGGCGGTACTGTGTTCCTGTGGCGGTCCTGTGCTCCTGTGGTGGTCCTGTGCTCCTGTGGCGGTCCTGTGCTCCTGTGGCGGTCCTGTACTCCTGTGGTTGTCCTTTGTTCCTGTGGTGGTCCTGTGCTCCTGTGGCAGTCCTGTACTCCTTTGGCGGTCCTATGTTCCTCTGGCAGTCCTGTGTTCCTCTGGCCATCCTGAGGTGCTGCCATCCTGAGGTCATGCCATCCAGAGGTTCTGCTTTCCAGAGGAAAACTGCCTTTCAGGGGTCCACCACTTAGTCTCCGCTCCTGGGTTGCGGCCAGTACCATCATCCTCCACGGTGGTCCAGGGAGTCCACTGTGTTTAGCCTCAAGAGACTCTCCCACTCCTCCATGTGTGACAGGCCTTATGGGTATCTAAAAGCAAAGGCTGAAAAACATTTTTGTGTCGAGCAGTGGTTGCCGATCCAAAGACAGCAATTGACTACTAAATATTCTAAAGGGTTTATGTTATAGTACATAGTGGCAGAAGTAGACTTTTCATCATGTGATTTTTAACTCATAAGACTTAACAATCTGGGATCAATGAGAAAAGTCAACAGACACCAACAATTATACTGTATACTGAAAATTACCAATTTTTGGGGGTTAGGTTGGGTGGGTTTTGTCAGCTTTTTTGGCTGTTATTTGCATTCTTGCCAATCTGGAATGTAGAAGACCAATGGGGAAGGTTTTAAATGCCTACATGCTGCTAGTTTCTGATGACAGGGTATGTTAAGAATAGCATTCCCAATGTTTTTACTAGTTTTCTAACCCTCTCTTTCAGCAATCTGAGAACTCTCACCTTCTTCCAAAACCTTCCAGTAAAGTTGACAAGTATGGTTATTGAGCAGGACTAGCCTAGGCTTACAAATTTCCCATAAGTATTGATTCTTTAGACTAGCCATTATCCAACAATTTGGCGCCTTGTACATCTCACTCAGCAGCTACCTGTTTGGATCCTGTATCCTCAAGATTGCTTGAACCAATCCAAGCCAATTCTGCCATATCCAATCCAGTAAGTCACAACTTTAAGGCTCATTCCACGCCAAACTATGCTACTCCCAGGCTGGGACCGTATTGTGCACAATGCACTTCTTTGACGGCTGTGTGCTAGCTGCCATTGGTAGGGCTAGAATATGGCCATTATATACAGTCATGTGCAAGGGACACCAAACAGTCAAAGAGAAGCACTGTTTGAGAAAATAACATTTTCGATGTATTTTTTAAGCGGTATCTGTGTTCCTACAATATTTTGCAGACTGAGATGTGAATTTGTTCTAGTGCCATCATTACCTACCTGTAACGAGTGTGTGGGAGATAATACTACCTTTTAACCATTTTTTATCTAGTGTTAGAAAACATCAAGCCATAAAGTGTTCTGATAACTGTACTTGTGCTCAAAGCCGACGCTCAGGCTCCATCTGGAAAATAAGGTAACATTTCCGAAGCAACTTATTCCCTGCATTTGATGATAAATGATAGCTATTAATAATGGTTATTTGAGATTTTTCTGGGTGGCTGTTGCTGTTTGGAATATCTAAGCAGGTTAAATGGCCACCCCAGCGACTATAATACACATATATAACTTTCTTTTAAATTAAACAAATGCATTCAAACAGTCCCACATTATGAGTTATAGGCAAATCATACAAGATTATGTTCTCGACGCTGGCAAGGGCTTAAAGAAATTTAATTTATTTTGGCTCCAGCTCGTAGGGAACAATTTTTTTTTTTTTGCCGTTGAATAGAAGGCAGAAGTTAAATGTATCGGAACATAATTATTTTAACAAGTGGCTAGTTTCCTAAATAATGATAGAACAGATAATTGCGTAATTGAATTTATAAACATATTCCATTTTAAACTGTAAGGAAAGTCGCCTTCAAGTCAGCGTAAAAACTAAGGCAATACATTTTACTGTCTAATGCTTTTGACATCCTGTAAGGTAATGCAAATTAATAAAAAGTACTCTATCGGATTCTATTTATATAATGATGACAGGCAGAACTGTTTATTCCATTCTTTTTTATTATTATTTTTGTAATTACCACCCTAAAAGGTGGTGGCATTGAAGTAGGGAAGACGGAAATTTTTACTTAGATGCTTATTTATATGCACAAGATTGGGTACAGTACAAATAAAAAGGGTAGATGCCTTAGGTCCCCCATTGAGAATGTGTTTCTTCCGACTCCCTTAGGCAATTCATAGTAGAGGCCAAGTACAAGCCTCTGTTTACTATCATTATTTACATAGAGTAATGAAATACCATAGTGATTTACAAAGTACTATACTAGGGTTACCTGATGTAATCATTACAGAAGACGAGTAAACAGTGTTTTGATGATACTTTAGTCTGGAGTCTATCGTCGGAGAATGGAAGGGAGTTCAAGAGAAGAGGTGAAGAAAAGGGCAAGTCTTTTGAGAAGGTTCTCTTTGGCAAAGTCGTGTATGTTAAAGTCGTTTTCTGGAAGAAAATATTGATAGCATTCCCTATGGATTGGTTTATAGACGGAGTGTAGGCTCAACATTTCATCATTAGCAGTCTAATGCACATCACCCCACTGATGAGCAGTTCAAAGAGACCAAACTATTTAGAGCAGAGCTGTGGTCTCTTGACTGGTTCCCAAAATATCACATAAGCCTCAATATCACATATTGTGGCCCATTTACTAAGGGCCGTGGATCAGCTTTCTGTCGGACTTTGCACGTTCTTTTTAGTGCAAACTTCTTGCACAGATTTTTGAGAAGTGTCTGCACCACATTTGTGTGGCACACAACAAGTCTGACAGAAGTGTGTCGCATGCCCCATGTTAAAGGTGCACCAAAAAAAGAGTGGAGCACTCTGTTAGAGATGTGCAGGGAGTGCTAGATTCCTGGGCTGCACTGTTGTTAGTAAATGTGCCCCATTCTGTAGTGTTGAATCTTGAGAAACGATTGTACATCTGTAGCCAAAAGAGCAAACACTTTTGGTGACCCTTTTGTGGTGCAGCTGCACTAGGCATCATGTGAGACAAATTAGGGGCCGTTCAGGTGCTCAGTCAGACCGTGTGCCAGATTTAACATGCAATGTTTGACAAAAGTGTGTTGCACGCCCCATGTTAAAGGTGCACCAAAAAAAGGGGAGCACTCTGTCGGAGATGTGCAGGGAACGCCAGATTTATGAAGAACGGGTGCCAGAAATCCTGAAAATAGTGCACCCTGCACACAGGGTGTTGTTAGAAAATGTACACCATTACGTAGAGTTTTAAAAATTTTAAAAGAATTTTAAAAAAACAATTGTAAATCTGTAACCAAAAGAGCAACTACTCTGGGTAACAGATTGGGGCACATTTACTAAGGACTTCGCAACAGTTTTCTGTCGGTCTTTGCACATTGGGGCAGATTTATCAAGCTGTCTGAAAATCAGAATATTTCTAGTTGCCCATGGCAACCAATCACAGTTCCCCTTTAAATTATCCATGACCACTGGTAAAATGAAAGCTGAGCTGTGATTGGTTGCCATGGGAAACTAGAAATATTCTGACTTTCAGACAGCTTCATAAATCTGCCCCAATATTCTTTTAAGTGGAAACTGCTTGCACCGGTATTTAAGAAGTTTCTGCACCACAAATCTGGAAAATGTGGGTCCCCAGACTGAAAGGAGAAGAAGCAGGATGATGGGTAGGAGACTTGTTTCTCTAGTAGTGGGACCTGCACCTATTTGATATTTATGGCATAATATTTTGTACAACTTGATCCTGAAATTTCTAAATAAATAAATATCAGAATATTGTGGGTGTGACCCTAGATGGTCTGACCCTGTTCAGACAGCGGTCACAGCAGACTGAAAGAACACACCACTTTTCCAAGGCAAATGGTAACACCATTTTGTTTATTTATCTACAAATATCTAGGAGCAATAACTGTGGAATTCTAGAATTCTTGTCACGTGGCAGGATAGTTTTTCCTAAGCGGACATTGTAGGGTCAGGGCCACGGCTGTGTTAATATGTAAATTTACAATGACTGAAATAGATTCCATATTTAGTGTTGTCAATATTGTGTGTTGTGATGCATTTCCTTATTTTTCTCCTTTTTGATGGATTTAGATAGATGTTGCATATTTTATAAAATAAATCCAGGGATTGTGTGACAGTGAGGCAATGTAACGTGGTAAATGTATTCAGTGTCCAATAACATTCATAAACTTTTCCTTGTCTCCTCGGCGAGCAGATACTTGACACTGTTGACAAGTGTCTGA
Organism: Engystomops pustulosus; assembly: GCF_040894005.1. Classification (NCBI taxonomy): domain Eukaryota; kingdom Metazoa; phylum Chordata; class Amphibia; order Anura; family Leptodactylidae; genus Engystomops; species Engystomops pustulosus. The sequence continues at coordinate 186,541,426 of NC_092414.1, forward strand.
ATTGTGTCACTTCATAGAGTGTCAACATCTCGTTGGCGCTCCACTCATTCACACCTACTGTACGGGTCTAATGAGAGCATTGTGCCATTCAAACTCGACTTTCTGTCCATCGGCACCTGTAAAAAATTAGAATGTAATCACAGAAAACCGCTAGAAAAGGTTCAGAGGAGCTTCTAAGTTTAGTAGCTGTCCTTCAGAGTTTCTAAGATGTTTCTCCTTCTCCGCTAAAGGACACACACAATTAACTCAGATATAAAGAAATTGCAAATTTTTTTTCCCAAGGATAATTGCCACATTCTCACTCATTTTCCCGAGACTTAGTGGAAGACGCATACTTTAATATAACTTTCTCCTGACTTTGAGAGACACCGTTTGTGATGATGGATTAATGGGCAGACTTTTCTACCCTTTTAATGGACACCTTCTGGCTTTCCTATGATCAAAAAACTTATTCATTGTCACTTGTCAGCGCACACACAACTCCAGAAGCAACAGAATGATTATTTTATGGGTTTTGAGTAACTCATGAATGACCAAGAGAATTCCATGGATGAAAACTGACTTGCTTCGCAGATGCTCCTTTAGAATATTATAAGATATAGCAATAATAATAAAAATATAATATATTGAACACAGAAATATATATTTAGTAAAATATTAATGAATATTGCAACATAACTAGAGATGAGCGGACACAATGGTTGGATTCGGTGTTCAGGTTCAGACACCTGACCTGGGCATATTGAAGCCCTTAGCAACTAGCCATGGTTTTGATTGGCCAGGGGGTGTTTCTACCGAAATGTTGAACCCAATCATTGAGGTCACTCATTTTGATACATCTACAGCTCGTTAAAGCATTGTGTATGGCACCTTACATTTCATTTATACTGACCTTTTGTAGTGGTCGCCCCTCTGCTTCAAAATGACTCCATTCGTTATTGAATTTTCCCTGCCATTTTGACACCATTCTATTGGTGTTACCTTTCTTATATCTTTAATTTTTAATAAAAATGATAATTATAATTTGCATCATTCCTAGTTGCCTTGGTGCTTGTTTTGGGTCACAAAGTGCGGAGACCCAGCGCTATAGAGCTCAATCACTTCGGGAGTTAGCTGGAAAAAAGAAAGGCTATGGGGCTTATTTACTAAGGTCCTGCGGCCGCATTTCCATTGGGATACACCGCGGGATTTAACATTTAAATTGTGTCGCAAGCCAAGCACTTACATACACCGGGAAGGAGAAGGTGAACACCGGCGGACCTGATCGGGGAAGTGACATATGCAGGATATCAGTCGCACGCTCTTAGTGATTCACGGCAGCTGTGCATTATCGTCGTGGAATGCACCTCGAGGATCGTGCAGGGACTGGTAAGTAAATCTGCCCCTATGTGTCTAAGGCCATGTCCATGAGTACAGTACTTAAAGGAAATATATCATCAAAATCCATCCTGATAAACCAGGGACACTTAATCATAGATCCAGGCACCGTGATTGTGGTAATCTTCTTCTATTTACTATTCATGGCCTCCTTTCTTTTAATATCATGCTAATGAACCACAAGGGCTCTAGGGGTGTTACAGAGCCCCCCGTGCTGCAGCTTCGTAGGCTGTTACAGTGTGCAAGAAGCACTTCTCCCTCCCCCTGCTCCCTCAGCACTTCCCCCTGCTGCCTGCTGACATGTGATACAGTGGGACAGTCTGTGGGACTATAAGATCAGTGGAAAGAGAATATGGTGGTCATGGTGATTAAACCACTCTTAACATTTTATCTTAAAATTCATTTGAAAGATTATGTGTGCTTTAAATTTTGCAACTAATACATTTTCCAGACAGTATAAGTCTATAGTTTTCTTAGAAGAATTGCTCAGAAAGCACATAAACACTTCTGTATTTTCCTTCTACAAGAACTTTCCATGGAAAATTGATCCTAATGTTGGAAAACCTTTCATTTCCTACTGGGAAATTGTAGAAAAATGACCAAAATAGTGTTATCATCTTGGGAATTTCTAATAATTGTTCTTATGACAAAAGAATAGTATTCAGCATCAATCGTTTTGGCACCATAGACATTACAGTAAATTATTGCTTTTACTGTCCATACGTGAAACATATATCATGATATTTTAGTAATCTGCTCACTGTTCTTAGCATTTGGTTGTGGCTGATAAATGCCTGCTGGCTCCATATTCTTCTTTTAAATGAGAAATACACATCATTCCCAGGGTTGCCCGCGTGCATTGAATAGGGTACCAACCCATATAGAATCAATTATTGAAAAGATTCGGCACTCCGTTTTTGTAAAGTCAAAAAAGTCTATATTTATAATATGCAGGCAATCCAATGGAGAAGGCGCCTTCTCTATTGCAGCCTGTCCGCACCCCGCCTTAGAGGGGTATTCCGAGAATATGAATGTCTGATACAAAAACCCATAAATTGCTATAAATAAATGAATATAACACATTGCAATGTCATTAGTCACAAAATGGATCTTAATTAGTTTGAGGGCCTCTCTAAAGTATGTGGAGTTATCACCAAGATGGCCGCCACTTGAAACTACAAGTCCCATGATCCTTTAGTTCTCAGTGAATCCTCCTCGTTCTTATGCTCCGCTCCAAGTGATGATGTAACAGTCTGTCATTCTCAGTTACCATAGCAATGACGTGTGTAACTTCCATCACTGCACATTACCTCACTGAGATGGGTCTCACCACAAAAAACGGCCATACTGAATGTACTGTAACCAACCCACTACAACCAAACATAGTGGTGATCACATGACCTGCCCAAGCAGGTGTTAGACATGTGACCAGCGGCCATCTTCTTTCCGGTGTCTGCTTCACTCGGAGACAATCAATATCTCAGCAGCATTTTTCTGCTAAGGGAAGCTAAATTTTAAATAACAACTAATTACATATTATCTTATATTTTAAGTACCCATTTGTATGTGAATTATGCTGATTTCTGGAATACCCCTTTAAACCAATGCTAAAGTGGTATAACTACTTATCCTTTGGTTTTTCGCTAGTCTTCCTGTCAACCTGTGTCTGAAGAAGATCTCACAGTGGATCAAAACACTACTGTCAGCACCCGTCCAGCAAACGCGCAACCACAACCAGGCTTGGCGCTAGCTGTCAGACTAGGTAGGTGGTGGCAAACTCACCCTGCGATGTCCCTGCGGGCTAAGGCTCTGCCCAAAGCAAATGAACCGCCCTGATAAGGGCGAACCCACTATCAGGAACCTAACTGACGGTCCCTGAGCAACCCTACAAGATTATAGGGAAGACTTACTTCGTCTGACCGCTGCTGGATGGTGGAGCGGAGGGCCCACTGGACCCTCACCGTTTCCACAGAGGTTGGGAGGAGGGCTTCCACAAAGAAGTGACATGATACCTACCCTCTGGGCATCATTACCAGAAAACTGGGACCTAAGGCAGAAATAAAGCTTGCAACTCTTCCTGAAGGTAAAAATGTCTCCAGCAAAGAGATCAGATAGCTTAACCTTAGGCTCATACACAGACTGACCTGAAATCAAAGGGAGGCGCTGTTCCTGCTGCTGCACACGTTCAGACAGGTTCTGAACCATGTGAGGAAGATTCTGTACCTGACTAACAACAGCTTCCATGGCCTCCATAGTGTAAGTAAGGCTGGTTATTATGTCAGCACCCATCCAGCAAACGCGCAACCACAACCAGGCTTGGCGCAAGCTGTCAGAATAGGTAAGTGGTGGCGAACTCACCCTGCGACGTCCCTGCGGGCTAAGGCCCAGCCTAAAGCAGATAAACCCCCCATGATAAGGGGGAACCCACTATCAGGAACCTAACTGACGGTCTCTGAGCGACCCTACAACAGGACAGGGGACACTTACTTCGTCTGGCAGCTGCTGGATGGTGGAGCAGACAGGTAACCGGAATACAGGTATAGACCAGTGTTCACACTGGTAACAGAAACCAACACAGGGCTGAGACAGGTAAACGGAATGCAGGAATAGACCAGTGTTCACACTGGTACACAGAATACAAACACAGGGCTGAGACAGGGAAAGTGGTATAACACTAGGAGGAAAACAATATTGAGGGACAAACAACAGATACAGGAAGACAGGTGTGATCTACACATGTCAGGTCAAGATCAAACAGGTTATATACAGGGCAGGTCCAGTTACAGGCACACAAGCGGAGACAAGCGGAGACATAAGGTAACCTAGCAACGCCACGATGCTGGCTTAAGCTTATGGAGGCTGATTGAGGGTTCCCAGAGGTAGTTGAGATTTAGTCCGCAATATGTATATTCTTCTTACCACATTTTGATTTCACTCTGTATATTTACATGCTATACCACTGCTATATAAATTTATATGTCAACATGTATAATTTTTATGCAATATTTTGTGGTTTTCACTACACACCTGTAATTAACAATGCCATTGATTGCTTATGTCACTTCCTGGGAGTGTATTTATACTCAGCTTGTTACTTGCACTACTATGCTTGAAAATAGCTCCATTGAGGGGCTGAAATGTCGCACCTGCCACATTGGGTGAATAAACACCAAAACTTCATCCGGAGTGCTGCCTCATCTCTTCATTTTTGATTATTCTTTGCTCACCTGAGGCCAGTCAGCAGTGGCTTGCACCCAACATTAGAACTTTAGTCCACTACTCTACAGTGCTGCTCCACCCTACAGTTTTTTGCATGGAGAAATATGGGCCTATATTTTTTTTTTGGGGGGGGGGGTGTTTTCCTTAAAATATGGAGATGTAAATTTTGAACAGTTCAGTTACTCATCAGAAACCATTCATTTTCTGTCAATCCTATGAAGGATATCCTAGGAAATCAATTTTTATTCCACAGTGATACTTTTCGAGTCGATATATGTTTTCTACAACCCATAAATGGACCTCGAATTTCATTATTAGAGATGAGCAGGCCCGATGATCGGGTTCGGCATTCAGGTTTGGCCGCCCTGATATTTTGTCTGATGTGCAGGTCAGGTGGCCAAACCCGAACACTGAACCTGATCATAGGGTCCACTTAACTCTTATTGCAGGACAAAAATTGAAAATTGATGCAAAAATTCAAGAAAGTTCGCAACGAAGGTTCCTGAAGATCACAACAGTAGATGTTTTGCTTCTTTTCTGTAGTAAATGTATAGTAAGGGGTGAAGAGCTTCTCATATTTAACAAGGTTAGTCCTGTAATAGCAAAACATCTGCCCGAAAATTCACAAAACGGAATCTACAATGAATACATTCTGTCAAGAACTATTAGAGGCCGGCAGCGCCGTGTAGGAGAAAAAGTTAATGATGGCAGATCAATTCCCTTGCCTTCTATGTCAGAATAACTAGGAGTTTTTATGGATTTTTATAAGTCACTTTATTGGGTTTATTTAAAGCCATTGTTTCTGATTTATGGTCTGAAAACGGAAATAGTACTACAGGAAAACATTGGTAATTGAATAGATACGGGCTGAAGGATTGAGCCACATGGGATTATTGTAAACAAAAAGATTGTTGAAGAAAATGATGTTGATGAGTCAAATTGTTCCATATATAGTAAATTATGAGCCCGGCTTCAGGTACTATGTAATGGTATATTGATCATAGTATAGATGTATGTGGATGGCACTAATTAAATGACTGTTATAGTCTTACAGTTATCGTCACAAGCTTAGGCTTAATCACAGTCGTGTTTTACGGAATTCTGGTCTATTGACGTCATAAGGTAAATCGCAAGGAAATCGCATACTGATAGGGGCTGGTGTAAAACTGTAGTAAAACATAAAAATATAAAACCAAAATCTCAAACATAGTTTGTAGCGCACAAACTAGCACAGCTATTGGGGCTCATTTACTAAGGGTCAGTGGACTGCGATTCCGATGGGTTTCCTGAATATTTCCACGCAACAGAAATTGGGGGGCATGGCATCTGTTGGACAACCCGATGGATTCAAACAAACCTCAGAATTTAAAAACGGAATTGTGTCGCAAGACATGCACTCACATGCACCAGGAAGAAGCAGCTGAACTCTTGCAGACCTTGGCGCAGAAGCGACCGATGCAGGAACTAGGGCACACGGGCTTTAGTGAATTGCAGCAGACCGGAACCACATTGGACAACGCACCGTGGGATCGCGACAGGACCGGCTAAGTAAATCTGCCCAATTGTCTTGTAACAGGTAAAGACTAATTCTCAAGATCATATCAACACTCAATACTTCATTGTAGGAAGCCATTATATTCAAGCCCTCCTAGAGTTGGTGTGGCGATGGAAAAGTGCCTGGACTCTTTGGTCACAAGATGGAGTCAGACCAGCGACTCCTGTCTGGGATATTGTTGAGCGGCTTTAATGGGGATCCCAGTAGGAACATTAGTATTAATGAACATTTGGGGGTAGATTTATCAGAAGTGTATGAGAGCAGAATTGTTCTAGTTTCTAGTAGCTTTAATTTTCCCACAGTTGTTTATAAAATCCAACCTGAGCTCTAACCAGACACTTTTGATAAATCCCCCCCCCCACACCCTATATGTTCATTAATGGCCTGGCTACTGGGATCCCCAATAAAGTAGCTTCAACAATGTGCCAGCATTGTATGGGCAAGTATGGGCAAAACTTAGGGTATGGTCATGGGAACCTGTCATGAGATTCATTAGTGGAAATCTGGTGACACATTTCCTCTAAATGAGCTTGACACCTTTACCACCAGGGGCGTCGCTAGGTCAAAAGATCCGGGGCTCGTGCCCCGGATCTTTTGACCGGAGCCCCGGATCTCCCCAGATCAGCTGGTCCCTGGTCCCGCTGTCTGGGGAGATTTTTTCACTCTCATCTCTATCTGTGTCATCAGGACACAGATAGAGATGGATAGTGTAATGGTGCACGCAGGCTCGGACTGGCTTGCCGGGGTACCGGGAAATCCCCGGTGGGCCCTGGCACCTGTCACTGTGCTCCCGTTCTACCCCTGCTGTGGACTGTTTGGTGCTGTGCATCTTTATCCTGAAGATGTCACAGACTCCTGCACTGGCACTTGTATGCTGCAGCTGCCGGAGTTCCCCGCCTGCTCCTCCCCCTCCCAGGCTTGCAGACCAGGAAGTGATAGAGATGCCGGGACGGAGCTTGTGGAGGAGGAGGTGAGCAGTGAATATGTAATGACCTGGTAATGACTGTGCTTGCAGCAGCTGCTGCTGCTTTGATTCTCCTCCTCTTCTGCTGCTGCCCTGTATACAGTGTGATGTACTGTATGTATTCATGTCTGCTCTGTGTATACTATAGGTCAGTGGTGGCGAACCTATGGCACTGGTGCCAGAGGCGGCACTCCAAGCTCTTTCTGTGGGCACCCGGGCCATTGTCCCAGAATACTAGACAGGAATCAAAGAATTTTCCAAGTTCCAAGAAACTTAAAAGATGTTGCTTTCGGTTGTATTTTTATACTTAGTTCGCTACTTGGGACTGTAGGAAGAGGGAAAATGAATTGACAGGGCCGAATTATCTTCGGAGGACCTCTGTGCACAGAGGGACACTGGTTGCTGTCCTCAGGAGGCCAATATGATTGAAAGTTGTTGAAGAACAGGGAGCAATAAGTTACTGCTTTAAATTTTGGTTGGCACCTCGCGATAAATAAGGGGGGTTTTGGGTTGCTTTTTGGGCACTCGGCTGCTAAAAGGTTCGCCATCACTGCTATAGGTGTATTGAGTGCTGTATTATGTATACTATGCGTGTTAATGTATATATAGGGTATGCATATTGTGTTTACAGCATGTATTAAAGTGTATATAGTGTGTCCGTGTGTATATAGTGTGTCCAGTGTCTGTCCATGTGTGTATATAGTGTGTCCATGTGTGTATATAGTATGTCTATGTGTGTATATAGTATGTCCATGTGTGTGTCTATGTGTGTATATAGTGTGTTCAGCGTGTGTAGGGTATGCATATTGTGTTTCCAGCATGTATTATAGTGTGTCCAGTGTGTGTCCATGTGTGTATATAGTGTGTCCATGTGTGTATATAGTATGTCTATCAGTGTGTCCATGTGTGTATATAGTATGTCTATCAGTGTGTCCATGTGTGTATATAGTATGTCCATGTGTGTGTCCATGTGTGTATATAGTGTGTTCAGCGTGTGTCCATGTGTGTATATAGTGTGTATATAGTGTGTCCAGTATGTCCATGTATGTGTGTATATAGTATGTCCATGTATGTGTGTATATAGTATGTCCATGTATGTGTGTATATAGTATGTCCATGTATGTGTGTATATAGTGTGTCCAGCGTGTGTCCATGTGTATATAGTGTGTCCATGTTTATATATTGTGTCCAGCATGTGTCCATGTGTATATAGTGTGTTCATGTGTGTATATAGTATGTTCATGTGTGTTCATGTGTGTATATAGTGTGTCCATGTGTATATATTGTGTCCAGCATGTGTCCATGTGTATCTAGTGTGTCCAATGTGTGTTCATGTGTGTATATAGTATGTCCATGTGTGTATATAGTGTGTCCATGTGTATATAGTGTGTCCAATGTGTGTTCATGTGTGTATATAGTATGTCTATGTGTGTTCATGTGTGTATATAGTGTGTCCTGTAAACATTTATAGTAAATAGACTATGATATGTATATACATATGCTATATGTAGTTAGAGTATTAGTGGCGTAACAATCAGGCCTCATGATAGAAGGGGCCTGCTACCTGCGGGTCCATTACGGGAAGATAACACAAATACAATTGATTATTAGAGTTCACGGGCAGATGCATGTCTGTGCGCTCTGGCCATGCACACTGTGTGACATTATACAGTATGCACTGGGAAAGCGCACACACATGTCTATACCCCTGCTACAGCATGGGACGCCACAAGGAGACTGTCAATGGACATTTTATTATTAAGTGCTACCACTAGACATTTTATTAGTGAGGGGAGGCCGCTGCTGGACATGTTATTAGTGAGGGGAAGCCGCTGCTGGAACATGTTATTAGTGAGGGAGGCCGCTGCTGGGACATATTATTATTGAGGAGAGGCCGCTAGCTGGGACATGTTATTATTGAGGAGAGGCCGCTAGCTGGGACATGTAATTAGTGAGGGGAGGCCGCTGCTGGGACATGTTATTAGTGAGGGGAGGTCGCTGCTGGGACATGTTATTAGTGAGGGGAGGCCGCTGCTGGGACATGTTATTAGTGAGGGGAGGCCGCTGCTGGGACATGTTATTAGTGAGGGGAGGCCGCTGCTGGGACATGTTATTAGTGAGGGGAGGCCGCTGCTGGGACATGTTATTAGTGAGGGGAGGCCGCTGCTGGGACATGTTATTAGTGAGGGGAGGCCGCTGCTGGGACATGTTATTAGTGAGGGGAGGCCGCTGCTGGGACATGTTATTAGTGAGGGGAGGCCGCTGCTGGGACATGTTATTAGTGAGGGGAGGCCGCTGCTGGGACATGTTATTAGTGAGGGGAGGCCACTGCTGGGACATGTTATTAGTGAGGGGGTGGCAGCGCAATTTTAGATATATGGGAGCCCCAATCCAAAGGTCACATTAGGGCTCACTGATGTCTTGTTATGCACTGTATAGTGTATAATTAACCCCTTCCCACTCAGGCCCTTTTTAGTTTTTGTGTTTTAATTTCTTTACTCCCCACCTTCAAAAACCAAAACCTTTTTTATTTTTCCATGTACAGAGCTGTGTGAGGGCTTGTTTTCTGTGTAACAAATTGCACGTCATAGTGACGGTATTTAATATGAAAAAAATTTGTAGTAAGTTAGACGGTATTTAATGAAAAAATGCATTTGCACCATTTTCTTGTGGGCTTGGATTTTACTGATTTCACTGAGCGCCCCAAATGATATGTCTACTTTATACTTTTTGAAAATATTGTCGCATGCATGAGGCCTTAGTCTGCGTTCACATCATGGGGGAGATGTATCAAAAGTGTCTGAGAGCAGAAAATAGCTCTTTACAAAAGGAATCACCATATCTGATTGGTTGACATACTAGTCGTTAAGGGAATTTTCGCAGCCTTATATTGTACATGCAATATTTCCTCTTAGCAGTAGGTGGGCCCCCAGAATCAACTTTACTGGTGGGCCCTAGGCCCCCAGTCCGACCCTGGGTGCACGGAGCCGTCAGGTCCCTGCAGCACTACACAGAGCAGGAGACGCGATAATTGTGACTACATCGCATCTCCTGCTTCATGCAGCTCAATACAGCAGCCGGGAGCAGGAGACGCGATGTGATGACGTCACCGCCAATCGTCCTGCACAGAAGACAGGATAAGCAGGGAAGACAGAGGTGAGTATTAGGGATTTTTTTGGTTAATTAGTAAACCGTGTGGGCATTACTTTATAAAGGGTATAACTGTGAACAGGGGGCATTATGTGGACTGAGGATATTACTTTATATGGTGACATTACTGTGAATAGGGGGCATTATTTGGACTGGGGGTATTACTTTATATGGGAGCATTAATGTAGACTGGGGACATTACTTTATAAGCGGGCATTATTATGGACTGGGGACATTATTATGGACTGGGGACATTATGATGGACTGGGGGAATTACTATGGACTAGGAACATTACTTTATAAAGGGAGCATTTCTATATAAAGGGGGAATTACTGTGGACTGGGGGCTTTACTTTATTAGGGGGACATTTCTTTGTAGAGGGGGCATAATTGGACTGGGGGGGCATTAATGTAGAGCGTGGGTAATACAGGGAATTACTGTGGGCAATAATCCGGGCATTACTGGGGAGTTTGGGGACATCACTAAGGAATGTGGACTTATTTAGAGGGAAGGCACTTTTAGGTAGGGGCTCCTTTCAGTGGGCAATGTTAGGACAGGAGCCACAGTCGGGGAAGAGGAATTATTAGGAAGGAGAATTGGGCAGGGGGACACAATTATGGGGCGTAAAGTATAGGGTCTTTGAGGGGGCATTCTTTAGTGTTAGGAGACACAGTAAGAGGGAATTAGTAGGGTATACAGAGATTTAGTGAGTGGCATTATAGCACATAGTCAGGCCACATTTATGTAACATTTATTGGGTGGGTGGCACGATGGGTGTCATTATTAAGTACAAGTGACACCTCAGAGAGGGATAATGCAATGTATGGGACCATATACTAGGATATTAGACGGTTCATTATAAAATGTGGCTAATGTACAGTGTCTAAACGTGAATGTGGAGTTTAATGCTTGTTGGTCATTACTAAGTTTGGGAGCCAATATCAGGACAGTATACTGCCACAATGTCCCGCATTATAAATTGTGGGGGCCATACAGCTCAAGAATCGTAAAGAGGGCTTTTTATGGTGTAGGGCCTGGAATGGGGGTAATTTTACAGCGTGTTATACTAGGAAGCATTATTTGTATACTGGTGCTTATAAATACTGTTACAGAGTTTTAGGGGCAGCAGCAGGATGACACTGTGGGGGACCGACATGTAGGGACAAGAGGAAACTGAATAACATAAGATGGATATGCCAGGCCTGATGGAGAAGATAAAGAACAGGTACAATGTGAGGACATGTCACCCGCATTCAGTGAATGGAATAGGTAGGGATTTCGCCTGTGTTTCGTGTAACTGTATAGGTACAGTTATTGTTGGTGCAGGAACATGTAAGGGGGTTATGTACGGCAGTGGACACTTCAGTAAATTTTTACATATGCATTGGGGCCCGTGCCCCGGATCTTTTGCTACCCTAGCAACGCCCCTGTTTACCACCCAACAATGACATAGTCCATCAGATGCCATTTATTATGTGAGCAGGAATGGACTGCCCTCCAACACAAACCACGTATGTGGCCAGATATAGTTGTCTATTGTTGGGGCACCAGCAAGAATGGGCTACGGGAGTTTGTCTTGAGCATGTTGTGCTAACAAGGAGATGAAGTTCCCCTACATTAGAAACCCTAGCTAGCCTCCTTGCTCATCAGATGGGTGGAGCCCATCATTTGGGCAACTCAAGGACCACTAATTTAACAATAAAAATCCTAACCAGCACAGTTTCAGCACCCAATATACTAATTACAGTATTTTTCAGACTATAAGGCGCACCGGAGTATAAGGCGCGCCTTCAATAAATGCCTGCTAAAATGTCTAGGTTCATATATAAGGCGCACTGGACTATAAGGCGCACCTGATTATATGGATGAATGACCAGCAGGTGGTAGACCTGTGCACAGTTCAAAGCAGCTGTTGTCTGCAAGTAAGGCTCATATATAAGGCGGACTGGACTATAAGGCGCACCTTTGATTTCTGAGAAAATCAAAGTATTTATTGTGCGCCTTATAGTCCGAAAAATACGGTAGGCTCTGATTTTTCAGATGACAGGTCCATGGCTGGAGAGGACAGCTTGGTACTACCTATCTGACAAGAAAGAAACAAAAATATCAACATTGTCCGTAGAGAAAATTAGTTTGAGTTGATGGACATAGTAAAAGGTGATTCTCAGTTGTGACGTACTTGCTGATTTTGTAACTGGAAAAAAAATGATGGCAAAACAAAAACAATATTTTTTAAAAAAATTGTGCATAAGTAATCAAAAGTAAGAAAAAAAATAAGTATTAATAGTACTGCTAACGAAGTTGACATGTTATAGGTTCTGCAGAGCAATAACATACTTGACATTTTATTTGCCATCACTCAAACAAAATTATTATTTGTACCTGAAAATAGTGCGGTTGTGATCCAAAAGAGTCAGATATTTTCTTCTACATTGATGCAGCGGACGCGGTAATAGTACAGTGCTGGGAGAAAATAGGTTAAGTCATGTTAGTGATGTTTTTTATGATTAATTTTATGCAATAATATGTACAGAACATTGTTTCTCACAATGTACAGTTGTCTGTAGTATCCCATATGCACTCCATGGGTGTCCTCCTGTCACTCCCACACACTCCCACTCACTGTGCTTCTGCATAATTTATCCTTGACCCCACAGTAAAATTGGAGAAAATCCCCTCCTTATTTGTTAAAAGTAAAAGGTAGAAATGCAAATATAAGAAACAAATCTTTGAATAGAGCATTTAAGGACATCCACCACCAGGATAAATGATTTTAAATCAAGCACACTGACATACTGGCTTCTTTTAGGGTCTTATGACCTTGATTTTATGAAAAAGGCTATACAAAACTATGCAAATGAGCCTAAGGGGCTACAGGCTCTATAGCTGTTAATTTTCTAAATGTTTAAAGCACCTTATATGTAAAAACAAGAGTAAAAAAAACCTAAATAAGATTAGGGGCACATAACTGCATGTAAGTGCTTGGTTTACAATCCTTCATCCTGGTGCAATATTTCCTTTAACTGAAAGTCGAACAATAATTAGAGAATTTCTGGAGCCCCAAATAAAGTTTTGTTTGTGGACCCCCACATGTAAAGCTCTGCTTTAACTACCAGAGAAGTGAATCTATTGTGCATTTTACCTTGTTTAAACTGTGTTGGGTGCCCTGGTAAATTTGCCCTTACAAATTATATTTTTGTGTAAGCCATTCATTAGAGAATAACATGTCAGTAGTGCTGCCTTTGGAAAGTGGTTTTATTGCATATTTTGTGACTAGCATCAGGAGTGGAGAAAATAAATTTATATTACAATATTGTAGCTGGATTTAGAGCCTTGGGAGAAGGTTCTCATTTTGCTGTGCTTATTAGGTCTGTGAATAGAGAATAGCAGAGACTAAGAGCAGAGGGGAGGGGCTGTGGAGCAGGTCAATGCACAGAGCTTATAGCACAGCAGTGTGAGCAGGCTCCCTCTAGTGCTATAAGTCCAGCTACAATCCTTGAATATAAATACATTTCTCACAGTCCTGTTGCTACTAACAACATACACAAAGATATTACAATACCAGGATCAATAGCTAACACTGCCTTCAGTTAAACATGGTTTATGGTGGATTCCGTTAAAATTGAGCTTTCAATACAGCACAGGCAGTCCCCAGGTTACATACAGGATCCATTCTATGGGGGTTATTTAACATTGACTTTCTTGTATAAAAAATATTGCAAAAGGGTTTGGGGGGATCTTTTTGAGTCAAAAAATCCCAATAGCTGTTTCCTGCCACTCAGAAATGGTGGCTTAAACTTAAAAAACACTGGTAGTACGAAGCGGTGTAAAGTCAGATTTATGACTTGTGATTTTTTAAAAATAATTGTAAAAAAAATTGCAAAGTTGCTCCAATCCTCTCCGGGCGTATGAGCTGTTACTCTGTTCTCAATTTTTTTTAAGTTATTTTAAAAAAAAATCCCCGAGAGATTTTCTAAAGTACCAATTTCACTTTAATAAATCTGTAAAGCAGCGGAGCTCCAAAGACTGACATACGCTGTCTTGGGGTTGTGTTGGACTCCGACCTCTCCTTTGAGCCACACATTCAATCTCTTGCTCGCTCTTGCCGGATGCATCTCAGAAACATCTACAGAATCCGACCGTTTCTCACATTTGAAACCTGTAAAATGCTAACTGTTGCTCTGATTCACTCTCGACTAGACTACTGTAACTCTCTACTAACCGGTCTTCTACTCACCAAACTCTCTCCTCTCCAATCGAATTTTAATGCAGCAGCCAGGCTCGTCTTTCAGACTAAACGCTACACGGATGCCTACAGTTCATGCCAGTCGCTGCACTGGCTGCCAGTCTCCTTTCGAATACAGTTTAAAATAATAACCCTCATCCATAAAGCTCTGTATAATGCTGCACCCCCCTACCTCTCCTCTCTTATCTCAGTCTATCGCCCAACCCGTGCTCTTAGATCCGCCAGTGATCTTAGATTAACCTCTACCCTAGTGCGGACCTCCCACTCGCGTCTCCAAGACTTCTCTAGAGCTGCACCAATTCTATGGAATGCTCTGCCCCGGACTATCAGACTAATACCTAACCTCCAAAGTTTCAAACGTGCTCTTAAAACCCATTTCTTTAGGCAAGCCTATAACACTCATTAACTGCATGAAGTTTTAACTCTTCTACTAACCCGTCCTGTGTCGTCCTCCCATCTGTTATCCAGCAACCAGCAGGCACCAGACTTCTCTGGTGCCATTCACCCTGGACCTGGTATATAAGATGACGGCTGATTGGTTCAAGCGACAGCAATTCCATTTATTATATTTTTTTCTATTCCCTAAGAAGAATGGCTTGACCATTAAATATTCTTTTACCTCGTGTTACCCCATCATCTTCATAAACCGTAAGCTCTGGCGAGCAGGGACCTCACTCCTGTTGTTCCATACAAATGTTGTGCTCTGTTACATTACATTTGTATTTGTTTCCTATGATTTGTAAAGTGCTACGGAATATGATGGCGCTATATAAATAAAGATTATTATTATTATTACAGTTGGTATGGAAAAGTATACAGACCCCTTTACAATTTCAACTTTTTGTTTCATTGCAGCCAATTTGTAAGATCAAAATTCTTTCTGCTCATTAATGTGCACTCTACACCTCATCTTGACAGAAAAACACAGAAATGTAGATATTTTTGCTAATTTATTAAACCAGAAAACCTGAAATATCACATGGTCCTAAGTATTTAGACCTTCCCATGCTGTCCATTGCCTTCTCATGGTTTTATTCTTTCATTGGCTCCCAGCTTTAATTAAACTGATTGGACTTAATTAGGAAAAAAACAAACATGTGCAACATCCTCGCCGATGCAAGGCAGAGCTGTGTTTGCAAATACGTCACACCATGTAGCTTGCAGCCTGTGTAGGGTCTGATTAGCCTCACAGCATGTCACTACATAACACTAGATAACACAGATGAACTCTGCAGTGGTAGATCCTGCCTGGCAAGGCAGGAGTTAATTCTTTGATGTGATGTAAGATGTGTCATCCAATCACATGTGTTATCCTAATGTATTGTAAGCTGGGATGTAATTGGAGGAGTAACCACCACATGACCAAGAGCTGAGAAAAAGTGACGGTTGGAGATTTCCAACAGTCAGTTCAGTCAGAGAAGTGAGTCTGAAAGACTAGCAAGTCAAACCAAGCAGTGAGTTAGACAGAGAGAGAGGAAAGGGGTATCATCCTACCTTCAAGGGTGATACCTGAAGCACTCCAGGACAAGCTGAAGCTTCCTATTAGGACACAGCTACCTCCCAGCCTGCCCTCTGCATCCAGGCTGGCGATCTACCTCCTGTGGCTCCCTCCAAGTACATCTCAGCAATCCACTACTCTGTTAAAGGCACGTTGCTGCGGTTCCTGTCGGTTCCAATAAAGAACTGTAAGTTGCCAACACCACCCTGCTGGAGACCTGCCAGGCTGTAGGACAGCCCTCCGGTTCACCCATACCAAGCACCGTGACACTAGCGTGCCTAGGCCGCAACCGCCAGCCACTCAGGTACTGCGGGCCCCGGCTGACTCCAGGCCCCGAGAAAAGGCTAGGCCCCGGTGGGGGATGTTGCAAGTGGCGTCACGAACACAGGATCATTACTTCTGTGCCTTATTCTGGCACTAGAGACTATCCTTTATTGAAAAACTACTGTGCTGCCTAACTTTGCTGCCATTCGGGTATAGGCCCAAGTGATTTTGTGCTATATTTCACATTGACTTTATTACTGCTGCCAAGCGCTGTCAAGCATCGCTCCAGCAATCAGGGGGTTAATCCCTGCCAACGGACTCTGTTAGCTCAACTACAGTTGGTGCAGAGCGGTTGAAGCATTTACCTCACAAGGCTGTGGCGCAGCAAGTATTTCCAGCCCGCCAAATCCTCACTGGCGGGAACTCCAGAGTCGCCACTAGGCTCCGCCCCCTGCGGGAGTGGCGCGAAGCACCGTGGAGGAGGAGCTGGAGCGTGTGCGGTCGGCAATGAAGAGGGTTAATCGGCCATCTTGGATTTCGGC
The DNA here is from genome assembly GCF_040894005.1 of Engystomops pustulosus. Taxonomy (NCBI): domain Eukaryota; kingdom Metazoa; phylum Chordata; class Amphibia; order Anura; family Leptodactylidae; genus Engystomops; species Engystomops pustulosus. The sequence continues at coordinate 186,558,242 of NC_092414.1, forward strand.
GCAGGCCGCGCCTGAAGCCTGCCAGCAGCGTGTGCCTCATCCGGAGTTCCGGCGCACGTGTCCTGCGACTGGAGGAAAACACTGCTGAGCATCACCGAGCCCCTGCTGCCTGCCAGACATCGGGAACAGAGTCCTTCATGCACCGGAGCTGTCCTGTCACCGCGGCTGATCCTGAGTGAGTACCGCTGGGGAAGTTAAAGGGGGGTAGAGATTGTTTCCGACGCTAGGTTATTGGCTCACCTCCCAGGGAATAGTGACTGTGTCTTAAAGTGCCCACGTCCCATTCTACCCATAGCAACGGACAGTGTGCAACCCTACAGACTTCCCTCAGCTAGGCCAGTCATGTCCGCCCAGGGCGAAGATACGGGACTGGAGCAGGTCCCATCCCCTGGTCCCTCCTCAGGGTACCGGAGCATTTTAAGCCCGCCAGAGAGTCCCTTCAGCCCTGCTACAGCCAGTGTCCCTGGGACTCCCACCCTTATGCCTCTGACTATGCCATACTATCCGGGGGCCCCCTGGTTGCCCCACTAAGAGGGAGAATTGCACACTCTCCCTGAATTCAGGGACAAGTTGTTAGCCACCTTCGCCCTGTACCTGTTCACAGAGGAACAGAAAGTGGGCATCCTAACCGGGCAGTTGAAAGGACCCGCTCTCCGGGAAGTCAAGTCTTGGCCCCGAGAACAGTGTCAGAATGTGGTCCAAATTCTTGATAGGCTGCGCAACACCTTTGACAAGTGTACTGCCTCAGAGTTGAAGCAGCAATTCTTCGGGAAAAGACAGAAGCCCCAAGAGTCCCTCCGAGACTTTGCCCTCTCCCTACAGGAGACATGGAAGGCCATAACCCGTCTTGATCCCAAAGACGCTGAAACCTCTGATCAAACCCTGAGGGAACAATTCATTAATGGACTTGTTGATAGAAATCAAAGGTGTCAACTTAAGATCATCTGTTCTCAACATGCCCAGGCCTCCTTTCTTGAGTTTAAGGAAATTGCCATTGACATATTAGGGGACCGACCGCCTACTGGACCGCAGAAAGAGCCTGAATCCGTGGAAATGGAGGACTCTGCTCTAGCTTGCCATCCAACGCAGTCGACATCACCTACTCCTGCGGCTACGGAAGTTGCTGGCTTAGCAGGACAGATCCCTAATCTGGCGGACACCCTGCATAAAATACTCGATCGGTTGACCCAGTTGGAAGTGACTGTCTCCGCTATGAGGAAGAAACCTCCAGAGAACTCTGTACGGTCAGCTACCCCTCGTTACTCTCCGGCCAAACAGCGCCCAAGAGAAGCGAAGTCGTTAAGCACCTGGAGTCAGAAGAAACCCCGCCAGCGGTGCAGCTACTGCCATAAATAGGGGCATGAAGAGGATGGATGTCGTCAGTTAAACGACAAACCCTTACAGCTAAGGGACGACCTCCAAGGGAAGAACCTGTAAGTCCCCGAGATGCTAACTGGATGCCCAGGTTCGTGGGGACTCGCCCCATGGTTTATGTAACCATCAACGGAGTTACCCTACCGGCCTTAATTGATACCGGCTCTCAAGTGACCACCCTCCGGAGTGCTGCCTTCGAGAAATGCCGAGGAGGAGCATCCTTAGTCCAGCCTCCCAAGGCTTACTTGAACATTATTGCTACGAACGGAAAACCCGTACCCATCCGTGGCTACTGGGAGCCCACGCTAACCATTGGAGACACTGAGTTAACCAGACAGGGCGTAGTGGTGACACGAGTGCCCGAAAACGGTAACTTCTCCCTGGTACTGGGTACCAATGTCCTCCGCAACTGCTACCCTGAAGTGCTGAAGGCTCTCCACGACTCCCTTCCAACAGTGCCCAACGGTTCCCGGAAGGTAATTCAGGAGACTATGCAGGTTCTAGCGGCGCAACAGAAGTTTGCTGGCCCTAATGGTGAAATCTGCAGAGCCCGGATCAAGGATCCCCAACCTGTCCGCCTTCAACCTGGGACTGAGACGTTAGTATGGTGTCGAGCCTGCATGGGCTTCCAAGGTCAAGACTACCAGGCGATAGTAGAACCTCTACCAGCTGATGAAGACCTGCCCATTCTAGCCGCCAGGAGCCTAGTCACTGTATCCCGAGGACAAGTACCCATTCGACTACTAAATGTGGGAGACTCCCCAGTGGATCGGAGAAAGTACCAAGCCGTAGCCACTCTCTTCAGCGTGCATCCTGAAGACTTGGTGGAAACCTCTCTGTCTGCCTCCCAACAGTTGGAACTGAAGCAAAGTGCTGAAGGTGAGCCTGCCGAGCAATCCTGGTGGCTTGAGCTCAATATTGGAGACGACGATTTTACTCCTGCAGACCAAGTACAAGGTGTCCTGGATGTCGTTATGAAACACCACCAGGCCTTCAGCAAACACCCACTGGATTTTGGGAAGACTACCCTGATCCAACATACCATCCCTACTGGCTCTCATCCTCCTATCAAGGAACGATACCGGCCCATACCTCCAGCCCGCTACCAAGAGGTGAAAAAGCTGGTACAAGAGATGAAGACAGCCAACGTTATCCGGGAGAGTCACAGCCCATGGGCTGCCCCGCTGGTCCTTGTGAAAAAGAAGGATGGAACCCTTCGATTCTGTGTTGACTATAGGAAGATCAACAATATCACCCACAAGGATGCCTATCCTCTGCCTCGAATCGAGGAATCCCTCGCAGCCCTAGGGTCACCTGCCTACTTCTCTACCCTGGACCTGACCAGTGGCTACTGGCAAGTGGCCATGGCACCGGAAGACAGAGAGAAGATGGCTTTCACCACCCCAATGGGCCTGTTCGAGTTCAACAACATGCCGTCAAGTACCTGGGACATGTGGTGAGTGCTAATGGAATTGAGCCGGATCCAGAGAAGATTGCAGCTGTACACGACTGGCCTACCCCATCAACCATACGGGACATCAAAAGCTTCCTGGGATTTGCCAGTTATTACAGGCGTTTCATCCCGAAGTTTGCCCAGCTGGCGGCTCCCCTGCCGGAACTTCTAAGGGGCCTGCCAAAAGAGAGCCAACGTTCCCGAGTATCCATTGAGTGGACAGCCGAACGAGAAGCTGCCTTCCAGATGCTCAAGCAACGGTTGACTGAGCCTCCGGTGTTGGGATATCCAGACTACTGTCTGCCTTTCACCCTATACACTGATGCCAGCAAGCAAGGCCTAGGGGCTGTACTATCCCAGCTCCAAAACGGAACTGAAAGGGTCATAGCCTACGCCAGCCGTTCCCTCCGAGAACCGGAGCAAAACGACCAGAACTACAGTTCCTTCAAGTTGGAGTTTCTGGCGTTAGTCTGGGCTGTGACCGAAAAGTTCAAGGACTACCCGGCTGCATCCTTCTTCACTGTCTTCACAGACAATAATCCCTTGGCGCATCTGAACACCGCTCGTCTTGGAGCACTGGAACAACGGTGGGCCTCCAGACTTGCCAACTTCAACTTTACCATCAAGTACCGGGCTGGTAAGACCAATGACAACGCCGATGCTCTGTCCCGTCTCCCTGACCAGTGGGAGGAACCCTCCACGGATGCTCAGTGGGAAGATGTCGAGATGCCAGCGTTCTATGCCCGGTTTGTGCGTCAAGATGCCCAGAGAGTTTACTCCTTACCGTCAGAGGCAGCGCCAGCTACTCCTCGAGAAGAGTCAGAGCCCCCTGCGGAAAATGACCTCTGGATAAGTCTTCAGGCTGATAGCCGCGCCATAGGAGAAGTAATGGACTATCTCTCTAGTGGGCGAGTGCCTGAAAGAATCCGCCGCAGAAGAGCTGATGGAGAACTATCTCAATTGTGGCGCCAGAGAAAGACTCTGAACATGCACCAGGGTCTGCTACAGAGAAGAACTCTGGACCCTATCACTTATGACCGGCTGTACCAGATTGTGATTCCCAGGAGGGACGCCAAGATAGTACTGGATATGTACCATGACCAGTCCGGACACTTTGGCGCTCAGAAGACTGAAGCCACCCTCCGAAGGCGCTTCTACTGGGTCAACATGAAGCCCGACATCGAAGCCTGGTGTCGGGAATGCCCAGCCTGCGCCATCGCTCGAGGAGAGCGACACAATCAAAGGGCCCCTCTACATCCCATTGTGAGCCAACGGCCCTTAGAGATCCTGGCATTGGATCATGTGAAGTTGGAGCCCAGCAGATCCGGTCACAGTTATGCTCTCACGATCATCGACCACTATACCAAATTTGTGGTTGCAGTACCTGTCAGAGATCTATCTGCAAGGACCACCGCAGCGGCCCTGCGGAAGAGCTTCTTCCTCCCCTATGGCTGTCCGGACCAGATCCTTACGGACCAAGGAACAGCATTTGAGTCCCAAGTCTTCCAGGAGCTGTGCACTCTGTATGGCTGCAAAAAGCTGAGGACCACAGCCTATCATCCCCAAGGCAACGGGCTTTGTGAGAAGATGAATCAGACTCTAATCAACATGCTGAGGACTCTGACCCCTGCAAAAAGGGCTGACTGGCCAAAACTGTTGCCCGAATTAGTGTACCTGTACAACAATACCACTCATTGCTCCACAGGATACACCCCGTATTATCTGATGTTCGGGAGACACGGCCATCTCCCTGCTGATGAACTGGGACATGGAGTCCCCTGATTCCCAGTCTTTACTGCCCCAGACTGACTGGGTTCACGAACACCAGAGGCGCTTGGCAGATGCCAGAGAAGTTGTGGATCTGCGGTTGGAAGAGGCCCGAGAGAAACAAAAAAGGGACTTTGATCGTAATGCCTGTGCTGAGCCTCTTGCCCCAGGAGATCGAGTGTGGCTGCGCAACAACCAGCCCACCAGTAAGCTAGATGGGCGTTGGGAGCGTGAGCCATACCTAGTTAGGGACAATCTCTCCCCTGAAGTCTACGAGATTTCAAGAGGAGACCGTCCGCTACTCCGGGTACATAGGAACCGGCTGAAGAGATGTCTTCGTCCTTTTGCCCCTATGTCCACACCTCTCACCTCGACCCCCAACTTACAGACCTCCTTGTGTTCACCTACCCCCAGTTTCTTAGAACTTGTGACTGTGCCTCAACTCTGTTTTGTTGTTTCCACTCCAGTAAGAGGTACCCCAGAGAGACCATCATCCCCACCGCAGTCTCCAATACTGCTGCCTGTGGAGGATGATCCGGCTCCAGTGTCTGCAACCGCTGAAGCATCAGAGGCAGCTGAGACTCCGACTCCAGCGCCTGACTCAGAGGAGGACGATGAAGAGGTTGTTATCTTCTCCCAGCCGGAACTTCGGAGGTCTCAAAGGGAGACAAAAGGTAAAGCTCCTGCGTACCTGCAGGAGTATCAACTGGTGTCACACCGAAGGAGGCAGGTACGCTTTTCTGACACCGAAGTACTTACCACCGAAGAAGATACTGAGTAACCCCTGATGGGCTGAAAGCCTTACCAGGTACTGTGCTTATTGTACATATTGTAAATATTATTACTGCTATCCCATTTAGGCTGAGCGCCCGCTATTCCACAAGAGCCAGAGACTTTAATGGGACTCTCACCCCTATTTATTTATTTCAGTCAAGAGACATACCTTGAACTGCCCACTGTCATGTGTTATGATAGCACCCCTACAAAGGACTCTGTCCCTCTACACATAGAGGAGACCCTTTTCATCTTTATTGCACTTTTCCCACTTCAAGGGCTGTACCCAGAAGATGGACTTTGCTATTAAAGACCTTCTGAGAGACTTTTGCCAACCTCAAGGAAAAGTTGCTACTTTATTTATTTTTATATTGCACTTAATGCCTTCCTTTTAGGTACAGACATTCTACATGCACTTTTATGCCTTTCCTTTTCAGGTAAAGAGACATTCTATGCTGCTACCCTGAGTAGCCTAACTATCTGTAACGTTTGTAATGTTATAAGATGTGTACCCATTGGGCTCCTAAGCCAATGTGAGTTTACAACATGTTTGCACACTGTCAATATATGTCAGTAGTTTGCACTAAACTTTTATAGGCTTTTCAGATTGTAGTGTGGCTGTGTCGGACCGTCTAATCTGTAAACCTTGACCGCTATCTTATGCCTCAAACCAAAGCTTTGCAAGTGGGGGTAGTCCGTAAACTGCGGTCCTTAGGGGACCGGGGGTGTTAAAGATATAGCACCTGGATGCCACTCACACAAGGGTAAGAATGTCAGTCGGCAGGTACTTGTACATTGTACAATGTTTTATTGTGTCACATATGCCAATGTAATGCATATATACACTATATATTTGTCGCCAGGGAAGAAGTGTTTATATAACAAATATACAGGCCCCGGTGCAAGGAGTGGATTACAGTACATGACACCACACCTTTCCTACTGTACAGTTTGGTTTAATGGCGTCAGCAACCAACTGTCACACATGTCCTTGTCTTAGTCCGACACCAACCCAGGTGCCTGTCTCCAGGACCATGGGCGGTTTGTCCCTACAGATCATGTAGCCTGCACTTCACAGAAGTGCCCCTATCTACCTCTGCGCCCCAATCAGTCTGTAGTCGAGCCGAGGGCGGCTCTTTCAATTGCCCCGGGGGTATGCCACACCCTCGCCGATGCAAGGCAGAGCTGTGTTTGCAAATACGTCCCACCATGTAGCTTGCAGCCTGTGTAGGGTCTGATTAGCCTCACAGCATGTCACTACATAACACTAGATAACACAGATGAACTCTGTAGTGGTAGATCCTGCCTGGCAAGGCAGGAGTTAATTCTTTGATGTGATGTAAGATGTGTCATCCAATCACATGTGTTATCCTAATGTATTGTAAGCTGGGATGTAATTGGAGGAGTAACCACCACATGACCAAGAGCTGAGAAAAAGTGATGGTTGGAGATTTCCAACAGTCAGTTCAGTCAGAGAAGTGAGTCTGAAAGACTAGCAAGTCAAACCAAGCAGTGAGTTAGACAGAGAGAGAGGAAAGGGGTATCATCCTACCTTCAAGAGTGATACCTGAAGCACTCCAGGACAAGCTGAAGCTTCCTATTAGGACACAGCTACCTCCCAGCCTGCCCTCTGCATCCAGGCTGGCGATCTACCTCCTGTGGCTCCCTCCTAGTACATCTCAGCAATCCACTACTCTGTTAAAGGCACGTTGCTGCGGTTCCTGTCGGTTCCAATAAAGAACTGTAAGTTGTTTTTGTTCAACCTCTGCCTCCGTCTGGTCCCTGCTACTATAACTACCATCATCACAGGCACCCTGTCCACCACACAGAGACTTATACTCTAGACACCAAAGGGTTGTCCCAGGGAGAACCACTATAGCAGCCTCTCCCTCATCATTTCTTGCCAACACCACCCTGCTGGAGACCTGCCAGGCTGTAGGACAGCCCTCCGGTTCCCCCATACCAAGCACCGTGACACTAGCGTGCCTAGGCCGCAACCGCCAGCCACTCAGGTACTGCGGGCCCCGGCTGACTCCAGGCCCCGAGAAAAGGCTAGGCCCCGGTGGGGGATGTTGCACATGTCTATATAAGACCTCACAGTGCATGTCAGAGCACATGAGAATCATGAGGTCTAAGAAACTGCCCAAGGAGCTCAGAGACAGAACTGTGGCAATGCACAGATCTGGCAAAGTTTACAGAAGACTTTCTGCAACACTCAAGGTTAATAAGAGCACAGTGGCCTCCATAATATTTAAATGGAAGAAGTTTGGAACCACAACTCTTAATTGACCTGGCCCTCCATCCAAACTAAGCAATTGTCTGAGAAGAGCCTTGGTGAGAGAAGTAAAGAAGATCCAGAGAGCTTCACCAGAGGTTACAGGGGACAGAGAGGTCCATTTGTAAGTAGAAGTCATCTGTCAGTCGGGTGTCCTTAAGTTGGGGAAGGGACAAATAATAAAAAATATTATTGATAAAAATTGGAATGTATACAGTATTGCATATTTTTTCCCATATTGGAAAGTTCTGGGGATATGTGTACATTATTGTATATTATTGTTATTGGTGTATTATATTGGTATTACAATAAGTATTTTTATACTTATTTTTTAGACTTATGTACAGGGTCAGAAAGCAGCCAAAAGACATTAAAAATATTACTTGCTACAAAGATTTTCTAGAATAAAGCATCAATTTTATCCTCATAAATTAACATAAGCTCTTCACCGGGGCTAATAAAAAGATATGAGAGCAGAACACAAGTTCAGAGCCATTAAAGAATTTTTAAAAAAGAGAATAGATTCAAGCAAAATCAGGTCTGTTAAGAGGACAGATATTTCATATTTTTTTTATCAACCCTTGTACCTGTTAACAATTTTCCATTATAAGAAAACGTGTCAAAGTTGTGTTAGTCGAGCGAAGAGGTACAAGTACAATTGGAATAAATCTAAGTTATTGTAGTTAATTTAAATAAAAATGTGTTATTTAACCAAGACAAGACGGGTCGCGCTATCCAGGAGGAATATGTATTATTTAGCCACATTATTTCACATTTGCTTAGAAAATTGAAAGTGAAGCAAGTGTTTGTCCTTGAACAGCCCAGAACTCTGCACCCACTGAATCCTTAATACATAATTATTATATCTAGAGAAAGAATTATTGTTTTTAAATTATAGTCCTTTATCTTCATAGTCTATTAATTGTAGGATATGAAAAGTAAGAACTGTAATTTAGAGTTTTTATTTTCATATGCAGGCAGTCCCCGGGTTACGTACAAGATAGGTTCTGGAGGTTTGTATGTAAGTCGGAACTGTATAGTTTATAATTGTAACCCCAGGCAAAAAATTTTTTTGGTCTTAAAAATGTTGGGTTTTCGTAGGAACCAGGATTAACAATAAATCTTCATTACAGACACCTGTGATAACTGTTACAGCTGTTTATTTTGGCCTACAACTAAAGTACAGCAAATTGCCAAAATCCAGAGGTCCGTTTGTAAATAGGGGTCCTCTTAAAGAGGACCTGTCAACCTTAAAAATGGCACTTGTAAGCAGCTCCTAGTCCTAAAACAGACGCAGCAGTGTTACAATAATAGCGTTATCGGAAACCTCTGTTAACGCTAATGAACACCGCTGCAATGTACACTAGAAAATGCCGAACCGCTCTCAAAGCTGTCCGGTGTATTCATTAAGGGGAGGTCCGAAGGGGGCTGCCTCTTCCCCGGACCGCCCCACTCACTCTATAAGCCAGCGGTGACTGGCGTGCCTCATGCGGCAATCACCGACCTAATCCCACCACCTCATGAATACGCCGGACCTCTTTGAGAGTAGTCCGACGTTTCTAATGTGTAGCACAGCAGTGTTTGTTAGTGTTATCGGAGGTTTCTGATAACGCTAGCAGGGTAACACTGCTGTGACTGTTTTAGCTGCTTACTTTAGTGCCATTTCTGAAGGTGACAGGTCCTCTTTAAGTAAGGGACCGCCGCCCTATATGTTAAATATTAAGTGTTTGAGGTGGCCATGTCGAAGGATTGTATTGTTTTTTATTTTACAATTTGTTAACCTCTGCATACTATAATAGTACTACTATAACCTCAGCATACTATAAAAGTAGTACTATAACCTCTGCATACTATAATAGTAGTACTATAACCTCTGCATACTATAATAGTACTACTATAACCTCAGCATACTATAATAGTAGTACTATAACCTCTGCATACTATAATAGTACTACTATAACCTCTGTATACTATAATAGTAGTACTATAACCTCTGCATACTATAATAGTACTACTATAACCTCTGTATACTATAATAGTAGTACTATAACCTCTGCATACTATAATAGTACTACTACAACCTCTGCATACTATAATAGTACTACTACAACCTCAGCATGCTATAATAGTAGTACTATAACCTCTGCAAACTATAATAGTACTACTATAACCTCTGTATACTATAATAGTAGTACTATAACCTCTGCATACTATAATAGTAGTACTATAACCTCTGCATACTATAATAGTAGTACTATAACCTCTGCATACTATAATAGTAGTACTATAACCTCTGCATACTATAATAGTAGTACTATAACCTCTGCATACTATAATAGTAGTACTATAACCTCTGCATACTATAATAGTAGTACTATAACCTCTGCATACTATAATAGTAGTACTATAACCTCTGCATACTATAATAGTAGTACTATAACCTCTGCATACTATAATAGTAGTACTATAACCTCTGCATACTATAATAGTACTACTATAACCTCTGTATACTATAATAGTAGTACTATAACCTCTGCATACTATAATAGTAGTACTATAACCTCTGCATACTATAATAGTAGTACTATAACCTCTGCATACTATAATAGTAGTACTATAACCTCTGCATACTATAATAGTAGTACTATAACCTCTGCATACTATAATAGTACTACTACAACCTCTGCATGCTATAATATTGCATACTAAGTATGCAATATTAAAATTAGCCCCTCCCTACATCCCCCATGTCGGTAGATTGCATTGTACTAGTTTATTTTTTCTATTCTCTTTTTAATTTTAATTGATTAACCTCTGCATTGGTATACTAAGTATGTAATATTACAATTCTTATCTTTAAAATGACACCATGGAACACATTTATCATATGCTAGTGCTATGTGCTATGTAAAAAACCACCCCTTTCCCCCTATCGCAATGCTATATTGATCAGGAGGCTGGACCACCTGATAAATCTGGTAGGCGGCTGCAATGCGCTGGATGCGGCAGACAGTTCTTTGCAAGGTCCAGTCTGGCAAAGAACTGAGCCAAAACCTGAACAGGCACACGCCATATCTAGTACGCAGGGACAGGGCAGAAAAGCCACCAAGCAGGCCCTCCTTCACACTGCCTGGTTGTGAGACAGGAATTGTTCTTATTTCAGGGTTTGTATGTCAATTGTCAGACATACATGCCCTGATAAATCTGGCTCTATGTTTCGATGTAATATAGAACAGAAAATAGGGGCATCTAAAATTATATCCTCCCTCCAGCCTCTAAATTTGACTTGTCTCAGGTAAAATATGACTCATCTCTTCTCATTTTTATGTGACTGGAGGAGATTTCTTTCATTCGTAACAGGGAAAGTTTTCACATAATAGAAGATTTGTGATTTTTCCAGGGCTTGCATGTCAATTTTAAGACATACAATCCCTAATAAATCTGGCTCCATGTTTCTATGTAATTTAGAACAGAAAATGGCAGCATCTGAAATTATATCCTCCCTGCAGCCTCTAAATTTGACTCGTCTCAGGTAAAATATGACTTATCTCTACTCATTTTTAGGTGACATTTCATACCCTACCTGAAGTTGCTGCTAGTTTAAAGGGGTTAAATCTGGTTGCCAGGTTCCCTCTAACCAATTAGTGAGGGAATTCCATGGAATACTGGACATGCAACCAATTCGGAAAGCAGAATTTGAGAGAAGAATATGTATTCTATCAGTCAGATTTCTAAATGCTCTAATAATAGTTGAAATGATCGCATCATGGAGATGTGCTACATGTTATTGCACGCCCCGGGGAGACTGTACTTTATAACCCTATCAACTATGAAGAGTAAATGGGGCAACTCCCATATCCATAAAACGGGAGAAGCCATAGAAGGCTTCATACTGTGTGCACATAGAAGTGACAGTAAGAAGGAGCGGTGGGAGTTAATGTCCCACACAGGCAAAGAGACACAATGAAGCATTAAATAAGTAATTAAAAAAAGAACAAAAGACCCGTTTCCTGCAAACTCTCATAAAACAATGTCACTAATTAGTTTTCTTAAATTAGCTTAGCACTCTATATAGTCACCGGGACAAAATGCATTAAGCAGCAGCCATAATTCTAGGCTGTCCTTATGTCAGCTCTTAGCTCTGCAGTAAATGCAAACACTCAGCCTATAGATCTGCGCTGGATGAAACATGGCTCCGAGGTCTCTTTTAAGTTGACATCCTGGCGAGTGTAAGGAAAAATGGAGAGTACATTTCTCAGAAGACTAATACCCATCTGGAGTGGTCAGAAATAAGTGAATTGCTGCAGACTTGGATCTTATATTGGCAATAAAACGTATATTCATGCTGAAGTATTGGGAGCGAAAATAATAGAGCGCGGGTTACGGAGAAAGTGCGTGCGATTTGGATGGTGTATGTTATCTGTCATACTTAGTGCCCAGGCTTTGCAGGTATATAATATTTGCTTCTGTAAATATAATCCCTTTCATATTTCGAGTAATTTACACATAACCTTTACCAGACATGATATTAGCTAAGGCTACATTCACACTGCCGTATGGGGGGACGTATATACGGCTGACGTCCCCTATAGACGGCAATGGGTGCATGGAGCTGTATGGGAGCTGTATGTTGCAGCACATTTGCGGCACCATACTGTCCCGTAGCTGGGAGAAAGATAGGACGCGTGGCATATATCAATATGGAGAGGGCGCTGACCTGTGCCCGCCGTGCTATGGACCGGCGAGCACATCGTCTTGTGAATGTAGCCTACTTTACATATAGTAGGTCACAATCCCTAGGCTGACTTTAGCGCATATAATATTTACCGTAGTCAGACATGTCAGGTGTCTGACCGGCAAATTCTTAGGGTTTTTTGACTTAAAGGACATCAATCACCAGATTACCGGTAGAGTGTCCTAAATAGGCTGCTCGTTCCATCTAGGGCACGGAGGGGGACTTTTAAAAAAAAGTTTTCTGGCATCTTTAATAATGAAATATTAACATATTAACAGACAGAGGCGCCTCTCGGCTTTTAATTTATGCATGTCCCCAACTGCAAGCCTCCTCCTCCTGCTGCCGACCAGAGAACTAGGAGTGAGCACACGCCACATTCTCTCAGCTGCCGGCTCTGACATCACTGGCCGGATCCTAATTCCCCGGTCGGGAGCAGGAGGAGGCTTTCAGCGGGAGGGTGGGGGTGCATAAATTAAAAGCCGGGGAAGCCGAGAGGCACTTTTTCAAAGTTAATATTTCATTATTAAAGATAACAGAGACTTGTAAAAAATACTGTCCCCCCATTCCCTAGACGGAACAAACTGCCTTACTAGTAAGTTTTACTGATGATAGACGTGTCCTACTAACAAGTTCCTCAGGACTTCTATTTTTTATAACTATACGCCGCAATTGTGGTAACATAGAGTTGTAAAAATTATTCTAATCAGTCTGGGGTGCTCTGGCTACACCAACAGAGCACCTCAAAGTGCCTTGTCTTATAATTTATTCACTTCCCTGTCACAATACAAGTCCCGCCCATCACCTGCTCTATTTACTGTGGAGGGGCGGGGCTTGTATTGTAACGGTGGGAGTGAATAAAACTGATGGTACATTCCTTTAAAGCGTATGCTGAGACTGATTGGTGAGCGCTAAATGCTGACTGATCAGCTGTGAGAAGAGATAGTAACATTTCTAAGAAAGCTGCAACCTCTTCACTACCTACCAAGCACTGTGCTGTTAATAATACAGTGGTGATGTTTGGTACTGCAGCTCAGGCACATTTACTTCAATTGGACTGAGCAGCAAACATGTAATCCAGCGGAGAGATGCGAGATCGGAGGCCGATGTAATGGAAGCAGCAAACACTGGAGTTCCAGGACCCCTATATACTGTAAATCCACTCAAAGTATATTCCACCTATAAAAGGGAACACATACAGTGACAGTTACACACATCTTTCATTGTAACCAATCAATGATCAGGTCAAGATGACAAAACCCAAAGAACAGCGATAGGTGCCAATGGGTTTTGATAATGGGTGTTAACAGCAGGTGTATACAGACATTCCTTGTTTATGCAAAGAAATGAACTCTTAAAGGGGTTGTACCAAGTTTTATTGATTGGTGGAGATCTGACTGCTGGGACTCCTGCTGATCATAAGAATGGGGGTCCTATCCTGACTAATTGATGGATGCATGCTCAACCTGCTGAGCAAAATGCTCTAGTAGAGTAATGGCAAACTTATTAGCGCCCGAGTGCTCAAACTGCAACCCCGAACCCCCTCTAATTTATTGCGAGGTGCCAACCAAAAATTAAAGCAGTAACTTATTGCTCCCTGTTCTTCACCAATGTTCAATCACACTGGCCTCCTGAGGACACAAACACAGTAGAAAGAAGGAGGGGAAATTTGCATCATTTTAGCCTCTTTCCAGTGTCCCTTGGTACATGGAATTGTGGGGCCAGCAGAAGGTCTTCCAAAGATAATTTGGCACTGTCTACTCATTCTCCCTCTTCCTACAAACCCAAGTAGCCAAGTAAGTATCACTTTAAAATATCACTGAAAGCAGCATATTTTAAGTTGCTTGGAACCGCAGGAAAATACTTTGAGTCCTGTCTGGTGTGCTGGGGTGATGGACCGGGTGCCCACAGAAAGGGCTATGAGTGCCACCTCTGGCACCCGTGCCATAGGTTCACCTCACCTGCTCTAGTATCACCAGCACTCTCCTATACAGTAATTGGGAGTTGTGGAGATACTCAAACATTGTGCTCTGGTCATTTCTACCTTAGTATTGTATGGAGTGGGAAGGACACACGCTTCACTAGTTGCTTCATCAATTAGTTATAAGGAACCCCTGTTCACCCCTGATAACAATTAAACTTGGGACAACCCCTTGAAGCTTTTGAATTAGCCCTACTTTATAACATGCAGCAATACTCCCCTAACCTGTCCAGACACCTGATCTGAAGCTAATGTAGACCATGGTTGGTTACATCAGATGTGCTTTGGACAGCACTTAATTTGTAAATGTGTGGTCTTAAAAGATATTATATCAAGAGGGTTAAATAACTACATTAAAAATTGCATTTTCTATAGAATTTTAGGAAGCCATGTTTAAAAATGTTCAGCTATTGAAATTGTTCTTATTTATTGCAGTTTGTACATGTTATTAATACACATAATATTGGTTGAATAATTTACTTGTTTTCTCCTCTAAAACAGAGATAAACAACACCTGTGAACATAGTCCTCTCCAAAAACCGTTATACCGTTTATTTATAGCCAGAATCTACATGAGAAATTATATTACTTGCTGGGGCAGATTTACTCACCCGGTCCTGTCGCGATCCCACGGTGCGTTGTCCAACGTGGATTCGGGTCCGGCACGATTAACTAAGGTTCCAGCATGTGACGCTGCTGCTGATCCGAGGTCCGTCGGAGTTCACCTGCTTCCTCCCGGTGCATGTGAGTGCTTGATCTTGCGACACAAATCGCTTTTTAAATTCCGCAGTTTGTCCGCATCCGTCAGGTTGTCCGACTGCCACGCCCCCCCCCCCCCCCATTTCTGTCACGTGCAAGTCGGCGCCGGTGCGCCAAAATCCGATCGCATGCACCAAAATCCTGGGCAATTGGGCACAAAACCGAAATATTCAGGAAACCAGACAAAAGTGCGGCATTAGGACCCTTAGTAAATGAGCCCAACTGTCTTCAGTACTTTCAACAATACCAGACTGTGTATCAGGGCTACATTAACATTAGTGCTGTATACTGAGATAAAACCTATTACAATTCCCTGCTTGGTTAGAATCTGCACATATAATTTGGCTGCTATTTGTTTAGAATAATATAGATTTATTAAAAAACTAATCCTGCACATAGGACACTATGGGGGTTATTTATCATTCGGCGGCTCCTTGGGACAGTTCTATGTCTATTTTTGAAACTGCCCATCAGTTTAATAAAAGTGGCTTTGGCCCTTTAATAAAGGTTCTTATTCTCTACTTTCTGGCTTGGATTTTTTTTTTTTAAGTATAGAAAAAATCTGAAAATACATGAAAAGTCTCAGCATAGACCAGCAGGGGACTAAAGTGACTATGAGACTTTTTATGGGACTTTTTGGAAAAGTCCCAAGTCATGAATCTGGCTTTGCATGGTTTTGCGCCAGCAGTTGTTCTATGTTTACACCAGATTAATGAAGTGGTGGAAATAGTCTGTTCCTTGGAGGTATACGTCTGGTCAATTGGCTTAGAGGTGCCTGCTCTATAATAGGTGCTGGATCTTGTTTCTGTGCCTATCCTATCCTGCACTTAAAGGGAAAACTGTTTTAGGGAAAATATTGGTTTAATAGGTAAAAATAAAAATTGACAAAAGAAATAAACTAAATATACAAAACAATATAAACATAAATAGACAAATAACAATACGTAAATCTAAACTACTCCATAATTACTCTTCCTTCACTTCCTTACTCTTTCAACGTATTTGTCCCTTTATATATATGGAATAATAATGCAATCACATCCTCACACACTCACCATTCCACCCCTACTTGGGTTCCTTCCAGCCTTCTTTGAGACAGTCTATCCAATCAGTTTCCAGTAGGATAATAAAGGTCCCAGGTGCAACCTTTTATCAGTGGTCATCATTCTCCTGTGGTAGTATGTACTCACAAATGACCGGCAGGCACAGTGGTGCAGCACATTGCGCCTGTTCGCACTGTTCTGTTGGGAGGCTGTGTATACAGGGGGAGGCTGTGTAATACTAGGGGGGGAGGGAGCAAATTTACGGCACCTAATAAATTGTGTGTGCTGTACATAATTTATTGGGGTGACTATATAAAGGATGTTTTATGTGCTGAATAGTGTGTTCAGTCTTGTTGTGAGCATAATATATATTAGGAACATGCCCTATTATACTGTAACTGACTGTGGTATTTTTAGGGGCGCAGTGTTGAGTTGTGCTACACAGAGCCGAAGACATTTGACTATGAATTCAGCAGAGTAAAACCAAGGCCGGACAGCAGAAAGGCTGGAATAAGCCCTGATTGATACTTTAGAGGGACCTTTTTTTCCAAAAAAAGCCTGGTATTGGATTGGCATGCACCAGCCTTGTATGGGTTTGTACACTGTGCTGTTCAGAACTTTCTATTTGTATATATATTTATAACCCAGACGATCCCTTTTGCCTTTTATCCAACTTATTTCACCATATAACTGTAAAGTGTTGCTGAAACAGGAGCCAACGAGCCTCCCATACCGTACCCAGTGCATATTTACCGTAGTTCATGGAAAATAACAAAATGCAATGAGGACCAGCTCACCCACCATTACATGCTACCATGCCAACAGCTCCCAACCCACAAGGGACCATTAACGTGACTGCTTGCTAAACACACACTCACAGTAGAAACTAATTATTAAAAGCTCATGCGGGTTTAAGATGTGGCCGAGCGCTTCTCTGTAAACCCTCGAGCGCAGCTTATTAGGTATTCTGAGAGCTTTGTTAACACAAGCGGGAGATGGCGTATGCCAGCAATGTTATCCGGGACAGGGGGAATGTTTGCTTGTGATGTAATTTAGATATAAAGTATATAGGTCAGGATGATTAAAAACAACAGAAGGATTGAGAGTCATTTATTTTCCTTTATACTTACTGACTAATGTGTATATAATGTGTCTCGTGACGGGGAGGTGGAAGGGAAGGAAAACAAACGGATATTTTTAGTGCCGGATAATGAATAGGAGCATTTGCTGACAACAAAGACAAAAGGAAATGGTTTTACATTGAAGAGTCACATGCGATCTATTAAAATGGTTCTCTACATACTAAACCGTTAATACATTAGCATCGCGCGCTGCAGCGGATTCTTCTGCTTATCCAGTGATGGAGACGAGGGGCTGAAGAGAGGAATATTTAAGCCGTTTACTGCAGAGAAAGATTTTAGTATTGATGGAGTCTACAAAAGCTCAAAGTCATGGAAGGGTTCTGGGAAAAATAGACTTTCTATGACAGGGGGAAAGGAACAGACAAGGAAGGACTCTGTCCGATCGTATATGTGTGCAACTGAAACGCATCTGATTGGTAACGAGGGTCCGGTGGCTTACATGCAAAATACCGGACACTCATTAGAGATCGAATGCCCCTCCGCTTTCTGTCTGGATTGCACTTAGAAATGTGTGAATGTAGCCTATAACTAACCTGTCCACCAGAACACAATAGGGCACATTTACTTACCTGGTCTGCGGCATTCACAGAATGTGCATTGTATGACTGTGCACTGTGCCGCGATTCACTAAGATTGTGCGCCCGATATTCTGCCTGTCTCACTCCCCGCTCAGGTTCGCTGGAGATCACCTTCTTCTTCCTGGTGTATGTAAGTGCATTGACTTGCGACACAATTTTGAATGTTAAATCCCGCGCTCAGTCCGAATCAGTCGGATCGTCCGACGGCACACAACCCAATTTGTGTCGCATGGAAGCCAGCGCACCTGTGCCAAAATCTGATCGTGTGTGACACAATCCCAGCGCAAACCCCTGTTAAATGCTTGGCAAAGCTGCGCAAATCCCGAAAACAGTGAACAGTCAGACGAAAGTGTGATCTGCGACTCTTAGTAAATAAGCCCCTATAAGTTCAAGAGGATCCAGGAAAAATAGGTGCCATAAGGTTTCAACGTAATTGTGAGAAACCAACCAATACCCGACTTGCTGGTGAAAACCTAGTTGACAGGTGTAAAACATGGAAATCGTGTTCTTATAACATTGGGAAAATAATAATTCAATAGGCAATCATATTTCATTGTACCGAGCAATTCAGTCATCTAAGTCTTTCATTACATGGGGTTTTATATTGAGCTGGAACCCTACATATTATCTGATTGTGATTATACCACATATTATTTAGATTTTTGAATCAAAGGGTTAGCCAATATCTACTAAAGCTAAACGAGCTGATTTAGGTTTATGTAATAGTACTTAAAATAATACCATAGCTGAGAATATATGTTATGCCACATATCAGCAAATATATCAACAAATATCTCTTGCATATAAGAGGAATTTATTGGGCTATGAATATCTTAAAGATTTAGTACCTGCACCTAAATTCTATTTGGCCTCACCACCGCTATTATCAGTGTCGGACTGTCCCACAGGAGCATCAGAGGATTCTCCGGTGGGCCAATAATGGACACAAGAGATTAAACAAACCTAATTTGGGGACTACTAGGGTCGATTTCCTATGGGCGAATGAAGGGGAGCGATTCAAAATATTTAATATAAATATAAATAAAATATAAAATATGTTATCGTATGCCAAGGGTGTAACTAGGAGGGGCTGTGCCCATAGCAGATATACTTGTGCACTCACATATGAGTTACAATCACACACATTCACAAACACTTACACACATACAGATATTTATACATGCATGCACATGCATTTATTCATATATACACACCCACATCGTACATACACATAAAGTATAAGCATACAAACATACAGTACATACACACCATATATAGACACATACATACAGAACCATATGCAGATACACAGCATATAAACACCATATACAAATGCATTAAAAAACATACGTACAGTTTATAAATATGACATATACACACGTACAGCAAATACACAATTAGTAATAATACCAAATACAGACATACAACATATATACACACATATAAAGCATATACACATCACATATACCCAGATACAGTAGCACATATACACATACAACATATATACACACAGTACACCATATAACAAACATGTATATAATGGTGCACATCCTCCATTGTTTAGCGTGACAAAATGCCAGGGGCCCTGACCCTTTTGGGTCCAGTAGCAGCTGCTATTGTAGTTACACTCCTGTCTTGTGCCTCAGTCTGAAACTATTATCACTAGTGGTCAACAGACCCCTCAGTATTTGAATCGTCAGGTGGTTTGCCCGGGCAAATACCCTATCCGAATACCTGTAATCACTGATCACTATTTAAATAGGTCCACTCACCCAATGATACCAGTAGTACAGATCGTGGATGTTATCCTTTACATGCCTAATTGCATGTGTGCCACCATTTTGACAGCGATCTTGTCGCTTCCTGTGATGTCATGGTGAGTGAAGATCCTTGGGAAAATGGCGGCGCTCATCACTTATCATGTTCATCATTATTTTTACTCCTGTATGATTTTTTTAATTTTAACTGATGGGTTTTTGTCTTCCTATGGAGAACACATGCCAGGCTGAGCCAAGCATAACCAAGCATTGAGGTAGAGGTCGCCATGTTGTACTAGCACCAACATACACCTTACACTTCAGACAATGATCCCATCCCATGCTCATTCCCGCCATAATGAATGCAGATGGATGACCACTTTTCACTTTGTTTTAAAGGGTTTCTACTTTCCTTTTTTTTCCTTATCCATAGAGTCTGGAAACACATTTCCTCTAGCCAGTACATCAGATCCCCGGGGAAGCCATTCAGACAGATAATGTGTAATACAGGTGCGTGTTTGTTAGGGCTTATTTGTGGTGGAAGTATTTAAAAGGACGCTGTGTCCCCAGAATGAGTGTACTTATGCCTAATGTGGGGTTCACCAGATGTCTGCTTACCCATTTGTAACTTTGATGGCACACCGGGGACGGTTTAGTGAGTTGGAGGAGACTGGTAATTTATCAGCTCAATACGTCCTATAAGTTGAGAGAACTACTTCTTACAAGCAAACTTTTCCTTTTTTCCATTACAATTTACCATGTTTAATACATAAAAGGTATAACGTAGAGCGGAAAATAGCACCAAGTCCTGTTTTTTAATATGTTAAGAATGGTAAAAGCAGGAATATACAATTTTATAGCTGTGCATTCTGATTAGGGGAATGAAAGAAGGACTGGACACAAAAGTCTACCAGATACTATACATAATGGGATCTCCTGTAGTTCATAGACAAGGCTTTTCCTATACTTAAAGGGAACTTTACCAAGAACATTGGCCTAGTAACCCACCCAGTAAGTTGTGAAGCAGATTAACACCTTCTAGATCATGTTCCTTTTATGGTCCAATGGGATGGGATTATCCAGAAAATCATCGGTGAAGTGAGATGTAGATTGGTTGTAAAAAGTCATGAAGGCGGGGGTGGGGGGTTCTAACACTAAAGTCAAGTTCCCCCCACCTTAAGTCCATCACGCATCGGTCTTCAGGAGATCTGCTTGTTGAAGTCTCAGGATGCAGGACAATCAGTTACAGTGAATGGGGTGTTCTTAGGAGTGGAGAGCTTGACTTCAGTGTCAACTCTATGCCTCCCTGAATTTATACACTCAATTTACGTTTCACTTCGAGATTGATTCTCTAGATGATACACCAAAATGAACTAGGAAAGAGACATGATCTGGAAGGTGTTAATCAGCTTAACAATATCCTTGAAGTGGTTTATGAGGTGACATTCTGCTGACAGGTTCCCTTTAAATACCCAAATAGGTTTTCTATTATTGGAAAGAAGGCTTATCTCCTTATAATTCTTTCATTGAATGAAATTGTATGTGTACATATGAAGAAGTTTCAAAACGTTTAAACCCTTTAATGGAATGAAATTTTATGTATACATAAGATGGTGTTTGTAATAAAATAAAAGGCGGAACGGAATTAACTAAATTCTACTTCCTACTCCCTACCTTCTTCCTCTACTTTACTCATGCTCCACATCCAGACTACTTCAAACTCTAGAAATTAGAATAAACCTGAATAAAGTACAGCCAATAACTGGTTTAAGTGGTGGCCCACCTCAACCAGTGCACTTGCCTAGCGTTTCCTGTATTTTTGGGAGACACCCAGGATGTGGAGCATAGAGAGGATTGTGGTGCGTGGAGCAGTCAGAAACATATTATTGCTGCTCATCTGTATATTCCATTAAAAAGTGTTTTTTTTTTTTTTTCTTGACTAATCGCTGAAAGACTTGCAAAACCAAGACCGTGAGCAATCTGCTTTGATAAAGTCCAACACATAAATGGAGTAATTATAGTGTATTTTTATTACTGTTAATATTCTGGATAAATCTATAAATTTCACATTTAGTTTCTGCATCACTAAACATTGACCTATGTTCATTACTGCGATAATGCAAGACGAATAAGCAAGTCTTATCTGTTACCGTAATCTACTAGATACCATGACAATCACGAGGAATATGGCATTTTAGTAGATTTGGGTGTGATTGAGATTTTACAGATGCTTATATTGTTAACACTTAAAGGGATATTCTCACAAAGACAAGTTTCTTGAATGTACTCAGGATAACAAAATAACACATAGGGGGTCATTTAATAAGGGCCCGATTTGCGTTTTCCCGACGTGTTACCTGAATATTTCCGATTTGCGCCGATTTTCCCTGAATTGCCCCGGGATTTCGGATTGTGGCGCATCGGCGCCGGCATGCACGGGACGGAAATCGGGGTGCGTGGCCGAACAAAAACCTGACGGATTTGGAAAAACCGCCGCATTAAAAAAAAAAATGTGTCGCGAAAATTGCATTTACCTTCACTCGGACCGGCTCGGTGTATTCCAGTGCGTTCCAAAGCTCTTCAGCGCAGCAGCGCCACCTTGTGGACGTCGGAGGAACTACCTTAATAAATCCCGGCCGGACCCGAATCCAGCGCAGAGAACGCGCCACTGGATCGCGAATGGACCGGGTAAGTAAATCTGCCCCATTATCTAATTCACTGTTATTACCAAAAATACTGCATTTCACTGATATAATTCCAACCTGTCTCTATTAGTCATGGTGTAGGGGAGGGAGGAACATACGATCTGATAATGTGTGTGTTGCTGACATGTAGCAAGAGCTGGAGAGTGTCACTGTGTGTAATCAGCATCTTATGGATCTCATCATCGCATCTCTGATCTGTCTCATCTCTCTTTCTATGTGTCAGATACTAGTACAATGTTCAGAAGGTAAATAAAAGTGTATATAAACCTGTACCCTGATAATCTAACCACATTTTTAGCTCACAGAACTAGATGGATCATGAAGTGTCTGACGAGTGATTGGGATTTTACAATGACCATCACCGAGTGATAGGAGCTAAAAAAGCAATAAAATTGCTTAAGGTAAAGGGTTAAAAATGATCTTTATTGTGTTAACATCACTAGGGGTTTGAAATTAGAGAATTTTCTTTCATGGGCCAACCCCTTTAAGGCTGAAACATATCTTCAAGTGAATGTCTATGTTTTGAAAAGTATTTAAATAATTCCTAAACATAAACTTATCTCTGCATTATCGCATATCATTTTGCTTAAATATTTATGATTATTTACAAGGATTGATAACCCTTTTTAATCTTTTCATTTAAGCAATGTATCTTGTCAAATCCTGTGCCTCTAAGTGATTGAATAACTTAAGGATGAAATAGGTGGAAGTAATGCTGAAATGTACTTCTAAACCTGCGTTTGACAGGTTCTGTTGCCCCTTCCATTATGAAATTTCTGAAGGGTTTCATTATAACCGAATTGTAATGAAGGGTAACCTTTCATACAAGGAAGTCAATGGGAATGGGAGGTAAACAGACTTTCCGTTCACTTTCTGTAAGATGGTGCAGATGTGAACAGAGCCTTAGGTTCCATCCCACTCAAAAAGATAGAGCATCTTGTTCCTACCGATGATACGGTGGGCAACACGTCCATTCATATGGATACATATTGCCCATTGACATTAATTTGGATGTATGCTACTTATATCGAAATGAAACGGTATGGGTAGCATACAGCCGAAAATTTCCGATCATGCGCAATGGGGGCTTATGGAGATATGATCAAGTATCAGATGATCAAGTATCAGAGCCTTTAAACCTTTTGAACCCTCTTAATGTTTTATTCATTCTAAGACTTCACATCACATTTTTTGCCCTATATTGGACAGGAGGATCATTAACATGTCCCTACAACCTATGGCATATATACTTATACAGTGGGGTAAGTCGCTCGGCGCCTCCTCCTCTCTCCATATTCAATGATTTACTACTGTTGTTCCGGGGCGTCTCCGTAATGATGTCACTGCCTATAAAAGGCGCATGTGCTCAGTGGAGGCGGGGAGGGGGTGCAGTTCATATGCAAAGTGTTAACACGGCCTGAAGATCTGGTGGGCCCTCCACATCCATACCTCTGATGGGCGTAAGGTAGCCCAGTGTTAATAAGTAGTCTTTCTCCTAAGAAAACAAGTGTTTTGGAAAGGAATCAAAATATATGATTATCTTTAATTTTATAATCTTTTTCTCCCAGCTCCAAGCCAAACACACGTCTACTGAGCTTCTACTATCCTTATGAAAAATAAAACTTTTGCTTGCAGACAATACAAATCTGTGAGGTCTTCTTCTAGCACGTATGTTACTGTAAAGGAGACGCTATAACTCATTGTGACTGCTCACAAAAAGCTGATTTAAACCCACATTAGCAGCTGCTTTCCATACACCAGACTGTAAACAGTCCCGCTTAATCACAATTACAGTACACCTCATCCTCCGCGGCCTCCTATATTATTCTGAGCTTAAATCTTTACTGTAATTAACACAACCACCAGGATCATAAAGATGGAACTCAGAGAGTGCTGAGACTTTCAGAGATTAGAGCGTCTTCATAGTGATGTTAGCATGTCACTCATACGTTACAGGGAATCCACCATCAAACCACTTACTCATAGATCCAGGCACTGTGACTGTGATAATCTTCTTATATTTGTTACCCATAATCTCCTTCCTTCTAAAATCATCTTTTACATTTTGCTAATAAGCCGGAGGGGCTCCTGGGGGTATTACCAGATCCTCTCCATGGTGCAGATTCACATGATGTTACAGTGTGCAAGAAGGTAGGAGAAGTACTGATGGAGCAAAGTAACAGCTTGTGAAACTTAGAGGGGCTGCTACATGGTAGATAAATAAAATTAAATGTAAATGCCCAGCTGGGAATACCCCTTTAAGCTTTCAATAAAGCGGGAGATTTCCTTTCCTCAATGGTTTCCTGGTGTAAAGAGTCAACTAATAGGAGGTGTAAAGTAAGAAAGTGTAATAAGTAATAAGTGCAACTGTACTACATTGCAGACTGTCTGGTCTGAGTGTTTAGGCCACATGTACATGAACATGCGCTGTTTTATGGGTTGCAAACAAGGGATCGTGGCCTTGTCATTAGTGGGTGAGAGCCGCTCATATACTGATGACCATAGAGAAAAGGTGGTCAACTATACATGTGATCGTGGAATCCACGGCCATAGAAAGAAAAGGTCCATGTGTCCTAGCCACTGAAAAAAAGTGGCTTCCAAAGGGCCCCATTTCAGGGGCTTTAGACAGTATTAGTAAGTTTGACACACTGGGGGACATGTATTAAACTTTTGGCTTGCCTTTTTCTTTAATTTTTGAGACTTTCCACGGAACTTGTGCTCATTTGCGACTTTTTTTGTGCCTAGAACAGTTTGCCTTCAAAGTTTATTTTCTGAAGCATTCCCTGAGTTATGACCTGAATCCAGATGTAAAAGTTGCGACTTAAAAAGTTGCAAAATGTGGCAAATTTTGCTGAAAATCTAAGGCTGGCCCTTACCAGGTGTAGAAATCAGCTTGGAACTGATTGCGACTTTTCAAGACTATCTGCAACTTTTGTTTTAAAAAGTTGCAAATTCACTAAAGAACAAATGTCACATGTACCAATAAGGAAAAACTGGTAAGATACATCTGACCAGCAGTAAAGCTAAGAAAAGTCCCAAAAAACAGATGGACAAAGTCGGACTTATGATACATGTGCTCCAATGTCAACCAAACTTATAGTGCAAAATTTGCAAACCAATAGGTAACGAAGTAAGTCAAATTTGCTGCTTAGAAGGAACTTCTTTGAAAAATTTGGATCGTTTTTACCTTGAGTTTCGTTGGCTAAGGAACTGGATTACTAATCCTGCCTCAGTTCTCTTGAAAAATCACACCTATTGTTTTGTATCCTCCGTTCAATAACATATGGCTCAATTTCCTCTTACTTTATTTTTTAGTACAAATAGTAGTAAGCTGCCCATCATCTCCGTCCTCAACACACCTGAACAAACTGGGGTAATTATTAGCAATAATGTGTTTGTAATGGATGTAATGGATAAATCCAATCTCCCACCATCATCTGAGAACAGCCGTGCCTCTATCTCCGAGCACCTGTTATCAGTCCGATAACAGACAAGATGGAGAAGCCGCCGCCATCTCCTCTCCCGTTATCTATTCTCCGGTGTACGCTGCTTGTTGACAATGTAAAGACTGGGACTTATGAGGTTAACCAGAGGTAATTAAGCTGGATGGCAAACAGGGCAGCGGCTGCGGATAGGCTTGTTTATTCTCCATAATCATATTGATTCAGAATCTCGGTGGACTTTATTTCATTTGTAACTAGGACAAGAGATCAAAGCGGAGCATTCCTGCGGCTTTTAAGACCTAGATACCTTTAGTCCAAGCCACGATCGGCGGGAACGGTGAAGTTTAACTGTCTGGCGACTGGATGGCAGCAATCCATTAGTGTAACTACACCTATAAAATAAAACAAGCTTAATTAAAATAAATTGCAGTTTCTGCTTCCTTCTGCCAATACTTCTCAAAAAAAAAAATCAGCCTGCAGGGAGCAGCCATTTTGCTTGGCTGCACACCTCATTAATTGTATGGCACAGACAGGGAAACAATTACCCCAAGAACTTGATTACTTATTTCAATGATTTGGTTAAAAAGGCGACATTTCCCGAGCAACGGGTCACCTTGTTTGAAGTCGGCAATCAAGCGCAGCTACAAGATTTCTATCATTTTATTTTTCTGATTTTGTTCTTAAATATCAGAAATTTGCAAGCGCGCACATCAAAAACAATGACAGCGGGATAAATTACAGACTTTTAAGTGGTAATTAAGACTACCTGATTCTTGTCTTCCTCCAAAGAGACTTCCTTCACAGAGATTTCTTACAGATAAATTGCAGTCTGCGGAATGGAAGAATTCTAAGGTGATAATTTTATAATGGGTAAAATAGAGCCAACAAGTTTTTTTTTAACTATTCCTCCATAATTGTTGTGAGATATGCTTTTTGGAGGTACCCAGTCATTCCTATTATCTTCATTGGCCAATATAATCTTCATTGTTTTTAGGAAGTTTGTAAAATTGGAGCACAGAAAATATATAATACAGTCCATTAACAATTTGCAATATTTATGACAAGGAATTAAAGGTCTCAAGTAAAATTGTCTTGTTGGGTAGCAATGTAAACAAAATATACAATATATCTGGTGATGTGGTGTCACTGATATATGACTAGTTGTTGAGAGAAGGGATGGACAGGACTGTCTCTCTTTTAAATTATTTGTCACTAAGACATTGTACCTTAATAAAAAAAAAGTTTTTCTCTTATGCAAATGAGTATAGAAGAGTCAAATTCTGAATATAATAGTAATGTTTCCTCCAGGCTACCAGTGAATCACACGTTCTTCTTCTGATTGATGGCTCTGTGTCTTTTCAGTTCTCAGCCTGAGCAGACAGGAAGTCCTCTTCATGTCCACTTCCTGTCCTTACAAGAATGCTATCCACTTCCTGTCCTCACTGCATGGTGTATTTAGCAGTGAGTATTGTGTAGGAAACAGTTCACGCACCCTGCGATGAGAGAAGACAAATGGCGATGGGTGAAGACAAATGGCAATGGGTGGAGCCAACATAGACTAAAATGTTTAAAAAATGTAATAATAAAACATTTGGATAGTGATTTTACTAGTGGGATCTCTGCACATCACATTTCAACAAAGACAAAGGGGGTCATTTACTAAGGGCTCCGCGGCCGCACTTTTGTCGGGTTTCGCAACTTTTCCCATTTTGCGCCGAATTCCGCTGGGATTCTGGCACACACGATCGGATTTCACGCGACAGAAATCGGAGGTTGTGGCCGTTGGAAAACCCGACAGATTCTGAAAAACCGTGGAAAATCAATCACTCACATGCACCAGGAATAGGTTGGTGAACTCCGCCGGATCTTGGCGCAGCAGCGACACCTGGTGGACATCGGGCGCATGACCTTACTGAATCGTCGTAAGACCCGAATCCTCTTCGGAGAACATGCCGCTGGATTGCGAAAGGACCGGGTAAGTAAATGACCACCAATGTGTGGAGGTGCATAAGGTGATCATGGGTTCCCTTTAATTGCCTGCATTGGAACAGCATTTAAATACATTGGGGCACATTTACTAAGGACCTTTGCACATTATTTTATCTGCAAGCTGCTTAGATGGGTATTTAAGAAGTGTCAGCACCACATTTGTGTAATGGCTGCACTATACTGACAAATTTCCGTAAATAAGGAGGTATTCCAGAAGTGTGTCCCACAGCCCATTTTAAAGGTGCGCCAAACACCAATTACAGGTGTTACTGTCTGGGGGGAGCCTAGATGTTGAACACAAACTTCGGCACTGACTCAAACATTGCGGTTCTGTTCTGCTCATCCCTACACCCAAGTACAAAAATTGCTTTGTATATAAGATACGGCCAGAAACATAAGTTTTGCTGTGTGACTTCTTCTATGGCTAAGACTAGAACAACAGAGAAAATAGCCTACCCAATGATGACTACCCCATGATTCCCATGCACAACATGCACAGTGTGACTTACAGCTGGCATAAGATTGGGACTGTAAATCCTATCAGCATAAAACCATGCTGCCACTTGATTGGTCCAGGACCAAATGACACAGTGAGCATGTTAACTACACATTTGCACATAGTTGATGCTAAAGTTGAATGCCCCTTGGGCAACTAAGAGGGGAGAATCATGCTACATGTGGTACTTCTATCATGAAGTTATGACACATTGGGGCAGATTTACTTACCCGGTCCATTCGCGATCTCTGCGGCGGATTCGGGTCCGGCCGGGATTCACTAAGGTAGTTCCTCCGCCATCCACCAGATGTCGCTGCTGCGCTGAAAAGCATCGGAACGCACTGGAGTACACCGAGCCGGGTTGAGTGAAGGTAAGCGCATGCCGAGCGACAATTTTTTAAAAAAAATGTGTCGGTTTTTCCAAATCCGTTGCTTTTTCGTTCGGCCACGCCCCCCGATTTCCGTCGCGTGCATGCCGGCGCCGATGCGCCACAATCCGATCGCGTGCACCATAATCCGGGGCAATACAGGGAGAATCAGCGCAAATCGGAAATATTCGGGTAACACGTCGGGAAAATGCGAATCGGGCCCTTAGTAAATGACCCCCACTGTGTAGGATATGTAACCTTCAAGCATTGTACCTATTTGTAATTATACTCCCACGTTAAGCACTTATAACAATTAAACACTTTCACTGTCTTCTCTTCTTCTACTGCCATTCTCAAGTAGGGTCGTCTAGTAGGGTTGAAGGCCACCCATAGAACTGACCTTCTTACAACTTACCATATGCAAAGAGCTACCATGTTTAGGAATCTTGAGCAAAACCTAAGAACCTTGGTCATGCCCATATAGAAAACCAGTTAAAATGTTCTTACTGATGTGATGTTATATTTTCTCTGTTGTTATTCCTTCTTCTGGCCAAATCCTTCCCATGGCAGAAGCCGATTTATTCTTTACTTATTCTGTTTAATATCTGCCCAGTTATTTTAATCATTATTATTATCTAACATAAGTCGAATGTTGAAAGTTGGCTGAAGCCAGTCAAGCAACCAAAAGTATTTGAAATACATTACAATAAATTAGTCATCTTTTTTTTCCTCTCTGCTCTTCATGAATATCCAGTGACGGTGAAATCAGATCTTTGTTGAGTTATACTGTCATAATGAATATGAATCCAGTCTAACCAACGAGGCCTCTGTCTCTATGAAATCTCCAGGGAGAATTGATATCCGAGGATTACAACATTTCTGGAGTAGAAAATGGAGATGGGATGGCAATTATGTATTTATGTATATCTACATTTATCCAATATCTGGGCTATGAATGTAATTGTCCGCACTATGTGTATGTATGTGTCATGATCAATATTCTACCGGGAATTACAAATGTCATTTACCAAACACTTACATGCCTACTACTAACAGGCTCCAAAGGGAAGACTTTGACAGCAAAATTAACCATTTATCTTTATAAACGTATAAATTCCCTGCCGATGGAGGGATGGAGAGTTTTCTACTTTATTTAAGAAATTCAGATAGAAGTTCTTAAGTGGATCGGTCACCAAACAATGATGTGCTTTGATTAACATTTCTACTTTTCTTTGAGCTTAAAGGGGTTTTCCGGGTTTAAAAATTTTTTTATGGCCGGGCTGGGGAGGGCTAGTTAAACATAATAAACATGGACTTACCTTCTCCGGCACCGCCGATGTCCCGCGCCGCGGTCACTTAGATCCGTGCCCCTGTAAACAAACAGGGGCACGGAAGCAGCGCACAGGGAGCTTCCGATCCGCGATGTGGACGGCTCCTCCCATCCGTCCCTATCTCTCAGCGTTGTAAGCGCTGGGAGATGGTGCGCATGGGAGCATCTGGCCGGCCGGAAGCTCCCTGTGCGCCCTTGTACTGAAACCGGCGCACGGAGAAGACGGGCCGCGGCGCGGGACATCGGCAGCACCGGAGGAGGTAAGTACATGTTTATTATGTTTAAATAGCCCTTCCCAGCCCGGCCATAAAAATTTTTTTAAACCCGGATAACCCCTTTAATTGACACAATGAACCTCTTGGATATTATAAGTAAACCTAATGACAGGTTCCGACAGAAGTCTTCATGCTATACCCCAAGCTTTTTTTGTATAAAAATTCATAGCTCAGATCTCTTTTTTAAAAAAAGTTGATGGTACCTTGCCAGGGGTGGCACCTTGCCAGAGTCACAAGGGGTGTGTTTTCTCTTTACTCAGCTCAGCTCCCTCCCCCCCAAGAATGAGACTGAGATTGGCTGTGTGTGACTCGCTGAAGAAAATTCCTGTGGGAGGGGGGGGGGAGAGGTAGTTGAGGAGCCTTATGATTTTACCAGACTTGGCACTGAGAAAGACCCACAGTGTGATTACATATGTGGCAAGATAACTTTAAAAACAGAATGGAAAATTTTATAAGAATGAAGAGGAACAATTTGGGCATGGTTGCACTGCTTTCTATTAGTAGTTTTTCAAAATATGTTTATTTTGGCGGGTTTACTCTTTTTCCCATCACCTTCTCAACTGACAATAACTCTGTGAGGATTATTTATCTTATTTTTTTTTTTCTCTTATATTTGAGGCTTCTAGAAGCGCATTGGAAATTGATCTGCAATCGGGTCTTTCAGTGTTTGGCCTCACTTAGCTTTACAGTCTAGATGTTGATGTTTAAAAAAAGTCACAAATTTTTGCGCAAACTCCACTCAAGGTCTTTGCAATTTTCGTGCAACTTTTTAAAAATAAAGTCGCAAAAATACAAGTAACCGATATATCAAATTTATCACCCTCTATGATAAATCAAGTAAGCCCAAGCCCACCCTCCGGACTAAATAAATAAAGTCTCCCAAGGCAGACTGTCAGTTTACAGAGGAATCATGTTGCTGTCCTACACAGAAGTCTATGAAGAAGGGAAGCGGAGGACCTTAGTGAGAGAAAAAAAGTGAAGAGACTGATGCAGTTGAATAGTAATTTATTTAAATGAAGACTGGTCACATGATGTTTCTGTTTTTGGCGTGTATAGGAAATATTCTAAAATATAGCCCTCGACCCCTTCTGCCAGAGTATTAGAGAAGGAAGCCTGCAGAGGGAAAAACTGCTAAAAATACAAAAGTCACGTAAATCGTGTTTATCATTTTTACATGTGATCGTTTATTTTGTTAAGTTACCTGAAAATTTTGTTAAGTTTCAATTAGGGATCCTACATCTCCTGTACAGGCACCATAGAGAATATGAACTCAATGCCCTGTGGCTTATCACAAGCACAAAACAATAAATTGAAACTATATAAAACATATTCTAAAAATGAAAGTGGAAGATAATACTGTTATGTTGGACTAACAAACATTTACAAGCCTAACCTAGATTATAAAGTAAAAAATCAACAACATAAAATCATCCTATATATAGTGATTTAGCCTATTGGGATATGTAAGTCGTTGCTATTTAATGAGATTCTGGGACAAGACATTCTGTATATGGATTGTTATTTGCATGAAGTCAATATAAAGCAGCATCGTATAATGCAGGATCACAGGCGGAATGGGACCCACAATGATCTGTCAACACAGATTCACATGGGGACGTAACAGCAGGAGACCAGAGCACAGTATCAGACAGAAACATGTTACCTTTAATTATTCTTTGTATGCATTTCCCTTTAAGAAAAGAATTGGCTTTGTATATCTTTTGACTGATAACACTGAAACCAGTTCAGATTTCCTTACACTATAAAGATTTGCCCTTTCTTACCATCTTTTATCAACCAATCTTTATTTATACTTTATTTGAAAACTTTAAAATATTGTCCAGTAACATGGCCGATGGATGATCAAATCCACACTAACGAGGAAGCCCCATAGAGTTGTGAGAATAGCTTGGAAATACTGGGGGTCATTTACTAAGGGCCTGATTTGCATTTTCCCGACGTGTTACCCGAATATTTCCGATTTGCGCCAATTTTTTCCCTGAATTGCCCCGGGTTTTTGGCGCACGAGATCGGATTGTGGCGCATCAGCGCCGGCGTGCACGCGACGGAAATCGGGGCGTGGCCGAACGATAACCCAACGGATTCGGAGAAACTGACGCATTTTAAAAAAAAAAAGTGTTGCGGGACACGCGCTTACCTTCACCAAGTATAGGATGGTGCACTTCGGCGGACCTCGGGGGACTTCAGCACAGCAGCAACATCTGGTGGACGTCGGAGGAACTGCCCTAGTGGATTGTCGGAAGACCCAAATCCACCGCAGAGAATGTGCCGCTGGATCGCGAATGGGCCGGGTAAGTAAATCTGCCCCACTGTGTTCTATTGAACTCTGATACTCATAGGTTCAAACTTTACTTTCACTTATAAACAGTTTCTTCTCCCTAACTTTATGGCCTCACATAGGCATTTGCCCTACAGATAGTAGTGTAGGGTTGTCTACTTTTAACAATTCAAGTGTTCTTTACCCTGCAAATAGAGTTTTCAATGGCAAATGTTAGTTTTATTACCGTCCTCATTACTATAAACAAGAAAATTGGGCATGTATTCAGCAGAAGTTCAGTCTGCTTTTCTTGTAGTTCAAGTGGTTATTAGAAAGGTAATTTAGAAGCTATGTACCTTGGTTTATAGTTCTATCATATGTCTTCATGACTTGTATTAGTGGTTTCAAGATCCATAATATTTGATGGATTGTGCTCCAGGCCACTCAATATAATTTTTCTTCTCCTATTATTTTCCATATGTTGTTTGTAAAATTCATCCAAAGCTCTTATGTAAACTACATTTTATTAAGAGATTTGTTGTGAGATGTTGTATTAACAGATGATTTTCTGTAACTAATGGATAGACATCCTTCAGCAATTAATTTCTTCTTATTATAGATACAAAGTTTGATAAAACAACAAATACATTCAGCAAATGTATTCAGCTAATCTAAATAAATTTAGTGACTGTAATTAAAATAAATTACAAATAGGGAGTATATTTTTGATTGGTAGGGGTTCATATGCTTGGACCTCAACCCAAAGTATTACAAGAAGGGTCCCTTGTACCACTTGTACCCAACAGAGCAGCTTGACTTCTTTGTGACAGATACCTGTCCAGCAAACAGGACAACCACAACCAGACTCGGCGCAAGAAGTTAGACTGATGAACTTACTCTGCGATGTCCTTGCAGGCTACCAACTTCCTAAAACAGATAAGCTGTCCTGATAATGGTGACCCTGGTATCAGGAACCTAACTAATGGACCGTAAAAGGTTACAGAGAAAATTTACTTTGGAGTGGACAGTTAACCAGACAGACTAGTGTTTACACAAGGATACATGAATGCGTCATGGCAAAAGACACAAAACAAAGTCAGAGAAAGCAGGGGCATACTAGGAGAGACATGACACAGAGGGAAAAACAACCGACAAACAAGCAGAGTCGGAGAGAACAATGTCAAAACCAAGATGGTGGTGAATCACTGTAGAGAGGTTGAGTAAACGTAGCAGAGGTTGAATACATAAAATCAGCAATAGGAAAAAGTATGAGAGCACTAGTAAAACCAGCAAGGTGTAATGGGACTGGGCAGATAAGTAAACGAGTTCCTGAACGCCACCCACAGAAGCTGACTGTATCTGGCATGCATCATAAACCTTGCTGGACAGTGCTGGGCTGCAGAGAGCTGGGAATCAATTTCACACACTCAACATGTAAAGGAAAATTAATATCTCCTAAGCCTCACTCTGCGGACAGAGGAAGACTTTAGCATGGAACAATGGAATTAGTGCCTTCAAGACTAGACACAATTTTTTTTTTTCAACTATTCTTTAAATGGCTCCAACCATTTTTTGGGCTAGCAACCTGATTTTTCGAGTGAAATAGAGGATTCTTATTTTATTATTATTTTTATCTTAATTTTTACTTTAAATAAACTTTTAAGCTACAATATAGCTATTTTGGTGTGACAGTCAAATAGCATTTCTCCAAAATAGACATTTTAGTGTTTGCAGTTTGTGTTTGTTTTAGGGTAACAGGGTGTCATACAGAGTGATCTTAGTGACTGTAGGAGCAAACTCATTTATGTGCTGGCCCAGTTACAGATGAAAGTTAACTTTTACAAAGATAATTGCAGCAGCCTCTTAGCATCGGCAACTGATGGTTATGTGATCAGTGACGTGATCATCGGTGTGCATAGATCTAGCAGACTTGGCATTGCCTCTATTCTCTGTGCAGGGTGCAATGAATGCTGTATATGAGAATTTGAGAAGAAAGAGGACCCTGTCTTCTCTCCAGGGTCCTCTTTAGCCTGCTGCCTGGTCGCTCTTGAAGCCTCCTAAAATCCACACCATGCTACATATTTTTGGGACCCGGACCTCCCACCACAATTCTACAGTGGGCAGTCCAGAAGCAGTTTAGGGGATATCCTGGTAACATGAACTTATCAAAATGTTCCTGCTCACTTTTTATTTTTGCATGTCTTTGGTACCGGCTAAGTACGGAACTAGAATCCCATGCCGTTCACTTAAGAGGGGATGTGTTGAAGTTTTATTTTCATAACACTTCAGTTACTCTGATTGAAAGTTTTGAACCCTCTTGAAAATACTGAACAATGCATTTTAGTCTCACAGAGACAGTCTTATGTGATATATTTGAATAAAATGTACTACCGGTACATTGCACAGATCCATTGCTTAGACAACATAGTAATTGGTACCATACCAGTATGAACCAAAATGCCATCATAGTCGAACCAAAATGCCATCATCCCAGTCTCATATACTTACACATATGTCTCTTATGTTTTATTAAAAAGTAAGTCATTTCAGATGATTTTTGATTTTGGGGGAATGTTGTGAACATTTTTCTAATGTACTTCAGCAAGAAATTCTGCTTGGACTACAATGTCCCCCTTTGTTACAATGTTACTTCTACGTTGCTATGGCATATCTGTGTACAAGATTGAAGGCAGTCTCTTTCACTTCTCCTGTTTGTTACACAGATACTGTATTCCTGGCTGTAGTATGCTAAAAGCATTATTTTCAAAGATCAAGCTGAAAGTGAAGGGGTTAATCCCCACTGCCCAGAACTGTTTAACCAAACACGGGGAGATCACACGTCAGCTCAAGTTGTCTTCATAGACATGCACTGGCATATACATCTCTTATTTCTTACAAATTAAGTAGAATTTGTTAATGAAGTATATTAAGAAAAATGTTCACCACATTGCCCAATTACATTTAAAAAATTCTCTCAAATGACCCCGACACTTTAAGGACTTCAAAAAAAATACAATACAGTAATTTGAAATGCTTGCCTGTTTTATAGCCCTATATTGTCAGGACTGTGAGTCTGTGAACCCTCTGGACCACCGCAGGAGATGGTACGAGCCGACACCTGGGACCGGAGTCTAAGTGGCACCTGGTCTTCACCAGAGCCCGCTGCAAAGTAGGACGGTCTTGCTGTGGCAGGGTACCTCCAGGTCGTTCCACAGGTGCGTCTAGCCCGGGCGCGTGCTAAGAGATGGGGACACGTGCGTTGAACCGCCAGAGCAGCAGAGACCGCCGCTGGGGCCAGGAGAGGCGAGTTCCGCTGGGCTCCTGGGGCACAAGGAGGGACACGGGTGTGCCCGTGATCCAAGACAGGGATCGCGGGAGCACCCGTGACATATTGGGGCAGATTTATCAAGCTGTCTTAAAAGGCAGAATATTTCTAGTTGCCCCGTCGCAACCAATCACAGCTCAGCTTTCATTTTACCAGTGCTCATGAATATTTTAAAGGGGAGATGTGATTGGTTGCCTTGGGCAACTAGAAATATTCTGACTTTCAGACAGCTTGATAAATCTGCTCCATTGTATGAACATTTTTTAAGAGTTAGATGCCACTCATCTCTATCAACTCAAGAGAAAAAGTTAGAAATGTCACATCTGTTCAACTGCTTTATTTTTTTCCAAAGTCAAGGCATACAAAATGTCAGTATGAGGCCTCCACTACTAACTCTGATCTGATTTATAGCACAGAAAGTGAACATTTCAATGCATACTTGGCTCTATTCATACTACCATCATTCATCATGAGCTTCTCTTCAGGATTTCCATTGAGGGTTTTACCTTTCCTTATGGTAAGAATAGGAAGGCATGCAGCACTATACCCAGTGGTGCACCAGCCTTGAGGAGAGTTGAGCCTCTCACCTCAGGCGACACCAGCTGCAGAAAAATAGGGGCAGCATCACCTTCTACAAAACAGGTACTGACAATTAAAAATAGTGTTTCTTTCTAATGTCAATATGGATGTAAGACACTGCATGGAGTACTCACCTACTAAAACATAAAACTGATACATTGCTATTGAATGGGGGGAAGTGTGTTGCCATTGTATAGCTTGCCTCAAGAGTTTAGGTCCCCCCCTCACTATACCTGCCTTTAGCTTATCAGTGAAGACAATGGGGCAGATTTACTTACCCGGTCCAGATGATCCCGTGGTGCGTTGTCCGATGAGGAGTCGGGTCTGCCATGATTCACTAAGCCTGTCCGCCCGAGTTCCTGCATCTATCACTTATGCGGCAAGGTCCGCCGGAGTTCATCTGCTTCTTCCTGGTGTATGTGAGTGTGGATCTTGAGACACAATTCTTTTTCTTAAATTCCGCAGTTTGTCCGAATCTGTCGGGTTGTCCGACGGCCACGCCCCCCAATTTCTGGCATGCATGCCAGCGCCGATGTGCCACAATCCGATCTTGTGCGCCGAAAACCCGGGGCAATTCAGCGCACATTGGACCCTTAGTAAATGAGCCCCAATGGGTTGCCATTCCAATCTGGCACAAAACAATACAATGCCAAATTTTATAAATAATACAATATTCCTGATACCAAGATCATAAATAGTCAATGTTTGCCTTTCTCAAGCATAACCTCTTGCTGTATAGAATAAATACAGTCTCAGCCATAGGAAATAAGGCTGCTACCAATGCATGCGGCCGCAGTGACTCCACTGTGATTTACACACTGAGAGCAGTTTATGAATTTCCACATGACATAACACTTTAATAAGCCACCTAATATTTAAATTGCAAAGTGGCAAGACCGTAGCTTTGGGTAGCAAAAGGACAGGTTAAAAACGGATCGGCTGTCGTCCGAAACCCCAAACATACGCACTCGCTCTGCTGGATATATGTGTCCTATCAAACGCTGAAACAGTGCGTTCAGCAACTCTAATTGGATTCTCTACCCTAATAATTACCACTGATAAATTTCAGTTCAAGATAGTTTTAATAGGAACCAAGAATCTTCTCCGAAATTAATTCAAACCTTCGGCAGCCAGAAGAAACATGTAGCTGAATAAATTGAATCTCCGATGCAGCAACGGAAGCAGAAATTGGTTCCAATAAAACAGTCGTCGTACAGTCAATGCACCGGCACTCTGATAACGTAGGGCATTAGAAGTAAGAGTAGTCACCAGTCATGGGACAGGGCAAATCATGTCACTCCTAGAAGTCATTTCTATATGTTAAACAGAAGATGTGACAATGTAGATTTAGAGAAGACCTGAATTCAGAACCTGATGTAACGTCTGTGTTATGGGGTCCCTGATGTAACGTGCCTGGTGTATGTTGTCATTCTATGGTTTCAACATATTTAGATGGTCTGGAATGGGTATTTGTTTTAATTTAGATTAGATTTGGGGTTGCTTGTTTCACTTCTAATATACATTCTGCATTCTGTAATATGGGTTCCAATTAGTGATGAGCGAGTATACTCGTCCGAGCTTGATGCTCGGTCGAGTATTAGCATACTCGGACCGGCTCGTTGCTCGGACGAGTATTTGCCCTGCTCGATAACGAGCATTTAATTTAAGAAAAAAAAAAGTAAAGAACAGTAAAAAAATACAATTAAAACATTTAATTTAATCATTTAATTGAAGAACACAGTGAAAGAACACTGTGCAGAATAGATTGCAGATGTTCGCGAACATCTGCGATCTGCTCCGGAGACACGCGTGCAGAACGGTGTTCTCCGCAATAGTATTTGAAAAACAATATGTGTGAAGAACAACTTGCAGATGTTTCCAAACATCTGTAAGTTGTTCTTCACACATATTGTTCTTCAAATACTATTGCAGAGAACATCGTTCTGCACGCGTGTCTCCGGAACAGATTGCAGATGTTTGCGAACATCTGCAATCTGTTCTGCAGTGTTCTTTCACTCTGTTCTTTTAGTGAAAACATCTGCACTGAACAGTGCTCGTTCAGTTTTTAATTTTACTAAAAAATGCTCGGGTCTCCCATTGATTTCAATGGGGCTCGTTACTCGAAACGAGCACTCGAGCATCAGGAAATGTTCGGCTCGAGTAACGAGTACCCGAGCATTTTAATGCTCGCTCATCTCTAGTTCCAATCTGACATGTATATTTTGGCATTGACAGTGTGCCAATACATTTTAAAGGCTACTTTAATGTTTGCCACAACTCAAAGCTTGAGGTGATATTGACAAGAGAATTGTAATCTGCCATATATGCATAGACATTGCTTCTAGTCAAAACATATGGTATGAAATATGAATAGCTAAGATAACCAGAATGTTCTAGAGCAGTAGGAACTGAGAAGATTGAATAAAGTGTCCAGAGCTCCAGAGGAGCTTTACGGATAATACTGTACTTAAAGGACATCTACCATCAGGATTATGGATTATAAACCAAGTACACTTTCATGCTGGTGTGTGCCCCCTTTGTCAGTATCCACTCTTCTTTAAGATTTTAATGCCTTTGTTTTTACGAAAAAAGGCACTAAAAGGAGCCTCAGGGACTCCATGCTCCATAGAAGTTAATGGTGCCTGGAGCCCCTCAGGCTCATTTGCATAGTTTTTAAAGCATATTTTCTATATATCGGGGGCATAAGAAGTTAAAAAAGAGCAGATCCTAATAAAGGGGGCACATACCAGCATGTAAGTGTATTTGGTTTATAATCCAAGATCCCCTTGGTAGATTTCCTTTAATGTCATTTCTTTAGGGAGTGTCCTGTAGAGCAGGAAAAACTGAGATTATAATTCATTTATTGTACCCACTGAGGTTCTGGTTCGCCCGAGTTAAGCTGAACCCAAACCTCAAAATTATGTTCGGTCTGGAAATCAAACCTGAACCCCTGCCAATTAACTCTTTAAATGCTTCTGGCAAAGCTGCTGGGAGCATTCAAATGGCATTTAGGGAACAACAACTTCCAGGAAAACGGCACTTGCAAATTTGTCACCAGAGCCCCCAAATCTGGAATTGTGATTTAACCCTAGGCTTGTGGGGCCGAACCTGCACTGTTTGATAGGGATACATATTTATGTCCGCTGATTTGGACCGTGCGCCATATTTAACATGCACATTGGGGCACATTTACTAAGGGTCCGTGGACCGCATTTCCATCGGTTTTCACTGCATGTAACACTCACATACACCGGGAAGAAGATGGTGAACTCCGGCGGACCTCAGCGGGGAAGTGACACATGCAGGATATCGGGGCGCACGATCTTGGTGAATCGCAGCGGACTTCATCCTCGTTGGACAGTCCAGATCGGGGAATGCGACCGGACCGGGTAAGTAAATGTGCTTCATTGTGTTGCACGCCCTGTTAAAGGTGCACCACAGTAAAGATGGTGAACTCTGTTTGGCCCGTGTAGGAAAGCAACACATTGGGGCAGATTTACTTACCCGGTCCATTCGCGATCCAGCGGCACGTTCTCTGCGCTGGATTCGGGTCCGGACGCGATTCATTAAGGTAGTTCCTCCGCCGTCCACCAGGTGGCGCTGTTGTGCTGAAAAGCATCGGGACGCGCTGGAGTTCACCGGGCCGGGCTGAGTGAAAAGGTAAGTTCAAGCTCCGCGACAGATTTTTTTTTTAAATGCGGCGGTTTTTCCAAATTCGTGGGGTTTTCGTTCGGCCACGCCCCCCCCCCGTTTTCCGTTGCGTGCATGCCAGCGCCGATGCGCCGCAATCCGATCGTGTGCGCCAAAATCCCGGGACAATTCAGGGGAAATCAGCGCAAATCGGAAATATTCGGGTAACACGTCGGGAAAACGTGAATCGGGCCCTTAGTAAATGACCCCCAATGTGTACAATTTTCTCATCTCCTCCTGCTCTATAACATGCTGCCTACAGATAGGACACTATGTACAGTCTTCTCAGTTCCTCCTGCTCTGTAATGTTATCTTCAAATAGGATATTATGTATAATCTGATCAACTTCCCACATAGTATAGTCTGTAGTCTATAGTCTATTGTTCCATATGTTTGTACTCTGTAATGTAGTATGTTATTTGTATTTGTATTGTATGAAAATGTTTTATTGAATAGATAATATTCTTGCAATGTTTATGTGAACTTTACAGTAATCCTCCAGCTGCAGCAGTTTACATGTTGGAGATTGGATTTGTCTGCAGTTTACCATTGTATATAGAGTATAAAGTAAGAAGAGCTTCAATGAGAAACAGGTGCGATCTCAGACACATCATAGGACGTATGGTTACATTTTATCATCAAAATGATGAAGAATAAAATCTCCACTGAAGCTGTTTATTTCCAGTTTAGTTAGAATTAACCTATTGTTATCCAGTAGGATCTCACACTGCAATAGTCTAGAACAATGACTTATGTATAACAGTGAAACGCGTAGGTTGGCACCTTTACACCAGGGCCATGTTCTTGTATTGTCATAAAGTGAAATAAAGGATTGAATTTTATTAAGATTTTTTGAGTGATGGATTAATTTTAGTTGTACTATGTTCACGCATTGGCTCCATGCAGTAAACTCTTCACTGCCATGTGTATAGCGCATGTGTATGATAAATTTACTCCAAAGATGCCTATGTAGCTTTATCAAGATAGATTTGGACTATAAAAAGATATTTATAGAGGGAGTACTATTTGATTGGTCTATGTATGCCTGCAATTATTTATTATTATTATTATTTTATTATTGTTATTATTGTTATTGCTGTTAGTATGCATATTATGAGTATTACAAATGCATCTATTACAGGCTTAAAATTTTCCCTAATAGGTTTTTATTGAAAATTTAGCTTGATTTCTCTTCTATAGATGGAGCATTAACAACAGTGAGGGCAGGCACTACCAACGTAAAAAGCTAATCAATGAATCCACGCATCCCAAGAATTATGAATATGTAAACAAAGACAGATGGATGTGTACACTGGACTAACAATAATATAAAGTTTATTACAAAATTCATCAAACAATACACCAAAAAAAAAAAATAACACTTAAAAAGTACACTGACAGGGTGTACCTAGCTACCATGGGCCAGTGTAAGGACCTCAGCTCCCTAGCTCAATCTGCCGATATAATAATATAAAGTGCTTACATAACAGGGTACAAAAGCACAAAAAATAAAGACCAAGTGGTTGCTAGTGTTCAAAAATAATCCCTAATGCATGTGGACGCGCCAAATACCCAGGTGATACAATACCAAAGATAGTTTTCATGAGTCCGTGTGAAAGAAGCTATAAGGGCAGGGGAGGAAGTAGACCCCACGCGTATCATCACCTCGGGGGGACTTTCTCAGGGGTAAGTGACAATAAGATACAGAGTCCTGTCTATATAAGGGTAATCCCCCCCACCCTTGGCAGCACGATAACGAATCAGATGAAAGTAGCGATTATCACCTACATGTATTAGGGCTTATTTTTGCACACTAGCAACCACTTGGTCTTTATTTGTGCACTTTTGTACCCTGTTATGTAAGCACTTTATATTTTTATAGTGGCAGATTAAACTATGGAGCTGAGGGCCCTACATTGGCCCATGGTAGCCAGGTACACCCTGCCGGTGTACTTTTTAAGTGTTTTTATTTTCTTTGTCTTGTCTTGGTTAATTGTTTGATGAATTTGTAATAAACTTTATATTACTGTTAGTCCAGTGTACGCATCCATTTGTCTTTGTTTAAATATTATTCTATAGATGGTTCTTTGAACACTCTCTGTAGGCTGGTTGGTGTGCTTAGAAATATGGGAAGCCACCTGATAGCTCAGTGTGTATCTGTTTTCTGTTAATTCTTAGAAACACTCATTACGGTTACTTTCCTATCAGACTGGCAAATCAGGCATAAATCAGCCTAAATGAGTGTTTTTCATCACTTGGAGTGCATCTCTTATCTTTAATCTCCTAAGTGGTCATGCTGCTTCTCTAGTACTTCTGTTTTTATTGAGTGACATAATAAACTTGAGATGTGTAGGCTTTTTATTCTCTTAAGTATGTGTCTATACTGTATGTGAGCACTTGCTGGTTATGATGTAGTTTTCCATTACAGATGGTTAGTGACTTCCAAGATTTGGTAAGAAACTGGCAATCAATTAAATTCTTTTTGTGATTTACTTTGGATGAACCACTGTAACTTCAATTTCCTGGTATTTAACACCCACTAGTCCTCCAAAGAACTGATTTTAATAACACGATTGTAACGCAACATGATTGTAATGCAGGGTCTGGGAACAGACTAACGACACTGACAGAGACTGTAGGCCTGAGAATAATAACATTTCCTACCTACTTGCTTCACTTTACCCTAGTTGATAAGGGACAACTTGTTCCCTCTCTACGTCAAAGTGCAAAACATGGAAACAAAGATAAGACAAAAATAAAACACAGACGACAAACAAGCCGCATCATTACAAAAAGAGCAAATGCAGTACAAAATTGTAACACAGAAGGAGAGTCTGAATACAGGGAGAAGGTCAGGTTACCAGACTACAAAGATCAGAAATAACACAATACCAAGATACCATTAGCTTAGGCATAGACCTAAATGCAATTAGAGGATTTATGTGATGCCTGAGGAATGATTGGGGCAGAGCTATTGCATCCAGTCCAGGCATAACAGCAAGGGAGTGATATGAGTGGAAGGAAAACCTGTCAATAACTGTTGATGAACCATAGCAGAAGGTATTCTGCCAACATAAACTACTTTTTACACTAGTGAATTCAGAGTAAAACATAATGGCCCACATTTACTAATAACAGTGCAGTGTGCATTATGTGCAGTTGCCTGTGTAGTTTGCACGGGGAGCCAGATTCAGGATTTCTGGTGCTTGTTCTTCATGAAAAGTTGGTGCACTCTGTCAGAGCAGTGCTGGGGGCGCCAGATTCATGAAGAACGGGCACCAGAAATCCTGAATCTGGTGCCCGATATTCATGAATCTGATGCCCCCGACACTGCTCTGACAGAGTGCACCAACTTTTTTTTTGTTGCACCTTTAGCATGGCCATGTAACACATTTCTGTCAGACTTTGCATGATAAATTTGGCACACGGTCTGACTGTGCATCGGAACGCCCCTTTCGGTGCAGAAATTTGTGTTGCATGAAGAACAGTGCAGCCATGACACAAAACGTTCACATACGAAACAAATGTGGCGTGGAAACTTCTTAAATACCCGTGCAAGCAGTTTGCACCGAAAAGAACGTGCAAAGTCCGACAGAAAACTGCCACACAACCCTTAGTGAATGTGCCCAAATAATCCCGCATCATGTGATAAGGCCCCTTGTAGGTCATGCTTGATGCTGAGGGAGCTGCCTTACAAGGTAGCTATTAGAGGTGTGATTTTCTTTATCACATCCTGGAAAACTTAGCATATTTCCCCAGAATTCCCCTAGTGGAGCATACTTGGCTGTAAGAATCCACACGCCTACACAGTGGCAGTCTCCGTAATGAGAACTCATACTTCCCAACTCCAAATATCTCAATCAGCTCATCCTCATCCATACTCTAAAGATGTTACAAAGGTCTTATGTTGTTTTGATAATCTTCAACAAAGTTTTTCATTACGCTCGGGGATAACATAAGCGTTAGAATTAGGGTTAGGTTTAGAATAGGTTGGGCATTTGGGTAAGTGTCAGGGTTAGCACTAACGCTAACCCTAATGCTAGCCCTTACTAAGCCAAACTGAAAATAAACCTTTTTATTTAAAAAAAACCCTGTATTTTAGTGGACTACAGGGGGTTACATACTATTTTCCAGAACAAACGAATAAACATTGGTTCGAATTGATTTGTTTCAGACCCCAAACCAAATCTTTTGAAAAATTCAGCAG
Source organism: Engystomops pustulosus (assembly GCF_040894005.1). NCBI lineage: Eukaryota > Metazoa > Chordata > Amphibia > Anura > Leptodactylidae > Engystomops > Engystomops pustulosus. The sequence continues at coordinate 186,602,562 of NC_092414.1, forward strand.
AGCTTCAGTGTTGAATAATTCTCTCATCTCTAATTGCAGTCTGTAGCGTTTTTTTTTTTTTCCTGGCACGTAGCAATAATGTATAGAATTTCTATTCCAAGACATTGGAGTCGTGAACGAAAAAAAATATGCAAAAACTCAAGGATGGAATGAAACTAGTGATTTTGGAATTCCATACAGACACTAAAGTGAATCTATTTCCCTCGCACTGGCGGCAGTTCATTGTCTTTGGGGGTCTGCAGAGGTCGTTGTGAGCATAGTAAGCTTGTGTAAATGCCTGTTCAATGAATTCTAAGGGAAGGAAATAGCTTATTATAAGAGATAACTCTGGGGAAACAGTTATTCTAAGTTCGGTGATGATGGCTTGGAGCATTTATGTAGTTTTAGAATACCAATCAGGGCTTGTTGACACTGAAGCATACAAATCAGGTGTCTGATGGAGGCCCGCTGGTGCTATTAAATGATATTAAAGTTATTATTTCACTCACTCATTTGAAGCAACACTCCTGATTTTACTGTGGGGGATTCTCTGCTGGACACGTCTGTTTCTTCAGCAAATAGAGATGAATCTAATTATAAATGTATGTGACTTGCTTGAGCAGAGGCAGAGAGGAGCGATGGCACATCCAGATATTGGAGGTCTGCTGATAGATGATCAAACCCCCGAATGCAAGAGACCTGGGGGCCGACAATCTGTACAACTGTCCTTTAATGTCATCCCCTTGGATCTGTGAGTATATGATTCTGCTATCTGAGATACAGTAATTCAGCTAGGATTAGAGTATACAATACATTCTATGAAATGAGATGTCATTGTTAATCCTGCTTAATGGAAGGAGTACAATAAATCACCTGCAAATAATTATTTTTACTATAATATACATGCAGTTTAATAAAAATGTTTATATAGCAGATTTATTATGAATTGCTTTACAACCAATTTGATTTATTGTTCTATTGAAGCTAATATGAATAAATATTTTTCTATGAAAAAACTTTATTTTGACTGCAGTTTATTTGTTTCTTGTTACCATGGTCCCAGACTACAAACTGACCCTAAAGTACATGAATTTTCCTAACCCTCGCATTCTTTATTGCACACAAATTTGGTGTTAAACAATATGTTAATTAGAAGCAGTTCATCGGGGGAGTTACTACAACAGTAGCAGCCATAGCAGTCGCTATGGGGCCCACAGTGTCATGGGGCCCCGGTATCTGCCCTGTCAAACTAAAGAATGGAAGATGTGCACCATTATATACTTTATATACAATATATTTTATGTATATATTATGTTGCACATTGTATGGTATAAAATGTATATAACAGTGCAAATATCCCCCAGTACACATTGGAGCCAGGAGTACAGATAAGAAATGTCAGGGGAAGAGACACCAGGACGGCAGGAGTAGGGATCTCTCAACTATACTTCCCCCATGTGATCTGTAACACAGATCTGTGTAACTGTATAAATATATGTGGGAAGCACGGTGGCTCAGTGGTTAGTATTACAACACTGAGGACCCTGTGTCAAATTCTCATCCAGGTCAACATCTGCAGAGAGTTTGTATGTTATCTCTGTGTTTGTGTGGGTTTCCTCCGGGTCACCCGGGCAACTTTTCTAAGTGCAACTAGTGCACAGAATTATTCCACAATGTAACATTATTGAACATGGCCTTGCATTCCATCATCATCTTCAATATCACTTTCACCTGGTCTCACCATCAATCATTTCTCTCATTGACAGTTATGTTTGCTTAATTTGGCACCAGAAGTCCCAGCATCTCTTGTGTTTCTCTGTATCTCTAAAGTGTATTGGTATGTGTCAATGCAAATCTGTTTTCCCGTTCTCCCTGGAGACTTCCTGACTTCTTTCTGTGTCTCTCTGCCCTCTTGATTAACACCTGGTAATTGTAACTAATTCATCCTGGTGTATATATTGCAGACTACAGGTCATACCTGACCATGGTCTTACCCAGCGCAACTTTTCTAAGTGCAACTATTTCAGTGCACAGAATTATTCCAGAATGTAACCAGAAGGGAACAAAGGGACATGCCCTGTAAGAACATGCCTAACTCTTTTCTTTCAAAATGATATCCGGAAAGCAAAATATCGTCTTTCCTTCGCCTTCCCACTTCAAATCTTGTGCACTTGTGGAAGCACTTGGAAAAGATGCGCTGTCAAGATGGTGCCACTGTAGGTGGCTGCCTGTGCATTTGCTCTGCCTTTTGGACTCTGCCTTTTGGTGGCTGCCTGTGCCTTTTGCATCTGTCATTTGATGCAATAGATGAAGCATACATTAAATGAGTCATTAATCGTATAATTGTTATTAACAAACACCTGTTCAGTTTTGCCCCCACCGATAATACATGCAATTGGTGCTGGTACCGATCACAGATATTACCTGTTAAATTGCACTGGGGAATGATGATGGCAGAATAATTTATGGTAAAGAGTTAACATTCTTGATCAGTGACAACATCGTTAGCAGGTGTTACTTAGGCACGAAAGTCAAACCCGGACTTCTGGCTGTTGCCCGGGTCGAGGTCCCAAACACACAGGGGGTCATTTACTAAGGGCCCGATTCGCGTTTTCCCGATGTATTACCCGAATATTTCCGATTTGCGCCGATTTCCCCTGAATTGCACTGGGATTTTGGCGCACGCGATCGGATTGTGGTGCATCGGCGCTGCCATGCACGCGGCGGAAATCGGGGGGCGTGGCCGAACGAAAACCCGACGGATTCTGAAAAACCGCCGCATTTAAAACAAAAAATGTGTCGCAGAGCTTGCACTTACCTTCACTCAGCCCGGCTTGGTGTATTCCAGTGCTATCCGGGGAACTTCAGCGCACCAGCACCACCTGGTGGACGGCGGAGGAACTGCCTTAATAAATCCCGGCCGGACCCGAATTCAGCGCAGAGAACGCGCCGCTGGATCGCGAATGTACCGGGTAAGTAAATCTGCCCCACAATGTTCAGCAGGGACCTGAACATTGCGGGTTCAGGTCTGTTCAACACTATTTAAGAACTATCCTTAGTATAGGGTATCATTATCAGACCAGTAGGATACTGATACCTGGTGCCACCAAGATTGCAGTGTTGGAAGGCCTTTCCACTGCTCACAAAGCAATGCTTCATACATTGTATAGTGGTTGTGCTTGATATTGCAGCTCGATAGAACTAAACCAGGACATGTATCTGATGCACAGGACTTGAAATACCTGGGAAGCAAATGACACTTCTATTTTCTAATTTTGAAGAAATACAGTGTCCTAAGGCCAGGTCATTAATATTGCCTCTAATGCATCTTTCTATCTCTTGCCATGTACAGTATATATGTGTATAAAACAGTGTTTTAAGGTGTCATTTATTTTTACTGTCTAATTTTTACCTCCACCATAATTTCCATTTACAAGTGCTGCATTCCAGCAGTAAAGTAACACTCCCAGTTTATATGACATACAAGGATTTTATAAGTCCATCTGTAAATGGCCATTTACCGGCTCCGGTCTCCTCCTTCCAGGAATCCCAGGCCCTCTATGTGTTCTTCTCCCACAAGAGGTTAGTATCAGTGACCTTATAAACTCACATGAAAGTGTAATTCCATCCTGATACTGAGAAGCAGTTAATACTTTGGAGTTTCATCCATTAGTACCTCGCATCGCCTGAATTATATAGTCATTTTATGGTATTTCTAAAGCAATAGGCATTTAACAGCAAGTTAAACCTCCCTGGAATTGGAGATGTAGATGCCTATTCTATTACTGCCAATCAACCCTCTCCATCCTTAAGTGTTCTCCCAAAAAACTATTAGCCAACTGTCATTTATGCCACCACCAAATCCGCTCTCCGGCACACACTTATACAGGCAGAGGGGGGAAAAAAAGCATTATGTGATATCATTTTTTCCCAAATTACTTTACGTCTTTCAATGTTCAACTTGTCACTTTCTGTGAATAAGTAGAAGACATAAGAGGTGCGCTAAAAAGGAGAAAAAAAGCAATCGTCAAGTATATATTACACGTGATGAAGCAGTACAGAGACAATCCGAGGAATAACACAGAGTATAATAACCAGCTTCATGTATCTGCGTTTTGACTAATGCATTAATACCGATTAATCTAGTAGGAGAATAACAGGGCTGCTTTGGTTCCGGAAACAGCACCACTCATGACTGTAGGTTGTTTGTGGTGTTGCAGTGAAGTCAATTAATTTCTAAGAAGCTAAAATTCACCATGGACAGATACTGTGGGGCACATTTACCGACCCGGTCCAGTCCCGATCCCACGGCGCATTGTCCGACGAGGTTTCGGGTCTGCCGGAATTCACTAAGGTTGTGCGCCCGATATCCAGCAGGTGCTGCGCCGAGGTCCGCCGGAGTTCACCTCCTTCTTCCCGGTGCATGTGAGTGCTGATCTTGCGACACAAATCTCTTTTTATATTTCACGTTTTTTCCGAATCCGTCCAGTTGTCTGACGGCCACGGCCCCCGATTTCTGTCTTGTGAAACCCGGAAAACGGAATTATTCTGGAAACCCGACGAAATTACGGCGTTCGGGCCCTTAGTAAATGAGCTCCTGTATGTTGCTGTTTTATGAAGAAAACAGCCATCTTGTAAGGGGAGGGGAATAAATTGCTGAGGGTTTGACTATTCCATGACTGAGTATAATGTTCCATGACTGAGTATAGTTTAGTGTATTGTCAACATATCAGAAGAGTTAACAGTTCCTCTAAGGAGACTCCAATGAGAAAACATGCCCCGCCCCTGAGGATCTGAACTGGGTAAAACACTGTATTTCAGGTTTTCAATTTTGGTGTCCCTTTAAGTAACAAATGGGGAATATTCATCCTTGCTCAGCTATGTCAATCTACTTTAAAAAACTAAAGTGTAATTGTATCATTTTTCAATCTAACCCTTTCCCAACCTTAGACTGAATCTCCTGTCTCCCTCCATCTATTATTGTGGCACTGTTATCCCTTGTTGTCTAAGCAAATAATAAATATCCCAGCTCTTCTGTCTATCACTTCCCTCCGGAGTTAGAAGCAATGTTCCTCTCAATCCGTATAAGAGTCTCCTGTTCTCATGAAATGAGTCTAATTTCGAGGTACTGAAGTTTGCGGGATTCCCTCCAGACTTGGCCCTTTTCAAGTTACTAATTTGTACAGGAAAGATCAAATAAAATCCCAGAGGAGTGAAGCAAAGGGTAATTTAAATTTTGTTTTAAGGATTTGCAGAGCCACACTTATATCATTATGGCCTACAATTTGCAAATAAACTGGTCTCGGTGGGAGTTATAGGTAGAGAAATTGCTCATTGTTCGGCCAAATTTACAAGGATTACAGTTCCTGGTTGAAAACCATCAAACAATTACCGGCACTGCTTTCTATCAAGTCGGTTTTGCTGCAGGACAGTCGGGGTTGAATTGTTGTGGTAAAGTGACGGCGTGTTTTATTTAAATGCGCCGGTTTTTGACTGATTACAACCATCCAGTGCTCAGGGAACCATGACAAGGAGAGGAGAATATTTCTGCACGAGAGCAGGTGGTGATGGAGATAGTCTCAAACCCGTGCAGCCGGGTCCCTGCTGACTGGCGCTGCTGAGAAATTCCTTGATTACAATCTCAGCTACTGGCACCCATCGTACAATATTCCAGAAATCCAGTGGAGAGCAGGGCATTCAATACCTGGTATACAAAAAAACTATCTAATCTTGAAACAGACAGACATTAAATGGTTCTTTGGGTCTAAGGACTATTAAGGACATGGTATTCTCATATTTCATTATATATATAATATAATGCTGTACAGAAAAGGTATATAAAATGCAGCATAGTAAGAATGCTTCTAAAAATAGAAGCATTTTTAATAATTAAAGGGAACCTGTCATTTAAATCAATCCACCCAAAATAAAAATTGAGTAAAGGACTAAGAAGCTCGTGCACAACCATTTCTCCTCTCGAATGGGGGACATGGCAATTCTGTTGTCATGTTAGTGGGGTCAAAGTGATGGGACTGACAAAATTTAGACACTTCTTATTTGTCTTGTTGCTTGGACCCCCATCAATCATAAGAATGGGGATCCCATGTCATACAGTAGTGCTTGCACATTCCTCTGATCCAATCAGTGAGACAGACCCTCTGTTTTTGTGAAATTCAAGGAAAGTTCATCTCCAACTGGACACAGGAAGTCGGTTTTATCGGTAAAAAATCCAAAAAGTATTTAATCCATTTAAAAAGTAGCTCTAAGCACTACATAAAAATAGGCATAGGCACGAGAAGCCATGAATAAGGTTTAATACCAAAACGCGTAGGCTTGTTTGCCTCCATGACTATTTTTATTCTTACCATCATGCTGTTCTTAAAGCTACTTTTTAAATGGATTAAATACATTTTGGATTTTTTACCGATATACCGACTTCCTGTGTCCAGCTGGAGATTTTCTTTTCTTGAATTTTGCACCTGTGGCAGAGGTTGTCCATGCTGGAGTCTCTGGAGTTGGAGCATGTGGACTGTTTGACCAGGATGGTGAGCTGACCTTAAGAAATAGTTTTTTCATTACCGGTAAATCTTTTGCTTTGTTTTTTTGGTTGGTGAAGTCCCAGTTGGAATGTCCGTCAATCAGGCACTTATCACTTGTCTAGCTGACCCTAAGAATGGGGTCCTATGCGATCCATGGGAATGGGGCAGAGGTTACACATGCCCATTACTGCTCTATTGAAAGTCAATGGCACAGACGTGTTTGCTGTATCCAGTTATATCCATTAATCCATAGATTCTCCAATAGAGGATAAAGGAAGCAGCAGCATACATAATAAACTATTGTTCTGACCGAATGGGGACATAGTATGAGACAATCTGTCATGGGTGCCCCCGCAATCCATGTCGTGGATCACGGGCACACTCGTGCCCCTTTCCGTAGTGCTGCCCCTGCTCTCTCTCCGGACTTACCTCTCCATGCTCCCGCTCCCGCCCAGCCTAGGCCCCGCGCGCTTCCTTGCTTCCTAGGGTGCACACACGATGGTACTCAGAGATTTTAAGGGCCAGCGCACAGGTGATTGTTGCTGGCCACTTCCGGGTCTGCATTTAATCCCGTGGCTCCCATCATAACCCGCAAGATCTTCAAACCATTCCCTTTGAAGGTATAGCCCTCCTGCGTTCCAGTCTATCTGTCCTCCTGAATGTTCCTGTGTTCTGCTCCTGTGTTCCTGCATTCCAGTTACCATTCTCCCATGATCCTGCTCCTGTGTTCCTGTTCCCATGTTCCAGTCTGTCCCTGCGTTCCTGTTCTGTGTGCCTGCTCCTGTATTCCTGCTGTGAGTTCCAGTGTTCCTTCCAGGGCTGTTTTCCCGCTGTCACAATGGGCTCGGACTGTGTCCTGCCTATCTACCTTGGCTGCCACCGCGGGCTAGTCGCCCCTATGGAACGACCTGGTGGCACCCCACCGCAGCAAGACCATCCCGCATTGCAGCGGGCTCTGATGAAGACCAGGTGCCACTTAGACTCCGGTCCCAGGTGTCGGCTCGTACCATCTCGCGCGGTGATCCAGAGGTTCCACAGACCCAGAACCCTGACATAAACATTATCTAGAGTATACTGTGGGCAGCTGTAGATAAAGTGGGATCGCCCTTTAAACTGGTCTATAAGATTTAATATTCTCCATTTTACTTGTCTGAACATTGCCTGCACGTTTCTACCTGTTTGTGTATAGCGGTATGGCCCTCTTGGCTGTACTTATCCCTGATAGGTACATATATTTTAATATTAATACAAAGGCGCCTTGAAACTTCCTTCTGCTTTGTGCATGTAAATGTAACCTTTTATGCTAATGATAATGACATGATCGCCTTTATCTAATCATTGTGTCTGGAATAGAAGGAAGCAGCAGAGACACAGTGTGTACCCTTTAGCTGCCAGGCACCTGCCTTTGTTGTCAAGATTACAGATTAAACATGTTTCCTCCAAAACACTGACCTTTACATACGAGAAATAGAACATAAACGAATACTGTAATGTCACATCACACATGCACTAAGATATGGGTGGCTTGGTAGATGGTGACCATCCAATGGCACTAACGTCATTAAGGATGTATCTCTGGCATCACTAACACCCAATTAGGTTCTAATGAGCCTCTCTCGTTGCTCCATCTGCTTGTCTATTGGGCTTATGCATGGCCAAAATTGTTTGTCCAAATAATGAGTTAGGAGCAGATTTACAGACATGGAGCAGGCAGATGTTATCAGCACACCATGTTCTCTATCAGCAGAAGAAAAAGTCTCTAGAAATAAACCTACAGTATACTAGGTTTTCTCATCTGTGCATCAACATTTTATCTAATTTATGTGAGTAAAAATAAATTTCTTTAATAGCATGTTATAAAAAAAAAGTTCCTGTGTGAAGATAGTTGTCCTTGGATACATCCTCCCTGCACTGCAGCAGCGTTGGCCAGACATGCGCTTTTCAGTCCTACCTGACCACAGGGATTCAGTGATTATTACCACAGGGCGATTCTAGGACATGCACTAACTCCCGGACAGTTCATATGCAAAAACTATTTGCTTCTTTGTACATTGACTTCTGCAGAATTGGTCGTATCCAAGGACAACAATCTGGTTTCTAAGGGACAACATGGCTAAATTTTGGGAAATTATCCTCACATAGGTCCATTTTTTATAACATTTAATTGAAGAAATGTATGTCTACGGGAGATGAATTAAATTAAATGTCAATGCCCAGAAGAGAGTAGCCGTTAAATACTCTTTACATTACAGTCTATTATCTATCTATTTATTTATAGTTTTTATCATATATTTTACATATGTACAATGACGTAAAAACAAAGAACATCCTCTTTGAGTTCATAAAGTCAAGGTGGCAGGTAGGTGAATGCTGAAGTCAAGTCTCCCTGCCTCCACACACCCCCTCTCCTGTTACATAACTGATTACACAATAGGGCTTATTTACTCAGACTTATTTACTTTATTTCATCAGACTGTTCACCGGTTTTGGGATTTGCGCAGCTTTGTGGGGTATTTAACAGTGGTTTGCGATGGGATTGTGTTGCGCGCAATCATATTTTGCTGGCTTTCCAAGAGGTCACAGGAGCCCACATCCTTATTCATTTGGAAGTTCAAGGTATTATTATGGATTGGGTTGATGTGGATAATGGAGATCATGCAGTGGTTGGTCAAATAAGGCTGTCGTATCGCCTAAAGGGTCTGGGGGGTGGGTCCTCAGAATTGGGATACTGTTTAATATTTGATGGACATTGGTGGGGGAGCGGGCAAGGCTTTGGACTTTTGAATAAGAGATGAGGCCTGTAATGGGTGGTGGTTTGGTTGGTGTTGAGGATATGATTAACGGGATAAATCCCAGTGCCCTGAGAGGGCCATATGGTGCCTCCGAGCCACCAGGGAGATAAAAGTTAAAGTCAGATATGTGGGCTCTGAGAACCTCCTTTGCTGTTATGGGATCTCTCATTTATGATGATGTATTTCTTTGTATATAAATGAGAAAATTGGCTGCTGTGGCCAGAATTTATCCACATCTGAGTCCTAGAGTTTAAAGACAGAAGAAGGGGAGGATAGATGGAATCTACAATCCCATTGTCAAGTTTTATTTATGTTTTTTTTAAATCCCCCCCCCCTCCTTGGAAATATTGGCAGTATTACCGAGCCATCATTGTGAAAGCTTTGAGGCAAATCTGAAAAATGACTAGATTTACTTGTCTCTGTATATGAGACAGTAAAGCCTTCCGAAATCTCACGACAATTTCTAGGTCATTCGCGCTTTGCCACTTGCTAATTCTTTCCCAGTCATTATCACTTCATTGTGTTGCGGTGTCCGGAGCTTTCGTCTCTGTTTTCTTCTCACTTTTGCTGTTACAGTTTTTGTTTTGGACCAACCACTGAGGCTATTATCCTATTTAATTCTGAATTTCACTCTTTTTTTTTTCCTTGCACGGCCCAAATACTTTACCTTTTCTCCAAGACAGGGAAAAAATGGATAAACAATGCCACAAAACCCAAAAACAGGAAGTCTACAGGGAACACTAGCAACTATAGGGAATCTATTAAAGCTTATTACCCAACCACAGGGAAGCGTTTATTGCAAGCAGTCTGGATGGCCATAAATATAATTATAAAGATGTCCTGCCTGTTAAAATAGTGGGTAACGATGCAGACGGGAGGAATCCGCACCTTTTCAAAGCATCTTCCCTGCAATGACGAGGAGCTATGGGCAGCAGTCAGAAGTTCTCCCGCAGGAAACCGCAGGCTGCACGTCCCTGAATCAGATCATTCTCACACTCCCCCGTCTAGATAAGATTAGGATATATGTTCCAACTTTACGCCATGTCTGGTTAACCCGAAAAATCCAGACCCCGGTATCATGAGTGTACGACCGGCACTGCAGATGCCATGCTGCACCACAACGTGGCTGTGCCCGTCTTCTGCCAACCCAGAGACAACAAGGCTTCTCCTGTGCGTCTGACTTACATTAATTGCTAATCCTATTTGTAGTACGCACACTCCAGACTCCTTGAAATTTCATTTTTTGGGAGCTGTGCCGTGCAAGGATTAGGCACTCCATCTTAACAAAGATGATTAGCGAGCGGTTGTACATGGGCTTGGTGCAAAATGCATTAATAGCAACATACGAGAGAGGAGGGGGGACAAGACGGAAAAGAAAAAAGCCAAATATCTCATAAGGAATAGAATTCTAATTGGGAGAAGCGTTTGCTCAGTCTCCTTAACAACGCAGAATTCCAAGCACCATGGTTACGGGCTGAGAAATGCCTTTGTATAGAATAGCTGCTAGCAGAGGATTGATGCCAGGAGGTGGCGCTACAGCTCGCGTTTTAAGATCCGCTTTATTTTAAGATGTGGCTGCTGTAAAAAGCACAGGGGAAGAGAAAAAAACATCTTCTTAATCTTAAGGATAAATATTGTGTAACAGGCGCTTAACCTGAGGGGGAGCAAAGTAAATGTCTTTACAGGGGCAAAGGTAAGTTCGGAAAAGCAAGATAGACCCTGATTCAAGGTAAATGGAGAAGATAACATCTTCTGGGCAACTGGGAATTAATATATCCTTAGTGGATTTTAGAATGAATGTTATTTTTATGTCTTAAAGGGATATTCTGAGCAGAAGGATGCTCCTCCATAGGCTCGGTATTGTATGCACTTATAGCCTATTAGATGGCATGTTGCCCTGGGGTGAGCCCGGAGTCATTTTTCAATTAAGTGCAAAATCCGGAAAAAAAAATGTGGCTGTGAATTTTAAAAATATAACATGAAAGTATTCATGTTTGTAAAATTCTTCTTAACATGCAATATATAAAGAACACAGACTATTTACAGCTCCCTACAATTCTGAGAAATGGAAACATCTCCGATACATATGTATTTTAGCTTAGTAGGGGATTTTTACCATCAATGTCTGATGACAAAGAATGAAACTGACATCCCATCCACACATAGATGTTGAGTGAGGTCTACTTAGAGTATTGACTCCACCGCAGAGAGTAAAGTTATAAGCTGTGAATTTGGAACATCTGTGTCTGAGATAGAAAATTAGTTATTTTTTATCCGACCCCTCCGTAATCAACCATCCTTTTACCTATGGTGCTGCATTATATAGATTATTTATAGCAGCCCTCAAATTAGTTATATCGGGGCTCATTACTTACCCGGTCCTGTCGCAATCCAGCGGCGCGTTCTCCGTCGAGGATTCGGGTCTTCCGGCGATTCACTAAGGTAGCGCGCCCGATGTCCACCAGGTGTCGCTGCTGCACAGAGGTCCGCCAGAGTCCGCTGGAGTTCACCATCCTATCTTGGGCGCGTGTCAAGCGTCACTTTTTTTTAAAATACCGTGGTTTTTCCGAATCTGTTGGGTTTTCCGATGACCACGTCCCCCGATTTAGGTCGAATGCATGCCGGCGCTGATGTGCCACAATCCGATCGCGTGCGCTAAAAACCCGGGGCAATTCAGGGAAAAACGTCGCAAATCGGTAATATTCGGGAAACCCAACGAAAAATAGCGATTCGGGCCCCTAGTAAATGACCCCCATTATATTCAGCCCCTAAGGCACTACTTATAGAGGAGGTAAAAAGAAGGACCTGTAGGTCACCCACCTGACTCAAAGGAAACTTACCATCAGAAATTTACCTATCAACCATACTATGAGATTGTGGTGCTTTTGGTGTTTGGAGAGAGCTCAGCCAGCTGACACTCACCTTTTACTACCCTGGTCATTGCTGGCACCAATTAACCTGTTAAGTTCTGCTGGGTATTAGAAATTAGCTGTAAAATTGCAATATACTGCAATACAGTAGTATCAGACACTTCAGGTTTAAAATACCCTAGGTCAGTGATGGCGAACCTTTTAGACACAGAGTGCCCAAACTACAACCAAAACCTACTTTTATGTCGCAAAGTGCCAAGATGACAATTTAAGCAGTAACCTATTGATCCCAACTGTATCATAAGTCTTAATCGTATTGGCGTCCTGAGGACACCTATACAATAGAAAGAAAATTTGGATTGTACCCTGAAGAGGAAAAATCAAGGGACCCATAGCAGGAGCTCCAACCATAATCCATCTCTATCCACACCTTCTCGCTTCTTGTGTAGTCCTTGCAGCCAAGAAGGTGTTACCAAGAATAGTTTTGGACCGCAGGAGGAAACCTTGAGTCATGTCTAGAAAATTTTGTGCTGGGGTGAAGGTCAGGGTGCCCACAGAAAGGGCTTTGAGTGCCACCTCTGGCACCCGTGCCATAGGTTCGCCACCACTGCCCTAGGTGATCTGAAATAATCAGTAGAAAATATTTCTAAAAAAATAAAAAAAAGAGTAAAACCAATCCTCCTTTTCCTAGAACACATATAAAAATAAATAATTTGTAAAAATCGGAAAAATGTTAGGTATCGCCATGTTCCAAACTGAAAAAATAAAAATATAAAAAGAGTATTCCTGACCATGGACACCATGGACCATGCACAACAGAAAATAGCACCGAATTACCTCTTTGTCGCCATTTTTCCATCCATAAATATTTGAATATTTGATCATATAGGTCCCAAAATGATATAAATAAAAAAGTAAGCTTGTACCACAAGAAATGACTCCTTAGATAGGTCCATACACCAAAGTGTTAAAAAGTTATTGCCCTCAAAATTTGGCAAAATGGCAATATTTTTTGTACAAAAGATTTTCATTTTAATAAAACCTATATAAAATATTTGGTGTCCATATAATCATACTGACCCAAAGCTTTTTTTCCAGCTTTCCAGTTCATTGACTATAATATTAAATTATGCCACTAAAATGTTCAATTTGTCCTGTAGTTAACAAGCCCTCACACATCTCTGTAAATGAAGAAATAAAATAGTTATAGCTTTTGGAATAAGGGGAGTAAAAAACAGAAACTCAAAAACAAAATAAGGCCTTAGTTCTCAAAAAATTAAGGTAGATCTGATGGTTGGATCCTATTAACCTACTAAACCAAATAATGTTTTAGCTAAGCTAACCATTATCTAGCTAATATGTAAATTTTCCGGGGAGGCTACTGGGACATGCAGTAGCCTCTCTAGATAGTAGGAGCAAAAGCTACTCCTTGCCCCAGTAGGCTCTGCAATCCCTCCCTACCTGCGTGTCCTCGGTGCGGTCCTGCTACTGCCATTCACCACTTTATGTGCAATAAACGAAAAAGGAGAAATGGGGCTAAAGGTGGGCGCTAAACTAGCCTTAAAAAGGTGGAGTGTCTACACCAGAAATGCCAAGATATAACTGACTCGACTCACACCAAAAGGCAAGGACGTTTTTATTGAGGATAAAAAAGCACTTACAGATTTCTATGGTACAAATAAAATCAGACCTTAATGTCCAGAGTGACGCGTTTCGGGAGTAATCCCTTCATCTGACTGATATAATGTAATATAATGCCTCCCTTAGTGGTCTCACACAGTGCAATGTCTGTTTAGTGCCTCCAGATTATTTAGTGCCCTCTTATTTCCCTCACATGACATTATGCTCCTTCAGCAGCCTATTGTAGAATGCTATCTTTTACACCCTGCTCTGTGTGCATGTGTCTCCGTCTCCACATGCATTGCCTTCCCCTCCTCCACACCATCCCCCTTTCCTGCCTGCTCAATGCACATGATAGGAAGTGAGGAGGGGTAGGGGAGCTCGATGAGTGAGGAGGAGAGGAGACTGACACAGGCACACACGGGCTGCAGCTGCCCCTCCTCGAGGTAATGTGAAATAAAGTTTTATAAAGTACTGAAATAATTCAGAATGCTGACAAATGCATTTTTAAAATCAGGACAGACCAGGCTATTGGAACCTGTCACCAGCTAAAAATGAGATTCCTTATTAAAGTCTCCCTTTAACTGTAATATTTCATCACTGGTATTCCCAAAATAACATATATTGCCCCTCAGTGTAATGACCCATGAGTGGCCCTATCGCACAAATACACGCCCTCCCCCCCCCCTTGTAGTATTATGGTCAGTAATAGAGAAAAATACCCTCTTCAGTATATTTACTCTACAGTATCATACCCTCCCTCTCCCACTATAAATAAGTGAAATAGAAAAGAGGGTGTCCAATTTTTTGGACCCCCCCCAAGACTAAATGGCTTCCAAAAGAGACCAGCTACATATTATGGTGTCCACATAATCTTTGAGTATACACTGTAATGTATGAAGAAGAATAGCTGGACTCCAAAAAAAAACCCTACAGCATAGCCATGATCAGAGATCGCTTGGTAACTCATGGTGGATTCATCTTCTGACATCCATCAGCTTAAAGAGAACCCGTCAGGCAAAATAAACCCCCTAAACTAAATATATTTTCATAAACTGCCATTAGAAAGCATTGCCTCTATCCTTTCATTGTCCCTCTACATGCCTGTAACCCTAAGCAATGAGGTCCTAAATGTGTATGCAAATAACCTGTGAAATGTCCAATGAGTCATTAGCATATTCAAGCTGTCCAGCTTATTCATGAGTGGGAGGCACAGTCAAACCCCCCAGTGCTTGACTGACAGCCTGTATAATGATGTGCTTCCTGGTGCTGGCGCCCCCTGCAGCCTGTGTGTGTATAGGAGAGATACAACAGCTCCAGGCAGACATGTTATAGCAGAACATGTCAGGTACATGTGTAGCTGATGTCTGTGTCTCACACATGTGTATAGGAGGGAGAGCATGTCAGCAGATAAAGCACATACACCAGCAATGCTTTACTATACATTACACACAGACATGAGCAGGGGGAGGAGAGGGAGGGGGAACAGGGGTGACATCACTGCCTCTGACCATGTGACCAGCCTCATTTACATGATAAAAAATAGATGATTTTATAATGATTAATGTATGAATTTACTAGATAAAGGCTGGGATGGGATCCTTGTGAGCTGCTCCAACAGGTAGTAGTGGCAGGACTAGTGGCAGAGACCTGATGACAGGTGTCCTTTAAGGGCTTGTCTAGAGTCATAACTTGAGGTTGACACTGGGGCAGTTTCCTAGGTGCTAAGCTATTATATACGGAGATAGGATAGGAATCATGATCTGAGAATTGAAGTCTGGCCACATATCTGGGCTCATGTGCAAGGAAGAGCGACAAGGAACATAGACGTCCATAGACCGGAGAGTGTGGAGAGTGGCTCCACTTTGGGACGTCTTCTATCTATTTAATTGTTCTTTCCACAACATTGTGTAGTTTATTGTGGCACAGACCACAGGTTTTTTTTCCAGATTTTTAACAGATTTACTCAGAGGGTTTTGTTGCTTTTAAAAATGTTGAACGCACAATGATGCAAACAGCAGGCGATGAACCAATAGTAGAAATATTATTTTTCCACCGCCTGGTGTTTCACGATGGAATGACCTTTCGAGGATCCACGTTCTGCCCTCTGCAGTGAGTCGGCTTTTTTACTTCTCCATTTTTCAGTGTTTTGCATTCCCGGCTTCATTTTCTTCCCAGTTTTATTCAGTACATAGAGCATTTCGAGGGACTCAGATCTGATGAAACGACATTTGCATTTGATACATGTAGGACTTTGAGTTTAATATATGCAGAAGAATTTGCATCTGAATATTAAAGCGGGGTATTAAATTAGAGTGAATTGTGTATTTGATTTTACACGAATGTTTACATGCAGATCTGCAGTCACCAGTGGCTGAATGAATATAAAGGGAAGATTCATCTTGCGAAATGTAACTTATAGTGTTACGCTTCAATTAATCATTGGATTGTCACGTAAAGATATCTGGTGCATTCAGAGCAGACTTATTATGATACCTTATTTCTCATAAACCTCTACTAGCGCATATGAATGCATAAAACCCATATTGATTATTAGTGGATTCCGACCTCGTAATAACAACAGCATTACAAGCTCTGTTATGTTACCTGCTGCAGCAGCACCCACCTGTTCAGGAGTGCCCACAACACACATTAAAGGGAACCCGTCACCAGGAATGTCATTTTTTAGCTGGTGACAAGTTCCAATAGCCTATACGATGCTGATTTTAAATATTGCCTTTGTCAGCTTTCTGCATCATTTCAGTCGTTTATAATGGTTTATTTTACATTACCTGGCTCCCTGAAAGAAGTATGTGGTGAGTCCTGGGGTAATGGCGGCTGTAGCCTGCATGTGCCTGTGATAGAAAGTGGGGAGGGGGGAGAAAGCTGGATAAATGTGGAGGAGACTGACACAGGCACGCACGGGCTGCAGCTGCCCCTCCCTGGGGACTCACCACACAGTGCTGGCAGGGAGCCAGGTAATGTGAGTTAAATTTATATAAGTACTAAAATGATTAAGACTAGGCAATTGGAACCTATCACCAACTGGTAATGACATTCTTGGTGATAGGTTCCCTTTAACTGCTCTGCTCCCTCACCTCATGTCTCTATCTTCCCTCCCATATAGATTGTGAGCCCTCATGGGCAGGGTCCTCCTTCTGCTTGTTCCAGATCTCTGTAATTTTTGTTTATTGTACTTGCAATTGTTTTTGTCTTAATGTAATGTATGTGAACCCCTTATTGATTGTACAGCACCATGAAATTAATGGTGGTCTATAAAAAAAAAAAAGCCACCATCCTGTTCACCGCCATGCTCCATCTTTTCTGTTTGCTGCCTTCTCATTTTCTTTGACTTGTTGTTTCGAAACTGATGGATTTTCACCTGCCCTGAAATCTGGCCTGTGTGTAACTACCCCCATCCTGATCCCCTTTAATCTATATATTAAAGAGAACCCGTCATGCAAAATAACCCCCCTAAACTAAATATATTTTCATAAACTGCCATTAGAGAGCATTGCCTCTATCCCTTCATTGTCCCCCTACATGCCTGTAAACCTAAGCAATGAGGTCCTAAAACTGTATGCAAATGACCTGTGAAATGTCCAATGAAGCATTAGCATATTCAAGCTGTCCATCTTATTAATGAGTGGGAGGTACAGCCACACCCCCAGTGCTTGACTGACAGCCTGTATAATGATGTGAGGCTGTATAATGATGTGCTTCCTGGTGCTGGTGGCCACACCCCCTGCAGCCTGTGTGTGCATGTGTGTGTATATAGGAGAGATACAGCAGCTCCAGGCAGCCATGTTACAACAGAACATGTCAGATTCATGTGTAGCTGATGTCTGTGTCTCACAAATGTATATTAGGAGGATGCAGCATGTCAGCAGATGCAGCACACACACCAGCAATGCTTTACTATACATTACACACAGACATGAGCAGGGGGGGGGGAGAGGGGGGGTAACAGCGGTTACATCACTGCCTCTGACCATGTGACCAGCCTCATTTACATGATAAAGAATAGATGATTTTACAATGAATAATGTATGAAATAACTAGATAAAGGCTGGGATGGGATCCTTGTGAGCTGCTCCAACAGGTAGTAGTGACAGGACAAGTGACACAGACCTGATGACAGGTGTCCTTTAAAGGAACACACCAGTCAAAGCGAATTCATTGAATAATACATGGTGCGGGGCCTGAAGGGAAGAATACTCATTTTCATTGTATTCCTAGAACCTTGCTAGAACCTGGAGTCCTGCTCCTCCCTTCAGGCCCAGCACGAGGTGTAATTCAATGAATCAGCTGTGACTAGAATGTTCCTTTAAGATACACTGGTGGGAGACGTAGCTGCAGACATTAAGAACAGTCAATTTACAATTGCTAAGCCAATAACCTTTGCAGAGTGTCCATACAGTTACAGAAACACAGGAGAAATCTTATGTTCCTCATTGTCCCTACACCTTGGTTCCCTGACAGTGTTATACTGCTGCTACCACTCTTCCCCAAATACTGTAAGGCTATGTTCACACTTGCGCACCAGGTGCTCATTATCACATGTGTTTCACTGGAATCGCATATGAGATCAAACGGAGGCCCACCATAGTTCCACGTGTGAACGTGCCACAAGAAATGTGCCCCACACATTACCCCAATAACATGCCCCACACATCCTCTAAGTAATGTCCCCCACATAATCCCCCAGTAATGTCTCCACACACAGTCCCCAATAATGTGCCCCATGCAGCCCCGCGGTAATGTCCTCACACAGCCCCCCAGTAATGTGCTCACACAGCCCCCCCAGTAATGTGCTCACACAGCCCCCTTGTAATGTCCTCCACCCAGCTACCCCAGTAATGCCCCCCATACACCCCCCAAAATGTCCCTGATACAGCCTCCCCAGTAATGTGCCCCACACTGATCCCAGTAATGTCCCCCGCACAGCCCCCCATTATTGTCCCCCACACAGTCCCCAGTAATATCCCCCTCATAGCCCCCAAGTAATGGCATCCACACATCTACCCAGTAATGTGCCCTACCATCCACCCTCAGTAATCTGCCCACACACACACCCATCAATGTGCCCACACAGCCCTCCAATATTGTTCCCACACAACCCCTAAGTAATTTCCTTCACACAACCCACCAGTAATGTCCTTACACAGCCCCCAGTAATGTCCCCCACACAGCCCAACAGTAATGTCCCCCACACAACCCTCCAGTAATGTCCCCCACATAACCCTCCAGTAATGTCCCCACACACAGCCCCCCAGTAATGTCCCCCACATAACCCTCCAGTAATGTCCCCACACACAGTTCCTTAGAAATATCCCTACATAGTCCTCCTGTAATGTCCCTCACACAGCCCTCCAGTAATACCCCTCACACAGCCCCCCACACATCCCTCAGTAATGTTCCTCACACATCCTCCCAGTAATGTCCCTCACACAGTCCCCCAATAATGTCGCTCACACAGTCCCAAGTAACGTCCCTCACACAGTCTGCCGGTAATGTTCTCCACACATCCCCCCAGTAATGTACCTCACACAGCCCCCCAGTAAAATCCCTCACACAGCCCCTCAGTAATGTGCTGGGGCAGCACAGAGTAATATCCTCCCGGATGCTTCAGGTCCTGCAGGGTAAAGAAATGCACACGTTCTCATCACGATCTGTGTCCTGAGGACACGGACTGTGATGAGAGAGAAGAGGAATGTTCAGGCAGTGGGACAAATGTACTTAGCGAAGTCCCTGGTGAGCGGGTATTTAAATCTAACCTCTAACTGGCCTCTAACCTCTGATTTGTTACCCGGAATTATCTTTTGTCTGGTGTTTTGATTTATTCTCTCTTTGTTGCCTTCCTTAAAGATTTAATGATTGTGTGTTCCCGTGAAATGTATGTGTGTGACAGGCTAAAAGGGGTTGTCCCACTAAAGAGACATACCCTATATACACAGAAATCCCATCCAACTGCGACACCTAGTAATAAGGAGAGTAAGGTGGGGGGCATTCTAGTAAAAGAGCTGGTTTCCCTGTGTTACCAGAGCTCCACCCAAATTTTTCCAGCCTTCATTAGATGTTGGACCCACATGCTTCATAAACTAAGGGTATTTAGGAAGAGGATGGCTCAGGGGGAGTGCATAAATTAAAAACCGGGGAAGCAGAGAGGGGGTAACTGTTTTTATCGGGTTTTATTGCATGTTTAATACTCAAATATTATCTTTGTGAAAGTGCTTGAAGCACTCAGGCAGACAACACCCGAGCGCCTTCAGCACTTTCACAAAGATAATATTTGGGTATTAAAGATGCAATAAAACTTGTTTAAAAAGTCCCCCCCCCCCCCCGTCCCCTACATGAAATGAGCAATCTAATTAAGACATTCTACCACCAGTAATCTGGTGATAGATGTCCTTTAAGTCTTTAGTTTTCTCCATTGCTGAGGTCTTAAAGGGGTTTTCCCATCAAAGAAAATTCTCACATCTCAATCCCCTAGTGATATTAACACAATAAAGATCATTTTAACCCCTTACTTTACAATGTTAATCAGTGTTATTGCTGTTTTAGTTCCTATCACTCAGTGATGGTCGGTTTAGGATTCCAGGGTGTGGGAGGACTCTCTAAGCAGACACATTATCCATCTAGTTCTTTGGGATGACAATGTGGTTACATTATCAGGGTACAAGGTGTATATACACTTTCATCTGGCTTCTGGCATTGTACTAACACACTGATACATAGAAGGAGAGATGAGACAGATCAGAGATGCATAACTTGCATGAGATTACACAGAGGCAGACAGACAGAGGCTGACAGACTTTTACACTGTTACACTGTGAGCTCTGCTACATCTCACAGATATGTGCCTGCTTCCCCTTCCCCCGGATCACTTATTTCCTTGTAGCTGGTAGTTTTCAGCCTCTCTCTCTACTCACAATCTCCTAGCTACAGCCACACAGCAGAGACAGACATAAATCTCAGCTCCATGATCTCATCCAAGATGGCGCCCGACCCTAAGTCAGAAGTCACAGGGTCATGTCTAGGGGTAACTGAAATTGTGTACAGCAGGACTGATAGAGACAGGTTGGACTTATATCTGTGAAAGGCTGTATTTTTGTTAATAACAGTGAATTAGAGAATGGGGCAGATTTACTTACTCGGGGCAATACAGGGAAAATCGGCGCAAATCGGAAATTTTCGGGTAACACGTCGGGAAAACGCAAATTGGGCCCTTAGTAAATGACCCCCAATGTGTTATTTTGTTATCCTGAGTACATACATATAAGAAACTTGTCTTCGTGGGAATACCGCTTTAAGAGTCAAACCCCCAGCATACAGTAAATCCTGTTTACTACTATTTTGCCATGTGAAATGACTTTGTTTTTATTCCTTCTTAGTGACAAAGTTAACATATTTTGAAAATTAAATTTGTTAAAGTCGAGCAAGCAAAAAGAAAACATATAAAACTACATATAAACCGCAGACATTTAATGCTCAGCAGTTCCCTGATTATTACCTTATAAAATATTAAAATGTAAAAAAAAAGTGCATTTAGTACTTTAAGTACAGTATCCTAAATAAAATGCACACACTCGGCGAGCTAGCAGGCCTCGAACATTGAGCTCGCATTAGTCTACTCTGAATATTTCACACATTTTTCTCATTTTAATTTCTCCAGCTTATAAAACAGCTGAAGTAGTCCTTTCCTGGGAGACCGGCTCATTCGGCTAAATTAAAGAATGACTATTGTTTAAGCACCGAAAAGACCTCCGGAAAACTTTAGTGTCACCACATATGGTTATCCAATTAGGAAAGCAATTTGAGTCAGTGGATGTCTGCTCTATTCCTGCAGATAAACACTACTCATTATTATCATAATCAAAATCATATATTTATAATACATTAGCCTATACACAAAGGAGTATGCAAACGGCACCGGGTGACCTTTATGGACGTAGTCATTTATGCTTGTACAATAGAATGCCAGCTAAAAAAGTTATCAGCATGCTCATCATATTTATCCCATATAATTGCATTTCCCATTAATTATCTCTGTTCAGGCCTGATCACACTGAAAGGGTTTTGCGTGTTCCTATGTGGAGGTGACATAGAGGGCTTATTTACTAAGGGTCCCATGGCCGCATTTCTGTTGGGTTTTCCAACGTTTTCAGGGATCGCACTGCCGGGACAGGTATGTAGAAGGCGATTGTGTCGCAATCGCTCCGGCTTTCATGTGACACAAATTGGGGGGCTGGCCGCCAGACGGGTTTGGGCAAACCGCAGGATTTAACTTGAAAATTGTGTCGCAAGCCAAGCACTTACATGCACCAGGAGGAAGATAGTGAACTCCGGCGGACTGGGGAAGTGACACGTGCAGAATATCAGGCACATGATCTTAGTGAATCGCGCCAGACTGCCTGATCATCAGACACTCCGGACCTGGTGAATTCAAGCTACCGGGTAAGTAAATGTGCCCCATAGTACCTATGCATGCATTAGGAAATCAGTGTCACAGCAGGAGAGGACCACTTAGTGATGCTCTACTTGGGACGTCATGAAGTCAGACATAAATACATACAGTAACTGATGGAGCTCTTCTTTTTTCCTTTTAATGTGTTAATATTGTGTTACCTCCCTTGTAGTCAATGTTTCCCAAATCAAGTTATCAAAATAGTGGCTCTTCCCGTTTTCCATCGGTAATCATAACAGGATATATTTCGGTAAACACCCTGTAACTTCTGTCTCAGTACTCTATCAGTTTGTAGGATGCGGATGAGGAGGCGCTGATAGTACCTTTGTGCTTATTGGAACAATTGCAGTGAGAACAGGGGTTTGCTGGCTATGCTGTTTGGATTGATTAGTACCTCACCCATTACTTTCACTGCAGTATTAGCTCTGGTTCTTAGTTAAGTCGAAGTGATTGACAATTTCTCACACTTATCATCTGCCCCTTGTTTTGTTTAGAGTTCTGGCCCAATTATCGGGCTTTGAAATCAAAAGAGTTCAACCTACCTTTTATAGGGTGTAGGCACCATACCTGACCTTGTCTCTTGTCCAGACTACTCTACCATTTTTGTGATTTTGTACTTTGTTTGTTCTCTTGTTGTGACCCGGCTCAGGTAACTGTTCTTGTTTGTTTGTTCTGTTTTGTTTTGTCTTGCAACACCTCCCTCTATAGTCACTGTAGTGGCTCTTGCCTCTCACAAGTGAGCACATGAGTATCCATGCTTCTTTCATCACAACAATGACTACAGTTCCAATTCACCACTTTAATACAAGGCTTAGCTTGGCTGTCCCTTTTTTCTACTCACTTTTATTATAAATGAGTTTCCATTCTGTTCTAAGTGGATTTAGAATTGCCTACTTTTCATTCCCTCAGCCTGCTTTTTTCTCCTATACATTTTCTCAGTGGACTGAGCAATGTATTTCCAGCTAGATTGGCCTCACATGTGGTTATAGAACAACATGCTCCCATCTTGTACCAATAGGGCAGTTTTATGAAATTGCCTAAATAAAAAAAAAAGTCTTTGTCACCCAACCAACCAATCACAGCTCAGAAATTATTTTACCATAGAAGTTCAAGTAATAAAGCCTGAGCTCTATTAGGATACAGTCATTAGGGCACATTTACTTACCCCTCCGAGTTGCAATCTCGATCCGGACTCTCGGACGATGATGCACTGTACACGATGATCAATGTAGAAGCTGCGCCCGACATCCACCGGATGCTCCCCGCTCAGGTCCACCGTAGTTCACCTTCTTTTTCCCGGTGTATATAAGTGCTTGGCTTGCGACACAAATTTAAGTGTTAAATTTCGTGCTCAGTCCGAATCCGTCGGATCGTCCACCAGCCCGCCCCCCGATTTGTGTCACATGAAAGCTGGTGCCATTGTGACACAGTATGATCGCGTGCGACACAATCCCCAGTGCGATCCCCGGAAAGTCAGGAAACCTAACTAAAATGAGGCTGCGGGACCGCATTAACAGCTGTCGGAAAATGAAAGCTGAGCTCTGATTGTTTGCGACAGGCAACTAGAACAGTTCTGCCCTCAGATACTTCTGATAAATCTTGTCTACATGTGTGTCTCTAATCACCAAGCTACTTGCCTTTCTACTGTAACCATCTTGTTAGCCATCTGCTGCATGTTTTAATCAATCTTTTGCTTTCCTTATGTGAGGTCAAGTAACTTAACCTCTTACAATAATCTCCTAACACAGGTTTATAGAGTAACTAACAAAGCCTTTTTTACACATCAGAAATGAATAGTGCAAGACCTAATAGTAGACTTTGTAATATACTTCATTTTTTTTCAGCAGCTTCTCTGTGCCTTTATTCTGTTCCTTTCAGTGTATTGGAAAGGCTTCAGTGGTTCGTGCACTTCAAAGTGATAAGGAGGCTAATGAGTAACTTTTTCCATAACTAGAGCATATGCCCTTCATGATTCTCTCTGAGGAGATTAGATAATCTGGGGACTATCTGTAAAAGTCAACTTATTAGGCTCTTTATCAGGTTCCTTTATTTCTGCTTAAATAAGGAAGAAAGGCAGGGGAAAAAGAAGAACACATGGACAGATTTCTCTAAAAAAGAATAATACAAAATTTGCTATTATCATCATTACTATTCATTAATAAAATGGAAGGTTACACTTCAATTGCTTTAGTTAAAGACATCACAGTTTTCCGAAGTTGTTAAGACTAAGACACGGTGCGTGGAAATGCGGTGATCTTTTTTATGTTTTATTGTCTGCACATGCTTTTAACTCAATAAAGCGCTCAATTTGGAGAGTGTGTCAGGGAGTGCTTGATTTGTGCTCTATTTTCATACTGCTTGCGTCTTCCTATCCTGATACATTGGGGGTCATTTACTAAAGGCCAGATTCGCGTTTTCCCGACGTGTTACCCGAATATTTCTGATTTGTGCCGATTTTCCCTGAATTGCCCTGGGATTTTGGCGCACACGATCGGATTGTGGCGCATCGGCGCTGGCATGCACCTGACGGAAATCGGGGGCCGTGGCCGAACGAAAACATGACGGATCCGGAAAGCCCACCGCATTTAAAAAAAAAAAAAGTGTCGCTGGACTCGCGCTTACCTTCACCAGGAATAGGCAGGTGAACTTCAGTACATTCCGGCGGGTTTCGGCGGACTTCAGCGCAGCAGAGCCACCTGGTGGACGTCGGAGGAACTGCCTTAGTGAATCCTGGCCAGACCCGAATCCACCGCAGAGAACGCACCACTGGATCGCGAATGGACTGGGTAAGTAAATCTGCCCCATAGCCTGGTATATCTATCATACCTTCTTATATATTATATTCAGTTATTAGTGAAGTAGGAGGGCACATCGGTGACAACAGCTCAGATGAATTAGGACAGCATGTTTGTAATTGTCCAACCTAAAGCATGTGATCAGTCACATGCTTGGGACATCACTCAAGGCCCTTTGCCAGAATCAGGACAGCATGATTCTAATTGGCAGACCTGAAGATTGTGGTGAGCCACAGACTTGTGACATTGGCAAATGGAGAGTAGCCACAAGGTTTAACATCAGCTAAACGCCTGCAGATAGTTAAAGAGGACCTGTCACCACCTCAGACTTCCCAAACTGAACATACCGGCATGTAGGCACTAGTATCATGATTCTGGGGCACTTGGAATTTTCGTTCTAGCCCCCTCCGTTCCCGAGATATGCCCCCCGTGATCTGACCATTCCGAGGTCTGTATCGTCAGTCGCTTGTCCCTGGCAGCACATGGAATAAAGCGTGATCTTGCGAGATCTCGCGAGATCACACTGTGTTCCGTGTGCTGCCAGGGACAAGCGGCTGCGCGCACTCGGCACTGCAGACACATGATGCCGGGAGCGCGCAGCCGCTGCTCAGCACGCCCTCACCCTTAGCTGAGTCTCTTAGCTGACACCATCCGACGCTGATTGGATGGTGTCAGAATATTTTAGCATACTCACACCCCCCCACCAGTGCTGCAGCTCCTCCTTTCTGACGATACAGACCTTGGAATCGTCAGATCACGGGGGGGCATATCTCGGGAACGGAGGTGGCTAGAACGAAAATTCCAAGTGCCCCAGAATCATGATACTAGCGCCTACATGCCGGTATGTTCAGTTTGGGAAGTCTGGAGTGGTGACAGGTCCTCTTTAATTACAGTAAGTTAGAGAATTGCTTATTTTTGCTTAGTGTAGAGTTAGGAAAAAACCTTTATACTTTACTTTTTTTTTACGTTAAGTAGCATGCAAGTGAATCTATTCAAAGTCTTTTCCAATTGTAAGATCTTAGTGCACCAGATACTAGATAGTTACAGTCCACTTATAATCCCCTATAAGACACAGGTTTACAGAAAGCTCTAGTTACTACAGGTACAATCCTTGACCTTATGAAACCTACTTAGTTGGTAGTTAATTTATGTGCTACCTGTGCTTGATCACATGACTACAAAATTTGATGTATGTGGCAGGGTGCTGCGCAGCTCTTATTTGTACACCAAACCCTGCCAGTTGTAGAAATAGACGCAGCCGGTGACCGATCACATGTGAAAAGTCGTGGCTGCAGAGAGTGCGCAGGCGCGGGTAAAGTGGCGTTCCGCCGGGGTGGCCGTACCCTCCGCTTGGCTGACCATGCCCCCTGCCCCTTCACGTCCCTTTGCGCCCCAAATTAATTGCAAGTGCTAGCAATAAGCTAGCATTTGCTAAAATTTTGGGCTTCTACACCACAGACATGGCGCAGAGGACCAGGTAGATATGCCCCACTATGTACAAGCTGCTCAGCTCATGACATTGAGCCAGATTTATCAACAGTGATGCCAACTGCACTACCTGCAGTTGGCTTCCCTATTGTGTAAGGTGCACCAGAATTTTGAATGCTGGAGCGCAGTCTTCAATAATCTGGGCACCCTGCATGCTCCAAATGTGATTAAACTGCACAGAACTGGAGCAGACACTTCATAAATACATGTGCAAGCAGTTTGCACTTTCTTTTCAGTGCCAACTCAGACAGAAAACTGGTACAGCCAGTTGTGTACAATCTGCTCAAGTCCCCCTGCTCTATAACAAGCTGTCTGCAGAACACTCTGTACAGTCTTCTAAGTTCTCCTGCTCTATTGCACAGTGCCTGCAGATAGGATACTGTGTGCAATCTTTTCAGCACCAAATACTCCATAACATAGAGCTTTCAAATAGGACAGTATGTACAGTATAATCTGCTCAGTTCATCCTGTTCTATAACATGCTGCTTGCAGATAGGACACTATTTACAATCTGTACAGCTCCCCTCTAGTATCCGTCCTGTAGTTAAAACACTATGAGCAATATGTTTAGTTCCTCCTGCTATATGACATCCTCCTTGCAGATAGTATGTACAGTATATTTCATCTGCTCAGCTCCTTCCCTATAATATGTTGCCTGCAGATAGGACACTATCTATCAGTCTATTTATCTATCTATCTCAGTCTATTAAGCAACTTCTGCTCTATAACATCCTGCTTACAGTAAATTGTTTTATTCATGGTGACTTAAAAGGTAAAAAGTTATATGTAAATGGTAGAAACTGTAAAGGACACCAAAGCAACATGGCTGATCCTGAAGTTTATTGTATTGATACAAATTGACTAAATGGATCAATCCTTTTAAATCGACCTCCATGGAATCAAATATTTACCCATTCAGTTACAACATTAAGAGAAAACAAGATCTTCCTGTACAAACTGCGTTCGTCCTCTGATATCTGTGTGGGAGATATTGAGCTTTCTTGGTTCCATACGTGCCGAATGAGAAATTACCTTAGTAAATCCCTAATATTAGTAATCCGCCTGCATGTGCATGCTTATTTATACAAGAAATTTATAGTTGTGAGATATGTTCGCAGTAATAAATATCAAAAGCGCAAATAAAATGTTGGCTTATGGGAAAAATCATAGAAAAATAAATAAATCCCATTCTTTGTCTAACATTTATTATGTGGATTTGTAAATCTAATATCTGATAGAAATTGTGAAATGTCATGTGTTTAATGATTAGTAGTAAAAATAAATTCCAGACATGTGAATTTGCAAACTGTACTGTGGTCCTAGTATAGATTTATCATTGTTCTCAAAAAATAAAGAAGACTTAAACAACATCAACAACTGGTTGTGAATCAATTTCTCCTGCTGTTGTGCAAATGAAATTGACAATAGGTAGAAGGGACATGCATTTAGCAATATAAGGGAATGGTTCCATAGGTGGTGACCACAGTCCATTTCTCTGATCTCATTCCCCCCTAAAGGTAGCATGAGAAGGTATCTGAAACCCCCAGGAATTGCTCATGTAGTGCCGCTCATCCAGAATGGCACATATTTGGTAGCTGTGGCAGGAAGGTTATCTGTGTCTGTCAGAACAGTGTTCAGACCATGGAGCATATACCTGGAGACAGACCAGGAGATGTAGAGAGGGCCGCAGGAAGGTAACAACCCAGTAGCAGGACCACTTCCTTTTTTCTTTGTGAAAGGATGAACTGAAGAAGTAGAGACATCCAAAATGCCACTTATATCCATATGTCTTCCCAAACTGTCAGCAACAGACTCCATGAGATTGGTATGAGGACCCGGTGTTGGTGAGAACTCTAAGATTGGCAGATTCAACATTTGCAAGTTCACACAGGGAATATGTGACAGACATGACAGTTCTCCATGTGCAAGCCATAGGTACTCTGACTGTTATTTGGTACCAGGAGAAGATCCTCAGAACCATTGTGAGACCATAGGCAGATGTGGCTGTTGTGTCCACAACTCATGTGTCATAAAATAAATAATTTCATGGTGAGGACTACCCATTACCCCATCCTGAATGCAATCGAGTTCACCTGAGACATCGGGGCTTATTTACATCGGGTCACGCTACTCACTTTCGTCGGACTGTTCGCCATGTGCGGCAGGTGTCTGTGCTGGGTTTGTGTCGCACGTGATCGGATTTTGGTGCAGCTGTGCTGGCTTTCATACGACAGAAATAGGGGGCGTGCTATTGGACAATGCAACTGATTCAGACTGAGCGCAGGATTTAACTTTTAAATTGTGCACTTACATGCACCACGAGAAGAAGGGGAACTCTGTCGGACCTGAGCCGGGACACATGCAGGATAACGGGAGCACGATCTTAGTTAATCCCGGCACAGATCATTATCGTTGGACAATGCACTTTCTGTGACCTCCAAGGAATGGGTAAGTTAAAGTGCCCCATTATGTCTCGTTCCATCCCTTCATGTCACCTTGCACCACAGACTGTCCAGGAGTTGTCTGATGCATTTATCCAGGTCTTAGAGTAGATACCTTAGGACAGTGATGGCGAACCTTTTAGCGGCCGAGTGCCCAAACTGCAAGCCAAGACCCTGCTTATTTATCGCAAGGTGCCAACCAAAAATGAAAGCAGTAACTTATTGTTTCCTGTTCCTCAACAACATTCGATCATATTTGCCTCCTGAGGACAAGCTGGAAAATTTGCATCCAGTGTCCCTCTGTACAAAGAGAATCATGGGGCCAGCAGGAGGCCTCCAAAGATAATTCGTCCCTTCTCCATCTTCCTACATTCCCAAATAGCGAAGTAAGTATCACTTTAATATATGCCTGAAAGCAGCATCTTTTAAGTTGCTTGGAACTACAGGAAGATTCTTCGAGTCCTGTCTGGTGTGCTGGGGTGATGGCCCAGGTGCCCACAAAAAGGGCTCTGAGTGCTATAGGTTCGCCACCACTGCCTTAGGAGAACATCTACTTCCTCCTCAGGAACATGCCCAGGCATGGTATTGAGGTCATACAGGAACGTGGAGGCCACATAGACTACACTGCTCAGCCTCATTTCCTTGTCTTTTGGCATTTCCACTGAAGTTGTATCAGCCTGAAATTTAGATTTTGAATATCCTTCCAAATCCAGACCAAGAACATTGTTATGTTTTATAGTTCTCAATGCATACCACTATGTAATGAATAAAGAATTGCATTCAGATCTGTGATATTTTAGTTTTTCTTTATTTTTTGAGCAGTGTATTTGAGTGAAGAACTGGTGTGAAAGCCATTGACGTAATTGATGTAGTAAAGCTGATGCTGTATACGTTGTATTATTGCTGATTCTCAATACGACTAACAAGATCATTACTATACACTCTCCTTCACATGACACTCAAAAATAGACACTGGCCATATGCCTCCTACAGCAGTGCCTCACAAAACGAAGCTGCATTTATATTCCAGGATTGTGACTGCATTTAGAGCACTTTGTTGCACTGGTGTGTGAGGTTTCTTAACAAAAGAAAAGGCAGCTCCTCCTCTATGCCATAAGTGAGTGATATAGCAGGTTTATGTTTACTACAGCATTTACTCAATAAAGAGATCTCTCACACACCAGTAAAAAGCATGCTTCAAGTCCAGTTACAATCCTGGCATTCTTTCAAAAATGTTTAAAAAAAAATAGGAGCCCAGTCCAAAAAAATATTTTTTCCTCCTGTACTGAAAAAATATATGTATTATGAAAACAGTGTATCATGAAACATTTCCAACAAGGCAGCTAAGCTACAACAGCTTCCATGTAGGTAGATACTGCTATATTATTATTATTATTATTATTATTATACTGCTATAATATCGTTACATCCAGTGAATTGCATGAGAATGGAGGAAGAGGAGAAGACTGCATCGCATGCAGCTGCATATTTCTCTGTAGCCTTAATTACATGTCCCTACACGGGACATGTACCAGATGTGCCCTCTTACCATAGGAGATTCTTATACTTGAATGATCTCCTGGGGTGAGGGGGCACATCTGGTAGCTTGCATCACAATTCTTAGTGCACAGAGTGAGGTTCAATGATTTACAACTTGTGATACGGCAAAGGAGATTAAAGTGTTGTAGAGGGACTTTCGGGTCTCCCTGACTTATGCCCCCAACCCTAATGGTGGTGATGGAGAAGTAACAGTGCTTTGCTATCCAGTATATAATGCCAGTATTTAGCAGTCCACTTTATGAGACTTGTTCATCTTTCGATATTATAAATCCTTTTCTATGATGCATTAGGGGATTTTGATAAGTGCATAGCAAGTATTCAGCCTTCACAAAAGTGAAGTTCTCTGAAAGGCGTCATACTCAAACGATAGGGGTTATTATATCAGTGTATGGAACAAGTTATAGTCAAAATAAGTGAGAGCAGGGTCAAGTTTAGGCAGCAGCTGTGACTGGGTGCTTATGTTTCTGCCCTGTCCTCAAATTCCCAGAAAATGAGCCGAATTTCATTTTTATGTTCTTTATTAGATTTCTCATTGTGTATTAGTAGTCTGCTTTTCAATACTCATAAAATGAAGTTATTTTAGTGTACAATGGTGCTGCTAGCTCCAGATTTATTTTTTTATTCAAAAGTTTTTTTTTTTTCAAAAAAAGATTCAGAGTGCATAAAAGTCTTCAACAATGTGATCTTTCAAAATCAATGAGCAAAATGTCAGACATAAATTCGATACAGCAGTTGCAAAAAGCCTGGTTAAATAATGGTTAGCGGATATTAGTTATTGGTAAGAGAGGATGGGACAAAAAAATAACAAAAACCTAAATCGTTACCAGTGAATCAATGATGATTTATACATTGTGCCATATCCTCAAGTACAATGTTGTGACTGTCCCATTCCCACACACAATGTTAGACTGGGTTTTGTTAGGCCCACCAGAGAAAAAAAAATGGGGGCCCAATCTTTATTATCCCCCATGAAATATACTCTAGTAGCCTCCAAATTGTGGTGTTTTCACATGGACCTCTGGTGTTCAGTATTGGGTTGAGCCAGGGCCCACCGGAGGATCCTCTGGTACTCTGCTGGGCCAGTCCGACACTGCCCACACACCATAACTTTGATCCGATTTATATGTTTCCTGATCCCAGGACTTGAATCCCAATGTCAAACCCATCATCCAGCATTGGGGCCCAGTAGCCAGCAGTGGCCCTGGCCTGCTCTCCTATAAGGCCCTTTTCACACTGTACGGGTGGAGACTTATATCCAAGTTTGCGCCCGAATAAACATCGCCATAGATGGCTATAGCACCAGGTAACAGTATAGTGCCACACACATGTCACCCTGTACCATCTATGGGGAAAAGATAGAACATGCTCTAGCTTTATCTACATATGGCCGTGCGCCAATACCGCTATTGAGAGGCTAAGAGTGAGCAGCACTCACCACTCCTCCTCTCCAGCGCAAACCACCCAGGAGGAGGTTTGAGACTTTTGTTTCAATATCTGCTAGATGGAAAAAAGGATGCTAGGATGCATTGAACTTACTATATAGAGTATTTTGTAATGATCTATACTGTGTAGTACTGCATGGTGTGATTTAGATTCTGTTTATATGTACTGTTGACAGGATTTGTGAACATTGAGAAACATTTCCACAGCCATAGGTTTTATGGGAGAACATGTTTTGGAGGGAAAAATCAGCCTTGTTTACTACCAAAGCAGACAGCCAGACAGGTGATGTCTGAAAAGTTGTTTACCCTTTTAGAAACTTTCTATGTCACTGCCATAGAATACTATAGCAACTTAATAGAAGTCTATGGGAGATTGTTTTGTCATTGTTTGTGCTGAAGAAGAAGCTCAGACAGGGATACTCTGTGATAGACCCTGGGCTCCTAGCCTGTGACCATGGTACCAGCTTTCTGAGAAAGAGATGGACATCTATACTAGGTCTTTCCTCAGAGTTAACCCTTCATTGGCAAGGAAGGAGATTGGAGAAGTAAACTATGCTTTGTTTGTACTGTTTTATGCTTTAATTTCTTCAGTAAAGAAGGTCCCACGACCCGGACTTATTTCCAACTAGGGTGCACCAGACCTAAACATCCCTTCTGAAGAGCAGCAAGACGTAGTGACACCATGATAGTGCCCTGGCGACCCTTCCCTATCCCACTGTTTCAAAGCTGTACTTCGGATACCATACCAATTATGCCAGCAAAGATGATATCCTCGAGTATCTGTTATTTGTAACCTTTGGTTGTTATTTTAAGCCATACTGCACCACTCATCCCCTAAACTCTCTCAACTCCTGGGGAACTCCTGCTTTTTTACATGCAAAAAATGCTAAATTAAATATGTGTTCATTTAATACACACTTGTTTTATTATTGTATTTTTGCGAGTCCCTTGCGTTGACCAGAGGTCTGTCACTGGCATCCTTGGTTAGGAATTTGTCCCATGTGATGCCTAGAGGCTTCTACCTGTAATGAGTAAAGCTAGATATGAATTTATGTGAGCCATTCCGGAATGATTAGAAGGAACTGATGAGACAAATAAAATCTTCCGACAACCAACTAAAAGCTGTTTATTGTAATTACTTAGATTTATTTGATGCCAGAACCTGCCTCTTCTGCTCGCTATGTCACCTTTAAAAATGTTCTTCTTCATTGACTTCTTCTAAAACTAATCTCACAGCTTGAAATATTTACTCAATGCTTCCGACAGGAAAATACAACATGCTAATCCAATGGCATAATAGTGAATGTGACAGTCATTCTACTAATATTCGCACGTAGGGACCAGCTGAATAACACTTCTCCTTAGACCCGCTATCACGTCTGACTTATTAGATGCTCGCCTGTCTCCTCTCATCATCTGGATGTAGCAGTAAACTCATAGGTACTGAGGTGGCTACATCACAAGGAGAAAAATGATGATGGGCTCCACACCATACTGGAGAATGATGAAGAGGATTAATGCTCGCTTTAGCTAAAGGCGCTCTACAGCAAATGCGTCACCCAGAAAGATTTCTCTTGTAGTAGGCATCATGAGTATTCTGCATACTTTATGCTTTCTGAAGTCTTTTTATTACCTAAATGCATAAAAGTAAAATACTTCCCTCCTCAACCCTCTTTCCGCTCCTGTTCCAGGTTTTATTTCTTGGCATTCAACGATAACACTTAATTGTAACAGAGACGGCATTGCTGCAGCAGTCACATGTCTATGTTATAGCATGATCTTTGAAGGCCATGGAACAGAACTGAAAGCTCTGAGGCTCTGAGGACCAGTTAAAATTAATGTAAAATATCTGGTTGGCTCTGCGAAATACATACCAGTACTGATTGCGGGCATTAGCAGGCTTTGTGAGCTACATGGCCAGGGGCAGGGCCAAAGAAATTGTGGGGGTGCAAGCAGTGGGCAGAAGTGGAAATATTAGGTGCAGCAGAACACATAACCTCTCGTCTGGACAGCGTTTTAAGTTATTGGCTTACAAGCCCATTAGCCATCTGGTATACAGGTTAGTGTAACATTTAGGCTACATTTACACAAAAGTATGGAGGACGAATATACGTACCCCATACACAGCTATGGGCTCACGGCACCGTATGGGAGCGGTACGGTGCCACACACGTGCGGCACCATACCAATCCGTAGCCAGGAGAAAGATAGGTCATGTTCCAACTCTCATCGGAATACGATGCTGTGCCCATATATTACTATGGAGAGGGGAAGGGGTGAGTGACGCTCATCCCCTCCTCCTCTCCCTGGCTCTGATGTATGCCCACTGTACTATGGTATGGCGGGCATACATCCTATGAATGTGGCCTTATGTAGATGTTTTTTTTGTTCATTAAAGTTGAATATGTTTTAGAAGTTTATTAAAAAATAAAAATTAATTACTATTTAATAAAAGCTGTGGACGACCCTGTAGTCAACCCACAAGTTACTGTTAAGTAACAGTAAATGTGTGGTTTATTCTTCACTTGGGAAAGGGGCAGCTGCTCCAGAAGGGCGGCATGAGCATATGATAAGTACCCCCCAAAATGTTTGTATTTATGGGGTGGTATTGGGCTATAAATGAGTAACTAAATAACTAAATCGTCTGTACAGGTAGGTGAACATTTGTCTTCATATTTAGCTAAATTTTAAATTGTAGGCTAGAAAATAATTTAAATTTAAAAATGTAAATTTGCATATACTAATATAAGGAGATTGTTATTATTTATTATAGTAGGTATCATTTTATGTGCGCCCTAGGACACAAAGGACTAAAGTAGACAAACATCTGAATCCCATCCCTGGTTGGAACAGAACTTGCGTTACTTGTTGGCCATTCACCATGTATTGCAGTCCTGCTACATTGAGTCATTTAGTATAACAGGAATATCTTGAAGCCACTTGCCATCTGTCTATTAGACTGACAGACCTTGCTGCAATTGAATATATGTTATTTCTGTAATTTTGTATGCAAACACATAGAGATAATATGGCTATTCATTTGCATGGTGACAGTATGAACACTCGGCAGATTGCTACGGGCTGTATTCAGGAATCTCTCCAGTGCTGAGTGATATGAGACGTGTGCATTGCTGCAGCTTCCCAATGATAATACTGCGTACACATCCTACATGTTAAATACGTCTCAAAAGGCCAAGCGTGCAGCTGCTGCCTAATAAGTCCTGAGCAGAAGAAAGCCAGCAGCTTGAAGAAGAGACAGATACAAGGAAAATCATCATGGACAACATCCTAGACCCAGAGCAGAAGGTGCATTAGAGATGATCTTGGGATCACTGAGCACACGGCGAGTTCTCTTAAAGTTTGTGCAAAGTCTCCAGCAGCTGCTGAATATTATGTTGTGTTACAGTCTACAATCATGTTCATAACGATGTATTAACCCTTAAAAATGGGGTTAAATATTACATACTGGTTGTGGAATTTGCACCAAATTTCAGCGACAAAGTACAATATAATGTTAGTGATGTTAGTGAATGAGGTTTTAACACCCTCCATGCACTCACAGCAGAGGAATCCATCGCAGATATGAGGCATGCTGTGGCTTATCAAATTCACAGCATGCCCAACTGTATCTTTTGTGGAAATGTAGTGGATTTTCACAGCGGACGTCATTCATTGCAATGCAGAGAGAGATTCACATGTTACTCACCTATACCAGATGCAAAGCCTTTCACTTATATTCTATTCTTCTTTGGTCGATTCAGGAGGGTGTTGTTTTATTCTTAATTCACTCTGGCATCCTGCTGCCCTGCCTAGACCTCCCTACTATATCAAGGCCCTTCTGCTCAGTTCTGTCAAAACTGCTACTTCGTTTTGCTACACCATGGTCTCACCCCCACATACCATTGCCACACCAGTGCCTCAACTCTGTTAGATTGGAGGCCCAATTCTTCTAAACTGCAGTCACAGTCAGGTCTACAGTAAATAAAGTTAGCTACTTCTATGCTTCATTTCTGCATGATTACAGCAGTGCTTTATTGCTGCATGGCTGCAGCTTTGCATCTGAAGTGAATTGTAGCTACTGCTGTGACACTCATAAGCAGCAGGGGGGTTTGCAATGCATTTGTAAATGCAATGCAAATGCAATGTGAGAAAGCACCCTCAATATAACTGGCCATAGATATTTAGGACCTGTTTGAACTAGTAGCTTAGCCGCAGTTGCCCAGGGTAGCCGCTGAATGGGGATTTTCCTTTTGGAAGTTTAAGCAAGGGGTCCCTATTGTCAGACTCTTTCAGATCTGATACTGGTGGGCTAATCTTCGTGGAGGTCAACAGTATTATTAAGCTTGAAAGCCTGTAAAAGATGTTTGCATGTTAGTAGTCATCTGTTAGAATGTAAAGGGTTCTAGTCTCTAGAAGCTAAAGAGTTAATGCTAAGCACTTGGGCAGGACCACAAATTTAAGATCAGTTCACATGGACATTAATTATTTTTCCACTGGGGTTTCAATTTTTATGGCAAGAAAAGGGCAGCGTGCAGCATTCTTCCTGGTGCCAAAAGTATTGAAATTCTGATAAAATTTTGATGGACCCCATTAGAAGTGAATGGGATCTGATTGAAAACAGATGAATCAAGGCTGCCATGGCTCCATGTCAAGGCACAATACACTATAGAGATATATAAGTATAAATTTGGAGTGGTTTTTTAGCCATGGCAAAGCACATAAAATCAATATAATCAATACAGACACTACATCGTCATATACGTCAAGTAGGTGTAACATTAAGAGAGGGGGACAGAAAAGCTGAGGAGTTTGGATAAGCCGGTCTTTATCAGTGGTGTGTAATATACATGGCCAGACTGGGTAATGTGTCTCCCTTAAGATGGTGTTTGGAAACATATTGCTTCCAAGTAATGTGCAGTCATCCATCATTGTGTTGTCCGGTTATTATCTGCTAGGAGATAGGGCATTTGACATTTTTATTGAGAAATGTTATTTTCTATAAACTGGTTTATTGCTCAGTGTACATGATGTTTCCTGCTTCCTTCTTTCCGTGACATGTTCTCTGTTACAAGAGGCAGAGAAGAGTTGCCAGCGGTGCCGGTACATGTAACTCATCAAAAGAAAACATGCTTTGAATATCAAATTAAGGGCCTATTCTGTGCTATCCTACTGGTTTGACTTTGGACCACAACTTAATAATAATAATAATAATAATAATAAGTATTCCTTTATTTATATAGCACCAACAGATTCTGCAGCGCTGCACAAATCAGTCCCTGTTCCTATGGTGGTCACTATCTAATCAACCTACAAGTATGGGTTTTTTTTGGTGGGAGGAAAGCGGAGAACCTGGAGCAAACCCACGCAAACACGGAGAGAACATGTAAAATTTTTGCAAATGTTGACCCTTGGGCTTGAACCCAGGACCACTTAGGGTGTTATCTCTGAACCTCTCTGGTGTTCACTCTTTCACTCCCATACAGCGATCTGGACATAACTGCAGAGTGATCACAAGACTTCTACTTCTTGTGGTGGTCCCATTGAGGATAGCAGCTGTCCTAGCAGGCATAGATTCACCTGGTTTGTGACACCGGGAGTTCAGGAAAGCGAATGGTCAGGGTCAGTTCAAAGTCAGGGCAGGCAGCCTACAAGCCATTTTAGGTTAGGAGCAGATAGTAGCGGCAGGCAGCAGAGGAACAGAAACAAGCTGGGGTTGAAAATAGAGGAACAGAGATCAGTAACATAGTCAAAGAACAAGCCATGGATCAGATAGGAGATGTCTACACAAGCAAAATCATTACAGAGCAGGACTAGATTAGCTAGGAAACTTTACACAGGGCAACAGGACATCCTGTACCATATAGCCCCTGGTGAGAACTGAGAGATGGGGAACACCAATGCTGAGGCACACACTGGAACTTTAATAAAGTGAGAGGAACAGCATCCTATGGAAGCTGGACTTAACTGGATGCCTATCAGAGGAGTGTATGTGAGTACAGAACAGGTTTTCTGGGATTATGCTGAGCAAGGCAGCTATAAGTAAACATGCAATAGGGGAGGTTTCTAGGAGCGGAATCTGTTGCCATTATTATAATACAGTAACTTATGCTCGGTGCTGCCCCTCTGCCATATGACCAGTCTGTTTCTAAGATGAGTGAAGAAACCAGGCAATACCTTTTCGAGGCTAACTGAGTAATGATATATATTTATTTAGCGCCATCATATTCCATAGCACTTTACACATTATGAGGTACATACAGTATACTAGTAAAATTAGACATTACAAAAAACTAGGGATGAAGGTCCTGCTCACAATATATGAGGACTAAATTAGAGAATAAAAGAATAATCTTAGATCACTGATAGAAGAGCAAGAGTTTGACGACATTGACTATATTTGATGGTGTTGGAGGATATTAGTTCTCTTTGTCAGACATAATGTTATGCATAAAACTGACAGTTCATAGTGTCTTTAATACACAAGGCAGTAAGCATAAAACAATGATATTAATAAAAACTTTGAATACAACAGGTCTATCGCACACACAGGGACCAGTGCTGGGACATTGCTTACCTGGTCCTGTTGGAATCCCCGATTCAGGTGATCCAACGAAGATGAAGTCAGGCGCGATTCACGAAGCTCGAGCACCCCAGTTTCTGCATCTGTCGCTTCCCTGACGAGGTCTGCCAGGGTTTACCTTCTTCTTCCCAGTGCTTGTAATTCCGTGTCTTGTGACACAATTCGAAATGTTAAATCCCGCGCATAGTCGGAATCCGTCGGGTTGTCCAACGGCCTGCCCCCGATTTGTGTCGCATGCATACCGGCGTTGATGCACCAAAATCCGATTGTGTGCGCCAAATGCCCTGTTAAATGCGGCACAAAACGAAAATTAGATTCACTAAGGTAGTTCCTCCGCAGTCCACCAGATGTCGCTGCTGCGCTGAAGAACATCGGAACGCACTGGAGTACACCGAGCCGGGCTAAGTGAAGGTAAGTGCGTGCCGAGCAACAATTTTTTTTTTTTAAATGCTGTAGTTTTCCGAATCCGTCGGGTTTTCGTTCGACCATGCCCCCGATTTACGTCGCGTGCACGCCGGCGCCGATGCGCCACAATCCGATCGCGCGCTCCAAAATCCCGGGGCAATTCAGGAAAAATCGGCGCAGATCGGAAATATTCGGGTAACACGTCGGGAAAAACGCAAATCGGGCCCTTAGTAAATGACCCCCATAGAGGCTTATTTACTAAGGGTCTGGGATCGCATTTCTATCGGACTTCCCAACATTTTCGGGATTTGCTTTCATGCAACAGAAATCGAGCTGACTGATTTGGACTGAGTGCGGGATTTAAGATAAAAATTGAGTCGCAACCAACACACTTACATACATCAGGAAGAAGAAGGTGAACTCAGCACGGACTTAGTGCACTTACGGGAACTCTGAGGGACCGGGTAAGTTAATGTGCCCCATAGAGACCTGTACTAGGACATCGAATGCACATGTGGAATGTGTTATTTCCAATCCCTCCTGTGATTGCGTTACATCCATTGCTTGGCATTACACCCTGGTCCGGGGAGACTGCTCTGCATCCAATCTCGACTCTTACCAATCCAGCCAAAAATGTACTAACTACATCCAAGTTCTTTGAAACTACCATGCATCTTTTTATCTAACAAATTCATCTTGATCCAGTTATAACAAAAATGTTTTTTTCATCTTCTGCCACAGAACAGGTGAGATTACATCCAAGTACAGAACAAATTGAAAACGCTCCAAATCTAAATGAGAAATTCTCCATTTATCCTGTGTTTTTATTATCGAAACCTGGGAATTCCTTTATTTTTGATGGGTTAATTAAATAAGTAATTAAATTTTAAAACAAACTGTGATCTGAATCAATTCTATTTGTTCGTAGATTTATGGGATTGTTTTTAATCAATAATCATCAGCAGAATTGCGGGATGAATGAATGCACTCGCACGTCTGTGTGCATCAAATATCTTATCTTCCTCTTCCAAGTTCTGGCTCAGATTTCAATTGTCAAGTATTGCTTCTGTTTTTCTTCCATTGTCATATTAATGAAGTCTTTTGTGTTCAACCACCTCCTCCTTTCCACTTCTATCCACAATGAAAATAAAGAAATACCAGCCTTGAGACCTCTTTAAGTTAATAAAATTCTATGCACACATTTCTTTGCTGTACATGGAGATGATGGTTGTAAAGTATTGTAGAATATAGTTCCTGCTACAGAACCATTTTTTTTTAGACTCCTGAGAATGATTAATTTTTCAGAGATATACAGGAACACTAGTAGGAAAAACAATGGGGCACATT
This sequence comes from Engystomops pustulosus, assembly GCF_040894005.1. NCBI lineage: Eukaryota > Metazoa > Chordata > Amphibia > Anura > Leptodactylidae > Engystomops > Engystomops pustulosus. The sequence continues at coordinate 186,642,887 of NC_092414.1, forward strand.
TACTAAGGGCTTTGCGCCAGTTTTCTTAAGGACTTTGCACGTTATTTTAGGTGCAAACTGCTTGCACAGATATTTAAGAAGTGTCCACACCACATATATGCATCGCACTTGATCCTTTTTTGACAAATTAGCGGTCCGTCACACCGCGAGCCGGATTTGATATGTAAAGTCCAACAGAAGTGTGTTGCACGCCCCGTGCTAGAGGTGCACCAAAAACAAGTTGTTGCACTCTGTTGGAGCAGTGCAGGGGGCGCCAGATTCATGAAGAACGTGCGCCAGAAATCCTCAATCTGGCGCTCCCTGCACACTACACAGGCTAACTGCGTTTAGTGGAGTTTGCACTGTTCTTAGTAAATGTGCCCCATTGTATCGCTGAATGCTCAGGAAGATTGAGTTTTTCATGGCTGGAAAAGGCATGGGACAACCCCAAGGGAAATCTGCTATGTTTGCACTATGCTTTGCAATTGTAACACGGAAAAGAAAGTTGTTAATTAAAGAGAAAACTCCAGGTCTCTACTCAAAAGTTGGAATATACAGTGAATCAGAGGGTTATTTAAGTAACGTTCTAGTATGGGAAGGTGCCTGAGCAATACGTTTCTTACTAGTGTTCTTTTGATGGTGTACCTTTAGTCTTTGGCCCTAATGTAGATCCAGTGAACAACCTGCAATCTTGATGCTGGAGCTTCTTTACACTGCACTATGGGCTCACTGCCTTTTAGTTTCAATGGTGTTTTAGCTGGAATAGTGCCACCAGCTGGAATTTAACCCCTTCCCATAACTGCACGTAAATATACGTCATAACGTATGGGTAGTTACTGCACTATGATGTACAGTTACATTACATACATTACATAGCTATCACCTGAGCTCAGGCGAGCTGTAGGAGCTCGGATGTGTGTGAAAGTGTTACTCACAATCCCAGCAGTTTAATTCTATAGACTTTGCGGTCAAGGCGACCTTGGAACTGGTACTGGTACCCTCCATGCCAGACACGAAGGTGCCGATCGCTTCCATAGCAGCCAATGAAGGACCCCAGAGCTGCATTTAACAGATGCATATGCAGAATACATAGGCTGACTATGTACTATGCTGCAATACATTAACATTGCCCACATTGGGACAAAATAAAAAAGTAAAAGAAACTTGAAAAAAAAGTGCAAATAAAAAAAAATGTTAAACAAAAAAAGTCCCCTAAAACCCACATCCTATGTAAAAATCACATACAACATAAAAAAGGGAAAATCACCACAAAAACACTACACATTGGGACCAAAACAACCCATACACAATAAAATAAAATTGTTACTGAACTGAAAGGGTTCGCTTTTATGGACACCAGGTGGTATAAAATGAACATACTTACCTCAGTCCTCACCTCCGGTCCTGCACAGCAAATCCTTTCGCTGGCGACATCTATTAGTATAATAAGACTCACCGTTGACTGTGCATTGATAGATTCCCCAAAAAGTCCATTGTAGACAATTTCCTTCTCTACCATGATGGTATCTATATGTCTTGCCATGTTTTGAGGTTATGCCTGCAAGATACGACTTGGAGGTCACTTCCAACAAATCCATCATAAGACAGCTGCACATGTCATCCCTTTTCAATTTACATCTAGTTGAACCCTCCTTCGAGATTTCTTAGAGGTGACTTGCTCTTGAACAGTTACCATGAACTTTCCCAACAATGAATTCTCAGACCTCGTCCGGGTTATTAAATCCCCAGCTCATCTAGTATTAATCAAGATCGCTACATCCTTTTATCATTAAGCCCATGGACTCCTTATGGGTCTAACATTTACCACAAAGTGAGTTAAGGTATTGTCAGGTCTATAGATCTTAACAGTCCCTGGGAAATGAGAGCATTAAGCATCTACATTTATAACACATTTAAAATCAATTTATTGTCTCAGAAACTGAGCTTAATCAAATCAGACCATTATACTTTATCAAAGAGCATGGAAATAAAGATACACTCCTTCTCTAGTGTATGTATTTTCTGTCTGCGTGGAATATTGATCGCAAAGAAGAGATGGGAATTTGAGTTGGGAAGGTTTATTATCCAGGGAACTTCTTCTACTTGCTCAGACTTCTTATTAAACTGGGGAAAAAAAACTTTTGGACTTGTAGACGAATTAAATAAAGATGGCGGAGGTGAAGAGATGAAATGTAGAAATATCCCTCTTTGTTTTTACAATATTCTGAACTGTCCATCTGATTTATATTTTCAGTGAGCGCAGTTGTTTTCTGGTGATTATGGAAAACCAATACACAGCTTCATCATTGTCAGGAACAATACGTCCCGAGCTTGGCTACGTCTCCATGAAGGGGCACTCTGGTTCTAAGGATTTCTCAATGAATCTATAGCAGACTTCATTTTGCACATATTAGATATTTTAGGTTGATTTGAGTCGAAATCTTGCCCACTAGTTTACAGCACTGCAAAGATGCATTATGGGGCAGATTTGCTTACCTGCTCCATTTGCGATCCAGCGCCGCGTTCTCTGCGGTGGATTCGGGTCTTCCGGCAATTCACTAAGGCAGTTCCTCCGACGTCCACCAGGTGTCGCTGCTGCGCTGAAGTTCCCCGAGGCCCGCTGGAGTGCACAATCCTATTCTTAGTGAAGGTAAGCTTTTTTTTTTTTAAAGGCGACGTGTTTTCCGAATCCGTCAGGTTTTTGTTCGGCCACGCCCCCGATTTCCATCGCGTGGTGTGATGCGGCACAATCTGATCGCGTGCGCCAAAAACCGGGGTCAATAAAGGGAAAATCGGCGCAAAACGGAAAGATTTGCATAACCCGCCGGTAAAACGCGATTCGGGCCCTTAGTAAATGACCTTCTATGTGTTATGTTTACAGGTGCACTGCTGTAGATAAACTACAAAGATGCTAATGAAAATTCAGACTCATCTTGCAAAAAATAAGTCCTCACAGGATCTTAGGATGGGTCTTCCATAGTGATGAGTGAATTTAAACCTGCAATGGTTCGTGCCAAACATTACGGGTTCAGGCCCCCGAAAACCAGACCACGGGTTCACTCTTTAAAAACCTGTCATCGGGAATGTCATTTTTTAGCTGGCGACAGTTTCCAATAAACTATGCTATGTTGATTTTTAATTATTGCCTTTGTCAGCATTCCGAATCATTTCAGTACATTCGATAGTTTAATTTACATCACCTGGCTCCCTGCCTGCAGCATGTGGTGGGTCCCAGGGGCAAAGGGGGGCAGCTACTGCCTGTGTGTGCCTGTGTCTCAGTCTCCTCATGCATTCTTCTTTTACTCCACACCATCCCCCTCCCTCCTCTGCCTGCTCAATGCACATGACAGAAAGTGGTAAGGGCGGAGGGACCTGCACAAGTGTGGAGGAGAGGACACTGTCACAGGCACACACAGGCTGCCGCTGCCCCTGGGACTCACCACACACTGATGGCAGGGAGCCAGGGACATGTACATTAAACTGATATAAACTTCTGAAATTATTCAGAAAGCTGACAAAGGCATTTTTTAAATCAGCATAGCAGAGGCTATTGTAACTTGTCACCAGCTAAAAGTGACAATTCCTGGTGACAGGTTCACTTTAAATGTCATGGGGGAAAGGGGAGATGATCCCCGGGAAAATAGCAGCACCTCTTAAAACCCAATCATGGGTGTTAACATAGATTGCAAGCAAAAATTAACCCCTCATTCTGTCTCTCAAGGCTAGCAACACATTACCAAGTCTTATTATATGTGATTCACATAAGTGCTTGGCTCGTTATATATCCCTGTTCATGGGATGTCACACAGGTGCACCTCTCTTATTATATCCCTGGTCATGAGATGCCACTGCTCATTAGTATTACAGAAAGTAATCAGAGCTGTGTGCTAAAACCTGTGTGGCATCACATGACCATGGATTGCTGTTTATCTGCTGTTTAGCTTCCTATAGAAGGACAGCAAGCAGAGATCTAGAAGACTGTAAGGTATTGATACAGAATGTACAGTGCAACGGTAGCACTTTACATTATAAAAACATCTTCAGTAGCAATAAGCATCATGTAACCCCATACTTCCTCTTCTGTAAACTCCTGGTAAAAGGAAACAATGGGGCACATTTACTTACAGGGCCCATTCGCGATCCAGCGGCGCGTTCTCTGCGGTGGATTCGGGTCATGCGGCGATTCACTAAGGCAGTTCCTCCGACGTCCACCAGATGTCGCTGCTGCGCTGAAGAGCATCGGAATGTACTGGAGTACACTGAGCCGGGGTGAGTGAAGGTACGCGTGTGCCGATCGACAATTTTTTTTTAAATGCGGCGGTTTTTCCGAATCCATCAGGTTTTCGTTGGGCCACGCCCCCCAATTTCCGTTGCGTGCATGCCGGCGCCGATGAGCCACAATCAGATCACGTGCGCCAAAAACCCAGGGCAATACAGGGAAAATCGGCGCAAATCGAAAATATTCAGGTAACACGTCGGGAAAACGTGAATCGGGCCCTTAGTAAATGACCCCCGATGTCTTCTTACTTACCCTCTCACAGAACTCAGTATCTGCAGATGACCATATGATAGGATCACAGGTCCTTCAGCCATTTTAACCACAGAAACTTTTGTAATAATTTACAGTTCATGTTTTTTCACTACAGTCAGACTGAGCAGCCCATAATGCATCTGGCGGTTAAAAAAACTGTCCAAATACCCTGGGGATAAGACCAAAGTGGCCACAGTGGGTTGACAAACTGAGGTCCGATAACCATATATTTTAGTCAAATACAAGAAGAAACTCAATATCCCTATTAACTCCAACATCAAGACAGAAATTGTGTCTTAAAGTTACAAAAATCTAAACTAAAACAAATAAATGTATGTTTTACCTTTTTGTTTCTACCTCACTAAGTATTATGATTCTGACCTGACCGTTAAGTCTTTTTGTTACCGACCTATTTAGAGGAATCTCAGGGTAATACGATACCATCTGGTTCAGTGGTTCTGTATTCCAGAATTCAGGTTAGGTCTGCCATGTAGACTTCCAAAACGTAATTGTCAATCGACTTCCAAATGTTGGTTCAGCAATAACCATAAAAACACATGAGAAAACTGAAGCACTCGAAAACCGTATGCTACAAGCTTTTATTGTATTTTTTGTTTCCCTGGTAAACAACACATTAAACAAAACCGCAATCCAACCTCTTCACATTTTATGGAGCAAAATATCTGTGCACATCCACCATGCGTAATATTGCCTCACCCTCCCCTGAACGTTATCACTTTTATGTTTGCTCGAAGGATATAACCTTTTTTTTTTCCCCTCTTCGACAAATGTATTGACGCCACATTCTCCAAGGCAGTGGATGGTTAGGAAGTTTTCGACAGGTGGTTAATTGTTCTCAGAACTTTGGCTATCACTGAGTATATATGTGTACGGCTCTTTACATTGTGCCATTAGCTGATGAATGGCTGATTCGACGTGATGCAGCAATATGTAAGGTGAGTAACTACTATTGTCAGATTAGTATTAAAGGGATATAAGAGAGAGCAATTAATATTTTAATAGGATATTACTCTATGGTCTATGATCCAACTACAGGAGCCAAAATAAAAGAACTTTAACCTTTAGAGAATTTTGTGTGGGCAGTGTCATTATAATTTAAAGTGGACCTTTAACAACCTTACATATGTGGTGACATAGTGCAGGGGCTCCTACACAGATTCAGGGGGTACTTTTCTATCTAGCCCTGATTGTTGTTGAGATATAATCCCATCAGAAGGGGGAAATGAGTTATGAAAATCTTCTATTACACTGACAAACTGAGAAGCTCCAGCACCTCCTCTCTGACAGTAAAGAGGATTATAATGACTAGATACCAGGACTTATATCTCAACTACTGTGTGGGCTGCAAAGTAAATTCAAATTGTCCTTGAATCTGTGCAGGGTCTTCTACATTAGGGTATGTTCTTTACCACACGTGTGAGGGGGCAAAAGGTCCCCTTTAAGTACTTCTAAGAAAACCTTTATGCTTGCCTGAATCTAATTCCTGGTCTCATCTCTTTCTTTGTAATGGGACACTGGGCAATCTCTAGAGTTCCTTAATATTTTGCTTCTCCCTCTTCTGTTCCATAAAGTCTTGCTCTTGGTCTCCCTTCTACCTCTGTAAAGGGACAGTGCCTTTTCTCTTCTGTTTACAAGTTTTATTTTTCTGGTTTGCGCTCTGCTTTGTAATAGGCCTATAGCTTTTCTCTTCTGTTCCATAGGGTCCAACTTTTGGTCTCCATGTCTGCCTTTGTCACTTGGCTCCAGGTCACCTCTGCTGGTTCACAGTGTCCTGCTCCTGGTTTTCTCTGCGTCTTATTTCACGGGGCTACTGCTCATCTTTTGTGTTACTTGGTGCCCCTCGCTACTCACCCAGCTATAGGGTGGCACATAAGCTGGCGCCCAGTCTCTTGAAGCCAATACCAATCCACCTGAGACTTCCTAATTTCCTACTCACTATGCTATGTACCCAAACAAAAACTTTGATTTTTTTTACCCTATAAGTTGAATTGACCACATCTTCTTTCCCCGTTATTGCCCTCTGTCAGTCCAGAATTCATAATTTTAAGGAGTTGTCTGGAGTTTTATTGTTGTTCCTAACTGTGATCCCGACGGATCACGAGAATAGGGATTCTGTTGCCAATAATGGATGGTGTCTAGTAGAGATGAGCAAGTACTAAAATGCTCGGGTGCTCGTTATTCGAGACAAACTTTTCCAGATGCTCGAGTGCTCGTCTTGAATAACGAGCCCCATTGAAGTCAATGGGAGACCAGAGCATTTTTCAAAGGGACCATGGTTCAGGAATAAAATGTGTTATTTAATTGAAAAAGAATGTCTTCTGATAAGTTAGCAGATGTATGCAAACATCTGCAATCTATTCTTCACTGTTCCGCGCGTATATCATCTCCCGACAAGTTAACAGATGTGAAGAACAGTGAAGAATAGAATAAAAACAGTGAACACAGGATCATTTAAGTGAAAAACGCAGTGAAAAAAACACAGTGAAGAATAGATTACAGATGTTCGGCACATCTGCTTACTTGTCGGGGTGATACGCTGTCCCGGGATCCGCTCCTCTTCTTCCACTGAAGTCTCCCCGTGCTGCCCGATGTCTCCCTGTGCTGCCCGATGTCTCCCCCGTGCTGACCGATGTCTCCCCATGCTGCCCGATGTCTCCCCCGTGCTGCCCGATGTCTCCCCCGTGCTGCCCGATGTCTCCCCGTGCTGCCAGATGTCTCCCCCGTGCTGCCCGATGTCTCCCCGCGCTGCCCGATGTCTCCCCCGCGCTGCCCGATGTCTCCCCGCGCTGCCCGATGTCTCCCCCGTGCTGCCCGATGTCTCCCCGTGCTGCCCGATGTCTCCCCCGTGCTGCCCGATGTCTCCCCGTGCTGCCCGATGTCTCCCCCGTGCTGCCCGATGTCTCCCCGCTGCCCGATGTCTCCCTGTGCTGCTTGATGTCTCCCTGCTGCCGTTCCGCGCGTATCTTCCGACAAGTAAGCAGATGTGCCGAACATCTGTAATCTATTCTTCACTGTGTTCTTCACTGTGTTTTTCACTTAAATGATCCTGTGTTCACTGTTTTTATTCTATTCTTTATTGTTCTTCACTGTGTTTTTTTAATTAAATGCTCGATCTCGAGCAGGGGAAATACTCGTCCGAGCAACGAGCCGTTTCGAGTACCTTAATACTCGAACGAGCATCAAGCTCGGACGAGTATACTCGCTCATCTCTAGTGTCTAGTTCAAACATGCCCTCTGTTACTCGGGGTTGAGTACATTTGGGCACGGCCATGGTCATTAAAAGAGATAGCATTTCCCATGATGAGTGGTTGGACTCCATCTCACAGCTGGTTATTCTATAAAAACAATCAAACATGGGACAACTTTTTTATCTCTGTTCTTGACTTGAACCCTTTTTAAAACAATTCCTGCTATTGTACCATAGATTCCTTCTGTTGATCTTCGGACCAAGCATAGCTTTGAAGACCATGAAGGTAGCAACCCAGGGATTTACAAGTCTAACAGGAATTTGCATACTCATCTTCTTGGTTTAGCCTAAGCATCAGTGAACCTTGTTATAATAGCAACTGATGGCAATCGTCAATGTGTTACTCTTTCTCTTTATAAATATATTAGCTTTAATATTGTTCCTCACATTATGCACGTAATGTACTGTAAGCAGATTCAGGAGGTCCGGCTAATCATAATATACTGTGAGGAATACAGATGGGGTCCGGGAAGATTAATTAAGCAGTAGATGAGGTGCAGCTGGAATATCAACAGTAACCAATTAATTATGCATTGACATATGTCGTATATCCCACAGTCTGCACTGTAATGTATAGATCTGAAGCCGTGTAATTTGTATTTCTGAAATATTAACGTGGACCTGTCACTCTTCTGTACTGGAAATATTATGTACATATACTGAAAAGATGGAGCAAAATTACTGGCAATAATTATGAAACGCATTGAATCTGTCTGATAAATGACTTCCTTGGATGATATTCTATGGATGGTATTAGTCACCAAGGCCATTACAGCATACAGTATAAACCACCATATGGAAAAGGGAGTATTTTATTAAAGGTTTTCTGCACTTTGCTTTATAGCATGAAGTATGAGATTGATGTTATCAATTATTTCAGAATTTCAAGACAGTTCTACAGCTACATATATGTAAAATGGTGAAATAAATGGTTCCTGGTAATGTTGATCTTTACTAATATTAACAGAAAAATATCATAAAAAAGTGTTTAAAGCTCATTGTTTTCTAATAGAATTAGACACAAATGTGAAAACAAATTTTATTCTCAATTTTAGGGGTGCTGGAGGAAAAAAAGGTAATCAGATTACAGGGGTCTTCTGGTTCCCACATATTTCATGACCTGTCCACAGGATAGTCCATTAGTAGATGATCGGTGGGGGTTAAATTCTAATGTTCTAAGTTTTGCTCTGAAAAGCTTTGTCCATAGTGTGAGAATTTATTACCTAGCCTATGAATTATGATTCATATTTTTGGAGCTTACCAATGGTGTATGTTACTAAGGAGGGTCAAGTAGAATTTCCATCAGAAAAACAGTTGTTTGAGGGTTAAATGGTCATCTATAGCCATCTGCCCATTCTTGAGCACAAGAATATTCTAACCTCTAAAAGTCATAGGTCTACTCTACCAAATCCACATATCTAATGCATAATGTCAAAAGTTATTCAAATATGATCCCTTCCTGTTGTCCTTAATGATTTTTGTTAAACCACAAATGATCCATAAACCACATGATCCAAAAATCTACTATCTAATGGAAATCTGTGATGTCTCCTTTTCCTGCAGAAGTCTCTTGGAGCCTCCAGAAGTACATGTAGTCTTCACAGTAATAGCCGCCAAATAAATTGTGGACTTCATATTGTGATGAAAGTCTGTTTTGTGGAGACAGCATTTAACCAGACAACCACTTAAACGCTATAGCACTTTCCTGAAATGCGCCCTTCTTGTCCGTTTATCCTGTTGGTAGTGCATTTGCAACGCAACTGACAGTTATTTTATCCCACAAATTCTTCTCCATGTCACAACCATTTGCAGTATCTAAATGATCTACTATAACTACTTGGCATGCGGGGAGCTATAGCAATGACTGCCGCTTGGTCTTATTTTTTGGGGGGTGTCTTATTTTCAGGGAAACAGGGTATAATATATCATTTCTCCCCTTATGAGAATAGTTGGCTCAGGCCACCAGTGATGGCAGTGCATTATTGCAAGGTATGTTCAAAGAAAGTAGCGAGCAGAAATTCTTTTAATGAAAATGATAGAACATGTATAAGTGCATTCATCCGGTGAAGAACCTGGAGCCTCCGGCTATTACGAACCATGGTTGTGAGTATTACTGGTACATTATTATCCTTCTGTCACCATACACCGCCATTACATTCCATACTACTGTACCGCCGGGATAAAATGAATCAGAGAAAATTAAAACAACTAAGTGTATGTTTTGGAGGGATTTCAGATTGTAAGATCCTGCGGTGACCATTTTCTGTAACTCAATCTGCCAGTCACCTGGGGCCTGTCTTCTGTACTTTAAATGAAGACATTAATGCTCAATTTTATCTGAGAACATTATTGCCTGTAATGTTCCCTCTATTAGACACATCAAAATCTGCTTGATGTGAGTGCTGTCTCTTTCTGATCCTGTCGCCTTCTGCTTTTCATTAACATCAAAACCAATTTTCAGGAGTTTGTCAGCTAAGTGAAGAGCACGTGTGCGCCCCGTGATAGCGAGAGACGGTATGTGCATGTTTACATTTTATCTCTACCTCCGCTTCCTTCTCCTGATTTCACTCCTACATGGAGGTCTCATTCATGCTTTAGGAAGTGTCTTGTAAGTGATCATTTGTGTAATATCCATTATCAATATCAATAATTATTTAAAGTTGGATACGACTTGGCGCTAATTCACAGGGTTACAGCAAAGGTGGGACAGGTTTGTATGAGCTCTCTTTTACAGAACCATATTTCTCTGATTGTATACGGGGGTTTTCCAAGAATTCTATAAAATTTCAGCACATAAAAAGGTTGACAGACTGTATGGCACTAGAGAGGGGCCATGGCGCTCCATGTGGGATTTGCAGGACCTGAATCTGTAGCCAGAAAAGGTTTGAAGTATTGGGTTTGGTGCAGACGTTCCTAAAAGATGGAGGGACACTCAAGACCTGAGGTCGGAGGGCTGAGGGTAGATACCCGTGGAATATGGTGCACCAGCATATGTTGTGGATTTTGCCCCTCCACATGACGAAGGTCATAGCCTCCTGATAACAATGGCAGCCGGTTAAACCACCGGACATTTCTAAGCCAAGTCCTGCCTGTTGTAGAATTGCTCTGGAGCCTGCACTCACTACACAGCCTAGCAATGATCCCTCCCCAAGTGCCATAGAGGGGGAATTAGTCGCTATTCTCAGCTCTACCCAAGGAATTGTGACTATATGCCAGTATTCAGTGGAAAAATCCCCCTTCATGGGCTGATATAGCCAGTGGGTTAATCAAGCAATCTTTATTACAGGCCCAGTGAGGAGAGTGAATGAAGGTGTACACCCAACTTGTAGTAGTATTATCAACCAAAAGTGAGTTAATTAATGGAGATTTCCTTAGTGTTAAATAAAGATAAGGGTCTGAAAGAAAGTCAATCCAAAAGGCCAGCTCATGGGTTAATTTATTTGAAGCTAACTGGTCACCAGATTTCACTTCATTAAACTACCAGCACCTTCAGGTAGGGTATGAAATGTTGTTTCTAGAATCCCCTCTTTCAAATAAAATCTTACCTGTTTATCAGTAAAAGATCTCCTCCAAAGTGATGGGAAAATTATCAGCAAAGAGTCACATTTGCCTGAGGAGTCGGAGACCGTAAGAGGAGTATCACTTCAGCCTCACCAGGAATATGCTGTCCAGTTCTGGGCACCGGTCCATAAAAAGGATAGCTTGGAACTGGAGAGGGTTCAACGAAGATCCACAAAAATGATAAAGGCTATTGAGGGTCTCAGTTATGAGGAAAGATTAAAATAACTAGATTTATTTATTCTGTAAAAGAGACGACTATGAGGGGACATGATTAATTTATATAAATATATGAATGGTCCATAGACAAAATATGGTGGTAAGTTGTTTCAGATTACACCAAATCAAAAGACGAGGGGGCACTGTCTCCGTCTGGAGAAAACAAGGTTTAATCACCAGAGGCGAAAGGGCTTCTTTACTATGAGAACTGTGAATCTGTGGAATAGCCTGCCTCAGGCGCTGGTCACAGCAGGGACAGCAGAGAGCTTCAAGAAGGGTCTAGATGTCTTTTTACACCTAAATAACATTGAAGGTTATGTTATATAGAACTATTTCCCCTAAATCCCTTCATCCTCCAATTCCTTTCCTTCCTTGGTTGAACTTGATGGACAAGTGTCTTTTTTCATCCGTATAAACTATGATACTATATCTTCTATAGCACATGGAACATACTTTTAGTGCCCTATCACTCAGTGGTGGTCACTGTAAAATTCCAGGGTGTGGGCAGGGCTCTCTAAGCAGACACAATGGGGCAGATTTACTTACCCGGTCCATTCGCGATCCAGCGGCGCGTTCTCTGCAGTGGATTTGGGTCCGGCCGGGATTCACTAAGGTAGTTCCTCCGGAACTACGCTGCGCTGAAGTTCCCCGAGGCCCGCCGGAATGCACTGAAGTTCACCGGCCTATTCCTGGTGAAGGTGAGCGCGAGTCCCGCGATACTTTTTTTTTAAATGCGGCAGTTTTTCCGAATCAGTTTTCGTTTGGCCACGCCCCTCGATTTCCGTCGCGTGCATGCCAGCGCTGATGCGCCTCAATCCGATCGCGTGCGACAAAATCCCGGGGCAATTCAGGGAAAATCGGCGCAAATCGGAAACATTCGGGTAACACGTCGGGAAAACGTGAATCGGACCCTTAGTAAATGACCCCCATTATGATCCATCTAGTTCTGTGAGCTAAAAATGTGGTTAGATGATCAGGGTACAGGTCTATATACACTATCATTTACCTTCTGAACATTGTACTAGTATCTGACACATAGAAAGAGAGATGAGACAGATCAGATATGAGATGATGAGATACCTATTACGCACTGTCAGCTCTGCTACATATCTGTTCACACAGATATGTGCCTACCTCCGCTTTACCCAGGATAACTTATCTTCCTGTAGCTTGCAGCTTCTCTCTCCTCACAATGAGATGTTTAATTTTTTTAAATAATTTGAAAAGAAAAAGTGTGGGATCCTCCCAGTTTCCTTCTTTTGTAGCACCATTTTTACTTTGTTAACACATACAGCAGTGATGCTGACCTCCTCAGGCTGCTCCAGTTCTCTTCCTCCTCTGCGTAGTTGAAAAATACACTTCTTGCCAGCTGACAGGAAGTGTGTATTGGCACTTCACCATCCTGATGTGAAGCGCTGCCAGCCGCCACAGCCATTACATAGGACAACCCTGCAGTGGCGCCGCCAGCCCGGCAGCACCGCCTGGGACCTGGCGGCGTCACAAAATTGATAATAGTGGAGGGAGCGGCAAGGTCAAGGTGAATGATTGTTCCACTGTGTGCCACCCCCTTAAGGGACCTGACATCATGTCAGATGCGGCCATGATGATGATTCATTGGACATCTCTCAGGTGATTTGCATACAGCTTTAGTACCTGATTGTCTAAGTTTACAGGCATGTAGAGGGACAATGAAGGGAAAGGGGCAATTCTTTCTAATGGTGGTTTATGAAAATATATTTAGTTTTGGGGTTTAATTTGCCTGACAGGTCCTCTTTAAAAACTTTGCATAAAAAGTATTGCCCTTATTGCTAAATGCTTACTTTTGATGGTTGCAACGTTACAAAATATGTCTGTAAAGTTAGTTATTGTGTTCTATGGATACAAATCACTTGCTATGTTTGTGATGTGGTAACAGGTTCCCTTTAAGTTTATTAGACGCATACTATACATTTATAATTTGGAGGCACATACAGTATTTACTCTATGTAAGCCCCCAGGATAATGCAGGCACAGCAGTATCAACTACACACATCAATGATTCTAAGGACATTCCAAAATTCCTCTGGTACCTCTGTCCTTTTTATAACCCTGTAACCTTCTTGGCACCATATCCTACCAGTCCCTTCTTAGCCTTTACAAGCTACAGGACTTTCACAGTGTGAGAACCAATGAGAAATAGGTTAATTTTGGGACACTAACCACACCATGCAGTATATATAGGCATAGGCTGTATACGAGCGTCCAGGCTGTGTGCTCGGGTGACAATGCAGATGAACACTTTAATTGAAATTTGGTAACCCCTAGGCGCATAGCCGTTGGGCTAATGACTGCTCAAAGGTGGCTAGCAGTCCGAATACAAAAAAAGGTGTGTGGCCCCTTTAATTGGAGGTTGCTCTACCCTCTCTCATCTTTATTCATCAGAGGGATGTGCTGGGGGTGTGGCTAGTAACATGAGCGTTGCAAGAGGTGGGCACATGCCTAAATACTCTGAATAGCAGAGACTCACCCTCACCCTTCATCAGGTTTCCCTCCCTCCCTTTTTATATCTTTTTTGTGTATTTTTTGTCACAGCGGGCGGTTTTTTAGGGGTAACACTGCCCTACATGCCCTTACATATGGCAGGCATACAGGGTGTTATCTGGTGTTATCTAAAGTGGAATGGTTCAATGGTTTCAATAAAGCTGTGGCCGACCCCGAGTCAACCCACAATTGAGAATGGTTAAGCAATGGTTTCTGTGTGGTTATTTATATTTGGGGTATGCGGTATTAAAGGGGCCAATCTGGCTCCAGGTTAGTAAGTGTTTATTATTTGAGCAGTCTTGGTGACATCCGATTTCAACAACTGTTTGTGCATCAAAAATGATTCAGATTTATACAACACAGAACTGTCCGTGTTCATAAAACCTTATTTCTCTAGTGAAAGAACCATAGGAACGATCATCAGTCTGCGGAATTAATCATCATTCCTAAATAACTTAATAAAAATAAAACAAATATAATATAATAATTTCCATTAATTGAGACAAACATATAATTATATATAGCGGCTAAGTACAATAAATATATATAATTATGTTATGACTCCAAAAAATATCATTTCCATTTCAATAGCGATATTTGTTATAATTATATAACGACTAAAAATAACATTTTTGTTTGAAAAAAAAAAACAATATATGTAATGTATGTAATAACATGATACAATAAAAGAAGTATTATTTCTACTTCATTAGTGACATAAAGGTAAATAAGTTTTTCTTTGCCAACCTCGTATGTAAGAACAAAATCAACAGATAAAGTACACATTAAAGGGATTTCAGTGTGGCAATGGACAAACACCTTTTACTCAGTGGTGGAATAGCACAACCATGTGACCCAATTAATCAGTAGAATGTTATTACCTGCTAATTGATAGTGATCCTCTTCTCTCCAAACCACACGTGTGTTATGTGTGATACAGAACTTTGAACTATAAAGGAATAGTATAGGAACAACATTCAGTTCCGGGTTGTCTTTTGGTGTTGCTTTGGTACATCCTCCTTTTGCACCAAATTGACATTGACTGGACACATATACACTGGAAATCAAAATTAGAGAACAACAGGCTTAATGAAAAGGTAATTGTGCAGTCCTATGTGAATATATCCTAACATTAGTAAAAAAAAACAGTATGTTAAGCTTATTTTAACATAATTAAGCTTATTTTATTTTATTTGGTGTTAATCTGACGACTGCATGCATATCATGAACTAAAGCCACCCAACATACCCCCCCCTTTACCGAATAACCACAGACACGGAAATAACTTTAAACCATGTGGAGTGACAACAGGGAGTCGGCCACAGCTTTATTAAAACTATGTTAACCATTTAAACACCTACTCATAGAGTAGTAACTTCTTTTCAACTTTTAACAAAAAGGAACTCCATTTTTTCAGGGGCACCTGAAATGCCAGCCTCGTTAGAGGGCATGTAGGTCCTCACCCCCTTCTGTACAACCGCCAGCTGTGACTTACAATTACATAAAATATATAAGACCGCATATGCGTAGATATAAAAATTGTATATGATGTTTTTTTTTTTTTTTTTTTTTTTTTTTTTTTTTTTCTTTTTTTATAAAGTTATAGCAAGAATACAATAATACAAAATAATAAGGGCGGGCGGGAGGGGAAGGATTCCTGAAAGAGGGTGAGCCAGGTTACCGTCCCTCTTTTATGCCCTAGGCTCAGCCCCCCAGGTGTGGCTAACACTCGCCCTGCCCCCAGTCACGTAGCCCACGAACTCAATACCCACTCCTACTGTAAAGGAGGGGGAGGGGGAAGGAATAGATTAACCCTTAGCTACCCACCCCCTGCCTGCAGTCCCTAGCCCAACGGCTATATGCCTACGGGCTACCAAGACTGCATGCATATCATGAACTAAAGCCACCCAACATACCCCCCCCTTTACCGAATAACCACAGACACGGAAATAACTTTAAACCATGTGGAGTGACAACAGGGAGTCGGCCACAGCTTTATTAAAACTATGTTAACCATTTAAACACCTACTCATAGAGTAGTAACTTCTTTTCAACTTTTAACAAAAAGGAACTCCATTTTTTCAGGGGCACCTGAAATGCCAGCCTCGTTAGAGGGCATGTAGGTCCTCACCCCCTTCTGTACAACCGCCACGGAGGAGGACATGCAAACCTACATGTCCCTCCGACCCCCCACCAGAAGGGACATTGCCCTCTCAATCCCATCCTGAAGACCAGACAGGAAAATATCCATCCCGATATCCGTGAGATGGACACCATCAGGCAGCAACAAGCCCCGATTGTCCCCTTCCAACTCCCTGTGTCGCACTACTACGCCCCCCCTCTCCCTAACAAAGCGGGAAACCTTCGTATTCAGCAGCCTCCTGCTCCTCTCAATACCGGCCCCGTCCCTGGCCCCTTCCCAAATTGCCCTAGGGATGATCTCCGACCACACTAGCACGAACCTGGAGAAAAAGGAGGAAAACCTCTCCAGGTCCGACTGTATCAGTGGGACCAATTCCCCAAAACGAACCGAACACAGGTCGTTACCCCCAAGATGCAGAACCAGAATGGAGGGTGAGACTGAATATCTGCTAATGTCCACCACCTCAGGCAGTGCTTGCATCCAGCGCAGGCCTTTAATTCCTCTCCAGCGGACGTCGGCGTCAAAAAAGCCCAGGGACCTTCCACCAGGACGAACCATAGCCCTCTGTTCGGCCCAGTAAATGAACGAATGCCCAAGGATCCATACCGTCGGGCGGGAATCTAAAATGAACAAAATCAGTTAATAAGCAAGTCAGGGCGAATGTAACCAGCAAAACATTCAGACCTCCAACGCCCAATTCTTTGCACCTCAGCATCAGAAAGGCCCAGCTCACTTGCAGTAGTCGCAGCGCCAATCCTAAAAGAATGCGTGCCAAATTCCCCAGGAGGAAACCCAGCAGCCGCCAGCGCTTTTTTAAACAAAACCGTAAATTGGAAACGTGTAAGCGGGGAACTATCAGCATGGGAGAAAAATTGAACCCCCCCAACCCTGATAGCTAAAAAATTACTGACCGCCAGCACAGGACATGCTGAGCCTCCCACCTGACGCAGTGACACCCAGCAACCTCGCCCAAATACGTCTGTCTTAGAACGACGTATACGCAAACGCAAGCCACCAGAAGACACTGAAACATCCTCAAACAACAACCCCCCAGGTTTATTAGCACTAGGAGGAACCAATTCCGAAATTCGCAAAGCGCCAAAAAACGCCGTGACAAAAGCTGCACTGACCAACTTAACCTCAAAACCATCTCGACAGACCGTGTCCAGAACCGCCAGAAGTCGCAACAGGACCGAATAAGAAACAGGACGGCGGGATTCCCGTCGAACCGAATCTTTCTTCCATCCCTTAATAACCTGTTTTATGAAAAAACACTGGGTCACATCCACCCACCCATGCAATTTAAAGAAAAAGGCTATGCCTGCTAACCGACGCTGCGCACACAGCCCCGATACACCCTTATCCCTTAACCCTTCCAAATAACGCAAGGTAATGTCCAAGCGAACCCTCGCATCATACGAAAAATCCACCGACCCGGCTACTACAGACCATTCCGCCCAAGCTTTACCATGTGCTGTCCAGGTAGACGGAGCAAGAGACGACTGAACTAAAGCCCGAAGTTGACTTCTAGAGTTGACCACAGGGAACCCGGGCACGGAGTCCCTTCCGCATCCGCCAGAGGGCAAAGGGATCGAAACACCTGCCAATTAAAACGTGAAAGAGCGTCAGCGATGCTGTTCTCTACCCCCGGCACATGACGAGCTCTAAAAACAATATTCCACTGTAGGCAACGTAACACGAGCCGTCTCAACAAACACAACACCGGTAGTGAGGAAGAAGAAATGCTATTCACCGCATGGACCACACTCATGTTGTCAGACCAAAAAACTACCGCCTTGTTCGCCATACTCTTACCCCACAGCTCAACCGCCACCACGATAGGAAAAAGTTCTAACAAAGCTAGGTTCCCACACCAACCCCGCTCATGCCAATGTGGCGGCCAACTTTCCGCACACCAAGCCGTGCCTAAAATAACCCCGAAGCCTAACGATCCCGCCGCGTCGGAAAACAACTGCAAATCGGGGCTGGAGATCTCCTTTTCTCTCCAGCAAGTACGCCCGTTATAATCAGCTAAAAAAGAATCCCAAACCCGTAGATCAGCCTTGATACCTTTGGTCATACGAATGCGATGATGTGCGACACGGACTCCAGCAGTGGCCAAGGAAAGTCTACGTGAAAAAACCCTACCCATAGGCATAATGCGACACGCAAAAACTAGCAACCCCAACAACGACTGAACCTGCTTAAGAGATGCCTTCCGGGCCGCAAGACAGGCTGTTATCGCTGAGCGCAACTTAAACAATTTATCCTCAGGAAGCCGGAATTCCATTGCAATGGAATCAATTTCTATCCCTAAAAAGGACAAGATCGTACATGGACCCTCCGTCTTTTCAGCTGACAAGGGTACCCCGAACCGCTGGGACAAAAAACGAAATGAAGACAACAAGCCTGCGCAGTGACCTGAATCGCGCGGGCCCACAAAAAGAAAGTCATCCAAATAATGGGTCACCAGCGAGGATGACGTTTCAAACTTCAAAACCCACTCCAGGAAAGTACTGAAGACTTCGAAGTAATAACAAGAGATGGAACAACCCATGGGCAAACACATGTCATAATAGAATTCATCATCCAGCTGGCAACCCAATAAGTGAAAACAATCCGCATGCACTGGCAAGAGCCGGAAGGCCGACTCTATATCAGATTTTGCCATAAGGGCCCCTGGACCTGCGGCACAAACCAACGATATAGCTTTGTCAAAGGAAACATATGATACCGACACCAAATTCTTGTCAATACCATCGTTGACAGATGATCCCTGGGGATGAGACAAATGATGTATAAGCCTGTACTTACCCGGCTCCTTTTTAGGAACCACCCCCAATGGAGAAACCCGAAAATTAACAAAAGGAGGGGAACTGTAAGGGCCCGACATTCTCCCTAACTCAACCTCCTTAGCAACCTTGGCTCGAGCTATTTCAGGCATCTGTAGAACGGATTTCAAGTTCTTTGCAAAAACAGGGGCAACGTTGGGGATGAACGGAATGAAAAACCCAAAAGAAAAACCCGTTCTAAGTAGCGCGGCCTCCGCCTTCTTGGGGTAGAGAGCGAGCCATGGCAGCATCTTTTCCACGCGAACCGGCGTCCTCTGGCTTACCACTACCGAGAGACCGCGAGGAGGCAGCCGCAGGACGGGAACAGCGGAGGGAGGCATGAGCCCCGCCACAGTTGGAGCACTCGTGCCTGAATTTGCAAGACCCGTAAAATCGACAGTGTCCTTCATTGAACATCCAACAAGTTCCCGACCTGCGAGCCGCCCCCGGCCCAAGGGAACCTGCCGGAGCTGAGGACGAGGAGGAGGAGGAGGCGGCTGCCGGAAAGGGCTTGGGAGCGGTCATTATACGTAGCCAGACATCCGTGGCTTTCGAATCCCAACCGATATCCGTCCTCTGCGCCAGCCGCCTCCTGAACTCCTCATCGTACCTCCACCACGCGGTACCCCCGTGGGTCCTAAACGCATTAAAAATGACATCTAGATAAACAAAGAGCTGAGGGGCTTTCTCAGGCAATTTCTGAGTCAGGATGCATCCCAAAACAGAGAAAGCCTGAATCCAGTTGTTAAACGTCTTTGCTACCTTAGGTTTTCTCTCAACACCACGCTCAAAGCGGCGTTCCCTATCCACCGTCACAGAGTCCACGGAAATCAAGGACCAAATGTCCACATAGTGGTTGTGAAAAATTTTTTCTTTTGTTTCATCAGAGAGATGATAGCCAAGAGGGGATACACCACAAAAATACGTATCCCTATAGGCCGGTAAAGACGGTGTGAAGGTGGACGTGGAAGCCTCAACCGTAGCTTTTGCCGTTGAAGGAGGCGACGCCGTGGCCGAAGGCGCACCAGGCGCCGCCCCCAACAAGGATCTAATGGACGACAATACTGCAGAATCAGACCCCGAACCACCCCACGCCTGCAAGCAGGCCGACTCACCAGACGCTGATGCAGGCCTCGGAGCCGAAGACGACCTTCCAGGAGCTGCCATCGCCAACGCCGCTGAAGGACCGGACACCTGCTCTCTGCTGGAACGATGAGACCTCACCGAGCTCCCACGGGACCTGCTACCACCATGCTGTCTTTTCGGAGATGGAGTACCAGATGACCCAGAGGAAGCCCGCTGTGATGACCGAGACGATCCGGACCTTGAAGCAGACCTGCGGCCGCGGGAGCGGCGCCTTTTTTCCCGCCCTGACCGGGAGCGAGAAGCCCGCCGGCGCCTGGATGAAGACGAGCGACGGCTACGACTAGAGCTGGCCCTAGACCGCACTGAAGAGGCGCGCCGCTGGCCATGGGCCAGCACATACCCCGTGCCCAATTCCCCGGCCATCAGCGGAGCAACCAGGGGGGGCGGGACGACCAGGGTGTTCGGATCGAGGGGTGAGAATTCCGATCCAATGATGTCTTCCTCAGAGGCAGCACCTTCATCCGGATCGGTGGGCCCTAGGATGGACGAAGGCTGGGGGTTAACACTTAAACCCTGAGGATGCCAGGGTTGTACATTACGGGCCAAGGCCGGGGGCTGGGAGGGCAGATTTAAACCAGCTGCCCCCGGGCCTTGCGCCAAAGCTAGGGCAGGGAAGTGGCGGGAAGTGGGTCTGATGGAGGAGCTACTCCTGGCTGCGGTGCGTGTGGCGACGCAGCCTCTGCTGGCAGCGCGGGAAGGAGGATTAACCCCCCCTGACCCGGCTGCCACACTAACTATTGGGCGCCGGCTCCGGCCTGCAGAGGACCTGGCCGGAACCGGAGTGGGGGGGATGAAATCGGGGGACTCCTCTCTCCTCACCGCTTCCGGGCGCGGTGACAGAGAGGGATTGCGTCCCCCGTTCCGATGGTGAGGGGAGGGAGGTGCTAGGGTGCGCGCGGCGGGAGACGGAGCCGCCGCGGGCAGAGGAGTACTCGCGGCCGCCTGCGCTGAAGGAGACAAGCGCTGAGGCGGCCGTGACAACCTACCGGAGCGGCGCACGTCCTGAGGTGGGGGAGCCGACGGCGCCAAATCTGTCGCTTGCGCCTCCGCAAGCAGGGAGGACAGCCAGGCAGAGCCCTCGGCCCGCAGACGCTGTCGGATGGCGTCATCAGTGGCCATCTTGATCCGGATCCTGCAGGAGACGATTCCACCGGGAAGGAGAAGGATTCCTGAAAGAGGGTGAGCCAGGTTACCGTCCCTCTTTTATGCCCTAGGCTCAGCCCCCCAGGTGTGGCTAACACTCGCCCTGCCCCCAGTCACGTAGCCCACGAACTCAATACCCACTCCTACTGTAAAGGAGGGGGAGGGGGAAGGAATAGATTAACCCTTAGCTACCCACCCCCTGCCTGCAGTCCCTAGCCCAACGGCTATATGCCTACGGGCTACCAAAACTAGTGCCTTAATTGTCCTTAATTATCTGACAAACCCTATTCAACTAGCAGCCTAACGTTCCAGTTTTCACTGACTGTATAAAAATGGGGTGCAATTCCAAAGTGATTGACACCCTCCAGCAGCAGGTTGTCCAGATGAAGGCCAAAGGAGAGACCCTATCAACCATATCAAGAGAAGTGTGGGCAGCACAATGGCTCAGTGGTTAGCATGACAGCCTCGCAGTGCTAGGGTCCTGGGTTCAAGTCCCATCCAGGTCAACATCTGCAAATAGTTTGTATGTTCTCTCTGTGTTTTCGTGGGTTTCCTCTGGGTCCTCTGGTTTCCTTCCACACTCCAAAACATACTGGTAGGTTGCATAATGGGGACATTGACTGATTTGGCAAGCTCTGTGCAGCAGTGTGTAATCTGAGTGTGCTATATAAAGAATTATTATTTAGTTGGTTCGTAGTCTGTGATTTCTATAAAATTGCATCTTTACAACATCAAACTCATTCAAATCCCCCCAAAAGTCCAGTTGCCCTTGATACACAAATATCCATGAGTAATGGTTCCAACACTCCAGCTGGAATTGCTCATCTTTTTAGCAATGAACATGGTAAGGATCGTTCCCACTCTTCAGTGACCTGACATGGTTTTGGGAATGTTGGACCTCTCATACAGCTACATGGCAGAATAAATAAAAGTGTGTATATAAGAACCTAAGTTTTGAAAACACTGTTAGAGTGGCATGGTGTTCCTCTTACAACAAATCCATTAAGAGTTGATCTATGTAGATTACATTATTTATGAAATAAACAAGTGATCATAAGTGGCAGGTCATAAATGGTGGTCAGCAAACCACTGGTAGTGGTCAGCAAACCACTGATCCGAACTGGTGGAGTTTGCACCGGATTTACTAAGAGGCTGGACCAGTTTAGTGAAGGGCAAATGACAGCCAGCGGTGGGAAAATTCGTGGCCATACAGATAGCCAGCTGAAGTTTCTCTTGAGACCAGTGAAAGGGTTTAAGGGAAAATAGAGGGTATGGTAAAACTACAGTTGGTGGCAGCTTAAGCCAACCTGTAAGACTGGTATATTTGCAGTAGGTAGTATATAGCTTCAGGGAGGATGATGGATTGATCCCTTCCCACACCTTGACGTAACTCTACGTCATAGCATGTGGATAGTTCCTGCAGCTTGACTTAGATTTATGTTATGGTGATCGCCCGGGCTTAGAAGCTTAGCCTTTACAATCAACATGGGATACCGAAATCACTATGGTGATCCCAGCTGTAGACTACAGTATCTATAGGGCATTACTGCAATGATCGGCGCCCTCTGTGCAGGGCACAGAATTGCAGATAGTTGCTATGGCAGCCCTGAGGTCCAATGATGGACCCCAGAGCTGTCTTCAGTAGAAGTCTGCCAGATTGCGCGACCAGTGCTAATGTTAGCCTATGCAGAATACATAGGCTGAATATGTGTTATGCTGCAATACATTAGTATTGCAGCATGACCCTGGGGCAAAATAAAACTGTAAAAAAAAGTCCCCTGAATTGTCACTGAAACTGTATGGTGAACTCAAATGCAAAAAAATTATAACATTTTTAAAACTGGCCTAATAAAAACAGTATAAAAAGTAACATTTACCCCAAAATAATACCATGAAAAAGTAGAGGTTGTCCTGCAAAAAAAAAAAAAAAAACCTAAAACAGCTCTGTAAACAAAAATAATTAAAATGTTATGCCCATTTATACATGGCAATGCAAAAACAAGCAAAATTCTCACAAATTGAGTTCTATATACTGCAAAACAAGTTAAACATAAAAAAGCTATAGGGTATCGCCATAATCGTGATGAATAAAGATAACACATTTTTTTCATATTGCAGTGAATGACGGAAAAAAATGCTAAAAATCATAAACAAAAATGAATGAAAGAAAGAGTTAATAAAATCTGATTATAAGCTATTGACCCCCCCCTGCAAATAAATTTACCTTAAAGGGGATCTCATCCACAAAAAAAATAATCCCCCATATGTCCAAATTACAAAAAAAAAAAATTACATTTTTTAGCCTGTAAAATGTGATAAAGCAAATCTACTCTGAATGGCACTTCTTCCATTTTACTAGAAGAAGTTTATCAACACATATGGGGCATCCTCATTCTTGGGAGAAATCAGGTATCAAATTTTGTGGACTTTTTCATCATTTAATACTGTGTGACAGTTTAATTTTTGCATTGTTGAAAAAAAATTACAGCTTTTAAATTACACCTCCATTTTGTTTTAACCCTTGTGTAATATGTAAATGGTTAACATTTTTCTTAAAGTAGATTATTCACACAGTGAAGGGTGTAGTTTATAAAATGGCATACAAGGTTTTACTGCTATTCAGACCTCTCAAAGTCACTTAAAGCTGAGCTGGTGCCTCTAAATAAGGGTTTGGGCGATTTTCATAACATGTAAACAATTTACACTTAAAATTCTGAACCTCCTAACAACCTAGAAAAAAGAAAGGATTCATAAAAAAAACCCTATGCCGATATAAAGCAGACATTCAGGAAATGTTAATTATAAAGTTACTTGGGTGCTTTGACTATTTGCCTAAAAAACAAAAAAGTTAGAACTTTGAAAAGGAATTATTTTTAGAAATCTTAAACACAAAATATATCATCAATTTTTTTTCTTTTAATTTGAAGTACAATGTTCAACGAGAAAACATTCTCAAAATCCACTGGATATGTTAAAGATTCCCTATAAAGACACAGGGCAGATTTAAAAAATCAGGCTTGGTCCTGAAGGGTTTTAAGGGGTAGACCTAAGACAAAAAAAGAACTGTCTCATTATAAAGGAAATCTACCACCAGGATCAAGGATTGTAAACCAAGCCCACCAATATATTGTTGTTGTCAGGATTGGTGGTGGACTGTCAGGATTGGTGGTGGAGGACCCAGTGAATTGCTGCAAGCAATGACTTAAGCCAACACCTGGGAGTGAAGTCTAGGTGGCACTGATATTCACTAGAGCCCGCCTCAATGCAGGTTTGACTTGCTGCAGCGGGATACCACCAGGTCGCCCCACAGGCACGTCTTTGCTCGCAGTAGTGGCCAAGGTAATGTACAGAAAAGGCAGACAGAGTCAGAGTAATAGGCAGGCAGAAGATCAGGACAGGCAGCACAGGAGCGGAGTCGGAAACTAAGTAAATGGTCAAGACAGGCAGCAAAGAATCGTGGTCAGGGTACGAAGCAGAGAATCACAAAAGTCACAATAATAAGCTTTATTTAGTGCAAAATGATCCGGCAGTGATCATAGGAAGAGGCATGCTATATAACAGGGTAGCGGCCAGCCAGCGGCAATTAGTGGTGCACTGGTCCTTTAAACTTCACAGAGTGTGTGCGCCCTAGGGGGTGGGGATGTGCCCATAGAGATTAGTGTTCAGATTGCCAAGGATTGTTTTTATTTAAAAAAATGGCTTTTTCAAAAAAAAAAGATAAGTTAGATCAAAATGTACCTTTCTGTTTCCATAGTCCCATGGGATTGGCCTGTGAGGACTGGTTCTCCCCACCCTTGTGAAATCCCTCCGGAATGCATCGATTTTAATTAAAAAAAACCCTCCCATGTCCCTCATATCTCCTATACTTGTCACTTCCCCTCTTAGGACATTATACATGTCTGCCTCACTCCTTACTGGCCACTCCCATGGGACTACGGATACAGCTCTGCATAGAGAAAGGTAAAACTTGATCTAACTTCTCTTTTTGTTGGAAAAAGACGGTTTTACCATAAAAACTCTTTGGCAATGTGTACACTATTTTCTATTCTCCTCATGACAGGTCTCCTTAAAGTAAAACATGACTACCACCATTTTCGGACTGGCCCACCAGAGTACCAGAGGATCCTCCGGTGGGCCCTGGCTCAACCCAATACTGAACTCCAGAGGTCCAACAGAAAACAACACAATTTGGAGGCTGCTAGAATATATATCCTGGGTTGATAATGAAGAGTGGGCCCCCAGATTGATTTTCTCTGGAGGGCCTAAGGAAACCCAGTCCAAAACTGACTACCACTGACCTCAATCAAGTATTACCAGTACATCCACTCTGTCCATCTATAGATGCGTTGGTGGAGGTCCAAGTATAGGTTGTCCAAGGTTTATCAATGGATCTTGTATAAATTTAGCTGCGCCTTTGGCTGAATCCTATCCTATACACCTATTATGCACTTTGACAGCCGAGAGAAATAATTAGCAATAAAGAGGTTTTTCCATGTTCTCCATAGTTACAGGATTACAAAATTAAATTCAACATTTGTCAAGTTGCACGTGTCTACATCCTAAAGCTTAATCTCATAGTATTGTGACAAGTGCAATCCTATTAGTCGAACATTTTATTGATGCTCTTCGTCCTACTGGAGATACTGGAGGAAATGCTGTAACAAGTATTGTAAAATTTCCACTATGACTTCTTATACTTAGAATCACAGTCTTCCCTGTCTATGCCATTTATGATATGTTTTCACCTGAAGGCAGCCGACCACATCTGCCCAGAATCATGCGCTGTACATTAATGAAGTCTCTTTACTGTTTTGTATTCCAATTGTATAGATATGTCTATTTTATGCTTTCCCAAAATACTATGATGTTTGTATATTCATAAATATACATGAATGAATATTCATCAGAATTCACAGGAGTCTCTCTTGCTTCATACTCCTCTGCCTCCCAACCTCCGGAGGCTTCCTCTATCGTAGATAAGGGGCTAATGGATTGTAGATGTAATGTTTATTTGTTTCTCTGCTAAAATCTAGGTTTTCAATGAAACATGCGACCTGCATCGTAATTTATTATGTTACAGCATTCATAGAGTGCAATACATTGTTAAATTCCTATTCATATTTAACTCTTTAATGATCAGTTAGTATATATCATTGTAGGGTGGTTTCCCCGTAACAAAATCACCTCATTTATACCCAGTTTAACACAGATTTCAGAAGCGGTTCCCAATATTTGGGCAGTATGTATGGCAAATTTTCCATTTGTGCCATCTTCTATGAAGATTATATGGAATCAACCACCAAAATCCATCATGATAAACCAGGGGCACTTACTCATAGATCCAGGAACCGGGACTGTGATAATCTTCTTCTATTTGTTATCCGTGGCCTCCTTCCTTCTAAAATCACAAACTTTTATGGATGGATATAATTAAAACAAAACTTTTATAAGCAATAGTTTAAGAACAAATCCATAGAGAAAAACAATAGACTGAGTAAGGCCACACAATAATAAGCAGCTTCATGTGGATAGGTTCACCGATGCCTTCTTGCTGTCTATTGTCACACTAAGCTCATGGGACAGTAAACACTTATAACACGTAAGCAAATATATAGATATTATATAAGTACAAAATTCCTTGATGGAAAACCACCTCCAGTTTAGGTGGGCAAACAGAATGTAGCTGTTAAGAGGTAAAGAATGTAACTAGATCACCAAATCTGGTAGTACTGGTATCATGGCAGTCACATAACAGTTACTCTGTCCCTCAGTGTTTAAATTTAGTCTAAAAGCCAGAAGGGCTCTGCAGGGGGAGCTTCACAGACTGTTACACTATCTCCCCCCTTCTGCCTCAGCACTATCCCCCTCCTGCACAGGGAAGGGAATCTCTAAAGGGAATCTGTTGGGCAGTTTGGCACCACTACCCTTTTCTGTGTGAAGGAGAAAACAAGAAATTTGGCAAGGGTCAGCATACCTGTTGAAGCCAAGAGCACAAAACCTTAACATCACCGCACAGCCGCCAGGGCAGCAAAGCTAGTTGTACCTCCCTCTGCATGCCAGTCACCCTGTATATACTCCGGAGGCTCATATGGACCCATCTTTCTAGACTCATGCCTGCTTTCCACCTGAAACACATTTGGGACACTAAACTTCCATTGAATAAAGTCAAGCCACTTCAGTGGTCCTAAACTGCCTGACAGGTTCCCTTTAACAAAACTGCAGAGACTACAAGCGAGGTTGAAAAACTCAGAAGGGAATAACTCCCGGTATCTTCTTTTTTCGGAGTGGACTTAGAGAAGAAAAGCCAATTCATCCGCCACCTCTTAATGCAAAATTTAGTTCTGATGCTCTGGATTTTTAAAGATCTGAAATTCTCTCAAGTTATTTAGTTATTTTTGTGACATATTGAAATAAGTTTACAAAAATGCTACATCAGAATGCAGCAAGGCCGAGCTGCTGGAGGATGAGGAGCCTCGTAAAATGTAATTTGTCTACATTCCTTATTTGCTTTTAACAACTTGACATGCAGAATCGTATTGTTGGGGTGTTTGAAGTGGCAAATCTATTTCCCATAAAACCTTTAAATGGAAGCTCGGAGCTTTAATGAGGGTGACAAAAGGCAAACCTGTTTTGTGCACTCACAAAGAGAGAGGGAACTAGTGGAAGCTACAGAGAGTATGAAAATGCTCCATCTCCAGCCGCCTGCCAACTTGCATTAAGGGCTCAATCATAAATCATGTTGTTTCAAGACACAGGGAAATGTAGAAAGTGGAAGAAAATGAAATTAAACATAATGCTGTACACTGGCAATGTACCAAAATATAAATTAGTATATTTTAGTGGAGATTTGATGGACCGTGTGCCTTTAACCCCTTCATACATAGGCTTATGCAAAATCATATTTGTAGCCCAGGATGCAGAAGGTTAAAGGAAAAGCACAGGAACACAAGTTTTCCATCCGGATCTGAAATATTGAAAGGGACTGTTTTATTAAAAAAAAATAATTTAGATTGAAGTTGACCCAGTGAGTCCAAGGGATATGCTTGTTTTACATGGAAAAAGCAGTACTTGGAGCGTAACAGAATGGACAGTCGGTGCACAAAGCTTTTTCCCCTGTCTTTGCTCCCAATCAAGCAACAACAAAAAAAGAAATAAAAACTGAGGGTCACAATATCTGGCCCTGCTGGAACAATGAGCATAATTTATAATAAAAATTAGGTGCACACTGCAGCATCCTATTGTAACCTCTGTGACCATTCAGGCTTTAGCACCATCTTCTGCCCATAAACTACCAGAAGAAAGGGCTGATGACTGTTATTTTGTACTTAGTTTCCATTCTATCCTTTATTAGCCTAAACACCGCATTATTTTGCTCCTGGCTGTCTTAATTGATGCTTTTTACTAGGTTTTGGATTCCAGATGAAAAAAAAAAAAAAAGAATCACATGATAGAAATAACAAGTTCATATTAGTCTTCATGCGGTGATGTAATATGACCAAGAGATTACACATCTTTTTGTACATTTTCTGTATATGGTGATTGTGTTGATTCTTTGGTTGTGGTCACTCTTGGTCACTTTCCGGATCGTCTCTCTGATTTCTCATAAGAGGATTGTCTTCCTACTTCCCCATACTGGATACAAGTCTTCTTTGCTGCTTCCTTGTGTTTTCTGGACTTCTGTATGCTTTGATCCTTTGACCTATTATTGTCTTCTACCCATCCAGTTGTCTCTTGATTCTGTACTGCATTGTCCTTTTGGTTTTTATGGTTATTTGAATGATCATTCTTCTGTATTTGTTTGTCCTGTTTTTGTCTCCATGTTTTCAATACATAGGAAGATAATATCGACAAGTCATCACCTATGGTCTAGGGTAGTATAGTCCAGTAGATAGGGTCACTTGGTTAGTTCTATATTAGGGCTCACTGTCATTGTCTGTGCTTTTCTTTTCTATCTTATTGTGCATTTCCATATGGCAGCATTACACACAATTTTTAGAATTTTTTAGTAGTCTACATCAACTCTAAATAAAGGCTCAATAAGGCTTAATGGACCTGGAGGTGGAAACTTATATTGCCAGTTTTTTGGCAACATGGTATTTACAAAGCCCCATCACTACCAGTTTTTGAGCGAGTTGGGAATGAGCTGAACAGGAGGCTGGCTGCGGCGTCAATGTCTGTTGGAAAATTATTGGTAAAATCTCAACTAGATAACCAGACATTTAAACAGCTCCCACCTGGCGGAGATCTCTTCTGGATCTAGTCTCCAGTTCCAGATCCATCATTCTGTGTGCTGGTCTTAATAAATTCCCCCCAGAGAGTCACAATGTGTGTTTTTCATTTTACGTTGAGTGATATCAGTCAATAAATATTTGGTGATTCCTAATGAAGCTCCTCTGTTCATATTTCCTCTTTCCCTCTATTTGTTATTTACAACCTAGCGTTTAATTATTCACAACCTACATGTTCGCCTTCAGCCTTACTGAGCATCAAAGTGTTTTTATTTCTGACATTTACTTTGGTAAAACATCATTACATTATATGTGTTATTGAAAATCCTGCTACTTCTATCTGACTGCAAAATCTAACTTGTTCTCTAGTATCAAAGTGAGATTGTGACTGTCATACACCCAACATTCTTAATTACATGTATAATGCATTTCTAGATAGTGTAATTATATATGCAAATACACATTAGTTTTGTGAGATTAGATTAATATTAATTTGCATGGTGTCACTACAAACACACAGAGTTCCTCGGCTCCCCTCCCTCTCCGCAGGCGAGGATCCAGATTCATTAAGTACATAAATTTCCCTCCTTGCCTCGCTGCAATGGAATATGAATTGATGTCTAATGTTATCAAGTGGTAATATTAGCATCTACTTGTAGTGGTGGTAAGTCATGCTGTGTCTTCTTCTCCATTGCTGACACTCCTTACTGGAACCATTCTGGGTATAGGAAGGGATATCATATAGAATATTGCTATGGTTCGATGTCCATATCTCAGCGTAAATCCAATTATATGGTTCTAACTCTTGAGCCAAGATTTTGTAATGCAAAGATATCACAGGTGCCGATGGTGGGCAAGAATATTGGCAGCTGCCTAGACCTACTGAGCCTTGTGCATGCGACTCGTGAGACTTTTTCTGGCTCCAGATGTGGCTTTGCCATCTGCGTAAGAGTACAAATGTGCCTTACCTTACTTCTTCACTTGATGGAGAGCTTTAGCCTAAGATGGCCAACTTTTAAAAATACAAAGTTTTTGGATACTCATTCGGCAGCAGTTTATGCTGTAGAATTATTATCTTCCTCTAGTGGAAGGAGTATCTTAGGATGTCTTTAAGATGTTTTTTGCTTTTCAGATTTATTTTTGTAACTTAAACAGATTGAGAAATGTGGTTCCATTGTAACAATTTAATTTCTGGAGTAAACTTCTGACTTTTTTTTACTATAGAAAGAACAAAGAAAGATTGCAAACTGGGAACAATATACTTACTAATCTACCGTGTTGTCCATGACAGGCATAAATAATCAATCGCTGCACCATCCCCCAGCTGCTGTGTATGAGTCATCCAGCATAGGTTGATTAGTCTGAATAGTTTAGGAAGCTCTGTGTTTATTGTGTTTATGTGCGCACCCAGCTTTCCCAAGGTCCTTAATTTTATAATTGTTTTTTGAGCAAAACAACTCGGATCATGGATTAAACAAGATATGTTTCTGTATCAGTGTCGCTACTGCATTCTTAAGGTATGTTTGGTTCACAATGCATAAAGACAAATGGTAGATTTCCTTTAAACAAGAAAATGCACCAAAGAGAAAATTCTCATGCTCATCGGAAGTCCTTAAAGGAAGTGTATTAGTTCCCAAATCTTCAAACAGGTAAAAACATCATTGTGTAGAGCAGTTTATAAGTTTTCCTGCATTTCCGGTTTCCCAGAGATCTGTCATGTTACAGATAATTCTATTTTGATTTCTATGCAAATTAGGTTATTAGTGCACAGGGGGTGTGGCCATACCTGAAAGTTGACTAAAAATCTTACTTTTTTGCTGCCCGTGACTTCCTACATGCAATTTATTGACATCTTCTATAAAACTAAGGTGTAGAAAAATAGAAAACAACACCGAAAATCTAATTTGCGTAAACATGAAAAATTAATTTTCTTTCCAACAACAGATCACTGGAAGACAGGAGAGATATATCCGGAAATTCCCTGAAATGATCTATA
Source organism: Engystomops pustulosus (assembly GCF_040894005.1). Classification (NCBI taxonomy): domain Eukaryota; kingdom Metazoa; phylum Chordata; class Amphibia; order Anura; family Leptodactylidae; genus Engystomops; species Engystomops pustulosus. Next base: position 186,674,449 of record NC_092414.1, read on the forward strand.
AAGTTCTGTTTTTGCTTGTGTGGTGTTTTGGATCTGGTAGATTCCCTTTAAAACAGATCCTATATAAAATGTAAATATAGAAAATGTTCCTTTTTTAGCTCCATGTAGATGAAAAGAAGCCAAATGTGACCGTACTGATATTGCTGTTTTTTCCAGCTCATTAACAAATTGCAGCAGACACAGTCTTAATTATCAGTGATGAGAACAAACTCGTCTGGAAACAATAAGTCACCTGAAGATATTGATTAGATGTAAAACAGAGTCCTCATTAGTAGAAATGCCTCATTCATTTGTCAGGTCAATTCTGAAAATTGAAAATAGGATTTTCTTCTCTCTGCTTCTTGTATGTGATTTGTCTGTTGGTTTGGGAATGAAGCCTCCCACAGGCTTCGGGGGTCTGTACTGAGATGTCATATTTTACATTGGGCTTATCTATGGCTTTGATGAGTATCTTAGTATTACCAATGTATAAAAGTATATCAAAGTGCAATGATTCATATTGAAAGTTCAAAAATGTCAGCAGACACTTAAAAAGATTTCACAAAATTCTGGGAAATCCTTGGGGGCGGGGGTTGCAAAACATACAAAAAAAGCTAATCAATTGGCTCTGACACCTGACACCGCTCTGCTCAAATGTCACTGAACATGAGACCTGTACTCTCATATAATAATTCTAAGTGCCCCAAAAACACATCTCCAAAGAAATGCCAATCATATTTCCTAACCCAGGGGTCCACAACCCTTTTTGCCCAAGTAATAAGTATAGTGCATGTAAATTTATTTGCGGAACCAAGATACAGGAATGGGATTGGCTGTTACATGCACTTATTGAAATTGTTGGTGAGGGGACGTTACCACAGGTGGCGGGAGGCATGAACAGCCTATGAATGAAGCAGTAGTGGAGATGCCTGGTCATGGTGCTCTTACCCCTCACACATCTCGCTACCTACAGAAGGATGGGTACAGGATGCCTCTGCTGCCCCTTCTTCTTCCTGTGGTCTGGGACTAAGCAATCCTCAGACAATACATAGTGAACACTGGGCTATCCTCTTCTCTTAAACTAACCATGTCTAACCCTCCCCCCCCCTCACTGGAACATGTGCATACTTCACCTACTTCATTTTTCACAAATCTGCGGATTTCCTGTAAGTTACTCCAATATTAAGAAAAAAAAGATTCAAATTGCATATCCAGTGTGGGACTGGCCCACCAGAGTACCAGAGGATCCTCCGGTGGGCCCAGTACTGGACCCTAGAAGTACAGCAGAAAACAACACAATTTGGAGGTTACTAGAGTCTGTTTTCTAGAAGTTTTTAGCATAGTTTATCTAGTGGGCCCAATGAACCCCAGTGTGACGCTAATCATAACTACACATTATACAATGATCTAGTGCCGCTATCTCAGGTTAAGAAATCGAAAAACCAGGATTATTTGTTACATTTTCATCAAATCGCATTCTATACTAAGAGGTGTGGCATCATGGGGTTTCTGTTGCATCACAAGCACCAGCAGGGCCTCTACACCCACAGGTCTAAGCAGCCCCTTGAATACCACAGCAGTCTCCATTATGTAATCCCAGTGTTTAATTATCATCAGCCAAATCCTGAAAGAATTGCACTGCGGTATTTTTAAAAAAAAAACAGGTCAATGGGGAAAAAACTGATAAATGGATATATAAAAATGTCTGAATAATCTCAACAAGTCTGTTTGGAATGATTTAGAAGCTTTAGAAGTTGGACTTCTAGAGATAAAATGTTGATCCAGGTTTTATTCAAATTCCCATCTTTAGAAACAGGAAGGAAAGAAGGAATATTTCTCCTGACATGGAGTAATTGTTGTCTGTCCTATAGGTGTTGTATTCTTCCTCTAGATCAGAGCTTGATGGACTTTATTCAACTATACAAACCATCTAACAATGAAATCTTTGACGTATAATTCACATTAAGTGACATCTACCAGGATGAAGGATTGTAAACAAGCACACTGACATACTGGTGTGTGCTCCCTCTAGCAGGATATGTCCTTCTTTTATCCAATAAGGCCCTTGTTTTAACAAAAAAAGGTTTCAAATTATGTAAATAAGCCTGAGGAGGTTCAGTCTCCAAAGCTGTTAATTGAGCCCGGAGCCCCTCAGACTCATTTGCATAATTTTTAAAGCCTTTTTCTGTAAAAGCAGGGCATAAGACACTAAAAGGAGAGTGGATACTGCCAGAGGGGGAACGCACCAGTATGTAAGTGTTCTTGGCTTACAATTCTTCAACCTGGTGGTAGATTTCCTTTAAAATATGAAGAACCTGGGTAAAATGACATGGATACCAAACCGAAACGCGTTGTGAAGTCCCAGTGTTAATAAAGCAGTTTTCTGTCATACCAGAGACCTTTTTCCAAGTTTTTAAAGGGTTCCCATCTCCTAGGGATATGTGGACCCCTATGCGATTGTTAGGGATTTTTATGCAGGGCCCCAACAGCCCTCTTGACTTTTGTAAGGTGAGTCCTAATTAACCCTTTCATGATTGAACATAGAGACCAAGACATGTCAATCTCTTAGTCAAGATCTTCTCCCGTTTAATAATCAAAATGCATAATATATATCAGACAGAAAAGTCATCAAAGGGGTGTGAATAGTATACAGCAAAGCTATTGGACATCAGCATATTTTGGGAAAAAAGTTAATTAATTGTGTTCAGTTCTCAGAGACCTTGTACACAGATATTGTTTATACTAATTTCCTCTGCCAGAAGGTGATAAGTGGCTCCAGAATCCTAATATTATGCAGCTTCGAGGACAGACTGGCTTCTCATTACATGTCAAAGGGTATTAGCTGACAGGCCAGCAAACAGGTTACATAAAATGAAGTTTGAATCATGACATTAACTTGACAATGGTCAGGGAACATGGCCGCTGTATCTAAGATGGCGGACAGTAGTCAAGATGGCGTCCGAAACCAGTGCGACCTCCTTAACAATTCCCCCCTTTGAGCTTTGCTGGCCTGTAACTCCATCCTGAGCGACCTCCTCAAGCTCCAGGTACCCACAGGTAGGCTAAGCCCTTACCTGCTGGACTTGTTAACTCTTCACCAGATCCCCTGGAGGCTGGTCACTCAGGGGTTACAGGCCCGCACACTCAAATCACATCACTGAGTTCCCATAGTTCATAGGTTTGTAAACAGGCAGCATCATCCTCCGCTCCGGGCACTTCTCCTGACGGCCATCTGGGACATGGTGGACTTGATGAGGGGGACCACACAGCACGCAATAAGTGACAAGAGCAAAATCACAATCCCCACTATCACCCCCACTTAAAGGAAACCCTTCCAATCCCCCAACCACAAAATGAAGGACAAAGTGTCCACCCCAGAGTTTCTCTTGAGTTCCTGGACAGTCCTTCAATCTTTTCAAGTGCATGGGTAATGGATCCATAGGGGCGATGTCATCTGGGATGTACATGCGACAAGCCACTCCCACCACCTTACAGACTCCTCCCTTCTCAGCAAGGGTCATGTCCAAAGCCATGCGGTTCTGGGAAGCATCTCCGATATAATTCACAAATCTCTGTTGATTACAATAAAAAAAACAGTTACCCAACCAACATCTTTGCTCATAGCTCTCTGGGGAATAATGGACTCTAGACCTGCCCATATCTGATTGTGGGCCTTGTACTCATCTGGGACCCCCCTTGGTGCTCCCACTGTATCTATATAAACGTTGTCATCTAGGTGCTTCTTTCTCAGACCTCCAGAATCCTTTGGGATTCTCTACCTTTTCTTATGTGTCTGATCAACCTTATCCCTGGGGATCACGAGGAAGGAATGCACAAGTTTTATCACCGTACACTCACCTTCCCAGCCTCTAGGCCTGACCTGACTCTCCTCTCCCCACAAATCCTGTACACATCAGACACTGCTAAGACAGGGTTATCTGTGCTGTCAATGGTAAAGAAGGTCATTGTCGTGTTGCACCAACCGTAGGTAAAGTCTCCTACCCTGGGGGCATCCTGGTCACCCCTATAGATACAGTGATAGTCAAGGTTGGGGTGTCCCTGAGCATACAGTCAGTCAGAAGAGACCAGCTAGCAAGAAGAATAAGTAAGTTTGCAATAGAAAGCGTTGCAGCATGCTGACTTCCCTCTAGCTTCACAGACGTGGCACTGGTCAGCAGGACTTGGAAAGGACCATCGTAGCAAGGCTCCAGACTCTCTCTCTCTCTCTCTGGTGTCTCTCTTCACCACCACGTAGTCTCCAGGCTCCAGGTTATGCATCCTGAGGTCTCTGTCTGAATCTGAAAAAGGAATCAGAAACACTTTTGCTGACCTTTTCCAAGGCCTGGCTCAACTGTGCGGCATATTCCACTTGGTTTCCTGCCGTCAGCTATAGGATCTGTGGAAAGTAGAGGCCTAGTCTGGGTGCACAGCCAAAAAGTACTTCAAAGGGGGACAATCCCATCTTTCTGTTGGGGTGTGGTCCTAACTGAATGATGGTCAGCAGGAAAGCACTCGCGCCATGGTTTCCCTGTTACTTCCATGGCCTCCCGGATCTCTAACTTAAGAGTGCCGTTTAGTCTCTCAACCCCACCACTAACTTGGGAAAGGTAAGGGGTATGCAGGGCCTGTTCTACACCCAGGAGGGACGAGGTTTCAGGTCTTTACCTGTCCAGTGAAGTGGGTTCTGCGACCGGACTCTATGGTCTCTGGAAGTCCAAACCTGCAGAAAAATCTCACTCACCAACTTCTTGGCTGCAGCTCTGGCAGTAGCCTTGGTCATGGGAGAAGCTTCTGGCCACCCTGGAAAGAGATCAATGCACACAAGCAAGTACTCCTACGTACCACTTTTTGGTAGCTGGATAAAATCCATCTGCAGTCTCTGGAAGGGATACAGCAGCTTGGGTGTCTCCTTCTGTGGGGTCTTTTCCACCTTACCCGGGTTGTGGCGGGCACAGACTATACAGGCTTTCACTAGTCTAGTGACAGGGGTAGTAATGCCGGGGCAAACCACTGGTGGTTTATGAGCACTAGCATGGCCATTTTGGATGTGTATGTGTCTGTAGGCTACTTGACTTACTGTCGGGTGCAGGGCTCCGGCCAGGCACACCCTCTCTCCTAGCATCCAGGTCCCATCAGCATCTGGGCTCCAGCTTTCCTCCACACTTCCTTCACTTCTGATGACACTCGGGCCACCAGGGACTGGAACACCTGTGGATCAAACTTTTAGCTCAGAACTCACCGCTGAGACTTCAGGACAGTCTCCAGGCTCCATCTGTGCAGCTGCCTTCGCCATCCCGTCAGCCACATACTTGCCCTTGGCTTGTGGAGTTACCAAATTGTGTGTGCTTTTCCTTTTATTATCCCCACCTCTTGTGGAAGTAGGAGAGCATCCATGAGCTCTATAACCAGCGTGCCATGCTTAAAGGGGTTCCCTGCAGAGGTGAGGAAATCTCTAGCCTTCCATATGGGTTCATAGTCGTGTTTAGACCCCAGAACTATACCTTGAGTATAGATGTTTGCCCTTTTACCTTCCACCAGCTGTAGCACTTCCCTGAGTGCCGTCACTTCACCTCCTGCGCTGACCTGTGTGGAGGGAATGGTTCTGCTTGTACTACCTCATGTGCGCCACTGACCACTGTATATCCAGTGTAGAACCGTCTGTCTTCTCCTGCAGACCTGGAGCCATCTATGAGAAAAAACTCAACATCTGGGTTAATCACCCTTCTCTCCCCCCTCTCTGAATCCTGGAAGACTGGTGATAGAACGAAGGATTCAGAGCTGTGCACCTTATCAGTGTATCCTGGGGAATCAGGAGTGCACACTGGAGTCTGAGCTGTCTGGCCTTTGCTCAGATGCTTGGGCTGTACTTGGGTGAGGACACTGTGCAAGGTATGTGGGGTTTGCACTGTAGCCGAGTGATCTAGGGTCTAGGATCAACTCACTGGCCTTGCTGAGCAGATTGCTGGCTGCAGCTACTAACACATGAGGGGCTCCCCTCACGACTGAGTCTAACCAGGCCTAATAGTGGGCCACTGGGGAGGCCACCACGTTCCTGGGCTAGGACACCTGTGGCCTACATACTCAGTGCAAAATAAAATAAAAGGTCTGGTTCAGTGGCATGTGCCTAGGGCCGGGGCAGACAGGATTTGCCAGCGTAAGGCTATGGAATGCATCAACTGCCTCCTGACTAAGGGCAAATGGGGAAGAGGCAATTCAGTCAGAAAGGGGCAGCATTGGGCTGGGGGCAGCAGACCTTATCCTAGGCCTGCAGGAGCTGGCCAGTCCTAGAAACATGTAAAGAGGCTTAGGGCCTCGGGGCAGGAGCACATTCTGGACTGCCAGCTTTCTTTCCTCTGTCAGGTATCTGCCTGTGGCTGAGAAGCAGTAGCCTAGGAAGACCACCTTCTCCTGGCAATACTGGAGTTTGTCTCTGGGAACTTTGCAACCCTTCTGGAACAGAAAACACATAAGGTCAATAAATGCATCCAGGCAAACAAAAACAGTAGGTCATCCGCATACTGAAAAGGAGAACATCCAGTAAGGGGCTAGTCTGCCAGTCTACTCCCTGTAAGGCCGTGGGGTACTGGCTGGGGGAGTTTTACCCCCCCCCCCCCCCCCTTGTGGGAATCTACATCAGGTGTACTGGAATACTGGACTGGTAAAGGCAAATAGGTACTGGCAATCTTCATGTAGGGGCGCAGAGAGGAAAACATTTGCCAAATCAATAACAGTGAATAATATGTCACTCTCAGGGACTGCTGCCAGTTTGGGCTAGGGACCACTGGGCTTCAGTACACTCATAGGCAGCTTGGAGGTCATAGACCATGCTACATGTATCCGGCTGTTCTTTCTGAGTCTTTTCTTGACCGGGAATGGGCTAAAATCATCATCGGACTAGCAGGGGAGAGTTCTACAATGAAAGGCGATAACTCTGTTTGGGGGGGCTGTTCTCGCTGACATCCTTGTCCATAACCACCCCCCCTTGTCTTGCCCTGTCGGGGCCGTCTCCGCCACTCACTACAGTAATGTCTCCTCCCCGCAACGCCCACTTGGGTTGGTCGGTTGAGACTTCCGGAGATGTTGTCAATCTCACTTTGGCGTGGTCTGTGAAACATCCTCTACCCTCCACCACATCTCCAGCCCAGTGTTCTGTGCTACCTATAAAGTTCTGGCCAGACTCCAACGTCTCAATAAAATCCAGGTACACTTCAGATGGTTTTTAATCAAAAAGGAACAAAAGTCAGTCATAGGCTCTGTAATACAGTTGGGGGGCTTGTTCTTGCTTAGTCTGTTCATGGGGTACACAGGAGGACATCACATCATACTGTATCCCTGTTCCACAACCAAATAAATTCCTTCAAGTCTTTTTTAGATTGTCAGGGAGAAGTCTAAACGCAGCGATCTACCCCTCCCAAATGTAAATGTTCTCACTAGTGTGTAAACCACGAGATAACAGAACACAGATTCCAAGCAACTCAATATGGAGAAATTCAGTTTTCCGTGAACATCAAGGTGACTGACAGACACAGCACATGTCAGTTCTTCACAAAACAAAACGCAGCTCCAACAGCCCCCACCCTTTTGTTAATCCCTTAAATGCCAGAAAGCAGGTACCGGAGACATTGTAACACTTTTTATAGTAATTTTTCTCTAATTGTCGGGATCAATAAATTTGAATAATACTCAAACAACCTCCCACACTCCAAGACCCCTAGCAGACGCCCCAAGCATGGTCAGCTGCTATCCTACAAAGCCCCACAACATGGCCGCCACTGAAAAATAAACTGACTTAAGATGGCCGCCACTGAAGAATGGTAGGGCGTGTCATCTTCTCTAACCACCAGATACGGGGGTGGAGTCTGGATTACAGGGGCCATTTTTCACTCCAAGGAAAATATAATAAAATCTCTTTTTCTCAAATTCTTTCCACATCAAAAACTTTGAAATGTCCCTTATTGCCTGTCTCTTTCTTCATTGGGCACTCTGAAGGATTCCTGTCACTCTGTCCTCGTCCGTCCGTCAGTCAGAGGCTCTAAGTGTCTGTTTCGCAAATCTGATCAAGTTTTCTCACTTGTACAATCATCAGATCATCTGACACATCCCAAAACCTTCAAACCTACTTTTCACTTCAAACCCAAAACTACCAGCCTTTATGTCCGATCATGTCAACTTGCACTTTTCCATCAGTCCTACTTAACTCAACAACCTTCTGTCTCTGTGCATCTTCTTTCCCCTCCATGTGGGACACAATCTGAGTAGCTTTTCTAGGTCCGCACCCTTGGCTTACTTTACTTTGCTTACTTCCCATCACAAATGTCTACAACCGCAACACTGCCAAACCTGTCCCCCACAGATACAACGAATCCGACACCTTGTGTGACCGACCCCAAAGAAACCAGATACCAGATTTCCGCAGAGGACTCTTTACCAAGTCTCCCTTATTGACTCTTTACCAAATCAACTCTCTTTACTGAACTACTCTCTCCTTGACTCTTTACCAAGTCACTACTAGTTCTTACAGTCATCCACAAAGTCGTTCAGACTCCAAAATGAAGCTAAACACACACTTGATCAGAGTGGGTCTCCGCTGCACGTGCACAAATTGAGCTCTATACCTCTATGGGCAACCCTATTGACACTAGTCAAACAGTACTAGACACTATGATAATCTGACAATCACAACAAAGTATCTCCTACTTTAGCAGTGCAGACCTCTAAGGGCTACTCCCTCCCGTCCCACAGTTTCAGCTAACACCACAGACTGTCTGACCATCCGTCACTGTCCAGTCTCTGTTCAGTCTCTGTCCATCACCTTACAAAGTGGTTCTTTGCCAAAAACTCTGAGCTTAGGTTACAGTGAACAACAGTGGCAAATATATAACACAGAGACAGTCTTACCCGGTCCGTCCAACCAGTGAACCAGAAGTGACATATCAAGGTAGACAAGAAAAAATTAATCTCTTACCCTGAGAGCGCTCTGGTCAGTTCTGTTCACCGAGCCGGCGGGGACTCTTCACGGAGGCTGTCCTGGTGCTGTTGTTGTTTACTCCTGAGCCCACCCAGGGACGCCAAATATTGTTAGGGATTTTTATGCAGGGCCCCAACAGCCCTCTTGACTTTTGTAAGGTGAGTCCTAATTAACCCTTTCATGATTGAACATAGAGACCAAGACATGTCAATCTCTTAGTCAAGATCTTCTCCCGTTTAATAATCAAAATGCATAATATATATCAGACAGAAAAGTCATCAAAGGGGTGTGAATAGTATACAGCAAAGCTATTGGACATCAGCATATTTTGGGAAAAAAGTTAATTAATTGTGTTCAGTTCTCAGAGACCTTGTACACAGATATTGTTTATACTAATTTCCTCTGCCAGAAGGTGATAAGTGGCTCCAGAATCCTAATATTATGCAGCTTCGAGGACAGACTGGCTTCTCATTACATGTCAAAGGGTATTAGCTGACAGGCCAGCAAACAGGTTACATAAAATGAAGTTTGAATCATGACATTAACTTGACAATGGTCAGGGAACATGGCCGCTGTATCTAAGATGGCGGACAGTAGTCAAGATGGCGTCCGAAACCAGTGCGACCTCCTTAACAGCGATGATCCAAGGCTTGCAACAACTGATATATTCATATCACCACCATCACAAAGTGAGAGGCCGATTCACAGATTATGGCCAATTCTATATTTTTACAGTGGTTAAACCCTTTTATTCTGAGTGTTTTTCCCCAGCGATTTCCCAACATTTAAATATACCATAAGTCATCTTGACCTGATGCTGGAATGATGATAATACTGACTATGTTATTACTTTTTGATTGCTAAACGTCCATTCCATTTCATTGAATTTATACAAATGATGGCCATATTTAAAAGCGAATCCGTAAAATTAATAATCTGTGTATTTTATCAGATTCAGCTCTGAAAACTAATAGATCAATTTAATCAAAATGTAACGCGCCCTTGTGCTGTCTGACCTTTATATCAACAAATGGAGACGGGCGGATTTTCCGCACGTCTTGTGATTCTTCGCACAGTCAGAGCTCTACAGAAGCGTACGCGGGCAGACACAAATACCTGAAAGACGGAGGCGGGAAAAAAAAAAAGAAAGAGAAATTGCAAATACCTATTATAAACAAATGAGGCAGTGAATCTTTGTATCTCCCAACTGTGTTGTGCTGTCAAGCTTTATACAGAGGAATAGTAAATGTAAGGAATATAGATAACAAGTGTGAGGAAGACAGTAAGATAAAGATTGAGTGGATGACACATACAGTAAGATACAGAGAGAGAGACTGAGCCGGGAACTTATTCAAATAAATCAACCACAACAACGATTGCAAGAAAACTACAATACTGTCAAGAGCCAGATAAAGTACGAGGAGGAGAAAATGAAGAAAAGAGCCGAGTGACAGGGAATGGAGAGAGAAACATTATATAGGCCAGATATTAGCAAATATTTACAGACTTATTTACTGCCGGGATCAACTTAGATATTTCTCCCGCAGAGGAAACAAATATATCTAATGTAATAGACAGCGTTTTGTTATATGCTGATGCTGTATGAGTCTATGTATGTATATGTCAAATATGGAAAGCTGCAGATGCAGCAAACTCCACCGGGGCTGACAGGAACATAGACGGCATGTAGATGGTTGTCACGGGTGGTCCCACGACCTATGTTTCGGGCGCACCCTTGTACCTCTGTGTGCCCCCGCTCTGCGCCAAAGCTACTTACCCATCCTTGCTCTTGCTTCCGGGTCCTCGGCCGTGCATCCCCTTCTCCTAGGGCAACCGCTCACCGGCTTCCGAAGATTTAAAGGGCCAGCGCGCCCTTAATTGTCCTATATAACCCTGCCTCTCCCTGCACACCCTGTCGGATCTTTGTGCTCATGCCGTTGAGAAAGCTTTTTTGTCCCTGCCATGTGCTAGTGTTTGGATTTCCCGTTGTGACCCTGGTTCTGCATTTGACTCTGATCCTGTTGCGCCTGGCCTGACCTCCTGCTTTGTTCCTGACACTGATCTTCTGCTTCCTGTCTTCAACCACGAGTTTGTCTGACAATTCTGTACCTCGCCTTGGCTGCCACCGTGGACAAAGTAGTACCTGTGGAACGACCTGGTGGTACCCTGCCGCAGCAAGTCCAACCTGCTTTGCGGCGGGCTCTGGTGAAAAACGGTTGTCACTTAGACTCCGGTCCTAGGTGCTGGCTTTTGTCATCGTCTGTGGTGGTCCAGTGGGTCCACTACCCCTGGAGCCTGACAATGGTGGAGGGCAGTAACTGGCTTGGCTGCGGCCTAAAGCTTGTGTCATGGTAGCTTTATGTCATTAGGTAGACCTCATCCACCCCCCCCCCCCCCCTCCATTATGGGCCAGCAGAATGAAAGAAATAAAAAGAAGAAATTTTGTAAAGTATCTTAGTTTGTTTTATTGTGAAGAACTTTTATTAAAGAGCCAAAGCCACTTTAATAAATCTGATGGGCGGCGGGGCTCCAAAAATAGACATAGAACTGTCCCAAGGAGCCACCTAATGATAAATTACCCCCTCTGTGTTGTTGCTAATTTGTTTGTATTTTTAGTTCAAAATCACTATTTTATTTTTAGTGTCAATGTTATTTCTCTTTTAACAAGACCTATGTATACACATCCCTTTCATTAATGAGCCTGGACACTAAACAACCTAAGAAACGGCATAAACAGGCTGTACCTGAGCTCAGTACATGCCTCATGATCAAATTAAGCTAAAAGCATCACATACTTTTAACATCGAAGAACTTGCTCCATATTTCAGGGTATTTTTATCTCATATCTCCGGATAAATTGTTTGTAGTTTTGGAACAGATTTCATTTAAATCATTATCTTAGATTTATTTTCAGCTGCAATTTTAGCTCGTCATTAAGAAGAAGTACACAGAGCCCTGTAAATAATGAGCATGGACGCTCAACCACCTAAAAAGCAGCAGTAACAGGCTGTACAGTACCTTCACAGAAGACATGTCTCATGATCAAATTAAGCTAAAAGCTCTGCTGTAGTTTTAACATCGGAGAACTTTGACCATATTTATGGTTATTTTTATCTCATAGCTACAGCTTAAGGAGAAGAAATCTCTAAGACTTTAGTATTTCATGTTTTATTTCGATGTGGGATGTCAGAATATGTTTGTGTCTACACAATACTAGACCTAAAGCTCTATGATGCAGTAAAAGAGGAAATCTTACAAATATCCTTGTTAGGATTAATATTGTACACCAGACATGGAAAGAGTCTTCTTTAAAGGGTTTTTCTAAATTTTTATAGCTGGCTTATTGTTGACTGAATGCAATAGCAGCCTTATAGTGTATTAGCAGCCGCATGGAATGACTAAAAATTAACCAGTATATATACCTTATATACCCGATTATAAGCCGATCCGTGTATAAGCCGAGGCACCTTATTTTACCACCAAAAACCTATTGACTTGTAAAAGTAAAAGCCGAGGGTAAGAAATGCATTGGTCACAGCCTCCCAGTATACAGCCAGCCCCCTGTAATACACTCACTGGCCACTTTATTAGGTACACCATGCTAGTAACGAGTTGGACCCCCTTTTGCCTTCAGTACTGCCTCAATTCTTCGTGGCATAGATTCAACAAGGTGCTGGAAGCATTCCTCAGAGATTTTGGTCCATATTGACATGATGGCATCACACAGTTGCCGCAGATTTGTCGGCTGCACATCCATGATGCGATGCTCCCGTTCCACCACATCCCAAAGATGCTCTATTGGATTGAGATCTGGTGACCGTGGAGGCCATTTGAGTACAATGACCTCATTGTCATGTTCAAGAAACCAGTCTGAGATGATTCCAGCTTTATGACATTGCGCATTATCCTGCTGAAAGTAGCCATCAGATGTTGGGTACATTGAGGTCATAAAGGGATGGTCATTGTCAGCAACAATACTCAGGTAGGCTGTGGCGTTGCAACGATGCTCAATTGGTACCAAGGGGCCCAAAGAGTGCCAAGAAAATATTCCCCACACCATGACACCACCACCACCAGCCTGAACCGTTGATACAAGGCAGGATGGATCCATGCTTTCATGTTGTTGACGCCAAATTCTGACCCTACCATCCCAATGTCGCAGCAGAAATCGAGACTCATCAGACCAGGCAACGTTTTTCCAATCTTCTACTGTCCAATTTCGATGAGCTTGTGCAAATTGTAGCCTCAGTTTTCTGTTCTTAGCTGAAAGGAGTGGCATCAGGTGTGGCCTTCTGCTGCTGTAGCCCATCTGCCTCAAAGTTCGATGTACTGTGCGTTCAGAGATGCTCTTCTGCCTACCTTGGTTGTAACAGGTGCCGATTTGAGTCATTGTTGCCTTTCTATCAGCTCGAACCAGTCTGCCCATTCTCCTCTGACCTCTGGCATCAACAAGGCATTTCCGCCCACAGAACTGCCGCTCACTGGATGTTTTTTCTTTTTTGGACCATTCTCTGTAAACCCTAGAGATGGTTGTGTGTGAAAATCCCAGTAGATCAGCAGTTTCTGAAATACTCAGACCAGCCCTTCTGGCACCAACAACCATGCCACGTTCAAAGGCATCAAATCACCTTTCTTCCCCATACTGATGCTCGGTTTGAACTGCAGGAGATTGTCTTGACCATGTCTACATGCCTAAATGCACTGAGTTGCCGCCATGTGATTGGCTGATTAGAAATGAAGTGTTAACGAGCAGTTGGACAGGTGTACCTAATAAAGTGGCCGGTGAGTGTATATACATACAGATCTGCCCACCTATGACTTAGAATTTCATAAAATTATTTCAATTTCTCATCACTCTCTACACCCGGCAAATTTTCAAGTATTGTAGGGCCTGTAAAAGAAATAAACAATGTGCAGGCCCCAAAGGATACATTAAGAGGGCGGAGTCTCTTCGGCATAGGATAAATAACCACTATGCCTCTATAGTAAAGTGTGTACATTTATACAGTAAGGATATATAGGGCACCACCTACCCGAGGTGCAAATTATGCTACCTACAGCAAGGGTTTTTTTATTCATGTATACTGACTTTGTATCCTAAATACTTGTCTACATACACTAACTATTGTTTTTTTGTTGACCTGATGATCTACTGTGTTTAGTCTGGCTTTTCCTAACTCTAAATCAATTCTGCGCACACTGATCTACAGCCTAATGTTTACTACATATTCTACATACCCTATATGCTCTGACCTCGGCTTGTAACTGACTCCTCTTTTACCTAATCCCTGGTGCTTCATTCCAGTTTCTCTCATCACCTCTTCTGTATCGAAAAAGATAGGGACCTTGTGATGTCCTAATTTCTGAATAAGGGTTAAAGAGTTAATGCTTGGAAGGACACTTAGTCAATGTCCATAGGAATAGTCAGAAGCCAAAGTGTTAAGAGGACACAGTAGGGCACATTTACTTACCCGTCCCGTCGTGATCCCCGCAGTGCGTTGTCCGACGAGGATTCAGGTCTGTCGCGATTGTCCAATTTCCTGCATGTGTCGCTTCCGCGTTGAGGTCCACCGGAGTTAACCTTGTTCTACCCGGTGCATGTGAGTGCTGATCTTGCGACACAATTTGCTTTTTAAATTCCGTGGTTTGTCCAAACCAGTCGTGTTGCAAGCCAACACCGATGCAACACAATCCGATCGCATACGCCAAAAACCTGGGGCAATTCAGGGAAAAACAAAAAATAATTGCAAAACCTGACGAAAATGCGCCGTTCGGACCCTTAATAAATGTGCCCCACAGAGTCCAGAACCGACTGCCAGAAACTTTGTTATTATCTCATAACATATAGTATCACATTTCTGGACATGTACTACCAAAATGAGCAATAGTAAATTATGGATATTTACATTCACAAGGAAAACTTCTCTGTTCCAGGGAAAATGATTAAGCCTGAAAACACATTTGTTCTCCTTGTGGAAAACCACTTGTTAAGACAACTCTATACAAAACGTCTCTTCTCTTAAAAGTGGTTGTTACAGGGGTGTAAAGCGGAGCCACAGTTGTTTTTCCTTGGCCAAAATCTATTTAAGCGTTCCCCATCTAGAGACCGGAGAGCAGCTCGTGATAATCTGTTGTTCCTCTGGCAGAGAGATGTTCACGGGGTGATGAAAATAGAACAGGATGTGCCGCAAATCCCGAACACACAAAACATCCTAATTAGTGTCATTAACGGAAAACCAGGGCCAAGTATTATACTTCAGAATTAACAGCAATGTTCCGCTCCCTTCCTGCTCACAGATGCAAAGTTTTAGTCCGAATAAATGTGATAATTAGTGAAAGAATTCTATACAACATTTTGCTTATTTTCTTACATTAAATCCAGGAATGGAACCTGCGCTTCCAGCCTCATCAGTGGATCAGCTCCCAAGATGCCAAGCAGATCCACATTGGCAGCTGAGACTTTTCTAGGTACCATGCCCAGGATACACGATAGCTTATTAGATACTCACACGGATCAGCCAAAACATTGAAATCACCTGCCTAAGACTTTATACCACATACCACAACTCTAACTCTAACACAAAAAAACATTTATTGAGGCATGTCTTCCATATGTTCCCAGAGGTATCCGACTAGCAAGAGATCTCCTATCAAAGGGTAGTCCATGGAAGTGTGAGGGTCTGTAATATCTGCTTGGTTTAGTATTAAATTAACTACAATATCCCATGGATCTTTACAGGAGATTTATTAAGGATACAATACAGGCAGTTCCTGGGTTACGTACAGGATATGTTTTGTCGGCTTGTTCTTAAGTTTAATTTGTATGTAAGCCGGAACTGTATATTTTATAATTCTAACTCCAGCCAAATTTCTTTTGGTCTCTTTGACAATTAGATTTTAAAAATGTTGGGTTGTCATAAGAACCAGGATTAATGATAAAGCTTAATTGGAGACACCAGTGATAACTGTTATAGCTGATCTTTAGCCTGGACTAGGCTACAGTGAATTACCAACATCCAGAGGTCGGTTTGTTAATGGGGGTCTTCTGTAAGTCAGGTGTTCTTAAGTAGGGGAGCAAGTGTCCAGGGAATATACACAAAGGGTAAACTGACTAAGGCTACATGCACACTGCCATGGGCCGTCGCTCCATAGGAACATATGGGCCACGGAGCCGTAATACGGGAAAAGATAGGACATGTCCTATCATTTCCCGGGCTACGGAGCGGTACGGTGCCGCACGTGTGCTGCACCGTACCGCTCCCGTACGATACCCCAGCCCATAGAAGTGTATGGGGGATGTATATCGGCCATATATACGTCGGTCGTATATACATCCCCCATACATGTGTGAATGCAGCCTAAATGACAGAGACAAAGGAAGTCTACAGGTAGAGGATGGGGGAAAGTGTTCTTACTAAAGATCTATATACCATCATATATACATACACAAATAATCCACACACATTGCCCATCCCCATACCACCTCCACCACTGTCTTGGCCAAACCGATGATGATGTAGAGTCAATAGGTGACATCCTTGCTTCCATATCTTCCTATCACACAAACTTGCAGGAAAAGCAATCTTTATTAGGATTATTGCAGACACTTATGGCCTAGCTCTCATTTTGTCCACAAAGACCCTTACACTGTCTCCAGTCACATCATGTTGCACTTCCAACAGGTCCTACCACAGGGGCCTAAGTAGTCATGAGAGTAGGGATCTGCACTTGCACACCCAGTTCTAACTTTACTTCTAATGTATAGTCCTAGAAAATTGAATGGACCATACAAAAAGTGCACAATTTAGGTCCCTATTCTTTTTATTTCTATGGTCACGGAGGCCAGATCCATTTTGCTACGTTTCTATGTTTTGCGGTAGTGTTGTAGAAGAGGCTGAGGAAGCATGTGGGCAGCCGTCAGCATGTGGGCGCTGTTAGGACTGGTCATGGCTCAGTTTATGTCTGTAAAATGGACAGGTATACACTTCTTGCAGACAAAGTCCTGTACTGGCCCAAGCCAATACTCATGGTTAGTATCAAAATACTCAAAGAGACATGGTCCAAGGTGGGACACTGCTCCAATGTCCTGTGGCAGTGCGTCTCTATTAGTGATGAGTGAAGCCAAACAGTAATGTTCAGGTCCGTGCAGAACATTGCAGGTTCTGATCCCTGAAAGTGGACTTCAGCAGGAAGCTTGGGTGCAACATTCGGGCTACCCCCAACCCACGCTTTTAACACCCACAATTCTTGCGGACAGCAATAATGGGTGTTTTGTTTACAAATGCCACTGGCAAAGAACCACCAGTTTCTCAAGAATTTGCTGGTGGTATGGTAAGGGTAACACCCACGATCTGTGCTAACACAACTGTGGGGGTTACTGGTTGGAGTGAGTGATCACTTAGGGTTCGGTACCCGGACACCGAGAACCTGAACAGAATGATGTCAGTCAAATCTGAACAAATCCACTGATCCCTAGTCTTGATCTTCTCTTGACCCTTCTCCACCTGCCCTTCTGGCTTCTGGCCCTTCTGGTGTTGATGCAGTAGGCCCTTACCGACTTGCTTGCTTGGGATGTCACTAGAGTGCTCCAATGGACAGTGTGACCAGACTTGTGGATACCTGGTCCCTCACCTTCTGCTTTTGTGTTTGCTGACACTCTCCTCTCTCAGTACACCTATTTGGATGAACCTAAAAGTTCTGTCAATGAATGATTAACCCAACAATATCATGCTAGCAACAATCTAGGGTAGTGATAGCAAACCTTTTAGAGACCGAGTGCCCAAACTACAACCAAAATCCACTTATTTACTGTGCAGTGCCAACATAGCATTTTAAGCAGTAACTTATTACTACCTGTTCTTCCACTTCTTTCAATCGTATCGGCCACCTGAGGCCACCAATACAGTTGAAAGAAGGTGGGCAAATTCAAATTATCTCCAGGATCTCTCTGTACAAGAAGAATGGTGGGTCCAGCATGAGGACCTCCAAAGATAATGCAGTTCTTTCAACACCTTCTCACTTTTCAAGCAGTTCCAAACAGTTAATGAAGTGTTGCTGTAAAATAGCGCTGAGAGCAGCATCTCTTAAGCTGCCTAGGACTGCAGGAAGATTTGATGGATTTGGTCCTGTTTGGTGAACTCCGTCCTGGGGTGAAGATCTGAATGCCCACAGAAAGGGCACTGAGTGCCACCTCTGGCACCCATGCCACAGTTTCGCCACCACTGATCTAGGGAGTCACCCTTTAAATCATGGCGGCATAAAAATGCTGAAAGCATCAAGTATCATCTCTCCCTTTGACGTCAGGAATACCATTGTCTTGAGGAGCTTGCCCTTGGATGTTTCAGATTCTTTTCTATTATAAGTATTACTACTGTATGAATTGTTTTTTTTGGTGTATGTTGTGGTTTTGATGTTAAGCAGAATGAGGGGCATGCATGAGTACAGAGGGGTTTGTAGGAGATAGCGGCTGGCCATATGATCTGATAAATAAGAATCACCAGCTTAACGAGGCTACACAAAGCCATTGATCACATATTATTAACCTTTCATATGGATACGACAGATATAGATTTTGCTTGGATAATCTGTCTAAAGACACAATACAATTTTTTTTACCACCTTCTGTTTAATTTGAAAAGGGATCAATAAAGCATTTAGTAACTTATTGTGCTCTATTGGTACAGAAGTGCATACATTGTATGTAATGGCTATGATACATGTACATTGCAGTGAAAGTCATAGCACAAAATAGCGTTAAAATGAAACTATGTTGCCCTCCATTTTATTAGGTAGCTAGCAGGGAAAAGGTTAAATATCTACTCTATTGGCAGCTTTTAGATAACAAGCTCTGTGAGAACAGAAATTCTGACATTTCATTTGCAGACGCTCCTCCTTGCACAGATGAGCTTTAGGAGAGGCTCAGATTCTTCCATAAAATTGTCCCCTTTACCGGGTCGGAGTTTTGCTTATGACATATCAAGCAGGATCAGCAAAGGATGCCGGTTGCCTAGGCGATTAAGCTTTATATTGTCAGCTTTACAAGACGGCCTTTTCCAAGATGTCCATGGTGGAGATTAATTGTGCCTGATCATTCACCGAGCTGCGTTTTAGCCTTTAAGTGGAATTAATCAATTTTCCAGGCAAAAGCTAACAAAAAAGATACGGCACACACAGACCCGCTCCCTAATTCTTTCCATTAGATGTTAATCCAGCTGTGCTATGTACCTGGCAGTTTAGGAAACAATGTTTAAGACGTGGCACCTACATTGACGTGTCATTGATAAGCAATAGTTAGCCCCTTGCTGTTTGCTTTTACTCCAGCGGATCTGCTACTGATCTTTTAGAAAGCATTTGGGAGAGTGTGCCGGGAAAGGGCAATGCCACTTAAAACAAGAAAATCGTCAGGTAATGTAAACCTTCGAGTAGTCTCGTAATAGGTAAAAGTTCAGGATTTTCATAGGGCTTTTGAGGTCGAAAACAAGTTGTGGGTCATAATCAGAGACTAAATTAGGAGTAGATGATATTTCTACTCTCTGCATGAAAGTAAATACTGGGGGTTCACTGCAAGATTAAAAATTAAAAAGGCTAGATTTGAACTTTACAAAAATAAAATAGATCTTAAAAAGCCAGTAACATTCTGCAAGAATATTATTTGGAAAGAGGAAACCAAGATCAACTTCTACCAGAATTAAGGAAAAAAAAAAAAGTATGGTGAAGGTGCGGTACAGCTCATCATCTGTAATACACAGTGGTGGTAGTGTGATGACTTGGATATGCATGGCAGCCAGGGTCACTGGGTCACTAGTGGTTATTGATGATGTGACAAAGGACAGAAGTAGTTGGATGAATTGGTCAGCGTTTCATAATACAGATGGACAATGACCCAAAACATATGTCAAGTTTCCTGCAGTGTTCCTTGAGTTTTCACCTAAATCCAGATGTGAACGTTACAACTTTTTAAAAAAGTTGCAAACTTTGTCCCAAATGTATGGCTGCCCCTGACCAGGCGTAGAAATTAGAATGCAACCTTTGGAGACTTTTTTTCACAAATTCCCAATAGACCAAAAGCCACATGTATCAATAAGGAAAAACCACTAACCGCATCGGACCAGCAGAAAAGCCAAGAAAAGTCTCAAAAAACAGACTGATTTATGATGCATGTGCCCCATTGTGTTAATGTACAAAACCAAAATTAGAAAAAATATTAACTCAAATATTTATAGACCTAACTGCAAGTCTGGCCACCTCTGGAGTCTGCTAAGGACTGAACTGTGCTTGATAATTTTCCCATGACACAACCCATACATACAATGGTGCAGAGGAAACCAATTCCTCTGAAATGCTCAGTAGTAGATTATAAAATGTGGCCTCTCAAAGCATATTTAAAACTGTCCTGAAGAAATAATGAAGAGAGCGACCTCCAGCCAAGATACTTGGCCTTTTGTTTTTTTACAGTAAAATAAAAAAAGTTGTCATCAAGAACAGGCACAGTAAACCTTAGCCACCCCACACAAACTTTGCCTTTGCTAAAAAGTGCAAATCAGGTGTCCAAGCTTAAATTTGCCTCTTCCCACCAGTAAAATCATTCCCCAAACCTTTTCTGCTTTTGTCTATGTTGGCTCAGCCCACATGTGTGAGACCCCACCCATCATGGAGTGCTTGAAATGGGCATAAGATCTGCTGTTTCCCATTCAGTGCTCATTTCTAAAATCACCATGCAGCGAGAGGGATGGCATTCTGGTAAGGACAGGAAGTGGGTAGAAAGAGCACTTCCTGCCTACTCAGGTTGAGATTTGAAGAGGCACTGAGCTGTCAATCAAAAGAGGGAGGAGTGGTTCACTGGCAGAAATGAAACATGATTCTTCTAATGAGGATATGACTCATCTATACTCATTTGCATATTAGAAAAACGGCTGTGATTAAGGTACAGGACCTCAGAGAATATTAGGTGATATGGGGACTTTTAACCCTTTATCTGTAGGTAATACTTGTGTGAGGAGTATAATTCTGGTGACAGATGTTCATCAAAGACTTAGCAAATCAATTATAGTAGTTCCAAAGTATAAATTCATTTATGAACCCTTACTTTTATGAAACCCATTTAATAGAGTGAGAATTTATAGAAAACTCTTAAAATGGTGCAATTCCTAACCCTGCCACTTCAAGAATAGACATATGACAAAATATTATAAAAATGTTGTTTTTAAAAAGCTTGTTATTTTGCGACACACATATTAATGCCTTTCTTTAAGTTTCTTATACCTATATTTTTAAGAATAAAAGGCTTTAAAAATAATACAAATGCGCCCGAGGGGCTCCAGGCTCCATTGAAACCTATGGCGCATCTCAGGCTCATTTGCATAATTTTATAATCCTTTTTTTTTGTAAAAACCAGGGAATAGGAAGTTTAAAGAACAGCAGATCCTGGCAAAGGGGACCCACACCAGTATGTCAGTGTTGTTGGTTTACAATCCTTCATCCTGATGGTAAATAGACTAGGAGAGCCTTCAAATTGGGTTGTATTGTGTAAGAGCTGTGGGGTCCAGTATTTAGCTAGGGTCAGAGGATCCATTGGTGCTCTGGTTGGCCAGTCAGACGTGGTATGGATGTACTCATTCTGCATGCAATGGGATAACCATAAAGAGACCAGCAGCGGGAAGGTACAGGAACAATGAAAGATGTATATTTTTGTATATTTAAGAGCAATAATTTACATTTGTTTCACTGAATTACATTTTGTATTCATCCTGCAATCCCTTTAAACTGTGATTTCCCAAACCCAGTATTTATTATGTCTAGGTCGGCACAGAAATCAAATGAAAACAGATAATTTCTCTCTATTCAGTTGGCATCTCGGGAGGCCCGGGCTCCATTCTCTTCATTAATACTATTTATATTGAGCAGGCAATTATAGGAAATAAAAGAGGTAAGATGTAGGACTGGACAGGGAATGAGGCACGGACTGAATGCCATGCATGTCTCTCGTAAAGGACCACGCTTCAGCTGATGGCTTTTTTCCTGCATTGATTTTTTTATGAAAATAAAAGACATGGATTAGTGTTCAAAAATTTTCGAGTATCGACATGCAGCTCAAAATTAATTTTGCCGGTAGGCAGGAGCGTATTGATGTTTTAAAATGTCATTCAAAGTTTCCAAACAAAATAATTGAAACTAGTCCATATCTAGAGCATGACTTCTTTTTTCTGAGTATATTACCTTATTTCTTTATTTAACCCTTGATACTGTCACTGAGCATAATATTGTATATAGGTCTGTACCCCTGGGATCAAAGACTTTCTATTAGATAGGTACTGTAGAAGCATGTGCCAATGGGGCATCAACAGGTCATAGGACAAAGAGACAGGGCTGTGCCATAGATGAAAGAAAGTCTAGCCCACGGCTCCTTTCACTTTAGCACAGGGCAATAAGGGTGAGAGCTGCAATTCTCCAAGATAAAGGTTTGACCTAGATAATATAATAAAGTTAAAGCATAACAAATAACTTTCTTTTTCCCCCCTTTTTTTCTGATTTAAAGTGAACCTGTCAAGGCGATTCGGGACACTCATGGACCCCTTTGTCGTCCCCAAACGCCCTGTATTAGTCTCAATGTGGGGCAGTAAAAAACAAATAAACATTAATATTTACCAGCTCCGGAGCACTCAGCGTCTGTGGGGTGCGGCAATTAGGCAAGAGTAATGCATCCTGGCTTAACTGCGCATGCTCCATGGGTACAGCGCATGTACAATGCGGGGAGGAGGAGTGTGGCAGCGAGAACTTCAGATGTGAGTCCGATATGCCTCATTGGACTCGCATGTAATTACCAAATTCTAAGTCTGGTAATATTTGCTGGAGTGGACCCAGTAGGACTGATCACCTTACTGGGATCTTTAACTCAGAAATCCAGCTTTCTAGAGCTGGTGTGCGAAACAAAGCTTCCACACACTTTCTCTGCATCTTAAAAAAGGTGTGCAGATCATTTACTTAAGGCCATAATAACCCTTCTAACAAAAAGTTAAAAAATAACATGTAAATAACGGTTTATAGAGTTTGTACTATAACACATTCCATGTGAATTTCTGATATCCTGTGAACCCTAAGGCAAAAGATTTGTTGCAGGCTTCTGTGCCATGGCAAATCTACTTAGACATGTCATACCTACAGAG
The DNA here is from genome assembly GCF_040894005.1 of Engystomops pustulosus. Lineage (NCBI taxonomy): Eukaryota > Metazoa > Chordata > Amphibia > Anura > Leptodactylidae > Engystomops > Engystomops pustulosus. The sequence goes on from NC_092414.1 coordinate 186,697,558, forward strand.
GCATATAATGTGAATGAGCGCATCCGGCTCATCACACGCTACATGTTAACAGTATGTTTGACTCTGAATCGAGGGAATTAAATATTACACCATGACAAACTACTATATGCCCAGAGATTGTTACAATCTGGAAAACAGTTAGGAAGGAGTTAATATATCAGATCATTTTGGAGTCTATTTGTGGGCTTGGAGAAGAAAAAAGGAAGCCAACTCAGCCTGAGATCTAATTTCGTCGGAGATTGGCTTGTTGGCGCTGCTTAAAACCTCACAATATCTGCAGTTTACTCTATTCAGCAAAGCTGAGATGGCAGGGAATAGCTGGAGGTTAGAGTCCGGCCCCCTCCCACATGTACATAGAGACATACTTCATTTTCTACCGAGGGCAGCGCGTTTCAAACCAATTTGAAAAGATCAAAGTTGGCAACTTGGAAGCAAGGTGATTTTTCAATCCCTTAACTTAATAGCGTGATAAATTAAATTTTCCTGACTTTTCTAGCACTGTTTTTCTGTCCTTTCCAAATGGGATTTTGAAAGGTGCAATCTACTGCTTTTGATATAAACAGCTCCACACATCTGTCGCCATGCTGATGTATGCAGAGTGAGCCTTCAAAACCTCGCTCATAATTCACCGACTGGACGCCTGCCGTGTAAAAGCGAAGCACTAGATGCTAACCTGCACCCGGCGCCACAAAGGGAACAAAAGAAGGAATTTTGATTAAATTAAAATCAATGTCTCTTTGTAAATTGCTTACTGGTTGACATAACCTGGTATTAACAAGAAGTCCCGAACATAAGGTGGGTTCAAAGCTGAACAAAGGATAATATTTAAATACACAGAGTGAAACAGCCCTACTACAGCGTATACATTGTTAATCTATTTTTTTCTTATTGTAGATTTTTAATGTTTTTTTTTATACCTGATTATGGAGGCAGTCAACTTTCTGATCATAGCAGAAGGAGCTGAGAAGATTGACATGTAGAGTACTTATAATAGTCCATGCTGATGGAAGCCGTACGGAAGTTTCTACTCTACGAATTACAGCCTTAGTCAATATGCATATGAAAAGATTGTCAAGCATAAAGTAAGGCGATCCACTGGACTCCTGAGCCATATTCTCAACTCTACCCACTCTAAAACATGTGCAACATGTGCAACATGCTCACTGGGGGCAACTGGATACTAGGAACAGAATGGCTGGCTTGGCTGTGGTTGTCATAGTAGCACAATCCTAATGTATGCCTCATCCACACCCATTAGGGCTAGAAGGGTGAAACAAGAAGAGGGGAAGGCCGCATAATAGTAAGGTTTCCCTGGGGCACTCCTAGGAAAAAGGCACTCCGGGAGATGCTAAGTACCAGTTGATACCATTGACATTACCAACTAAAACATAGACCCACACATTGTCACGGGTGCTTCTGGGAACCATGTCCCGGGTCGCATGTATATCTGTGTGCCTCGCTGTGCCCCCTTGTGCCAGCAGCAGGTGCACTTACCTCGCTGCGCTCCAGCTGAGGCCCTCAGTTCAGTCCCTAAGTTTGACCCTGGATCAGCAAGGCACATTGTAACATTGAATCCAATTATTTTATGAAGGAACCTTTTTCAGTCAGTTTTCCAGCTTTATTAGCAGAATAACCTAATACTTTGCAACATACATTGAACATATGGTGGTATACCCAGCGCACAATGGAGAATTGCATTACACTCCATGACCAGATATTCTACCCTGAGATTCTTCTGTTTTTATCTCAGTTCATTAAAGGCTTTATTGTATATGAGGATATAAAACAGAGATGAGGTTTTCCTGTTAACTCCATCTGACAGCATTGGGATTTACCAGGTGAAAACAGCCAGATCTACTCTATTCCTAATGTAGACCAAGACCCGATGGTCTTTATTCCATATGAAGAGAAAACAGATTTGGCAGATAATCTCTTGTTAAATCTTAGACCTGTCACTTGTAGTTAAAAGAAATAAACAGAAAAACCAGATTTTCACATAACATATATTCTACCATAGTTTACTTAGCCCAGACATCAGAGCAAACATTGTTTGGGGGTCTCTGTAGCTGTACATTAATATAATTTTTGGAATATGAATAATCTACGGCAACATAATAAGCCTGGCTAAGCGGATCCCTCTATCATGTTACTGAAAGGAAGTCAAGAATCTGAGAAATGTAATAATCTTATGGGGTCAGATATATATCACAGTTGTGGCGCACTACTACTGTTTTTTGCGCCTAAATGAGGTGTATTGTTGTGCCCAAATTATCTCAAGCTACAACAATCAGTGATGAATTGAGTTCCTGCATATTATTAATCACTTGTGTGTCTCAGGATGATTGTACGACTGCACTTTACTTTATACGCAGTTTAGGCGCAATGTTAGATTCGGGCACTTACATGTGATCCTCCTACAAGCTCCTCTCTGCTTCTGTCACACACCCCAGCATGAGAATGGCCCTCACAGCAGAGCCCAGGTGTGTGACACCTACACCCAGTGACCTCCTCAGCAGTGGCTTCTCCTGGAGGGGATCCCCCAGTGCTGATCTTCTGCTACCCCCCTGTAATTCTGGCCAGTATCCTCCTCTGACAACAGTGTGGTCATCCTGCTACACAGGAACACTTCTCTGTCCTGTCTGCAGCTCCCACTCATTTCTCTTCTCTCCTGCTATGAGCTTTTCCTTTTGCAGATTGTTTGTAAATAGAAGGTCATGAACTGTAAACAGAGGCTGCAGGTAGTGTCTGTAGTATCTGCTGAGCTCTGCTGCTAGGGATAAGCTGCTCTGCACAAGAGCTCTGTGTTGCTTCTCAGCAGGCGCCATCTTTTCGAGTGTTTTTTGTGCCTAAATTGTGCCTAAATGAAAAAGTTGCTAATGATGAATGATTAGTAGGTGCAGAAAAACATCTGGATAGGTAGGATAAATGAGGAAAACATGGTTATTTTTACTGAACAGCTAGTTTGGTGTTTAGGCACAAAACTGGCTCAAATCAGACAGCAAACAGGGGTAATAGAGGATATAAAACATAACTTTTAATAAATAATTATGTAAGACCGCATCCAGGTGGATGCTAGGATTCTAAGTATTAAAAACACCCACACATTTCATACAAAGTGCGAATAAGTGCAATCAAACGTGTATATCGTCCACTAGATAGGATTGTAACCACCTGCAGTTCAAGGTAACTGTATCGCAACCTGCATATGGGGGCAACCGAGTCCTACCGTGATTCAGGCGTCTTTGATGATAACGGGCTGGGTATCCTGGGGTGTAGGGACCTAAACTCTCCCTATGAATACCCCAAAACTCCTGCCCTAACAAGGGCAGTCCACAACTGTCCTTAGTAAATAATACGCATGCCCCCTGTACTGCGCCACCTTCCCTGATGCGTTTCGTCTTCTGACTCTTCAGGGGGATTTCACAGGGACTCGCCGTCCATTTTGCGTTAGGGCTGAGTCCGGCATAAAGTGGCATGCACCTAGAACCACTTAGCTGTATGCTAAATTGTGGAGAAATAGTTCCTGCTAGTCCACAGTCCTGGTGGTGGACTTGTGGACTAAGTATGCAGGCAAGACTGGCTGGTCACGCCAGATAGATGGCACTTCCGCCTTTTAACCTTATTGCCCTGCCCCTTAAGGACGCTCATTGGTCACACCCCCGTCTGCTGATTCGTCCTATTGGTGGATGACTGTGCGCTGTGAACAATACGGCGGACCGCAGTGTAAACCGCCAAGGACTCGGTATGAGAGGGTAGTGCACATGCGTCCATGCTTCGATACGGCGGGAAAGGAAAATAGACACGTCTCCATGGAGACGCCAGTGAGCCTGTCCCCTAACGGGCGTGGAATCCACTTTGTGATGACAGGTAACTCGGGCAGATACAAAACAGGCTGAGTAGCCCTCATTAGCGCTCTGAGAGTTCAGTGTCGCGCTGGAGAAGGATAAGTGAATATGCAGATCAGATAATACTACCGGGGACCGTGTTGTAAACCGTGGAACAGCCCCTACTGTCTCTATAAGCTGCAGTATGTTGGTGTAGGCGCGCAATGTTGTTATGTGATATTATGGTATAAGTCACAAAAATATCCAATGACAGTGGTCAATCAAAACCCGGCGTTACGGCGGGATACTGGAGGTAGATACAAACTACAAGATACTATATTAATACGATATACACCTAACACAAACCAATTTTATGACATATATTCCGATTCCCCCCTATATTCACAATGTTATGGTGGTATGGTTATTAAAATGGAGCAAAATTGAAAAGACAGTTTAGATCCCAATTGTCATTACCCGGGGAGCTAGGTCGTCTAGGGTATGCATATTTATTATGTGTGAAACAGAGGATCCTCTTTTAATTTAGAGAAAGGATATGAATGATAATTGGTCATTCAGGTCCTTTGGGAGAACCGTGTCCAATCTATATATCCATTTCGTCTCTCTTTGGAGAATCATCCTGTCCCAATTGCCCCCCCCCCCACCATTGCTGGGCGTGGGACTAGATCGATCCCCATAAAGCGTAGAGCTGTAGCATCTCCTTTATGGTGTGTCCAGACGTGGTTGGATATGGGCTTATCCCTTTTGTGCATGACATCACCCAGATGCTCACCTACTCTCCTACGTAGCTCCCTGAATGTCTTGCCTAAATATTCGAGGCCGCATTTGCAAGTGATCTTATAGATGACACCTGTGCTTTTACAATTAATGTAATCACGGATGTCAAATTGCCTCCCTGTCACATTGCTCACAAATGTTTTACCCGTCTCCATATATGGGCAGGCAATGCATCCCCCACAACTGTAGCTTCCAATTGTTCGTCTGGCTCAAAAACAGTGCAACAATATAAAAAGGCGCAAAAACAACAGAAAAAAATGATTGATACATCTGGCCCATGATGTGCAAAACTAAAACTATTGCAAAATAAATAGGGCATGCTCTGAAATTGGGAAGATATTTTAAAGGAAATCCACCATTAAAATCCATTATGATAAACCAGGGACACTTACTCATAGATCCAGGCACCGTAACTGTGCTAATCTTATGTTATTTGTTATCCATGGCCTGTGGATAGATGTGGTTAAATAGCTTTTATGTGTATATTGATGTCATATATATGAAGCCATTTAAATGTTTTCTTCTGAAAGGAGGTGTGTCTTCAGAAAAAATGGGCTTGGCAAATTTTTTTATTTTTCATGAGACAGTATGCATCAAATTCTGGACTAAATTTTCAGGAATTAAAAGAAATTTACCATCCAAATCAATCATGATACTTACTCAGATGCAGGCACTGTGACTGGGGTAAACTTATTATTATTATTATATTAAATATTTGTTATTCATGGCCTCATTCTTTATAAAATCAACTTTTCTAATTATGCTAATGAGCATGAAAGGCTACTCTAGCCCCTACATGATCTGACTTTACAGACTGTTACAAAATCTTATGCCTCCCCTGATTCGTCAGCACTTGTGCGGTGAGCACAAAACTCATGACATACATTTGATACTTTCATCCTCTGATATCTTCATCCTTAGGTGAGGAGGTGCAGGTGAGGAGGGTTTTTCTTCAATTCTATTAGGGCCCCAGCATCAACCTAAAAGTAAGCTATTTAGTCAAATAACCACATTGATATACCACGAAACAGATGGTCCCACCTACCTAAGGAATGAGAGTTACCAACCTGAACACCAAAGGACAATCCCTCCTATTCAGTCAGGCTACAAAATACAACTGTAATTGCTGATACAAAACAGAACTAAAAAAACTCCTAGAGCTCCTACAACTAAGGACTGAAGTTCTCCAATTGGGTTATAAACCAAAAGGGACTGGTAACCCAATAAGCAAAGCAGCATCTCCAAGATAAACATTTATCTATCTATGTATGTATCAACTTAATTAGACAGACCCAACTTTTCCAGGTCTGTCTTCTACTCAGCTTTTCATAAGGCAAAATGCACATTTTACGCCCAAAAGCTTCTCTAGTGGCAGCCACCCTGCCACACTACCTATCTATGTATCTATTATTTGTTTTAGCCATCATCAATCTATATTTTTATCTACCATCTATCTACAGTATCTTTTTCTTGTATTCATCGGATGAGTAGGAATTCACTATTATTTGCATAGCCTTGTGGCACTATGCATTCAAAGTTTGTGACGATCAGAACATGAACAGAGCTGGGAGCACTAAGCCGTCCCTTTGGGTTGTGTCAGATGTCATGCAGTGCATCAAAGGTCTGATGAGATAGAAGCAGTGACATTTACCTTCCCAGGCACATACATCAGGAATCCTTTTCATACTGGAAAACTTCAATGGAATCTCAGTGGTGCATATTAGATGTTAAAATTGTTTGCCAGTTATTTTACAGTCAAACTTTCGGCTTTATTCTAAGACCACTGACTGATAAAAGGCAGAAATCTTTCACCATGTGCTTGAACAGAAACGGGGCACAGAGAATTAATCAGAATCTTTGGCCGTATGGAGTAGATTTTGGACACTCGCTTTCTTGTCTCTTCCTTCCTGATAAATTGTCTGAAGTCTCTGCTCAATTTTATCTTGCTAGAAAGACAGACAGAAGCTCACTAGAATGACCTAAAAGTCTATGGAGAAGGGAAGGAAGTTAGTAACAACAGCTACATCTCACCCTAAATCAGTTTTCCCTGTATCCTGTAACCCGTACCAGTGCCTGAGTCCAGCTGGAACCCCAAACATGTACCTGATCATGTAACCAGCCCGTTACCCTGAACCCCAGCCTGATAAGGAACCCTGAACTTGTACCTGAGCCTGAATGCTGCCTTATCTGGAATCCTGAAACTGTACCTGATCATGCATCCAGCCTGATCCATTTCCCTGAACCCTAGCTTGATCAGGAACCCTGAACTTGTACATAAGCCTGAATGCTGCCTCATCTGGAATCCTGAACATGTACCTGATTATGCATCCAGACTGATCCATTATCCTGAACCCCAGCCTGATCAGGAACCCTAAACTTGTACCTGAGCCTGAATGCTGCCTCATCTGGAATCCTGAATCTTTACCTGATCATGTACCCAGCCTGATCCATTACTCTGAACCCCAAACTAAACAGGAACCCCAAACCCGTACCTGAGCATGTATCCAGTCTGATCTGTTACCCTGAACTTATATCTGAGCCTGAATGCTGCCTCATCTGGAATCCTAAATCTGTACCTGATCATGTATCCAGCTTGATCTGTTACCCTGAACCCTAGCCTGATCAGGAACGTTAGATTTGTACCTGAACCTGGATGTTGGCTAATCTGGAAACCTGAACCTGTACTCGAGCCTGAATCCTACCAGATCCAGAACCCTAAACCCCAGCCAGATTAGGAAACTCAAACCTGTACCTGAGCCTGGACCCGAGCCTTATCTGTCTATCTATCTGTTCGTCTTACTTGTGGTCTGATCACATAGTGAGAGTGGGGCAGTACAGGAAAGTAGTAATTTGTGAGGTTATTAGGTAGGGAATTGGGGTTGTGGGGATGATCTCTGCACATGCACCACTTTGTTTTCCTTGAAAAGTTCATTCTTTTCTTTTCCATCTATTCCCATTCCATTACTATTTAGTTGCCTACTTCTAAAGACTAGGTATTTTGTTTGGCGGAAAACAAAACCTCTTCTCCAAAGCCACACTCTCTCGGTGCCATATTTGTTTTTTTTATGTAAGAATCAGAGTGGTTCTACATGTGTGGGATTAGTGCTACTTTGACTTATTGAAGTTACATAACTACCAGGTGTTTTTTCCATTTATAAATGTATCTGATTGGTGCTTCTGCTATGTGGATCCTACCCCAATGACTTGAACTCATTTTATATTTACATTTGTGTTAAAATACTTTGTTATATTTCTTCTTTTACAATATATACCTATTATAACCACATATTCATAAAACCCCTGCTTGTCCTTTGGAAGAGATGTTCTGTCTTACATTGAGATGAGCTGTTGCATGAAGATGTATTTACAAATAATGATCAATGGGAAAAAAGTCCCATAAGCTAGACATTGGTATGTTAACTGTATCCTAGACATAGTGAAAACATTGTTACTATCGCTTTCTTTTTACATAATTGTTCACCAAGTTTCTGGAAGAAGAAGTGACTTTCTGGTTAACGCAAGCACACGGTGCAGATAATGAAATAGCAGAGCTATTGTTGTGACATCCTTGTTTGCCGAGTGTTGACCATCGTGTCTTCACACATGTCGCAGAACAGAAATGAAGCGATTTAATTGCATAGTGTACATACAATTAACATTTTAATTGCTGACATGAATGAGAACAAGGAACATGCATACTGCACCGCACACCAGAGCTTCGAGCCCAGCGTAGATGAAAGGCATTTTGCATATCACATAGGTGGTAATTCAAATTGCTGTAGACATTTCTTTCGTCCTTTGCTGAAGGACAGAGTGGGCATATAACTTACAATTACAAAGGGAAGAGATAAAAGCTCCCCTGTGTAGAAGATGGTTGACATAATTGAACATCAATGCGGATAATTCGGGGATTTATGTACATTTAAAAGAAGATCTATCACAGCAATTGTTTAGTTTTTATGCAAGGACTTGCGTCGCGGGCCTGGATTTATCCCCCATTTGGACAGTGTGCTGCAATGTATTAATTATTGTTGGGATGGACTATAACTCACATCATTTATAAGTGAGGGTGATATACACTGTGAAGTAGTCTCCAATGCCTCCCTTTATAGAGGTGGCGCATGCACGTACCTCACAACTTATTCAGTGTATGCGCTTTTGTGACTGCCGAATCCCATCCTCATTATTAGCGCTCTCTCGGGTGGTGGTGTACAAAATATTAAGTAAGAAAGTAAAAGTCTGCAGTGACTGAATCTTGAAATGAACTTGAGTTAGAAATCTTTCTTTCAAGTGACTGGAAGAACTAGATAAATCAATTTTAGGCCAGGGACACATGTGGAGTAATCTATGCATTGAGTTACACAAATTCCATCCACAGCCTATCATTACTTCTTCAACTGCATATTTTTCTTGTAGACATCAAACTTTGCAGGTTGAAATCCACCATTATCCACAGAGAAATTGTGGATAGACAAATGGTGTACACCATACGTTTTCAATAGCAGAATTTTTGTTGAAGGCTGGTCTGCTTTGCATGATGTATGATGCGCCGTTACAGGATTGTTACTGATTTTGTATTAGGGCCCTAGAACTTTTGAAGGGTAAAATTGAGTTCTTTTGCTTAGCCTGGGTCAAATTTTATGTATTATGTATGTAATTGCAATGTTTGTTGTGTAGGGTAAAAGAACGGCAAGAAGGATAGACAAGGAAAATGAGCCTTAAGACTATATCACCTTCCAAGCTGTCCGAACCTAATTGCCCTAATTGGTAGGTAACAACTGGTCAACATTTCCTTACTGGACTAATGTATAAACACAAAGAATAAATTGGAAATACACATGCAACACCCCTGCCAATGCATAAGAAAGCTGGTAGTTGCGAATAGTGCCCTCCTCATGTCAGGAGCTGTTAGGGAGATCACCTCTCTAGGAAGGTTCTGGAATCTGAACTTAGTGTAATTGCAGCCTTAGATAGTGCCTGGAATGGCAACAGTTAAATTGGTGTAAATAATTATCCAATGATGTGGCTATACTATTAGCTGGAGTGTGATTCGAGAGATGCTACCACCTGAGCAGGAGGAGTGTAAAACCCCTGTTCAGTGGGAGCACATGGTCTTTAGTGTCTGCCAGACTCCAGAGTCAGAGTGAAGAGAGAGACAGTGTGTGCAGCCACATATACTAATCCCAGGAACTGATATACCTCAGGCTTACTGCTTGATACTTGGGGCCCAGATCTGCAGATTCCACAAATTGGACACAGCTCCAACTCAACTATGCCAGCCTGCATCTGGCTGGTGCACCATTCCTGCAGACCCCTCTCCATGAACACTCCAGTAACTAGAATCCGATGTTAATCGCTTAACCGTTGCCTGCTGTCTAAAGTTCAATAAAGAACTCTAAGTTGATTTGCATAAAGTTGCCTCTGTCTGATCCCTGGATAAGGCTGCTTCCCCAACCAGGGACTCATCCTACAGACACTCAGGGATTTCCCCAAGGGTTAACCATTTCATCAGCCTCTCCCTCCTTATTTCTTGCACACAACACCTGCTGGAGACCTGCCAGTTTGTAGGATAGCCCTCTGCTCCCCATACAGTGTGCCCAAGGCCGCACTAGCCAGCCACTCCGGTATTCTGGGCCCCGGGCTGCCTCAAGGCCACCAAGAAAAGGCTAGGCCATGGTGGGGGATGTTGCACACACACTGAAAAGTTGGAAAGATACAAGTCTGTACAAAGAGGAGAAATACAATACAAAATTGATAGTCAAATGGATAGTCAGAAAATATACAAAGGGTCAAAGAATCAAAGATACAGGGATCAAGATGAATGCCATCTAGCCCTACAGAAAAAAACCTGGTAGACATTTCATTTTTATAACTGTACAAATCACATTTTCATTGGAGTGACTCAAAATGCAACTTTTATGTCTACACATAAAACAATGCCAAAAGTTTTTAAAATACAATAAATGCACAAACTTTACAGCAATATATAACAATACATATATTTATTACATATGTTACATAATTACAATTTTATTGCATAAAATATGAATAAAATTACAAAATGGGTTACACTAATTTTAGAAACCATAATCCAATGTGAATCTATACATCTACCCAAATAGATTGTACAAAGTGCATGCTCCAGAGACGTATTGTACTTTATAGCCAAAAGCCAGCTCCCCTATTGATTCCGGGACACTTCAGGGAGCGACATCCATCCATACTAATTTCTTCATCCAATCAATACAACATCTGAGGTCTAATCATTATTCTATAATAGATTTTGCTCTTTTTATATGATAAGTAACTTTAATTAGACTTCTATGTTACATAAATCAAATTGCCTTTAATTCACACAGAATTTATAAAAATTTATCTTATCCAATAGATGTTAATTATTTTTCATTATGTGTTTGATGTGATGATATTAACACTTGATAGATACCTCAGAGCAGATCCAAAAAAGCTTTAAGTTTGGTTAAAAGAAAATGATTCTAAAAATATAGCGGCAGCAATTACTATAATTAATTTCACAAGGACACTATGTGCATGAGGTGACATTTCTTCCATAGCTTTCCTGTAAATTTTCCCTGTGAGAGGAGCAGCGCACAACGCCACAACTTTCCATTTATATGCGTCTCTCAGTGGGGGAGTATGAATAAGAAGGCTCAGAATAAATTTTAAATAATTTTTTTTGCTTGTTTAGATTAGAAATTTATAGAGGACTTTTTGCCACCAATAGTGATGAGCGGGTGGACCCTTTCAAGTTTGGGTTTGGCAAGTTCAGCCAAACATTGAACAAAAAATCAGTTTGGGTACCTGAACACGAACACCCACCAATAACACGCGCAAACAGTGATGGCAACAGTCGCAGCTTTCTACTATTTAAATGCCCCTGTGACATCATCGGGGAGGGCCCATCCTAGGGGAAATGGCATTTAAGGGGTAAACAATCTTATCGGTGGGAATGAGTCCGAGTATCAAACCCAAGAATGGTGCATAAGAGTGGTGGGGTCTAGAAAAATACCCCAATTCCATCATAATCCATGAAACGGCAGGGTCTTCAGAATTTAGAGATGCTGAGGTCTAAAAGATATAACTCTTTAAATTTTTCATCATTTTAGAAGACTGGGGGCTTGTTTTTTGGAGGACATGTGAGAAAGAGAGGGAAAAAGTGAGAGAGTGTGGAAGAAACAGAAATTCTGCACTTTTTATGCTTTAGAACTTTCAGGAAATAAATAAAAAATAATAAATAAAAAAAACTTTGAAAATGTTTTTTTTGTGTCTTTTGAGTTCTTAATTACTGGACCCGGCTATGTTTTTGCAGGAGGAAATGCAGTTTTCGGTAGGACCAGTTTTGCAATCTGTTTTTAATTTTAGCATTAATATGTGTTATTTTGTTTTTAAACTTCATTTGACATCTCATGTTTTTTTAGTCCCAGTTTTTGCAGCTGATTGTAAAAGTGAGACAGTCCTCCCCTTCTCCAATCTCCTTAAATGCCGCAGTCAGAATTTATGGTAGCCTCTATGGGGTTAAACAGCCAAGATTGACTGAGCCTTTAAGAAGAACCTGGCATTTTGTTGGTGACAGTGATGGTACTGGCAAAACTTTAGAGCCTTCTTGATCATTCAGGTCAGATATAAAGTTTAAACCTATGCCTCTGGAGAAATACTTTGAATAGCCATAGATATAAATTATGCCCTTTTTAGTTTACATGATGGATAGATCTACTATGCCATGGGAGGCCATTTACGTAAGACATCTCAGTTCCTCACACCCCCTTTTGAACAAATACGTAGATGATCTGAATGATTAATATTATTATTTTCTTTATATTTCTATATATTTCTAATATTATTTATATTTCTGTTTCTGAGAACTAGGGGTAAGATTGCAACAAGATGGCTGTTGGCTCTTGCCTGGAATTCTGGGTCACTGCTACTCCCAACTTCAGGTACAAGTTCTGGTTCAGGCTCATCCCAATCGGTTCCAATAATGGGTGTTTCTGGTGGGTTTTCTGAGTTTGGGTACCTGAATCAAACTTTTACTGAAGGCTCAGCCAAATTCCGGAAAACCTGAACCTGAACGAGTCCGCTCATCTCTAGTCACAACAACCTCTTGTCAACATTACCTTGGTGCCTTCATGGTCTTCATGAGAGCTAAGATTAGTAGTTTAGTAAAGTGACCCATTTGTAACAGTCTGTGATATTCTTGTGACAGTCTTACGAACGGTCACACTGTTGAAACAGTTTTACAGCCCAGTCACCACACTAAACAGATTCCATGATCATCATATCTACACAATATGTATAGCCAAACAGGTCTGTTACACATAATCTGAGGTCACTTGGGGCATATCGGTCAGTAGTGCATCCTGTATCCAGGCAGCTATATTATCTGTGCGCATAGAAGTTAGGAGACATCATTTCACTAATTGTTTCAGTTATAAAACATATGCTGCGGGAACGTGTTTCTTCCTGAGAATCAAATGTGCTTGAATTGCTTGTCACTCTCCTTCTCCCACACCAGATTTAGCTGGCAGACACATACAAATGTGCTTCCAACAAGCACTACAGGCTATAGAAACTATCTGAAATGTTAGCGGTAATGGTGTAGTAAAAGACTGAAAAAACAAGGAATTTATGTTTTCTTTGTAAGGTTTTTAAAGGGACCACTAAACCGCTAGCATGTCTTATACAAAGCTGCAAATCCTAAAAGAGACGTGACAAAGCCACATTGCCATGCCAATGTCATGTTTCTTTTGAATTTGCAGTACTTGTTTTTGATGTGAGAGGCCACTGATAATACTAGATGGAAATATGTGTCATGATTCAGCCAAGGTGATGGCTGGTAGGTGTTGGGAAGATGAAGGAAGATCAACAGGATTATTGGTGGTGGTGTTGATAAGCAGTATTTAATTTAACAGTGAAGTTTATGGCGGTGTTGAAAAGCAACATTTAATTTAACAGAACTAGCCTTAAGTGATGTTTTGAGAGTAGCAGTTTTAAAGCTGTAGTCATTAGACATGTGAAAGTGGAGCTGTGGACAGGAAGCAATGAAGCAGAACTTTGGTTGTGCAGCGATTTAGAAGTGCTAGTACAGGCAGTCCCCGGGTTACATGCAAGATAGGTTCTGTAGGTTTGTTCTTAAGTTGAATTTGTATGTAAGTCGGAACTGTATATTTTATCATTGTAACTCCCAGCTAGAACTTTTTTGGTCTCTGGGACAATAGGATTTTAAAAATGTTGTGTTGTCATAAGAATCAATATTAACACTATAGCTTCATTAAAGACACATTTGATAACTGGAAGAAAATGGTAGTAGACCGGCACAGCATGGAGACCATCACATGGGTACGATGCAAAAATTTCCTTCTTTATTGTTTAAAAACGTCACAAACACGGGAAACAGATGGGTTAACGCGTTTCGACGGACACCGTCTTAATCATAAGGTTATGATTAAGACGGTGTCCGTCGAAACGCGTTAACCCATCTGTTTCCCGTGTTTGTGACGTTTTTAAACAATAAAGAAGGAAATTTTTGCATCGTACCCATGTGATGGTCTCCATGCTGTGCCGGTCTACTACCATTTTCTTCCTGCTTGTGCTATACGGCTATAGACTAGTCTTTCCGTGCACCAGAAGATCTTCACAGAAAGTGTACAGCCCAGATGATCCTAAGGTTGGGTGAGCCGGTATTTTTTTCACTTTTTTCTACCATGTAGTGAAAGTGTTAACATTTGATAACTGTTACAGCTGATCATTGTAGCCTAGGACTAAAGTACAATAAATTACCAATATCCAGAGGTCCGTTTGTAACTAGGGGTCGTATGTAAGTCGAGTGTTCTTAAGTAGGGGACCGCCTGTATAGCAGAGCGAGACCACAGCCAGAGCAGAGTTGGCCCACTGATATAAAAAGGTTAGGCAACTGCTAGAGTGACCACAACAGGGATGGGGCCCACTGAAGGGGGCATTATATAGCATGTAGGCACAAAAGGGTGTTAAGTATAGTGTAAGGACAGGGCTTGCAAATTTTTGTGAACCACCTCCACAGGCTGTGGAAAAAGAAATGAACATGTAGCTGGTCCCTGGTTAAAAAAGGGAACCACTGCTCTATAGAACAAGCAATCTCCACTTGTGAGCCTGTGGATTTATAAGTGGATGCTTACAGTCTCTTTGGGAGATGAGGCATGAGTTATGTCTGACCAGTGTAATGCTTAGTAGACTGTTTTGCAGCCAGTACAACACAAAGTTTATGAATCTATAAGCATCTGATTCGGATCACTGAAGGACATCCAAGAGCAGTTTGCTTATCTCAAAGAACAATGGGTCTTTGGGGATTTGCCTGCTCTGTGCCTCTAATTTGTGGCCTTTATAAAAGGGATTTAATAGTATTAAAAATACTCTAGTCACCCCTATATAGCATTCCATGCCACTGTTGTCATCACCGCCAAGGACACTGTTAACCGTTTCCACCCTATGTCTGAAACACGTCAACTGAAAAACATAACAAACATATTGCTTTATTGAAAATAAAGTCAATACACCTTGCAATATTGGATACACTTGTCTTCATCGATATGGCTAAGATTTTGGAACATGCTATTTTCACTTGTACATGTGTTTAAATAGTAACTGTAAAAGGGTTTTTTTTTTCCACAAATCAATAGCTTTTGGGATGTAAAACAACTTTTCCTTTTATCTTTGTTAACTAAATCCAGCTGTTCCTTTGCTATAGCCCTCAGATTACCTCAGTGCTGCAATAGCTGCCTCCTCTCCATGTTCTGAAAAGCCAACACTGATAGCAGGGCTACATACAAAAGGTAAAGAGCATAAATCACAATATTTATAGAAATTCATCTGTTCATGATGGGATCTTCATACTAATGATCTACCTATGTTACTAGAGTCCTTAGTATAAACAAACTCAATGGACTCCTGGGAGGGGCTGCTGCTCCCTGCTCACACAGGAGGAGATCATGTGACAGAGCACTCTCTGTGTATGTAGCAGGGCTGGATGTGTTCAGAAGTGTGTATACAGTTGTCTCCAACATAGAATTATGAGGTGCAAGATCTCCCCTGTTCCCATCCATTCATCCCAGTCTGTGATTCTATAGAACTTTCTCTTAACCATTTGCTGCTCCCCTCTTCCACCTCACAGCCGTCACTTTGTGCACTGTGCAGCTAAGCTATTAACCCTTAGTTCTCACACAGCACAGTCAAAAGACTTCATGTACTGTAATGATTTCTACCACTTATTACATGTTCCCTGCTCCTCCATGTGATGAAAGCTGCCAGGCTGTCACCATATACATCAGTGTTCAGTGGAATTTATTGTGGGAAACTAAATGGATTTAATGCTAAATTAGAGATAGAACACAAGGCATCATGGGATCTGTGGGCAATCTACCTGGCCTCAGCTTGAGGGCACAGACTGACAGACATTAGTCTCTGCCCACTTCCCCTCTTGTGAGAAAGAATTTTTTCAAACACTTCAAAAGAGAAAAGGCCATAACTTTGGAAAGAAAAGGACGAGCAGCACAAAGTAGCCATTGTTCTGTTTGCTTTTAAAGGGAATCACAAATAATAACATGGTAAAATCATTTTAAATTCAGTAACGCTTTAAAGTGGGACATTTAATCTTATTTTCTTCTGAATATCATCAATGCAAATACCAACTGTGATCTCAAGAATGGGGGGTTCCATCTTATGAGATAAGTTTATAGATATTTTTGGCTAGATTTGAGTTGGGAGCAATGCACATGTGCCCACCCCACTATTGTATAACTACAGAATGGGACAGAAAGGGACCTGTGAATAATGGATGACAATCCAACTTGGTACAACCCCTTTAATATGAATACAAATACATTAGGTTCATAGTTCTTTTTAATCCAGGTACTTGTATGAAAACCAAAAATATTCCTTCACCAATTGTAATGTTTCTCGAAAATATTGTATGTATTTTTAATTTTCATTTTATGGAATGGCAGTTCTGTGAAAAGAGAAGCCTATTGACAGAATTATTTCCTTGAAATAAGGACCAATGCTACATCATTTGAAGTATTGACCTGTTCATCATTAAAGAGCCAAGGTTTGTAAATGGCAGGTAAGAAAATCAAACCGGTCGGTAAAAAAGATTGAGGTGGAAGAGAGAAAAAACATAAATAAAAAAAATAATAATAAATTTTCCTTGTTTGATGCATCGATCGCATGCAGGTAGCTTGGGGAAAGAAAAAAAATCAGTGCAGTGAAAATAATAGGAAGATATTCCATCAATATCCGAGCCTCTATAGACTGTATTACATCACAATTCAGTCTCCATCGGAGAAATTGTTTGACTGATTCATCAAGCGCAGTGGAAACAATAAAGGCCGTATTACTCTCAATGACAGTTTACAGCCTGGGCAGCAAAATCAGGGTCTGGATGGGTATTCCTGCTGTGATATTATCCCCTGATATCCGAAAAGCTTAACCTTTTTTTAGATACATTTCAAGTGTTTTATTTTTAGTCGTCTCTCCATATTGTTAGATATGGGCCATGGAGAATTGTTTAGCAATATCTTTGTTTATTATGTTAGTAGCAGCAGGATTGTGAAAAATTGATTTTTAATCCAGGTCTGCTACTCCAGGAAATGCTCTGTGTGGTCTTTCAGGCTGAAGAGATAACTTCTGTTCCACAGCCCTTCCCAGGTGCTCTGTGTGACTGCTGTAGCAATCATCTAAAAGGTTAAAAGGAGAATACTGGGAGATTCCCTTTAGGAAATGGCATATACAGTATTTTATAAAAGAGTCTAATAATGGATGTTGCAACTAGAAAGTTTAATGTTTAGCCCCAATGAACATAACCGTGTGAGGGGCAGTGATACATCCAAACAAGCCGGGAGGGTGCACCAATAGTAAATTTTTTCCTTATACATAGCCATATACAGCTTCAGATAGGACAATACAATATTAATACAATAAATATATAAACATAAACATATAAAATCGCATAAAATGCCACATTAACATAAGATATATATATATATATATATATATATATATATATATATATATATATATATATATACATTAGTTATGCACCCCATAATATGTGGTTGGCTTTCCACTGCTGAAAGTAAGTACTGCTCCATGCTACTGATGACACAGCTAGAAATGACCAGTAAGAGCTCAGAATTTATAAAATGTTACATTAGAGCATATTGTCCCACTGTCCTGAAATGTCCTGGGGGTTCCTTGAAAAAAAATGACTTTCCTGAGTTCTAGAAGAGTCAACACATGTTCTGAGCCCAGCAGAATTCTCTATCATCTTCTGGGCTTTGGGTCAACATACCATATAGGTACTTTATAAGCTGGTCCCATCCCGAAAAAGGAGCTTGAGATTTATTAAGAAAAAAATTGTGTTTCTGTTGTTCAAATGTATCAAAATTGAAAATGAAATATAATTGATTCAAGTCAATCTAAAGTTATCTTTGCAGATGTGTCTCCGTAGTAACAGACCACAAACAAATCATGTGTTGTATGACATAACATTCCATTTGTTTTCTACTTGTTTGTAACAAAACAGGGGACAAATATATCAAAGATGTTTTGTAACCTGTAATCATAGGCTACCTATACGTTGGAGTGATAACTCTTGATCACTTTACACAATAAAACTTCTTTGAAGACTGTTAAAGGTGAAATGGGGGAGCATCATTATGAAACCATCACCAGAGTTTGCTGGAGGGAAGGTGAAGGAGGTCTCCATTCTATTCAGTGGCGTAACTAGAAGCTGATGGGCCCCAGTGCAAAGTCTGTGCCAGGCCCCCGACTATAATGTATGGTTTATAGTACTAGTCTTCTCATATGGGAACGTGACACCATAAGGGCCCCTAAACCTCTTGGGCCCTGGTGCGACTGCAACCTCCGCACCCCCTCAAGTTACAACCCTGATTCTATTCATATTCAGATCTTTGTTACCGTACTTCCAGCTTTTCAATTGTTTCAATTTCAGCCTTCTGTCTGCTACAACAAAAGAAGGAATAAGTGTAAGACGTTAACAGACGTTGTTATATAAACCCAAGATCATATTATTGCATGGCTTCTAGGAGATTAGTATTAATTTTCTAGCATTTTATTAGAGATATTTCATATTATCTTGCCTGATTTTGTTAAAACTTTACGATGATAGGTCTATCTTCAATTCCATGTTAGAAATGAAGTTTCTGACTCACCTGTTAAGACAGTCCCTGTCTAAAGGCCCTTATAGGATGATCTCTATTGCCCATAAGACACCTCAATTGGCATCATGTAATAGAACATTTTTACTGCAAGGGCCACTACATGGGGAATATTCAATTAATTTCTGAAGGCTGACTCTTATAAATTTATCCTACTTCTTATCGTAGCCAGTTCAGGTTTTTATGTATCAGTTTTTCGAGACAACATGATTTTGCAATATTATGGCACAAACCAAATACTGTACATGTCTGTGTGCTAACCCCGTGATTGCATGGTAGGGGACAGTCCATAAAGTTTGTAGGATGTTGTTTGTCTCTCATGTTTTTTCTGGTTGTCCTCAGTTAGAGGGATTGGCAAGGTTATGACCTACATGATGCAATCCTGATATATTTCTGCTCTGGGGGTCCCAAGCAAAGTCATGGGGTCTGGAGGCTTCTCTAATGCACATGTATGCTATAAATGGCACACCAGGGAGCCTATGAGGCATATTTACTTACCCGGTCCGGTAATGCACTGTGCCACGATTTACTAAGATCGTGCGCCCGATATCCTGCATGTGTCGCTTCCCGGCTCAGGTCCGCCGAAGTTCACCATATTCTTCCTGGTGCATGTGAGTGCATTGTCTTGCGACACAATTTGAAAGTTAAATCCTGCGCTCAGTCCAAATCCATCGGTTCGTCTGGTGGCCCACCCCCCGATTTCTGTCGCATGGAAGTCAGCACACCTGTGCCACAATCCGATCGCGTGCGACACAACCCCTGTTAAATACCTGTCAAAGCTGCACAAATCCAAAAAACGTGAACAGTCTGACGAAAGTGCATCCGCGACCCTTTGTAAATAAGCCCTTATTTGTCCCTTCTTTGCCATAGCTTATTATTCAGCTTCTCCCTGGTTCTCCAAAGAGATTTTTTTTTTAACAGATCATAAAAATTCACAATTGTATGGGTTATGTAATGGTTAAAAATAACCCCAAACTCCATAGATATTAAGTGACTCTTAAGTGAAGGGGAACATTATTGCGCAACATAATATTTTTATTGCACACATTCGGCAAATAAAAAAGTAAAGTAACAAGGTGTTTTTCTAAATTAGAACTCATAAATCTCAATTTAAATGATGCTGTACGCTGCAGATTCCATAATAAACAACTAAATATTTCCATCTGACGTGAAATTATTTCCAAACTGTAACTTTTTGGTAGTTTTTCTTACTCATTTTACATTTTTTGTCTTAAAACATATTTTTACCAGCTGCAAAAAAAAAAGTTTTATCCATATGTCATTCAAAGTCTGTAAATAGTCAGGGTACTGTAATGGCTGCCGTTACTAATTGTCATTCTGCATCTATAACAATGAACCAGATCCCATTTGCTACATTTTGTTTCCGCACCTTGATGTAGAATTACATCATGGTGATTGCCTGGGCTCAGAAGCTGAGCCCGGGAGATCACCGCAGTATCCCAGTAGTACCCAATAGCTGGGTTCCCATAGTAACAGCCGGCATCACGACTATAGCGATTCCAGGTTTGTAACCCTATAGATGCCATAGTCATAGTGACCATAGTGTCTGTAGGGCATTACCGATACAATCTGCCCCCTCTGTGCAGGGCATGGAAGTGGCGATCATTGCCATGTAAGCCCTGAGATTTGATGGAGTATCCCAGGGCTGACAGCAGTAGAAGCCCACTAGAATGTGCTTTCTGCGCGATCTATGAGGGCTAATTTCAGCCTGTGCAGAATGCATATCCTGACTATGTAATAGGCTCCAATTCATTAGTATTGCAGTATAATACAATGAACAAGTGATCAAATGATCATTTAACTTCGGGGCTAAATAAAACAAAAAAAAGACGTTTAAGAAAAATAGGCAAATCAAAAATTTATGGAAAAAAAGTATAAAAGTCCCCCGATGTCCCATCCAATATAAAAATGAAATACAACATAAAAAGTGGAAATCGCAAAAAACACTACATATTGGATATCACCACATCTGTAACAACCAGTACAATAAAATAAAAAAGTCACTTAACCTATACGGTGAACGCTGTAAAAAAAGTGGTTTTACTGGTTTTGTAGGCCTCTCAAAGTTGCACAAAGCTCAGCAGGTATCCCTTGTTAAAATTAAAACTAAAATGCACATCCAAACATATCTGGGGCCTATGATTGTATCTTAAGAGAAGAACTTGATACAATATTGTTGAGCATCTCCCCCCCCCCCCCCATCACTTTTGTGTGCAGATTACTCTGGGTTACCGATCCACCCCTGACACCTTGGCCCTATTCTATAAGTTAGACTCATGGCTTCTTCCCCTCTTCCTCTTGTGAATACAAGATTATCATTCTGTATGGGAAGGAATAGATCTATATGGCATCTATAGACTTTTATTTAACCCTTTGGTATTGGGTCTATTTTTGTGCCTGATTAGATGCAAATCTAACAGAAAAAAAATTTGATGTCCACTTATGGACATCTGTTCATCTAGCAATGCTTCTAGGTAAAAACCATACCATAATATAGAGCCAGGAGCTCCATAGTCCCTCTGCACACAACACCACCATGTCCAACATGCCTTATAGTTGAGCGTTGGGCCTCTGATGGATATTATTACGAGCTCTCTTGTATATGTAATGGCCCCTATTGACAATAGAGAGTCAGATAAAGAAACATTAAAGCTCTTGGTCTCTCCATTGTTGTGGTCCCTTTTAGTAGAAGATAAATAGAAAACACTGGAAGCTGTAAGCGACAAACACGGCGATATCTACGGCTCTTACTTCTATCATAAATGTAACGCAGGATTCGTAAAAGCAATATCTCTCTCCGCTTCCTATCTCTGTATCTGCACTACCTTCGTGTCGAACCCGGACCCTGGAGAAGGGAAATTTACAATCGTCATATACTTCTATCGAGTTGTCCTACCCTTCTTAATCTAATTTCGCTTGACAATTTCACTATCCCCATCAAGGATTTTAGAGGACTTAGGGAGAGATGTTGGGCACTTAACTTCAATGGAAGGAATAACAAGGCTTGTGAGGAACAGTTAAACGAAGATAAGGCGAAAGACATGAATAAAATGAAAAGCTAATGCATATACAATAGAATGAATTACTGAGTAATCACAGGGATATTTTACCTGCGGGGATCCGTGACGACACCGGGAAAGCAGAGGCCGCTAGTGGATTTGTCATTTGTGCAAGGACTCTTTATTATCCCGCTCCTATAATAAAAACAGCTTATTTATTCAGCGCAGCTCTATTCCTCGTGTTAGCGGTATTGTACCGGCAAGACAAATTTATGTCTCCCTAGGAATTCAAGGATTTTCATTCCTGCCTGGGTTCTTACTCGCCGCTTCAGATTTCTCCAATTAAAGATAAAAAATATCATGTAAGATGCGTCTTTTATAGAGAATGGAGTTATTGTTAAGAGATTTATATTGAGTGTGGGGACTTGTGTTTTTGGGGCTCATTAACACTTGAATGCACATAAAATATAGATATACATATTATTTTTACCTTTCTTTTATTTTTGTCTACATTTTAGTTACATTGTTTTCCCATTTTTCACTCCCCAGCTTCAGAAATTCATCACTTTATTTTCCTGTCTACACAGCTGTATTAGGGATTGTTTTCTGCATAATGAAATTATACTTTCTAGTGATGGTATTTAATATTCCATGTCATGTACTGGGAAGCTTAAAAAAAATTCCATATGAGGTGAAATTGAGAATAAATTGAGGATAAATTGCACCATTTTCTTGTGGACTCTTTTTGCAGTTTTCACTGTACAGACTGAATGACACCCTCCCCAACAGGGGTGGATTAAGACTGCCCCGGACACTGGGCTATATGAATATTAAGGCCCTTACAAGCCTGGAATCACTTCCTACATATGGCACTTGAATCAGCTTCTTGTGGAATGGAGGATGCGTCCCTTCTGTCTGCTTTCAATCTGCAGTTTCAGAACCTTTGGAGGACCTTCAATGGTCTTGAAATGGCTTTCATATACATGTGTATTAAGAGCAGGAACAGATGTACAAGAATTTAATGGTTGAAGTCCCTTTTTATTATAAAATTTTGTGTGTGTTTTGGGTGGCCATGGGCCCCTAAAAGTCTTGGGGCTCCCGCACAAACCCCCTATATGTATATACACTGATATATCAAATTTATATAGGTTTTATTTTGTTTTAATACTTAAAAAAATAAAAAATAGTTTGTTTTGGCATATTCTGAAAACAATATCTAATTATTATGTTTCATAGGACATTTGGCTCTATTTTTTGTTAATAATTAACTGCTGGGAATAATGATTTTTATATTTTAATAGACTGGTTATTTTGGGACAAGGGAATTTTTGTATATTCTTTTTTGTTTGGTTTGTTTAATGCCAGCGGTATTTAAATGGTAACACATGCAATTTAAGCCAGCTCTGACCGTGGGTGTTGGCAGTTGTTTTTTGCTGCAATATGCAGCAAACACCCATCCCTCTCCATATCCCTTACCTGACACTGTGCTGCAATATTATGTCACATGTTGGGAAGGGGTTGCTGCTACTAGAATGGCACCAAAATGGATTTGATGAAACCTGTACCTATGCAAATCACTGGTCAGACCACAAATTTAATATTGCGTACAGTTTTTTGTATGAAAGGTCATAACTGAACTGGAATGGATCGAGAGAAGAGCAACCAAGCTTTATTTGTAGTGGAGGGACAGATACAATACAAGGACAGATGACAAAAATTCAGGTTATTGAACTTAGAAAGAAGACGGCTAAGGGGAGGCCTCATAACAATGTACAGATATCAGAATGTGCAGTATAGAGATCTCTCCAATTATCTTTTTATGACAGTGTCTGTTCGTGTACTAAAAAGGCCGGTTGGGATGCCCCTGCTAAAACCTGAAACTGTAGCAGTCGACACTGTATCACCAATGGCCTCTGTATACAAAAACCGACAGTGATGGGTGGCGCTATAAGCTGAAGCAGGAACACAGGAGAGGGTGAGTATAAGCCCTTCATTATTTCTATACCCTTTGGAGTTATATATCTAAAATTCTCATAATTCATGACAACCTCTTTAAGGAATAAGCCTAGAACAAAAAGCTATGTCATTGGAGGCAGGATATTTCTACATGCCTCTGTGGGTACATGAAAACAGAAAATGTCCTCTTTTATTTGCTCAGCTGCCAGTAATGGGGCTCGATTAGACACATTGGGGCACATTTACTTACCCATCCTGATATGTTCCCCGAAAGTGCATTGTCTGACCGGAATGAACTTTGGCGCGATTCACTAAGATTGTGCGTCCGATATCCTGCATGTGTCGCTTCCCCTCTCAGGTCCGCCAGAGTTCACCTTCTTCTTCCTGGTGCATGTAAGTGCTTGATTTGTGACACAATTTGAAAGTTAAATCCCGCGCTCAGTCCAAATAAGTTGGATCGTCCAACGGCCTCCCCCCCCGATTTCTGTCGCATGAAAGCCAGTGCAGCTGCGACACAATCACCATTAAATACCTGTCACAGCAGCGCAAATCCTGAAAACTTTCGAAAATCCAACGAAAGTGCGACCGCGGACCCTTCATAAATAAGCCCCATTGTTGCACATCTTAAATTCCGCCAAATTTTTAATAAGCAGTCAGGACCTTTAACTGGATTACAACTTCCACAAAATCATTGTACTTGTAAATAACAATGTATTTGCAACTCTATTCTTATCTCCCATAGAAACTGGACAAGTCTAACATCACAAAGAAAGACATCGATCCACTATTGAGCATGTAAGAGACTGACACATTAATGCTTAATAAATTTCCCCAACATTTCTAATTTTATTGATGTCCAATATTGGACATGGGAAAAATATATGGGATAGGAAAACTGATTGATCATTTACAGTCTATTGTAATAATTAACAAAATTGCTTGAATCCATCTTAACACATTAACTATCCAAGAATCAATGAAGCATTTGGTCTACGGTCTATTTTTATCATATTATCAGAATTTAATTGTGTACATTTTACAAAAATAGGAAATATTGCTTGGCTGGATTATAGGGACTCTACATCAATAACACTAATAAATGACATACGGTAATATAGGTGACGTTTGTATTTTTTATTGTATGTCTGTATAACTGTATGTTACTGTTATCTAGTGGAAAATTACAAAGAATGAAGATAATGGAGATTTTTGATACCAATCTCAGATAATAAAAAAAATTCAAAATCCAAAATCAGTTGTATTGTCCTATTCAAAAACGTATGATCGGAATGGGCCTTTTTATAATATTATGAAAAATACACTATGTTTTTAAAGGGTTTGTATAAATGAAGCAATAACAGAAAACATTTAGTAAGTACCCTGTCTGTTACTTCTCCTACCATAAATTTCTCCCTGATACTTTTGGTTACATATCGGCCATAGGAGAAAAACGAAATAATTTGATACATTTTTAACCAGCTGTTAAGGTAGAGAAGGGGGCACAGACCCTAGAGCCACCCACAACCCCTGTCACCTACCTAACAAGCCTTGCAAACTCTATTGGTCAGGGACTTCTGGTTGACAATTCCTACACTGACTAAGTGCACAGGTAAAAGGACCAAACACAGAAAAAAACACAACATATAAGGCAGACAAGCAAAATAAGACAGAACTGGGTCAAATAACGGTAAAAAAATAATGTAGCAGAGGTCAGATACACAATATAACAAAAGCAATAGCAAGGGAAGTGAACAACAAGCGTCAGGAGACTAGTAAAACCAGAAAGGTGTAATAGAACTGGGCAGATATACTAAGAAGTTCTTGGATGCCGTCCCCAGCAGCTGACTGAACTGGCTGTCCATCACTCAAGTTAACTGTTTGCAGGACAGAGATAAGCTGCAGAACAACTGGGTGTGTTTCAATCAGTCCCTATACAACAGCAACCTTCACATACACACTTCACATACACAAAACACAGAGAAACTTTACTGCCACCTAAGCTGCGAAGGAAGCTTTTAGTGCAGATGTTACACAAACTTCATATCCTCCCTTCCTCTCTCTCCCCCACTCTGAATCTACCGTATCTTCATATACCCTGCCTGTACATATCTATCAGATGGTTACAAATTTTTCATTTCACTCTAGGAATTTTCACTAGGATATCTGTATATGTTCATGTACAAACATATACATCCAGGCAAAATATTCCACCTCCTACTCTGTACTCAAGGTATTACTTTGTGTTTGATAACAGCTGTTAAATGTTTCTACTATAAACATTTATGGAAAAAAAATCAATAAAAAAACAGCAAAAAAAACAAAAACAAAATGTGTTTCCAAAAAAAAAGTGATTCTTTCATTAACTTATCAGATTCCCCCCCCCTCATCAAATACACTAAAATCTTTCCAAATTGTCTTATCACCCGCAGTAGACTACATGTTACAAATCTATCAAGCTACATAATAAAGAGAGGGGAAAGAAACAAACAACAGATGAGACAGGGAAAGCGACACAAGCACAGACTGGTTGCCGAAGCTAAATGATAAGTTGCGATCTCACCCCAAGTGCTTTATTCACATCTACGGTGGTCAGCAGTTCTTTATTGTGTCTGATGTGTTGAATTGTCTTGGTCTAGTGATATATACTGTATCTTACAAATGTATTGGTTACATATATAAGAAAAGGGGGAAAATCAAACAACACATAAGACAGTGAAAAGAGGCACATGAACAGACAGAGGACGCTGAAGCTAAATAGTCAATTTCAATCTCATTCTATTTGTGGTATTCAGATCAACAGTGTTCAGTAGTTCTTTATTATGTCCAATATCTCAAATTGTCTTGATCTACAGAAATAGAAGGTTATTTATCATACACTGGCGCATGCTGCCCCCAGTAGTGGATTATAATATATACTGAGAAAGACCCTCACCCAAGAGCCATTTCAGGACCTTTAAAGGTCCTCCGAATGTCCTGAAACCGCAGAATGAAAAACAGAAGGGACCCATCCTCCATTCCCCAAGAAACTTCATTCTAGGACCATATACAGGAGGTTTTCCTATGAAGGCAAGTTGGGTCCTATCAAGGTGAGACCCCCGCAGACATGAGAACAAAGGGTCCTCAGAGTAATGGAGCAGACGGCCGCGCATGACCATTCTGCTCCATTAATCTCTATTGAGTTGAAGGTGATTGGTGAGCTTGGTGCATGTCGATTTCCGTCAGCTCCATAGAGCCGTCTGCTTCATTGCTCTGAGGAGTGGCAAGGGGTCAGTCGGACCCCTCATTTTCACAATCTGGGGGGTCTCAGCACTGAGACCCCCCCTAATCAGCAAGTTAGGCCCTATCCTGTGGATAGGGCCTAACTTGCCTTCGTGGGAAAACCCCTTTAAGAAAACCGACTTACAGACGACTCCCCAGTTACAAACGGACCTCTGGATATTGGTAATTTACTGTACTTTAGCCCCAGGCTACAATGATCAGCTATAACAGTTATCAAAGGTGTCTGCAATGAAGATTTATTGTTAATCCTAGTTCTCATGACAACCCAACATTTCAAAAATCCAATTGTCACAGAGAACAAAAAAATGGGGCTATAATTATAAAATATATTGTTCCGATTTATATACAAATTCAACTTAAGAACAAACTTACAGAACCTATCTTGTATGTAACCCGGGAACTGCCTGTATAGGAAGTGAATTCCAGACTTGTAGGTGCAATAATATTCATACAGCCCAGGGCCTATGTCTTTATCCACCCAGAGGGCGACTGTTCCACAATTCTATGTCAGGTCTTGCCTATAGATAGTGCAGGACGCACTGCCGGCCATACACCCTTCACACCCCTCCATGCTCACTTGACGTGGAGGTGGCATAAAGGGGGAATAATTGCATTTCCTGGCATTGTGCTCATAAGGTGGACTTGCTGATTGCTATACTACTGAACAGCAGGTGGCGCCAATCTATCTTAAGTTAAATGTCATAATTCCCTACAAGATGATTTTTAACGGCATATAAAGACTCATTAATTTTTATCATCTACACAATGTATTCTTTACCTCCGTAATGGCATGAATCCTAGTGAGCAGACAATGTCTGTACAATGACTGTGCCTGTAATTGAGACTTTACTCCGCAATGCATGCAGCGTCTGCAATCCCCAGCAATGTTTATCACGGCTGCAGTCTTCCACATTCCGCTGGTAGTCAAACAATTTCACAAGACCTGGGAATTACAAACAAATGGACACTTTGCTATCATTATCTTGTCTTAGAGCATGTCTTTAGGCCTTTAATGTCCTCAGGCTCCCCTGACAATATAATTACTCCCAACGAAAAAAGTAATCAGTGGATTTGACGGCGAAATATATGTTTGTCTCACCTAATCTTTATTTATGGTTTTCAAAATCCTTTAATGGAAAGATGCTATCATAATTCAGCTTTTGAGTCCAAATCCATTCCCGCTATGCCGACTGCCGTGTTGTGCGCGCCGCACTGCTGACAACCGAGCAGGTGAAGGACAATGATAATTCTTCAGCTTTTTATGGCTCTGCCAGTGACAGATATAAGGTTGTTTTCTTTAAAACCGAAATTAATCACTCCGGACTGAATTAGTTTTAGGGGGTCATTGAATTGGGTTCAAGATCTTACCTTATGAATTGTGTCATCACATATTTAGAGGTTTAGGTCTATGTATTAGACTATGTGATCAATGGCTTGAGATGATATTGTTGATAGAGTGTTAAAGGGTTATGTTACTAAAATATTGGGCTAAATAAGGGCTAAGGTTTCTTATACTTTATTAATATGTCATACCCCGGTGGGGTATGTGGTAGGTCAAGGATTCCTCCCATATTATTTGGATAGGGATAAATTGCTTTAACCCCTTAAGGACGCAGGGTTTTCCGCTCATTTCTCGCTCTCCACCTTCAAATATCCAAAACTTTTTTCATTTTTACATTTCGGACATTTGTTTGCCATTTCCCATTTTGGAGGTCACAGCTGTCAATAACCGTCTTTATTTTGATAGAGCATTTTGGGATGAGGTGATACCCAATGGGGGTCATTTACTAAGGGCCCGATTCGCGTTTTCCCGACGTGTTACCCGAATATTTCCGATTTGCGCCGATTTTTCCTGTATTACCCCGGGATTTTGGCGCATGCGATCGGATTGTGGCGCATCGGCGCCGGCATGCGCGCGACGGAAACCGGAGGTGCATGGCTGAACGAAAACCCGACGTATTCGGAAAAAACGCTGCATTTAAAAACGGAAAATGTGTCGCGGAGCTTGCACTTACCTTCACTCAGCCGGCCTCCGTGAACTCCAGCGCGTTCCGATGCTCTTCAGCGCAGCAGCGCCACCTGGTGGACGGCGGAGGAACTGCCTTAGTGAATCCCGGCCGGACCCGAATCCACCGCAGAGAAGGCGCCGCTGGATCGCGAATGAGCCGGGTAAGTAAATCTGCCCCAATGTGTTTGTGATCTTTTTTCCTGCTAATTATGAGTTTCTTTTCTAGGCTTTCTTTTCCTGGCCTGTCAACACTAGTCGGGATCAACATGAATTCCTTACAAAATGATTTTTAGTGCAGGTAAGTATTTCTAGGTTGTTTTTTGTTTATTCTAATGGTTGATTTCCTTTAAAAGAAGAGATGGTCCACTTTCAGCAAGTGATTGATGCAATGAAATGTCAACCAATTTCCCAATATACCTTCTGTATCAATGTTTTTTTCACATCTCTGCTTTTTGCTTAAAGGACACCTGTCATCAGGTCTCTGCCACTAGTCCTGTCACCTCTACCTGTTGGAGCAGCTCACAAGGATCCCATCCCAGCCTTTATCTAGTTATTTCATACATTAATCATTGTAAAATCATCTATTCTTTATTATGTAAATGAGGCTGGTCACATGGTCAGAGGCAGTGATGTCACCCCTGTTACCCCTCCCCTCTCCTCCCCCTGCTCATGTCTGTGTGTAATGTATATTAAATGCTGCATCCTCCTAATATACAGGTGAGAGACACAGACATCAGCTACACATGAATCTGACATGTTCTGCTGTAACATGGCTGCCTGGAGCTGCTATATCTCTCCTAAACACACACACACACATGCACACACAGGCTGCAGGGGGCGTGGCCACCAGCACCAGGAAGCACATCATTATACAGCCTCCCATCATTATACAGGCTGTCAGTCATGCACTGGGGGTGTGGCTGTACCTCCCACTCATGAATAGAGTGGACAGCTTGAATATGCTAATGACTCATTGGACATTTCACAGGTCATTTGCATACAGCTTTAGGACCTCATTGCTTAGGTTTACAGGCATGTAGAGGGACAATGAAGGGATAGAGGCAATGCTCTCTAATGGCAGTTTATGAAAATATATTTAGTTTAGGGGGGTTATTTTGCATGACGGGTTCTCTTTAAGGACGCAGCCCGATTTTTTGGATTCTGACTTGCGTCTTCTTTATATGGTTATAACTTTTGAACATTGTTACTTATCAAAGTGATTCTGAGAAAATTTTTTCCCCACATGTTGTACTTCATTTTAGTGGTAAATTTTGGCTGATAAGTTTTCCATTTAGTTACAAAAAAAAAGAAAAAATTATGATTTTTTTAAAAAATTTGCCATTTTCGAAATTCGGAATCATTGCGTTTTCAGGCAGATAGATTTACTACCTAAATAAATTGCTAAATAACATTTCCCATATGTCTACTTTACATTTTCATCATTTTTGATATGTATGGATAATTTATTTTGATGTCACTCGGCTTAAAAATCAAATATCGCTTTTTTGGGCATAAATACAGTTTTGAATGAAATTTTACATATTTAGCAACAAAACCCCCTATATAATCAACCCTATTTCAAATCTGCACCTCTCAAACTATCAGAAACAGCATTTACAAAGATTGTTAACCCCTTGAGATCTTCATAGTAATTGAATCAAAATGGAGGTGAAATTAAAATGGTCAAATTGTGTCGCTTATACGTTCATTTGGCCCTAAAATTTACACATTCCCAAAAGATAAAAAGAGAAAACCCACCATACAATTTGTTCTATAATTTCTCCCAAGTACAGAGACCCCCCAAATGTGGCCGTTTCTTGTTTTATGGGCGCACAGCGAGGCGCAGAAGGGAAGGAGCGCCCTAAAACTGTCAGGATTTTAGTTTCCTCATTGGCCCCTTTTGTAGGCTATAAAATTGCAGTTTTTGCTTTATTGGGGCCATGTGACAGCATTTTGCTTGCGGGATGAGATGCTTTTTCCATTGTTACCATTTTGAGGTTGGTATCTCCTATTGTTCAAAATTTAGAAAAGCACCAATTCTGTACAGGATTTTTTTACTTTTTTTTTTTTTTGGTGTTCACCGTACAGCCTAATAATCATGTTATCTTTATTCTACTAAATTTGTCAAATAAAACCCTAATGTGGGAAAATAATCTATCATTTTTGCATTGCCGTCTTCCAAGTGGCAGAACATTGTTACTTTTTTGGCTACGGAGCTGGTTGATGGCTTGTTTTTTGCGGGACATGTTGTCCTTTGCACCAGTATTATTCTAGAGTACATATGTTTTTTTCGATCATTTTTATAGCATTTTTTGTGGGATTGAATAGGTAAAAATCATAATTTTTTTTCACAGCGTTTATCGTGCGGGTTCAATAATTATTTACTGTTATTTTACGGGTTGTTACAGACGCGGTGATTCTATATATGCGGGTTTTTTGTTTGATTTAGACTTTTTTGGGTTATATGAATCTTTATATGTTATGGGGCTTTTGGGTATTTTTTTTTATTTTTTAGTGAATAACTTTTCTTTTTTACTTTTCACTTTTTTCACCATGGGACATGAACAAGCAATCATCTGATTACTTGTTGATGATAATACTCTGCAATACTGATGTATTGCAGGGTATTAGCAGTGTCAGACTATGCACGTGCACGTCACAGACGCCATCTTACTGGCAGTGCCTGCAGGCATCTCTGGGGTCCATACCGGACCCACAGCAATGATTGGCGTAACCCGAAAATGGTTTGTGGGGGGCGATCGTGGGAGAAAGACCCCCCAAAACCAAGTTAAATGACGCGGTCGCACTGAACGTGGCATTTAACAGGTTAAAAACACCCGCGATCGGAGCCCACTCCAACCGCGGGTGTTACACTGGGGTGCCAGCTATTAGTTATATCCGGCACCCCGTGTTTCCTGATGCCATTTCGGCTAAGATCTTGAGCTGAACCGGCATCGGCTCTGCGTCCGATTTATCGGACGCTGAGCGCTAAGTCACTGCACTCAGCGTCCGATATATCGGACACAAGAAGCTTCATTGTTTACATCCTGTTGATAACACACCGCCCTGATTACCGTAATGAGCTGCACACCTGAGTAACATCACATTGTCATGGACACTTTTCTAATAAAGAATTAAGCTTCCTGATGACTGTCAGCAAGCAGAGATTTAGAAAGCCATGAGGAATTGATACAGAAAGCATATGGCAACATTTTTAAACTTTTTTATTTACACATACAATATAAATTTTCTAAAAGTGGAACACGCCTTTAATGCTGGCAGAGCCTAGCAAGCATGTGCACATGGTACTTAAAAGGACAACCAACAACTCAACCTTACATTCTATACTGTAGTGGATGTATTATCATAATTCCAAAGTTCTAGCATTTTATTCATTAAGCATCCGCAATGGTAAGGCTACATTCAAATGTCTGTGAGCTAGCCAAAAAAATGGCAGCTAGTACACTGTGCCTCACCACACCATGCCCGATCCATGAAGCCCCATTCTCCACCCGTTGGTTTGTGCATCGTTCACCAACATGGACATGTGACTGTAACCTGATAATAATGGCATCTGTTCCTGCAGTCCATGGGCTTCCTGAAACGGCCTTCAAAATAATGGACTCAATTTACAGCTTATATGTCGAGTAGAGGGTTAATCAGTAAAACCTAATCGTCAAAATACAAAGAAACTCAAAGTTTTTGACTAACTATTAATTTTTTCTTTCTGGCAAAATTGA
Source organism: Engystomops pustulosus (assembly GCF_040894005.1). NCBI lineage: Eukaryota > Metazoa > Chordata > Amphibia > Anura > Leptodactylidae > Engystomops > Engystomops pustulosus. The sequence continues at coordinate 186,730,408 of NC_092414.1, forward strand.
ATTTTCCGGGTTAGCACTTTGCATTGTTAGCTGTTTAGACAGGGCTTCTAATCGTGTCTAGGAAGCGGCACATGCTACATTTTCTAGACATATATTTTTTTCTATTTAACACAACAGGGAGTTGCTTGAGAAAACCTTTCATCCTTGAACTATTTGATTGGATTTCCACTTGCTGAAGGAAGGAATCGAATTCCAGTCTGGTAATGGGTTTTCATATCTTAGGACCCACGACAGGGCTCTGTTTCTTAGTAATAAGATAATTGTTGTATTAAGAACTTTACCCTATGTGGGATTACAGATGGAATACCTACTGCTATGGTTTAGCAGACATAAAGCATGCAGGTAAGAATAGTTATAGGTAAATCATTGTCAACTTCATTAAACTTTTGAATTTATAACTTACTTTTTCACTTTCTTGGCCTTGTGTTCTTACCATGGAGACATGTTTTCCTACCATATAATTCTGTAAAATAAGGTGTAGACCAAAAAAAGTGTATTTTGCAATACGATTTTCTAACTTCTATAGCTCTTATTTATATTAAAATTACTATAAAAGTAAAACCAGTAGTGTCCAATAGAACATAATATAAAACACAAATAATAAGTTACACAGTATATAACAGTAAAAAAAGAGAAAAATATACTTACCTGGTTCATGCGTCACACCAGTACTTGTGGTCTTTGCTTCTGTTCCTAGATGAATGTGCTGGGGGTCAATTGACCAGTTTTAGACAATCCCTGGTCACCTATGACCACTTCCTCTGACGTCATAAGTGAGATCCTGCGGTCAAAGTTACAGAAGCCATAGACCGAAAGTAATTGGGATCCACACCTGACAATAGAAAACCTTATTAGCATATTGGGGTGAAACATACAAAGATAATTGTTATGCTAATTTATTAATCTGAATAATTGAGATGGGTCCATAGAAATAAAATGTTGGTTAACGGTTTTAAAATCTAACCACCATTACAAATATTTTGAGATATATTATACCTCTTGATGGCTTCAATCTCAAATATCACATATGAATGATTGAGAAATACAATGTTTCCATCAATTACTATATTAATTCCATGTTGTACATTTTCGTTATGTCCATAGTACTTCCATTAAAGTAAATTGAAGAAAGTAGTGCTTGCCTACTCTGCAGTTATTGTTGCCATGAGATATGGATCAGAACAAGTGATGAGTGGACCAATTCAGTCTGGGTTTGCCGATTTGGCCAAATGGTGAACAAAATTTGACCACCCTAACCCGATGACCAATCCTAACATGTGGTTAACTGGCTACTGATCTGTTATATATCTTAAAGAATGACAGGCCTGGAGTCTCGTACAGACTCAAAGCTGTTGTCGTAATGGCCATGATGTAATTGAGGAGCAACAACTTTGCTGGTGGTATTTAAGAGGTTAGCACCTGTGAGCCCTCTTCTAACATCCTTAACAGCACCATATCGTATAGATCCATCTAGTGTCATTAAAGGGGTTTTCCCACAAACTCAAGTTAGGCACAGGATAGAGCGTAACTTGCTGATCAGTGGGGGTCTTAGTGATAACAAAAATGGGTCCAATGGGGTCCCAGGTATTTCCGTTGAACCCTTCGTCGTTCCATGAGAGTAATGGAGCAGACGGCCGCATGACCATCCATAAATCTCAATGAAGTTGACGGAAATTGCTGAGCACCGTGCTCACCGATCTCGGTCAGCTCCATAGAGATGAATGGAGCAGAAAGTTCATGCATGACCGTCTGCTCCGTTACTCTCATGGAGCGACAAGTGGTCTGACCCCATTGGACCCCTCGTTTTCATGATCTGTGAATAGGGCCTACCTTAAGTTCATGGGAAAACCCCTTCAAAGTGTAAAGCTTCCTAAAGGGCAGCTCAGCTCTTCCGGTTGAGCTTGAACATCGAACCCGAACTTGGCTGAAGTCCTGGTTTGGGTCCAGAGTGTGCTCAACTGTAATCAGTCTTTGCCCCGCTACCTTTGAGGACACCACACTATGTGGTGAAACATGTCGGGGGGAGAGGGGGTGATGATGGAGAATTTTAGCACAGGCAGTGAGGAACAGACTGCAATGATTAAGACAGCTAGAGAGATTGTTGACTCGTGTATACTCTCAAGCAAGAAACAAGCTAGACAGTGGATTGTGAGGCAATAATCAACAATAGGAGGGTGTGTGAGAATCAAAGTGAGGCACTACGTCCCATTGCTTGGCTCCAAATGCAGGTTGTGATCCACATATATTAAGTAGTGTAAGTCAGTGAGACCCAAACATATAGACAAAAATAGGAATGGGATGTAGAAATTTTTTAAAAAAAATATGAAAAAAGAAATCACCCATCCTAAATTTAAGACCTACTACGGGTAACAGTGACGTAACGCGTGGGGTCTCCTTCCCCACAGCTGACCTACCCCTTCCTCCCCCGCTGCATCTGCCTACTCCGCTCCTTACTTACCTGCTGGTAGGAGGTATTGTATACGATCACAATCAGGTTCTCCTGACCTCATACATATTTCCATTGTTCAATATTGGGGTTCATTCTTAGGTGGGGTCTTATTGGACAGCTGTGGGTTTCCCCGGGGTTGGGACCTTTATCCCACACCCTTAAAAAAGGGGGGTTTCATTGTGCTCTGTGTAGCACAGGTTTTAATTGTTTTTATTGTTCTGTGTCCGTTTGTATGTATATCCTTCCTTACACTTAATAAAGTTGACACTTTTTTTGCCATATAGGTGCATTCCCTTTTTTCTTTTCTTCGATTTGCTACTACGGGTTTATACAATAAGACCCATAACTCTACCATCCACGAAAGCTAAATAAGTACACTGATTACAAAAAATAATAACTTAACCACTCTTCAAAAAGAGCTTTGACTGGAATAAGACACATACTAACAGTTTGATCCCTGCCCTGAGAATTTTAAATATTCACTGATAGATCACATTTCACCCATTTTTGATGATTTTACTATATTTCAAATAAAAGTTCATTTTCACTAGTGCAAAATGGTTAAAATTCCCATCTGCATCTTTGAGATTCAACCCTTATTAGGGCACCTCCAATTCTCAAGATGGGTGTGGGCTAAGAAATGAAACTGACAAATGATAGACAGTTATCATATCCTGTGATTAATATATGCTAGACGGGAAATACATTATATGGCATAATGGGGATGCCCCAAAAACAGAATCTGTAGAATCTATGTATAGTACATGAATATAGGGACTCTTTTTGCTGCCATACAAGCTTTATAGAAAGAAGGTCTTGCCCTGTGCATATTTCTTATACAAAGCTTTAGGATAATGTAGTAGTAGAATTTGTTGAATATATTTGTGTTTGCATTGGATGTGGTTGCCTTTTATATGCAGCTTGTTGTGACCTCGTAATAGCACGGAAGCTTCTTTAATTCTGCGGGTATTTGCTTTCCGCTCAGCTCCTGAGTTATTCCTCTTTGATGATAAATGATCAGACCTGCATCCCTACTGTTGAACATTTCCTGAGCATGAATGACACCTCTTAACATTTCACATATAGCGGCGGCCAGGCACGGCCTAGGGATGTCAGAACAGCCTTTTTGTGTTGTGAAACTGACCTTGATGCATTATTTTGTACTGTGGTTAGCTTAACCCAACTTGTATCTGCCACAAGCTGTTTACTGAAGCATGAAGAAAGTTGTGTCTAGTAGAACAGACATGGCTGATGGCGCTAAAGGGGACCAGGTACTTGTAAAAATAGGAAAAAAGTCATATACAATATATAAAGTACACGTTGAAAATGTCTTTAGTCTACAAACAATTTATAATACCAGGGGAATTGACATTACAGGTCTCCTACAGGCAGAGGATGTACTGGAGGACACAATGGATGACTTTGAACAAGGTCTTAATCCCATCTTGAGTCATTCATACTCTACTCCCGACATTTCACAGGCCAGTTAAATAGACCTTAAAACAAGAGACCGTACAAACGAGCTTGCAATATACTGATCCCAATTGAACTAATGGCTAGCTGGTATTCATGGACATATTAAATAGGTCATTAAATTGGGTACTCCAGTAACATCAAGACATTCCCAATGCACCAGACAAATAATGTGAACGGGAGTCATATGAATAGAGTAACTGGTACTGCTTCTACTTGCTGCTCTCTTAAATTGCGCTGGTGGAGATTGCCAAGAGCAGTACTTGACTATTTAAGCAGTGCCGTACACAGTAAGAGGTGAAAGATGGGTGTAAAAGAATCATGTTCTTGTGATTTGTACTGGGACCCCCACCGATCAGCAAGTTAGCACCTATCCTGTAATACTGAAATACACTTTAAGGGCAGCATCACACTTGCTTAGTTTGGTCTGTGGACCACAGAGAGTGCAAGGTCCTGCTGTACAGACCCAACCTTCTCCTACTTCCCCAATATGTAGCACTGTAAACAATATAGTGCCTGTGCTGCTATATAACGGGGAAGCAGGATCTCCACTCATCATATATCAATTTGGAACTTAGAGACCAAACCCCAGGAGTGGGTCTTATTTGACCATGATCACCTTCACCAAAATTTCAGGAAAAAGTTATTATAACTGTGGTCTCATTAAGGGTGGCTTCACACTTGCCACGGAAGTAGGTCTTATTTGACCATGATCACCTTCATCAAAATTTCAGGAAAAAGGTTATGACAACTTTGGTCTTATTGAGGTTGGCTTCACACTTGCCCACAGGAGTGGGTCGTATGTGACCATGATCACCTTCACCAAAATTTCAGGAAACAGTTATGACAACTTTGGTCTTATTAAAGGGGGGCTCATGGGCCCCCTTAGGCTCCCTTCCCTAGGAGTAACCACTCCATCTGGACCCTCTCAACTTACACCCCTAGTTACAGTGTCTCTGTTAACCGTATTCCATTTACTAGAGTATAACAAGTAACCATTGCTTCCCATAGCAAAACTTGGAAGTTGACAATTATGACCATGATCACCTTAACCAAAATTTCAGGATATAGTTAAGGATGACTTCACACTTGCCAAGTCTGGTCCTTGAAACACACCTGCTTCATGGTATGAAACATGTTGTGACCATAGTGCTCAGAGTCCCAAACCCTGGAGTGGATTCAGTCCATGAAGCAGGTGTGTAACAGGTTCAAGGACCAGACTTGGCAAGTGTGAAGTCACCCTTAACTATTTCCTGAAATTTTGGTTAAGGTGATCATGGTCATCATGGTCAACTTCCAAGTTTTGCTTCGAGGCAATGGTTACTTGTTCTACTCTTGTAAATGGAATATAGTTAACAGAGAAACTGTAACTAGGGGTGTAAGTTGAGAGGGTTCATAGGGAGTGGTTGCTCCTGGGGAAGGGAGCCTAAGGGGGCCCATAAGGAATCATTTCTCAAAGTGTAAAGACTACTTCAATAAATCATACATTATAGTTGGACAGTCAGGGTGGTATAAAAGCTTTAAGTTTCACCTTAGGCTGTTACAGATTTTTGATTGAGGTCTAGGAGCTACAACTTATTTCTCTGTTGACACAGGGGCTTATATTTACCAGTCGACCTTTTATTTTAGAAGAAAATTTTCTTTTTTTTTTCAACCTTTAACTGGTAACCTATCTATTCTAAGCTTTGTGGTTATGGTATATGAAAGGCTCAGTTTGTTCAATGTACACAACTTAAAGAAATGATTGATCTCTCCGGGTCAAAATAATATTACAGAAGTGAGATATTCAGCAGGTGTTCAAAGCCTGGCCCGGCGCTCTCGCTCCTAGTGCAAGTTCTGAGGAGGCTTTCAAATTGCATGGCATGTTTCGATTGGGATTGAGTTATAAGCAGGGAATGATTGAGGGCAAGAGACCCAGTTTTCTCAAGCATGCTACATGAAAGGGAAGCAGTGATGAACAGCCGATGTAGGTGACAGGGACACGGTTTCAGTAATAGAGAGGATGTGTCTTACTGTAACATAGTGAGCTCTGGTTAACCCCTGCTAGAGTACAAATGGCAGTACTATTGATCGGGTGCTAACAGTGGAAGATTAAAACTATCTTTAGCCTTGGGCAATAACCACGTCATGTAGCCCCTTCACATATTTTTCCATGATCTATAACTGATCAAACACTATAAACTTATTTTGCACTAAAACACACTTCAAGCAATGCCGAACTTCAAAGGATTCTGCACATCCCATGCTTTAGGATTGTATAAAAGGCAGCACGTAATAGAATGGTGGTAAAATGACATTACAGAAATAGTGAAGTATATTGGATGAACAATCAAATAGTTGCTAGGGGACTAAAGAAAAAGAAAAAAAAAAATATAAAAATATATTTTTTTTAAATCAAACCCATCTTTTTTTAAATTATAATGAAACACACAAAAATTGATAAAAAAGATATAAACATTTTGTATCTCTAGAAATGTCTAAATTTAGCGGTTAGGTTATTTATCCTACATGATGAACACTGTAAGTGTCTGGTTATCTTGTATATTGATAGAGGTTAAACAAGTTGAAGACTGCAGCCAGAATATGATGGGGAAAACTTTTTTTCTTTAAAGAACTACAGCTGCATAACTAACTAGTAAAGCAATATACTGTACATTGCCATGTTCTTAACTTCACTTATGAGAATGGCTCCTACTGGGCTTTTCCTCTCAGTAATTACACACTCAAAATGAGGGTCATTAAAGAATGACAAACAAATCTAGTCAGGGGGATCTTTTGGGTTCACTTATTTTGAACAACTATGTTTGCATTTTTTAAATTGATCTGCTCAACAACAAAGGGGATGACCAGGTTTTAAAACAAATCCTATATATAGCTGGGGGCTATTAAAACAATTAATATTTTAAACTTACCTTATCTGGTGCTTCCGTTCAACCACTGCGCTGTATGTTACTGCCAGGTCTATGCTTGTTTACAGAGATCAGTAGCGCCATCCTAACCATACTGCTATATACGAACACTAATGCTGTAGCACGTGTGCGGCTATGGTTGGTATGGCTACAGAGAACCGGCAGTGATGTATGGCCCTGGAGGTGAACCAGACTAAGTAAAATATTATCATTGTTTTAATAGCCTTCCCAGCCATATATAGCATATAATCCTGGACAACTCTATTGTTATACCCTTATTTGAACCTGTACAAGATGAAAAAAAAAAAAAATCTTTTTTTCAAATGTACACTTAATTTACTCTTTAATCAATCAGTGAAAACACATCTTATTTATCAATATAAACAAGCCCTTATTGAAGCAATTTTGCCTCAACTAAAAATATCCCATTTTTTTCATACCAAATTTGATTTTCAATTTTTATCTTGCTTTTTTCTGACTCATTGGGGCACATTTACTTACTCCGGACTGTCAGTCGAGAATGCAGCGATTCATGAACATATCCTGCATGTGTCGCTTCCCCGATCCGGTCCACCGGAGTTCACCTTCTTCTTCCCGGTGTATGTAAGCGAATGAAGTTAAATTCTGTGTTTTTTCCGAATCTGTCAGATCTTCCGATGGCCTGTCCCCGATTTGTGTCGCATGAAAGCCGTTGCGATTGCGCCAAAATCCGATCGCATGCACCGAAAACCCCTTTAAAATCCCTGACCCAGCAGCACAAAACGGAAATCGTCAGGATGTCCGACAAAAGTGCGGTCCACGGGGCCCTTAGTAATTGAGCCCCATTATCTCTGTGCCCGATCTTTATGTTAATGCAAAAATAAAGTTACTTGACAATAAGTTTTAGCACAGATGGAGGGAGCCTTTGACAAAAATTCCAACTATACCTGTATAAAGCTTTTAGCTTTTTTCTATCATGAGATATAGGGCTAACAGATATATCAGGCTATCTGTAATATCTTGTCAGCTTTTTCTGAAGTTCTTGCAATATTACTCCTTGTACAGAGATCTAATGCCAAGCAAGGCAGGGGAGACACAGAGGAATAAAAAGATGAACACATGGTAACATCATAGTATGTATACATTTCTACAATATTCAAACACAAACAGCTCTGCTACAAACCATTCCTGGTATGTAATTGGATGAACTGAAGCATGTGATCAGTTACATACTTATGACATCACTCCACCCATCAGCTACTGATCAGGAGTGTGCATGTGCTAGTAACCCCTCCCAACAACAACCTTCCTCTCCTCCGTCTTTCTACCGATTCCTATAAGAACCACCCAAATAAAGACAGCCAGGGATACAAGGAAGACTAAATTAGAGCATTGCTTATTTTGCTTAGTGCATGGCTAGACAAAGGTGTTTCAACTTTACAAATGTACTTTAAAAAGTAACTGTAAAAATTTTTTTTTTTTTCACAAATCAATAGCTCTTGGGATGTAAAACAACTTTGCCTATTATATTTTTACCTATATCAGTAATTTCTTTGCTATCCCTCTCACATTACCTCATTACTGCAGTGGCTGCCTCCTCTCCATGTGCTGATAAGCCTTCTGAGACCGTATGTTGTTTACACTATGGATTCATAGGAGGGGAGGAGCTGCTGCTCCCTGCTCACAGGACAGGAGGTTATGTTTCAGTGAATGCAGCAGAGCTGGAAATGTGCAGTACAGTGAATGCAGAAGTCTCCTCTACAGAATAGTGAGGTACAAGATCTCCCTCTTCCCTAACAGTCCCTCCATCCCAGTCTGAGGTTCTACAGAAGTTTCTGTGTCTGTCTCGGCTCTTCTTGCTGCTCACTTCCCCCACCTTGTCATCTGCAGTATCAGTTCTGTTATTAACTCTTAGTGCTCACACATCACAGGCAGAGACTTCATGACTGTACTAATGATTTCTATCACTTATTACATGTTCCCTGCTCCTCCATGTGATGGAAGTTGCCAGGCTGACACCATATTCATCCTGTATGTGCTGTACATGTCCCCTGCTCCTCCATGTGATGGAAGCTGCCAGGCTGTCACCATATACATCCTGTATGTACTGTACATGTTCCCTGCTGCTCCATGTGATGGAAGCTGCCAGGTTGTCACCATATACATCCTGTATGTACTGTACATGTTCTCTGCTCCTCCATGTGATCGAAGCTGCCAGGCTGGTCACCATATACATCCTGTATGTACTGTGCATGTTCCCTGCTCCTCCATGTGATGGAAGCTGCCAGGCTGTCACCATATACATCCTGTATGTGCACTGTACATGTTCCCTGCTCCTCTATGTGATGTAAGCTGCCAGGCTGTCACTATATACATCCTGTATGTACTGTGCATGTTCCCTGCTCCTCCATGTGATGGAAGCTGCCAGGCTGTCACCATATACATCCTGTATGTGCACTGTACATGTTCCCTGCTCCTCTATGTGATGGAAGCTGCCAGGCTGTCACTATATATACATCCTGTATGTACTGTGCATGTCCCCTGCTCCTCCATGTGATGGAAGCTGCCAGGCTGTCACCATATACATCCTGTATGTGCACTGTGCTGTGTTCAGTGGATCTACCTGTGGGAAACTACATGGATTCAATGCTAAGTTACTATGAGAGTAACATCATGGGTTCTGTGGGCAAGCTAACTGGCCTCAGCCTGAGGGCATAGACTGACAGACATTAGTCTCCGCCCACTTCACCTCTGGTGAGAAAGATTTTTGTTAAACACTTTCAGAACAGAAAATGCCATAACCTTGGAAAGAAAAGGGTGAGCAGCACAAAGTTGGCATCGTTCTGTTTGTTTTCAAAGGAGGAATCACATATAATAATTTGATAAATCACTATACCTTTACAGTTAAGCTTTAAGTAATTTATCAGTTAATCTAGTGAGATTCCTACAAGTAAATCCTCTGAACAGTGCATGGTGTACATATAGGATCTATAAGGTGACTAGCCTGAAATCTTTCATCACATGGAAGAGCATCGGGAATGTATTAAGGAACTTGCAATGAAATAGTAACATGATGTGTACAGTCTGTGCTATGTGAAAACGAAGAGTTATCAGCGTAGATAGTGTCTAAAGAGCAGGTTGGGGGTAGGATTGCTGCAGAAGAGTTTATGATAAAGCTTGAGGTGCAAAAAGAGAAAGTTCTGTAGAATCCCAGATTTTTGTAGCGGGACTGATAAGGAACAGGAGTGATCTTTTACTTCACTATTAGGTGTAGGATATTTTTGAATCCAAGATATGCACAGAGAACTCTCCAGCTAGCTACATAAAGAATGCATGAGTTCAACCCCTCTCTCCAAAGTGATCATGGAGTAGCAGCTCTTCTTCTTTGTGAAACCATATCAGTATCTATTCTCATATGGATAATCAGCACAGCCAAGTGAGACAGTTACTACAGGCATAGGATAAACCAAGGAGGATAGAAAAGAAACTGCTGCCCATTGGTAAGCAAAATATTGGAGTTTTGCTTTAACATGGTATTTGTTTTTAAATAAATTATAAATCTATCCAAACAATGCTTTTCCTGATGGAGAATTTTAGAAATATTGTCAATAACAGGTTAAATATAATATATAATAAAAACCGGAATCTAGAAAGAAATGCTCTTGAATGATGGATTGGAAGCCAAGGAGGCATCTGACATTTGGGTGATTGGTGTTCTCCAAAATATGTACTGCTGGCAATATTTCTACATTAAAATAAGCTCTATTCCCAGAGTAAGTGTCTTGTAATTGAGCCGAATTTTTTCAAATTGCGGCATAGGTCTCTGAAGGATGGGAACGTTATACTGACCACATCTTCTTTATAAGAAGACTCAAAATCAGTGTAATTGTAAGGGGAAGGAGAAGAAGAGCTAAGAAGATTTATGGAATAGCAATGAATACTGTAGAATAGGGAGAATAATACTGAGCAGATCTAAACTCCTCTAGTTTTGCATTTTTCATACAATGGGCGATTTCCAATGTTTATGTTCGAGATGCAAATTATTTTACATTCCCCGTCAAAATGTGTTTGCGGATTAAACACTTTTACGTGCCTTTTATTTACAGAATTGTTGTGAAGATTTGTCAGAGGATTTTTGCTTTGTACGGAAAATAACTTAAAAGCAGAGATTTTAAAAGGTCAACGGTATACAAGTTAATCCAATATAAAAGGCACGTGCTAGAGCAATGTGTTACCGGGGAAAGAGCGACACATATGTAAACACAGAAAGGTGAATCCACGGGAGGAGCATTCTATAAAATAGATTGAAATGAAAGATAATCACAGGAAAAAAATATCAGATTCAACATTTTTGATATTTATAGAAATCCATTGTGTGATACTGTATATGTTTTCTTCTCTTTACTATCAGCAGGTCATGGCCATACATGTGTGTCATGTCATGAGATGAACAGCTATTGAATGTCATGACAATGTGACAAAGTTATCTCACAGTATTGTGTCCCCAAATGTTATCTTATATATGTCTACATGTGATCCCTGGGTGCTTGTATTATGAAATACAGCTGAGGAGATTGTACATAGTGTCCTGTCTGCAGGCAGCATGTTATAGAGCAGGGTAAACTGAGCAGATTGCACATAGTGTCCTATCTGCAGGCAGCATCTTATAGAGCAGGATGAGCTGAACAGATTGTACATAGTGTTCTTTTTGCAGGCAGCATGTTATAGAGAAGGAGGAGCTGAGCAGATTGTACAAAGTGTCCTATCTGCAGGTAGCATCTTATAGAGCAGGAGGAGCTGAGCAGATTGTACATAGGGTGCTATCTGCAAGGAATTTGTTATACATCAAGAGGAGCTGAGCAGATTGTACATAGTAATTTATTTAGCAGTAGCATAATATAGAGCAGGAAGAGCTGAGCAAGTAGTCTGTAGTGCTATATCTGCAAATAGCATGGAATATAATAGGAGGAGCTGAGCAGTTTGTATAAGGTGTCATTTTCGCATACGATGTTATGAGGCAGAAGGAGCTGAGCAGAATGTACATAGGGCTCATTTACTTAGAGCAGTGCAGTGTGTACTACGTGCAGTGTCCTCTGTAGTGTGCAAGGGGCGAGCAGATTGTACATAGTGTCCTATCATAGTGTAGAATGTTATAGAGCAGGAGGATCTGGGCGGATTGTATATACTGTCCTACCTAAAGGCAGCTGTTATAGAACAGGAGGAGCTGAACAGATTGTACATAGTCTCCTATCTGCAGGTAGTAGATTATTTAGCATGTCATACTTATGCTAAGCCTGTTGCAATTATTGTATATATTATGCAAATTTACTTTGAAGCTACAGGTTAATGTTATCATGTGTCCCAGTGGGAATTTCCTGAAAACACAAAATCTAACTCCATTTTGTGACATTGTGACCACAACACGTTCACCCACATCTAAACCCTTGTGAAAATGTCTCCTTGTCTCCCTACTAGAGCCCATCCTACAGCCCGTCACACCATCAATTCCCGCTCCACGATGAATCTTCATTAATTATGATTAATCTGTCCGTGTTGTTATCCCATCGCAGCCAATGGCATCATTTAGTTCCAGACACTCTTAATTGAATTATTTTAATTAATGTCATTTATTTTTAACATATTACTTCATTTCTCTGTCGAATCATTAAAAGGAAATCAAGAGAAAGAAAAAGATGATAATAAAAAAAGTCGATTTTTTCTTTTTGCTTTTTTTTTTTAATTATGCCAAGATAATCAGATTGAATATTTTTCATCACATTAAGACGACAATGGATCAAAGCTGCATTGTTTTACCTAAAGGCTTCGCTTGTGAAATCAACAAGCCATTAATGATCAGTTAATGTTTTAAGTAGCACAATTAACTTTTATTAAAATTAATTTAATGGGAAAGTGCAAAGGGAGTCTTGTTGTGTCAATGGAGGCCGTGGTGGAAATAAGAGGAATTACTTATTGCTTTGGTTGGTGACAAATCTATGTGCGCTTGATATTTTATCTCTGCCTCTTCCGAAAGTCTCCAGGTACGACCCAATTGAATATGTTTTCCCCCTAATTAAAAATAAAGCGTATTCTAATCCCTTCCAGTGAGACGGCAAGAAGCGCTAATGATTTGCATTACAATTACAACTCCCTTTATATTCTCAGGAAGTCAGAAGAACAACTAATAATATTTGTTTACATGGTAAGAATGGCTTCCTAAATACAAAGTAACACAGTGACGCCGCAACGCGCTCTCCAGCTGTGAACAAATGAGGCATGACCATCATGATGACACGTGTGTGCGTTGTGTGCATGTATGAAAGCTGGACCCCCTACGGTATATATGTCTATGTGTCTCAGATGTGACATGCCTGGCAACATATGAGGATCCTATGAAGTCATTCTCATTATTTCCCAAACACATAATTATCACCCTATGGATTCAGTGTCCTATGGCCTCGGATGCAATGAGAATTTTGAAGCATTGCTGATTTATTTTAACTGTTAGAGGGGTTGTCCATTTTCTGCAAATAATTGATATTGTTTGTGTAATGAAAAGTTCCATGCTGTTTTCGAGAACTTTGCTTGGTGTCATCATATAGGAAGATTCATTGTTTACCGTATATACTGGATTATAAGGCAACTCGAATATAAGTCGGGGCACCTAATTTTATCACAAAAAAACTGTGAAAATGTATTGACTAAAAAGTTAAGCCTAGTGTATTGGTCCGAGGCTCCCCTCACTAATGAAATGCTGAGTAACCTTGGCTTCTAATGAAATGTCCAGCAGCAGCCTCCACTAATGCCAAGCAGACTTCCCTCACTAATGAAATGCCCAATAACCTCAGCTTCCAATGAAATGTCCAGCAGCAACCTCTAACAATGCCCATCAGCCTACCCTCACAAATAAAATGTCCAGCAGCATCCACTTATACCCAGCACCCTCCCTCACTAATGAAATGCCCAGTAACCTCACCTTCTAATGAAATGTCCAGCAGCAGCCTCTACTAATGCCCAGCAGCCTCCCCTCACAAATGAAATGTCCAGAAGCATCCACTTATACCCAGCAGCCTCCCCTCACTAATGAAATTCCCAGTAACCTCGCCTTCTAATGAAATGTCCAGCAGAAGCATTCCCTAATGCCCAGCGGCCTCCCCTCACTAATGAAATGACCATCAGCCTCACCTACTAATGAAATTCCACCATCCATGCCCCCCTCACTAATGAAATGTCCAACAACAGCCTTTCCTCACTAATAAAATGCCCAGTAACCTCACCTTCTAATGAAATGTCCAGCAGCAGCCTCCACTCATACCCAGCAGACTCAGTAATAAAAAATCCAGCAGCCTCCCTCAGTAATGAAATGAACAGCAGCCTCCCCCACTAATGAAATGTCCAGCAGCCTCCCCTCACTAATAAAATATCTAGCAGCAGCCTCCCCTCACTAATGAAATGTCCATCAGCCTATCCTCACTAATAAAATCATGCTGATTGCTCGTGGTATTATCATAGTAGTTATCTACCCTCCTCCCCTTCCACTAATGGTCTCCAGACATGACAGAAAACCCATATAGCACATAACATCATCTGGACTAATAAACTAGTAACTGGATAACAAGAAGCATTGTGTGTAATTGCAGCAGTAAGCAGCCTCTCATTTCTACACGTTCTTGCTGTAATGGCGAGGTATAATGTGCCTGTCAGTATTTTCTGGTCGATATTTATGGGAACAGCGTGAACGCCGACATTGGTAATGGATTAAATGGTTGATACAAGTGTTGTGTTTATCAGTTTGAGGTGTTTTGTTCGCTTTGGAGGATTTAATAAGGAATTAACGGCAGACTTGTTGTGTTGTACGACAGGTTTGGGAGTAAAATATAAATGAACATTTATGCAGGATGACAGCAGCTTTGAAATTCTGAAAAAAATGTTGTGAAACAATTTAATATTTTAAGTCCTACTCCAGAATGTTTCTTTTTCAAGTGTGACAAGGAGAAAAAGGCATTACATGTGCTCATATATAACTACTTCAGGCCCCATGCACATGAAAGTTTGGGGGACCGATCCACCTGCACAGTTTGCGGCCGGATAACGGTCCCCATTAAGGCCTATGCCACCAAATCACAGTGTGGTGTGCACACGTTGTCATGGGAAAAATATAGGACCTGTCTTGTAATTCACTGCTGTCTTCTCTATGGA
This sequence comes from Engystomops pustulosus, assembly GCF_040894005.1. Classification (NCBI taxonomy): domain Eukaryota; kingdom Metazoa; phylum Chordata; class Amphibia; order Anura; family Leptodactylidae; genus Engystomops; species Engystomops pustulosus. The sequence continues at coordinate 186,745,414 of NC_092414.1, forward strand.
GAGTGGAGCGAGCATATATTTATGTGCAAGGAGCCTTACAGTGTACATGTATATCCTTTCTTCTTCTGACTTGGTCTACCAGAGATGCACACAGTGATGTCACAGTACAGAGATAATACCCACAGTGATGTCACAGTACAGGGATAATATACACAGTGATGTCACAGTACAGAGATAATACCCACAGTGATGTCACAGTACAGGGATAATACACACAGTGATGTCACAGTACAGGGATAATACACACAGTGATGTCACAGTACAGGGATAATACACACAGTGATGTCACAGTACAGGGATAATACACACAGTGATGTCACAGTACAAAGATAATATACACAGTGATTTCACAGTACAGGAAAAATACACACAGTGATGTCACAGTACAAAGATAATATACACAGTGATTTCACAGTACAAAGATAATATACACAGTGATGTCACAGTACAGGGATAATAGACAGTGATGTCACAGTACAGGGATAATACACACAGTGATGTCACAGTACAGGGATAATACACACAGTGATGTCAAAGTACAGAGATAATACACACAGTGATGTCACAGTACAGAGATAATACACACAGTGTTGTCACAATACAGGGTAAAGCAAACAATGATGTCACTGTACAGGAATAATACACACAATGATGTCACAGTACAGAGATAATACACACAGTGATGTCACAGTACAGAGATAATACACACTGTGATGTCATAGTACAGGGATGATACACACAGTGATGTCACTGTACAGGAATAATACACACAATGATGTCACAGTACAGAGATAATACACACAGTGATGTCACAGTACAGAGATAATACACACTGTGATGTCATAGTACAGGGATTATACCCACAGTGATGTCACAATACAGGGATAATACACACAGTGATGTCACAGTACAGAGATAATACACACCGTGATGTCACAGTACAGGGATTATACCCACAGTGATGTCACAATACAGGGATAATACACACAGTGATGTCACAATACAGAGATAATATACACAGTGATGTCACAGTACAGGGATGATACCCACAGTGATGTCACAGTACAGAGATAATACACACCGTGATGTCACAGTACAGGGATTATACCCACAGTGATGTCATAATACAGGGATAATACACACAGTGATGTCACAGTACAGAGATAATACACACCGTGATGTCACAGTACAGGGATTATACCCACAGTGATGTCACAATCAGGGATAATACACACAGTGATGTCACAGTACAGAGATAATATACACAGTGATGTCACAGTACAGGGATGATACACACAGTGATGTCACAGTACAGAGATAATACACACCGTGATGTCACAGTACAGGGGTAATACATACAGTGATGTCACAGTACAGGGATTATACCCACAGTAATGTCATAATACAGGGATAATACACACAGTGATGTCACAGTACAGGGAATATACCCACTGTGATGTCACAATACAGGGATAATAAACACAGTGATGTCACAGTACCGGGGTAATACACACAGTGATGTCACAGTACAGAGATAATACACACATTGATGTCACAGTACAGAGATAATACACACAGTGATGACACAGTACAGAGATAATACACACATTGATGTCACAGTACAGAGATAATACACACTGTGATATCACAGTACAGAGATAATATACACAGTGATGTCACAGTACAGAGATAATACACACATTGATGTTACAGTACAGAGATAATACACACTGTGATGTCACAGTACAGGCATCATACACAGTGATGCCACAGTACAGGTATAATACATGCAGTGATGTCACAGTACAAAGATAATATACACAGTGATTTCACAGTACAGGAATAATACACAGTGATGTCACAGTACAAAGATAATATACACAGTGATTTCACAGTACAGAGATAATAGACACAGTGATGTCACAGTACAGGGATAATACACACAGTGATGTCACAGTACAGGGATAATACACACAGTGATGTCACAGTGCAGGGATAATACACACAGTGTTGTCACAATACAGGGTAAAGCAAACAATGATGTCACTGTACAGGAATAATACACACAATGATGTCACAGTACAGAGATAATACACAAAGATGATGTCACAGTACAGGGATAGTACACACAGTGATGTCACAGTACAGAGATAATACACACAGTGATGTCACAGTACAGAGATAATACACACCGTGATGTCACAGTACAGGGATTATACCCACAGTGATGTCATAATACTGGGATAATACACACCGTGATGTCACAGTACAGGGATTATACCCACAGTGATGTCACAATACAGGGATAATAAACACAGTGATGTCACAGTACCGGGGTAATACACACATTGATGTCACAGTACAGAGATAATGCACACAGTGATGTCACAGTACAGAGATAATACACACATTGATGTCACAGTACAGAGATAATACACACTGTGATATCACAGTACAGAGATAATATACACAGTGATGTCACAGTACAGAGATAATACACACATTGATGTCACAGTACAGAGATAATACACATATTGATGTTACAGTACAGAGATAATACACACAGTGATGTCACAGTACAGGCATCATACACAGTGATGCCACAGTACAGGTATAATACACAGTGATGCCACAGTACAGGTATAATACACACAGTGATGTCACAGTACAGGTATAATACATGCAATGATGTCACAGTACAGGTATAATACATGCAGTGATGCCACAGTACAGGTATAATACATGCAGTGATGTCACAGTACAGGGATAATACACACAGTGATGTCACATAATAAAGATGATACATGCAGTGATGTCAATGTAGACAAAGCAATTTCTATGTATTGGAATAATGCACACAATGATCCCAATAAAGAAATGTGTTAACAGTGTTATAAAAATGACAGTGAATAACACACACAATGATATCATCATAAAGGAAGTATGTAAACACTGATGATGAAATACAGGAATAATGTATCCAATTATATTGTTTGATTCCTTTTTAATGTCTTCATTTTAAGAATTGACCATACATATTGTTGTCTGCTGTATCAATGTATGAGTGCAGATGCTATTTGCAGTGGTCCCGGTGGTCTCTGACTAGCCCGCAGCATAGTCTTACACATGGGATTAATGATTGCCTACAGGCAGCTCCTTACAAACCTCACCGCTGCCTGGAAAGTGAGGAGTATTCAGAGGCAATCAGTGCAGACGATCACCCTGCATACATAAACTTTGATTAGATATTATATTGTGTATTAATGAGTAATCCATGCGGTCGCCTCTGTTCCATCACTAGAATATATACGTGTCTAGACAAGCATATATCTGCGGGCTCTTCAGTCCTCGCCCCTAGGGGGGCCAGCTGCATTGGTTTCACAAAAGTTTATTTCAATCTTTTAATTTCGTAAGAAATGTACTAATGAGGTTTTCAGAAAAATAATAAAACTCTCGGAGGAGCCGGATCATACTGTTCAATGCCATTTAAATGTCATTTGTTAGTTATGCTGTAAAGCTGGTAGAGCGCTTTTAATGACATCTTCATCTTTTACTATCTCATTGAGGTTACTTCTGTGTTTGAGGGAAGGATTGCGAGGGACTTGTCCATCTCCGAGCAAAACTCAATTTTATTGTTTTTTTCTTTGCATTCTTAACTGTGCAGTGTGTAGACGGCCTCAGAAATAGTCTTGTGATTTAGAAAATAATCAATGGATACAATAACATAAAAATACACCTATCCTGGTATTCAGACAATACTTCATTATTCCTCACACTACTGAGTCCTTAGCGCTGTGCATTGAGCTGTTCCACTACGCTCTGAGTACAAGCAGAAAAAGCTGGTTAATAGTGATGAATCAACCAGAACTGCAAAGTGGTTACCAGTGGGAAGTCCTCTTGGTCAATCATCAATGATCATCATCCATGAGAAAAGCTGAGAAGATTGCCTTGGGCGGCACATCCTGCTGGAAGCTGAGGGGGGCGGCATCTTGGGAGATCTTGGGTACAAAACACTGGGTTTCCATTACATTCAGTTTTTCAGATACAGTTTTTGATGTCCAAACCAGGAGTGGAGGGAAACAAGAGGAGAAACAGCTTTCCTCAATAATAAATTGTCACCCATTATGTACCCACAGATTTAAATAAAGGGTAATTGGTTCAAGAACCAGGACCAAACTTTCAGGTTCGGCCAAACTCATCCAAACAATAACTTGAACTGATCAGCTGTAGTGCCCTGTAACAAAGCAATATTGAATTGGATATTTAAATATTTTGCCCATGCAAACACAGCAGTTCTTACTTTATTTTACATCAATGGTTAATTTGCATCAATCTGTGGTAATTTGTTATATACATTCTATTTATTATTACTGTATATGTATAGAGTAGTAGTAAGGGTTAATGAACATTGATAAGACCTTTCTAGCTGTGTATCTCTTAGAGAAGGCTGTCATTTTCCATCTATAGTAGTGATTGTTTCACAGAAGAAATCAGACTTATTTACCAGACAAGCAGAGAGTTTGAACTTTAGAATGACAGGGGCTGCCTGGAAACTTGTTTACAATTTAGAACCCTGCTGCCAAAGAATATTATGGGGATGCAATGTAAGTCTATGGGAGAATGCCTTGTCATTGCTTTTGTGCTAAAATGTAACCACTCCTCCCCTGGTAGACAGTTTATAAAGAGAATAGTCCCCGTCCTTTGTGTCTCGCAGTTATAGAACAGAGCTTGGAGGTGAAGACTGACAGTCTATCTGAGCAATCAGAAGAAGAAGCTGAGACAGGGAATACTCTGCCTTATACCCTGGGCTCCCATCCTGTGTCCAGGGTACAAGCCTTCTGAGAAAGAGAGGGACAGCTAGCCCAGGCCTTTCTCCAGCATAGAACCCTTCTTCTGCCAGGAAGGAGATTGGAGAAGTCAGCCTTATGATTTGCTTGTATTGCTTTGTACCTGAAAATTTTCAGTAAAGAAGGAAACTGATCACTGCAGACCCTGACTCTCTGGACTTATTTCCTATTGGTGCGCATCGCAACTTACCATCCCTTCTGGAGAGCAGCAACACGTGGTGACAACTCAACGGTGCCTGGCGGACCCAGCATAGCATATCCGATGTTATATAATTCATAGTGCTTTAAACAATGCTGGTTTTGCAAGTAATTTGGAAACTTCATTTTCCCAACTTAAATAAAATAAGATAAAACACAGGCAAAAATTGCGCAGAAACTGTCAAATCCCTAAACATTGGAAAATTGTCATCCTCCTTAAACAATACAATCTGTAAAGATTAATTTATCTGCAGTGATCCACTTTAATTACATCCAGATAGATATCTTGATAAAATTGCATTCAGGAACGTCTCATATTACTGAATTTGCTGTAATATTGCCCAAGTCTTAGAGATAATCTCATTAGTGGGGAATGTAGAAGAGGAAGAGAACATTTTACAATGGCCTGATTGACTTCTAACTCCATAAATACAGACATCTAGATTGGTTGTGGGGAGATAAAGCCTTATATCGCTGGGAGGTTAGTTCATTAGGATAAATTACATCACTTAAATGTATTTAAATGAGCTCATTTCAATATTGTAATTTATTCTAATAACCTTACCTCTGGAGATCTCTTATTTTTCTCTCTACGATCAATATAGATGTCTCTCTTTTGAGATAAAAAAAATCAATCAAAGTTTTTCTAAATTGGTCTTGCTCGTTCCCCACAAAAATCCTACAGTACATGAGATTTCATACCAGTGTAATATTTATCCCTTTCATAAGCTTGCAATTACTAAAATCCTGCTAAATTCTCCCGACTTGCTAGTAGGTAATGCTACATTAATAAGGATCATGGCTGGTCATATAAAAGATAAGTGCATGGAAAATGAGTGAAATTGGTGTATTTTTGTAAAATAGAATTGGGGGTTAGTCACAATTACAATAACTTATATATAATTATGAGGTTTGTATAATCTACATGCTATGAGTAGTGGAGAATGTCTCTGCTAGTGTGGGATATTGGCCTGAGATACTAACATGATGTAAGAGAAGTCCAATAAAGTCCACTGAATAGGTTCATCCGATCTGCTTGACATGTCTTTGTTTCATTCCAAGGCAAAGCCTCATTTTTTTTGTATCTCTTTGGATATCATAGTATATTCCAAAGCCAATATGAAAGGTTGAGCCCCAAGAGATGTAGTGGCCAATTTTCTGCCATCATAAGCATTGTGCTTATTAAGGTTGAAACTTTCTTCACTCATAAGATGTTACTCTGTGACTTTCAGACAAAGTGGAAATTTTAAACCAGTCAAATGCAACAGGCATCGTGTGACAGCGCCCTGAAATTTACTAAACCTGAATATTATAAATTACATAAAGACATGTAATTGGGCCAAAAGACAAATGATTGAAAGCAAGTTAAATTAAAAAGTAACCAATAAATTGTATAAAATGTATAAATTAAGAAAAAAAGGAGCAGCCCAAACTTTCAACGTCTATCAGGTTTATTGGCAGTTGTTCAACAATAGTGAACACAATCCTTCGCTCTACCTGCCATGGACAAAGGGCAGACTTACAGCCTGAAAAGTCGGAGAAATAGAGAAAAAAAATGATACATAAAACAAATGTAACACAAAACATCTGGAAAATAATGATACATAAGGCACACGGCACAAAGTGCAGACACGGAGAAACAACAGCAAATTGCAGTGAAATGTCGCAAAACAATAAAAAGTCTCAAATATTAAGTGAAATAAAGATACATGTCCCACAGTGACTGAAAATCGGCAGATGGGTGCTGAATCCTTTAATTCACAAATTGGTTTGTTCTTCTGTAATTGCAAATAAACCAAAAACTGAATCTCCATCTTGGAAATTCAGTAATGGAGTCGTCCTGTGTGGACATCTGACATCTGTATAGGTGGAGATGGCTCCAAGGCTCTATCTATCATCTATCTCCAATTTATCTAGTGTAAAAAGAAAAATCCAGAGCAGCACAGCAGGTGGAGAGTAGGTGCAAATCCGTAGATAGCTGCACTCCAAGATAAGTTCAAAAGTCAAGGTGAAGTTTTATTCGAACAAAATTTCACCCTTGACCTTTGAACTTATTTTGGAGTGCTGCCTATTCTTGGATCCATCCATCCATCCCCAGGACTTCTTGCTCTTCTTAATGCTGGAGATAGTCCATATTGTCACAGCTTGTATGTTTGGGGCTATTCTTCTCCTGCAGTATTAACAATTCTATCAATACTTATTTTTGTAAGTATTATTACTATGCAGCACACCTGCCTAAAACTTACGCACAACACTGTGGGGCACATTTACTAAGAACTGTGCACCATTTTTCTGTGGCACATTATTTCTAGTGCAATCTGCTTGCACAGGTATTTATAAAGTGTCCACCCACATTTGTGTTGCACGTTTTGTGTCATGGCCGCACCATTCTTCACGTGACACAAGATTCAGCACTGACGGGGGTGTTCCGGTGCTCAATCGTATCGTACACAAGATTTAACGTGCAAAGTCCGAGTTTGTGCAATCTGTCGAGGCAGTGCAGTAGGCGCCAGATTCATGAAGAATGTAAGCCAAAAATCCTGAATCTGGTGCCCCCTGCACTATACACAGGCAAACTGCACATAGTACTGACTGCACTGGTATTTTAAACACAGCCAAAAACAAAGCCATTGTAACAGTCCAAACTATCACATTAAAGTGGCCTAGACTATAGTATACTCTGGGTACTTTGGCCCAGGCTAGATTATATTCCAAAGTATAAATTATCCTAGGCCAAATAATAAACCTTAGGCCATTAAGTAGCATTGAGATATATATATATATATATATATATATATATATATATATATATATATATATATACTGTATATATTAGACCATTCAATATGAAACAGTAGAAAACAGAACGAGGCACTCACCAATAGAACGTCACCGACCTTTATTTCATTTCTTTTAAAATATTGGCAGACATGCAGGGTGGGAGCAGGGGCCAAACTGGACGAGCAGATCATTGAGCACCACCAATATATTGATACTGTATGGCTCCATTCCGGATTTTTGGGAGGAACTTTTAAGTTTGAATTTTGGGGTGTAAATTTTGCACAGGAATAGTGCCACTCAGCATTTCTTTCTTATGGATATATATAAGACTTTTCTTTCCCTGGAGCTTTTTTCCCATTATATCCAAACCCAAAATCTTCATACGTACTTCTTCCTAATTCCTCCTTTCTCATACCTAAGAATAAACTGCGCAAATGAGAACATGTAACTACTCAATCATTCGTACCATCATTTGGGTTTTAAATAGTAAGATACATTCTCATGGCTTGAGCAAATGTCAAATCACATGAATATCCCGGTTATTAATTCCAAACTTCTGGGTGCCCTAAAGGAAGGAACATTTAAAACTCCTGACACATCCTATATAATTCTGTAATTTGCCATGTTTGTCTATGGCAGCTCCAGGGTTAAAGCCACACTGTGTCCTTGTACTAACACAATACAAATTTCCTAAACATAATGAGGATATATTTGCCATGCCGCGCTCATAATTAGGAAGCCGGCGTGCTGGGAATACAGCTCACTACAAATTCATCATGCATAATTTATTTTACAAGTGGGTGCTAGCGGCGAGCGCACAGACTGTCAGTCCCATGAGGGACAACTCTCCCCCTGCTGCCCCCTTTAGTAGCTCAGATCAAATGAATTTGTGACCCTATGATAAACAAGGTCCATCTACTAAAACCAACCCCCCACCTCCGAAAATGCATCTGGCTTTCAATAGGTATTAAAAATTAAGAAACGCCAAAGGCGTGGAATGTATTTTTCATACCTAGTGGGCATAAGATAAGTGAATTTCTTATCCAAGGTAAAGGACAAAGTCACAGTTGCCACCACCAATCACACTTGTGCGCAGATACTATAGACCAGCAAGGTGCCTGCTATAATATGCCCGAAATAATGCCATGCTTCCCCGCAGGAGGCGAGCGCTCAGACCTGTAATATACATAGCATTATTTATCTTTAAAAAAAAAAATCTATTATTTATCATCTGTCAACATTACAAAGCGTCTGGATGGAGGATGAAAGGCGTTGGAGGTAACACGATTAGCGGATATAGTAAAATATATGATTATTTGATGCCGTCGCTCGCAGACTCCAGAAATAATTCATTAATAAGTCCTGAGACGTTAATGCAGTCTGTTTGATATGAGATTTTCCAGGACACAGAACATAGGATTTCTACAGGTAAAAAAAAAATAAAAAATTCTTGCCAGTTTGATATCAGCCCAACGAGGCAGGTGCAAAAATATTCTTTTGTTAATAAATTTATATTGCCCGTGCGGAAAAGAGACAGATCTGAAAGGTTTACTCGTGTATTCTTGTTTTCCATAAAGCAAAGGGTTTTGACAAGATCCATATGATTTGTGCAGTCATTGTATACGTTGTAATACCATTTATCAACTTGTCAGGCAGACCTGTCATTTGATTTCCTCTGCACATTTTCTAACATTGTGGGAAACAGCTGCTGGTGTTGGCAAAGCATTTTACATTCATGAAAAACCCGATTTCAGCAAACACTTCATTTACATGGAAAACAGGTCTTCCCCTCCCAGGATGACGGTGAGATAGAGCACAGTTATGCTGGACATGGATTTCCAAATACATTGCATTGTACGATAATAGAATTTGGAGGTTGGGGGTCTCATGTCTCACATGATTGAGTCGCGTAATATAAAATCTAAACCCCTTCCTCATATATATTTCAATCTAGAGGTTTACGACCCATTGGTGGAGAACAATGGAAAGAGTAATTGATGTTTCCTTGTGGGCTTAGTGCCATTTTTACCTTTATACATAGAGTCTTATCTTCAAGCAACTTGTTATAGAGCAGGATTTGCTGAACAGATTGTACATACTGTCCTATCTGCAGGTAGTATGTTATGGAACAGGACGGAGCGGAGTAGACTGTACATAGTGTCCTATCTGCAGGCAGCATATTATAGAGCGGGAAGGACTGAGAAGACTGTGCATAGTGTCCTATGTGCAGTCAACATGTTATAAAGCAGGAGAAGCTAAGCAGATACACAGGGGCAGATTTATCAAGCTGTCTGAAAGTCTGAAAATTTCTAGTTGCCCATGGCAACCAATCACAGCTCCCCTTTAAAATATTCATGAGCAATGGTAAAATGAAAGCTGAGCTGTGATTGGTTGCCATGGGCAACTAGAAATATTCTGACTTTCAGACAGCTTGATAAATCTGCCCCACAGAGTCCTATCTGCAAGAAAAATTTTACAGTGCAGGAGCAACTCTGCATATTGTACATAGTGTTTTATCTGCATGCTGCATGTTATAGAGCAGGGGGAGCTAAATAAGCTGAATAGCACATTTTAGAGCAGAAGAAGCAAATAAACATATAAAAAAAGTGTCCGTGCTGCAGGCAGCATGTTCAATACTGGAAGATATGCGCAGAGTGTCCTGTCTTCAGGAAGCTTGTGTAACACCCCTGTCAACACGTGGGCAAGGTGGCAGTTGTGAATAGTGCCCTCTTCAGATCAGGAGCCGTTAGGGAGACTGATCATCTCTCTAGGAAGTTTCAATGTCTTGGAATACTGAGTAATTGCAGATGTAGCTAATGCCTGGGAAGGCCATTATGGTATGTGATTGTCCAACGATGTTCTTGCTATACAAGCTGGAAGCTGATTGGAGAGGTGCTACCACCTGACCAGGGAGTATATAAAACACAGGGTCCTTGTATAGAGTCTGAAGACAGAACCTGACCTCATGGTCTGTCTGCCACAGCCAGCATCCTAATTCCAGGAACTACAGGTGCCTCCGGCCCTAAGCCCAGAACTGAGATCCTCCACCCGGACTCAGTTCCATCTGCACAAGCCCAGCCTGAATCTACTACCAGGCTGTGTGTAAGCTTCGTGTAGACCGACTCTCCATGACTCTTCCAGCTTGAGATTCCGCTGTTATCGTTTGACCGTTGCATGCTGTTCAATAAAGAACTGTAAGTTGATTTTCACAACGTTGCCTCCATCTGATCCCTGTATATGGCTGCTTACCACCACCGGCTTCCCCTTCCATCACCCAGGGACTCATATTACAGACACTCAGGGGTTGCCCCAGGGAGAACCAGTACATCAGCCTCTCCCTCCATATTTCTTGCACACACCACCTGCTGGAGACCTGCCAGGCTGTAGGACAGCCCTCCACTCCCCATACCAAGCACCATGACATCAGCGTGCCCTGGCTGCAATTGCCAGCCACTCCAGTTTTCTTGGCCCCGGCTGTCTCCAGGCCCCGGTGGGGGATGTTGCACTTGTTATAGAGCAGGAGGAGCTAAATAGATTGCTTTGGTGTCATTGTCTTAAGATGTCGGGAAGCAATATAACTTTTTATGCCAGTTTTTTTTTATACTGGAAAATGGTTGGGGAATCTTGGTCATCGCAGGACAAATTGACAATGAATTTGACTCAAATGCATTTGTTCTGGCATACTTTTGATTACCCTATAGAGTTAGAATTGGTTGTAAGATTGCATTAGGGGAACCAGAAAACACAACACACAACATAATGAGTGTCCTGCAACTGACAATTTATTTGAAGTACAGGCAGAACATCCGATTTACAGACAACCCCTAGTTACATACTGACCTCTCTGAACACCGTGACCTCTGGTCACTTACTGAAGTTTAGCCTCAAGATGCAATAATCAGCTTTAAGTGTTATCAAAGGTGTCTATAATTAATATTTTTTGTTAAAGCAAGCCTGTCATCAGGAAGGTCGTTTTTACCGTATGACAGATTCTGATAGCCTATCTGATGCTGATTTTAAAAATGAATTTGTTGGCATATATACTAGAGTCAATTCTTTTAAAAAGTTTATTCACATTACATGGTTCCCTGCCAGCAGCGTCAAGCAAGTCCCTTGTGTGGCCTCACCAGAGGGAGGGCTATGAGCATGGAGGGGGTGAAGATACAGTAGGGAGACAGGGATTGGGGCTGCTGGACTTGCTTGACACTCCTGGCAGGGAGCCAGGTAATGTGAATAAACTTCTCAAAACAATTTGACTCTAGTCAGACAAACCAAAATCATGAAAATTTAATTAAAGGGACTCTCTGGAGTTATACCTGTTCTAACTTACATAAAAAGTCAAATCAAGAACAAACCTACAGGAGGAGATTTTTGTGTCTGAGAGCAGAAATGTTCCAGTTGCCCATGGCAACCAATCAGAGCTCAGCTTTCATTTTCCCACAGCTGTTTATAAATTTAAAGGGGAACTCTGATTGGTTTCTATGGCCAATCAGACAGTTCTGATAAATCTCCCTATGTCTACAGATCCTATCTTTTATGTAACTCTGGCTCTACTTGTATGTAAAAAAATAGGAAAATGCCCTAATATTGCCCCTAGTAGGAGCCCAATGTAGTAATAACCAACAGTCTTCCAGTAAAGTTTTTTCAGCAGGTGTAGAATTGCAGTTGTCCATTACATCCCTAAGAGGCAGATCCTATGGTGCTCCAATCACATTACTATTGGACAGTGGCGTAACTAGAAGCTGATGGGCTCCAGTGCAAAGTATGTGCCAGGCCCCCGACTATAATCTATGGTTTATAGTACTAGTCTTCTCATATGGAAAAGTGACACCATAAGGGTCCCCTAAACCTCTTGGGCCCGGTTGCAACCGCAACCTCTGCACCCCCTCAAGTTACGCCCCTGCTATTGGACTTGGACCTCAGGGCTGCCATTCTTCTACGTAACACATTCTCCACCTCCCAAGCACAGATGTTTTTGCAGTGTTGGCGGGCCGGGCTGGTTGAGTTGTAAAATATTCATTTTAATAGCAGTGGGCACGTCTCAAGCGATAGTAATTATAGTGAAAAGAAAATTAAAAACAGGAAGTGTTTACTTCTGGCTAATGACTTCTATCCCAGCAACCATTTTATATAGATTTATGATTTGGCCCGGTCTTTCTGCAAATGACTCCCGGGCTTCTAAAAAGGCTGTGAGAGTGAGATGACATAACATGGTCCTGATAATAATAAATAAGCACTCCCTTAAGTTTTTTTCCATTTGTTCCACATGACAAAGTATATGAACTGTGGAGTGCAGGTCCGTACTTAACAGCAAAAATGACGGCGAATATTAGCTTTAAATTGGAAGAGAAGCAGTCTACGGGAACACGCAATCTGTCCTGTACAAGGCTCTGCATCTGGACGGCAAGCATTGTTATTCCACACTAGGGTGTCCTTGGGCATGGCTGGAATATATTTTCTGTTTATTTCTAGAGACATCTAATTAAATGTTATGGTCCGAGAAAAAGCTGTGCATGAGGCCAGATTCTCCGCGCTGGATATTATCACAGCTTTTTTTTTTTTCTTAATTTGCATTAACTGTTTGCCCCCACACATAGCAATACAACAGGAAAATTGTGTAAGGAAAGGATATCATTGTCAGTAATAGGTTTGGTGGGTCATTATAAAACGTTTACTGCGGGATTTGTGGTTGCCTATATTTCTCTTACAAAAGGGAATTGTTAACCCCTATCCTGTACTATAGAAGGGTCATAAATTGCTAAGCATGGTGGCGAAGGTATTTGAACAATGTACTTGCAATTGAGAACACTTACACAGTATTGCATGAAGTTGCAGGACCTGCTGCTTTATTAAGTTTGTGAGAATGGGACCCTTAGGGTACCAGAGATCATAGAGACTCAGACACATTGGGGCACATTTACTTACCCAGCCCATTCGCGATCCCGCGGCGCGTTGTCCGACGTGGATTTGCGTCCTGCCAGGATTCACTAAGGTCGTGCGCCCGATATCCACCAAGTGTCGCTGCTGCGCCGAGGTCTGCCGGAGTTCACCATCTTCTTCCTAGTGCTTGTAAGTGCGTGTCGAACTACACAAAAAATGTTTTAAATACCGCGTTTTTCCAGATCCGTCTGTTTTCCAATGGCCACACCCCCCGATTTCCGTCGCATGCAAGCTGGTGCCGATGCGACATAATCCATTAGTGTGCGCTAAAAACCCAGGGCAATTCGGCGCAAAACAGTAACATTTGTAAAACCCAACGGAAATGCATGATTCGGTCCGTTAGTAAATGTGCCCCATTGCCGAAGTGGCAACCCAACAGCCAGTCCGGCAAGTTGATGCTCCTAACAACTACTGTTGAAGTTGGTACTAAAAAGGAGTCTCCCCTGCCTTATGGTCTAGTGTAGCTGCATCTGTTTCCCTATGATTGAAAAAAAATGATTGATTTTCCAGAGTCAAAAAGATGGCTTCCCTTCCTGAGCCCCCTATATAAACCCCAAACTTACTCCACCCCACTGATTCAAACCCACCTAACGCCTTACCCTAATATTCCACCCCCCTTTGACTACTCCTCCCATAATTTCCTTTCCCTCCCATCCCTGCCTGTCGTGATCGCACTGCACCTACCTGCAGTCGGCTACGTGCTAACATTCCACATTGCGGCCATGCTGGTCTTCCTCCTGCATTGGAGACTTACTCCTCCTCGTCCTGCCACTGTACTCTTAATGTGGGATGTGAACTCTGCCAGCAATGCCAACACCAAAGTGTGCTTGTACTCCCTCATTTTAGTCTTACACTCTTTTATTGGAATGCTATGCTATTCTTGTAATGGGGATCCAGCTGGTACGTAACCCGGAATCTGCCTGTATCTGGACAACTTGGGTCCGTCCTCAGGCACTGGAACATGTAGTGGAAAAGCTGTCCTTTGTGGGTGGTGTCTCCTCCTCTGTAACTCACCATTGATGCTGGTAAGCTGCTCTAGTTGTCACCCATCCCCTTCTTCTTCATATCTTCCTGTTTCACGCTTTGGCCACAAATTCTGTGAAAAAAAAAAAGCCACGTTGCACCCTTTTTACTGACGGCAGAACATTTACAATTCACTGACAACTGCACCTTTATGATCTATGTATTAGTGCATGCTATTCACTGACAACAGCACTTTTATGCTCTACGTATTACTGGACGCTATTCATTGACAACAGCACCTTTACAATCAAGGTATTACTGGATGCTATTCACTGAAAAGAGTATTTTTTGATTATTTATGTATAACTGGATGCTATTTCCTGACAACAGCGCCTTTATAATCTACACATTAGTGCACACTATTCAGAGACAACAGCACCTTTATGATCTATTTATTAGTGTGTGCTCCTCATTGAAAGAAGCTAATTTACCATCAAGTTATTACTGGATGATATTCACTGACAGGACCAACTTTACAATCAAGATTTGATTGATGATGAGTTATGATTTTTTTTCTGTTGCTGAAAACTATACAGAGACCTTCAAGATCTTTCTGGATGATGCATTAAATACTAATATTCGAGTTTGATCTTTCCAAGTATTTCTGACCCTATGACGAGTAGAAATCTCTCCCAAGCTCTTTTTCTAATGTATAATGGCGTTTGGATGGGTGACCCTATTGAGTCCAGCCCAAACAAATCACAAGTCTTGTTGGACACAATTAAACACACTGGGGGTCATTTACTAAGGGCCCGATTCGCGTTTTCCCAACGTGTTACCCGAATATTTCCGATTTGCGCCGATTTTCCCTGAATTGCCCCGGGATTTTGGCGCACGCGATTGGATTGTGGCGCACCGGCGCTGGCATGCACGCGACGGAAATCGGGGGGCATGGCCAAACGAAAACCTGACGGATTCGGAAAAACTGCCGCATTTAAAACATAAAATGTGTAGCAAAAATTACACTTACCTTCACCAGGTATAGGCTGGTGAATTTCAGGGCATTCCAGCGCGCCTCCGGGTAACTTCAGCGCAGCAGCACCACCTGGTTGACAGCGGAGGAACTACCTTAGTGAATCCCGGCTGGACCCAAATCCACTGCAGAGAATGCGCTGCTGGATCGCGAACGGACAGGGTAAGTAAATCTGCCCCACTAAATTTGAATTTTACAGTTTGGGTTCACTGATCACTATTCATGATGATATTATTTTCCACCAGCAGAACATAAAGTTGAGGACCTTGGGAGAGCATATCTGCTCTCTCCATGTCAATAAACACACACAATTTAATACAATTATTTCTGGAGGAGGTGCAGCACAATAGGCAAAAGTCAGCAAAGAATCTTTCAAAGGATCGGCGTCTACTCATGTAACCTTTTGAGGTAATTGATTTTTTTGCTATAATTTTTCATTTGTTTTTTTTTCTTTGACCTTTGCATGAATTATTGACTTGAGCTTGGAGATAAAACACTACACTCTCCAAGCTTGTGTTTTGCTTTAAACCTTTTCAGATTAATTATTAATCCTTAATACAAGACCTGTTTAAAGGGGAGGCCATTGACATATGGGGTAGATTTTTAGGAGGTTGTGTGAGCAAGCACAGATTTCCATATTTACTGTGCCTTATCATTAAAAATGTATATCTCCATTTGTGGGTAAATTCTTGCATATACTGTTATCAATATATCTATAGAAAAGAATATGAGAATTTATTCCATTCAACAAATACCTAATGATGACATTTCCAAGGATAGAGTGTCCATGGTTGAAGGAAAAAAGAGTCCTTGAGGACTGATTCTGCTCCATGGGACTGGCACAAAGCAAATGTGGTGCCAATATACAAAAAAGAATCAAAAATCAATCCTGAAAACTACAGACCTGTGAGTATAACTTGTGGGGAAAATATTTGAGGGCTTTGTTAGAGATGCTAACCTGGAGTATCTCACTATACAAAACCGTATAACCAACCATACAAAATGGGTTTATAAGGAATCAGTCCAGTTAGACTAATCTGATTGGCTTCTAAGAGGAGGTAAGTTCCAGAAAAGACCTGGGTGCAGCATTTGAAACAATGCCTCTTAAAAGGTTGGAAAATAAAATGATAAATACCAATAACTGTACCCACTTCTCTGGTAACTGATCCCTATGCAGTTCAAACAATAAATACCAACAGAAAACATATGAGATCATAAGTCATACTACAAGTACCAAAAATAAATTCAAAATATACACCTTTATTAATTCATATAGACAATCAAAAATTGGACATTACAAACATACACATTAAAACCACAAGAACAAACAGCATTGTGGTGGTCAATCCATTAACTATAGTAAAAAGTACCACGTCATAATAGTATACAACATCAATCCATAAGTATGAAAGTAAGGGCTATACCGGGCACAGAAAATATAAACTCAATATCAAGTCAGACACAATGTCAAGGTAATATACCTGTGCCTCAGATCAGATTAGCCCCAGACCACCACCACAGCACCCCGACGCGCGTTTCGCCGTCGCTTCCTCAAGGGGGTATGTGCTGTGGCAAGGCGGGGGGAGGATATATCTACCCTCACACTCATAGCCAGCTGACCAGTATAAGCCAATGGTAGTGTCGCTTACCCAAGGTGAATAATAAGGCAAGGTGTGTATTAGTGGCGCATCGCTCCGGTCCACAGGCACGCAACCAGAAGACGGGCCCGAGTTTCGGAGAGCGAGTGACGCGCATACATGCGCGTCATCACTGACCGGAAGTCCGGGTCCGTCGCCAGAATCCGCGCATGCGCCGGAGAGATGCGCATCGCCCGCGATCTTGGGTGCTGGCATGGAGTGTGGGAACAGGATATATTGAAGACTACTAAAGGTGAATATACGAAACAGGGCAACAAAAGATTATTACAATGTGTGCTGGGGGTAACAATATGATGACATGAAATATACATGGAAAGCCACTATAATTGTAGTATAATGAGCTTGTATTTATACATAAATAATATGAAAAAAGTAACTACTCATACCAATATTAATTGATCATGTGCATGTGAAAACGTGAAAAATCAAATCCAAAAACCAAAAAAAACCAAAACACAAAAACAAAAGAACAATTTTATGTGCTCTGCCAAAGTCTATACAGTTGTGCTATTGTAATGTTCATATGTGTATAAATGGAACAGTGTAATGAAATAAAACATATGTGGACATAATTCATGAAAGAAACGTAAAAATATGTATTATTTGCACATAAGTGTAGATAATGTGTGTCAGATAAATGACTGTATGACTGTGAATTCAGTGCTTGTAAAGTGTGTATTTAGTACCAGAAAATATAAAAAGTAGATGTGTAGCCCAAATTTTTTGTGACATTGTGTAGCTGGTGGGACACAGAATGACCCCACAGCTATATATGAGGCAAAAATCAGACTATACATAAAGTGCAAAGTGTATAAAGTGAAATGTGCTTGATGCTAAAGTGCAACAGTCACTGCCATAATGAATTGTGACTAGAGATGAGCGAGTATACTCGTCCGAGTATACTGCTCGGTCGAGTATTAGCATACTCGGACCGGCTCGTTACTCGGACGAGTATCTCGCCGGCTCGAGATCGAGCAGTAAATTAAAAAAATAAATTGAATAAAAGTATTTTTATTGTAAAAAAAAAATATTACACATGTTTGCAGATGTTTTACTTGTAAGAACACATTGAAATAACACTATTCTTCACTTTCCAGGTGTTCGGGCGTGTCTCCCGCTAGGTTCGGAGATGTTCGGAACATCTGGAATGTGAAGAATATTGTTCTTTCAATGTGTTCTGCACTTAAATGGTCCTGTATTCACTGTTTTTAATGTTTTAATTCTATTCTTCACTTTGCAGCTGTGCGCGCGTATCTCCGAACCTATCGGGAGACACGCGCGCACACCTGCAATGTGAAGAATAGAATTAAAACATTAAAAACAGTGAACACAGGAGCATTTAAGTGCAGAACACATTGAAAGAACACTATTCTTCACATTCCAGATGTTCGTGCACATCTCCTAACTTAGCGGGAGACACGCGCGAACACCTGCAAAGTGAAGAATAGTGTTATTTCAATGTGTTCTTACAAGTAAAACATCTGCAAACATCTGGAATTTTATTTTTTGCACTGTTCTTTTACTGTTCAGTTTGATTAAAAAAATGCTCGAGTCTCCCATTGAATTCAATGGGGCTCGTTATTCGAGACGAGCACTCAAGCATCTGGAAAAGTTCGTCTCGAATAACGAGCACCCAAGCATTTTAGTGCTCGCTCATCTCTAATTGTGACGTGAATTCATTTTAATTATTCCGTGCTCTAACTCTCACTCAAATAACCAAGGAGAGATCTAAAGTGCCATGTGCTTATTACTAAAGTGCATAAATTATATCTTTATCGGTAGGAACATGAATTCATTAAAGATGTTACAGACTCCCAAAAAGAGTGCAGAATAACCCCAGAAAGAAAAGCCAGTATCATATATCATAAATACAATCCTTATATAAAGAGGCATAAGGATATGTATAAAATCTCAACATTGCCACCATTACGACAATGCACATACCCAACCATATACCTAATAAGCTGTATATATAACTTGATCCCCCAGCTAAGGGGGAAAGTTGGAGACAATCCACCAATCAATATAATCCACCCTCAATATGCCTCACCCTACCGCCAAGAAATATGAATGAAATGTAAAACCGATAGATATACACTAAACCATAACACCATAAAATTTGCAACTCACTACCCATTTCTGCTTAAATATATGGGGAGAAAGAGAGCTTCTCGTTCAATCCTGAGGGAAACACAGTATCCAATTTCACAATCCATTTCAATTCAATCCTCTCCAATCTTTTGAAGGTGTCTCCTCCACGGGCTCCCAGAATTATCTTGTCAATGCCATATGCTCGAAGATCCTGCCATCTACCATCATGGTATTCCAAAAAATGTTTCGGTACAGGTTTAAGTCGGGCTAGCTTTTCCAAATCAGTGGGAAGAAGTTTGCTTGCTGTTCTGATTTCCTTGATATGTTCCTGAAGACGGATTATCAACTCGCGTGTTGTCA
The DNA here is from genome assembly GCF_040894005.1 of Engystomops pustulosus. Classification (NCBI taxonomy): domain Eukaryota; kingdom Metazoa; phylum Chordata; class Amphibia; order Anura; family Leptodactylidae; genus Engystomops; species Engystomops pustulosus. The sequence goes on from NC_092414.1 coordinate 186,765,285, forward strand.
TGCCTACGTATTTGAGCCCACAGGGGCAACAAATTACATAGACTACACCAGTAGTGCTGCAATTCACAAAATGCACAATGTTAAAATTACGTTGGCCTTTCGAATCCTGGAAGGTTTTTGTCTTTATAATATGTGGACAGACGGAACAATGTCCACAAGGATGTGATCCCCAGTCCGGGCCCTTTGACCCAAAGATATAATTCTTGGGTTTGGGGGGGGTGTAGTGGCTCCTCACCAAAGTGCTGCTGATGGTATCAGCACGTTTAGACACTACCTGGGGTCTTTGTGCTATGTATTCCCTTATCTCAGGATCTGCTAGCAGTATTGGCCAAAACCTCTCAAAGATTTTATTCATTTCCCTCCATTGTGCATTGTATGGAGTAATAATTCTTACCTTATTCTCCTGTGCATGTATTCATTTTTGAGCCAGGAGTGATCTTCTGTCAGTGGATTTTGCTCTCAAATAACCCTTTTGTACATCAGAGTCGCGATAACCCCTTTGTTTGAAGCGTGTTCTAAGGGTCATAGATTCCTTCTCAAAGCTGTCAGGTGTATCGCAAATTCGTTGTGCTCTCAAAAATTGTCCTGTTGGGATGGAACGGATTGTGTGAGCTGGGTGAAATGACCTGGCGTGCAGAAGGGCATTAACAGATGTTCCCTTCCGATGTATGGAAGTGTTTAGATGACCCCCTGTTCCGACCTCAATCTGAATATCTAAAAATTCCATGAGTGTTTGACTGATATTACTTGTCAACCGGATATTCAGATTGTTGTTGTTCAGATCTGACAGGAACCGATCTAGGTCATCCCTTGACCCCTGCCATATAAACAGAATATCGTCGATGAATCTCATCCACGACAGCACATGACCAGGTGTTTTATCCATTGCCTCCTGTACCTCATTCCTCTCCCAATGGCCCAAAAATAAATTCGCGTACGAGGGGGCACACGTGGCCCCCATGGCCGTCCCCCTCGTTTGAACATAAAATTTTTCTTTGAATAGGAAATAGTTGTGGTTTAAAACAAACCACAACAGTCTCAAAAGAAAGGATACCAAATCCTCATCCAGATCCCGATTGCTCAGAAAAAACTGGGCTGCTGATATTCCCAGATCATGTGCGATGCATGTATATAGTCCCTCAACATCGCAAGATACTAGATACATATCTGATTCTAACGTGACGTCCTCCAGGCGCTTGAGGACATCCGTGGAATCCTGGATATAGGAAGGGAGTTCTTCCACATACATCGTAATCGGCCACACCACCACATTACCGCCCTTGTCAGCTGGCTTGAAAATTACCTCTTTCATATTTTTTAGTTCCTTGAGAGCTCTCCTTTGACCTCGCGTTAGTTTGTCAAATTGGCGCAATTGGGGCAACTTCCGAAGTTCCGCCACTGTCATCCTTACAAACATCTCCACCTCAGGGCTAGCTGACAAGGGAGGTGAGGCAGTGGATTTGGGCCGAATTGTTGGAGGGAATTTGTTCTGTGTACTCACCCCGGATTGTTCTTGTTCTTGTAGTAGGGACTCTAATATCCTGATCGTTTCCATGTCCTCTGAGGCTGCAACAGAACAGAGATCATCCTTTTTATTGAAATGTTTCTTCCACAGCAATTTGCGAGCAAATAAATAGACATCCCTAATTGCTGTGAAGTCATCAAATGCTGATACCGGGCTAAAATTTAATCCTAATGACAACAGTGACAGTTGTTCAGAAGTCAGAATAATATTGGAGAGGTTAATTACCTTTAATTTTCCATGACTAGATTCCTGCTGACTATTGAATTTCCGTTTCACCGGAGTTCCCGGATTTTGATATGGTGCCATCCTGTGCTGGGCTGGGCCCTCTGCTCCAAGACATGAGGAATCCGAAGCCACGGTTTCAAGTGATGAGGTTGATTCTGACCTTCTCATTGGACGTGTGGAGTTTACCCGTTGCCAACGATATGCACGTTGGTTCTGAAAATCCGTCTTATCTCTCTGGAATTTCTTAGTTTTTATCTCTTGGATATCCTTTTCCCATTTAGAGTATTCAGTGCTTAAGTCCTGAAAATAAAATGAGACTGATGGGACTGGGGGAAAAATATGTGTATTTGGCATAGTGATAGAAAACAGAGGGTTGTCATTTATGGCACATTCACAGATTGAGTTAACATTACCAGTGGAGTGCCACAATATTTTTTATTAATGACCTTGTAGTGGGTTTACACAGTCAAGTTTCAGTATTACAGAGGGATTTGTGGAAGCTTGAGGAATGGGCGGAGAAATGGCTGATGAGGTTTAATGTAGATAAATGTAAGGTTATGCAGTTTGGCCATGGAAACAAAAAGTTTCTAAACAGTCAATTACCTGGTAAAACTGTAGATGAAAACTACGGGGTTTTGGTGGATGGTAAACTTAATTTTATTGACCAGAGCCAGGCGGCTGCTGCTACAGCAAATAAAATTATGGAATGTATCAAGAGAGAAATAGGTTCTCATGATAAGGACATAGTTTTGCCCATATACATATCACTGGTCAGACCACACATTTGTGTACTGTGTTTGGCACCAGTGTATAAAAAGGACATAATAGAAAGGGTGCAGAGGAGAGCAACCAAGATTGTTAGGGTAATGGAGGAGCTAGAATACAATGACATGTACTAAACTTGGAGTTATTCAGTTTAGGAAATAAAGATGGCTGAGGGGGGCATCCTCTACGCCTAGAGGAGAGGCGATTCAACCATCACCATAGACAGGGGATATCCTCTACACTTAGAGGAGAGGAGGTTCTTTCATCGCCATAGACATGGGGCATCCTCTACACCTAGAGGAGAGGAGGTTCTACCATTACCACAGACAGGGGGCATCCTCTACACCTAGAGGAGAGGGGGTTCTACCTTCACCATAGACAGGGGGCATCCTCAACACCTAGAGGAGAGGGGTTTCTACCCTCACCATAGACAGGAGGCATCCTCTACACCTAGAGGAGATGCGGTTCTACCATCACCATAGACAGGGAGCATCCTCTACACCTAGAGGAGAGGGGTTTCTACCATCACCATAGACAGGGGGCATCCTCTACACCTAGAGTGGAGGCGGTTCTACCATCACCATAGACTGGGGGTATCCACTACACTTAGAGGAGAGGAGGTTCTTCCATCACCATAGACAGGGAACATCTAATACACCTAAAGGAAAAGCAATTCTACCATCACCATAGACTGGGGGTATCCACTACACTTAGAGGAGAGGAGGTTCTTCCATCACCATAGACAGGGGCATCCTCTACACTTAGAGGAGAGGAGGTTCTTCCATCGCCATAGACATGGGGCATCCTCTACCCCTAGAGGAGAGGCAGTTCTACCATCACCATAGACATGGGGTATCATCTACACCTAGAGGAGAGGAGGTTCCACCATCACCATAGACAGGGGGAATCCTCTACACCTAGAGGAGAGGCATTCTATTATCACCATAAACAGTGGCTTATATCTAGCACTTGCAATAATTTGCCCCAATCCACCACCTTCACGCCAGGGAAGCGTGGAGGGGTTTAAGGGATGGGGGGAAGCGGCTGGCCTGGGGGGGTGAGCACTCGATGCAGCCAACATATTTTCATATGTGAAAATTTTCCAGCTGTGTTTATTTATACACCAAACAGGACCTGGTATAGAGATAAACCCTGCGCAGGACCCCGCTGGATATATCATACCCAGCTATCACGAGTGATAAATTTATCCCCATAGCTGTAAACTCTGCAGAAATCATGTCAGCACTGATCTAAAGTGGTCTAGAGATCACGCACTAATCTACTAAGGGGCTGGAGCCTCTTAATATATTCGGCGTGCCATGTACCTGTGGAGGGGAATATTAAAACTAGTCTTCAAAACACCACTCTTAATAGATACCTCCAAAGTTTATGATTTAAGGATGGATTCCCACATAGAACCTTGTAAAAGTAAAAATGTGATTGTGAGGTCAGCAAGAAAACAGATGCCCTTCTCCTGCTATGTGTTCTATGGGATGAGGATCACATTTTGAAATACTGATATATTGGGGGACATGTACACTCACCAGCCACTTTATTAGGTACACCATGCTAGTAACGGGTTGGACCCCCTTTTGCCTTCAGAACTGCCTCAATTCTTCGTGGCATAGATTCAACAAGGTGCTGGAAGCATTCCTCAGAGATTTTGGTCCATATTGACATGATGGCATCACACAGTTGCCACAGATTTGTCGGCTGCACATCCATGATGTGAATCTCCCGTTCCACCACATCCCAAAGATGCTCTATTGGATTGAGATCTGGTGACTGTGGAGGCCATTTGAGTACAGTGAACTCATTGTCATGTTCAAGAAACCAGTCTGAGAGGATTCCAGCTTTATGACATGGCGCATTATCCTGCTGAAAGTAGCCATCAGATGTTGGGTACATTGTCTTCATAAAGGGATGGACATGGTCAGCAACAATACTCAGGTAGGCTGTGGTGTTGCAACGATGCTCAATTGGTACCAAGGGGCCCAAAGAGTGCCAAGAAAATATTCCCCACACCATGACACCACCATCACCAGCCTGAACCGTTGATACAAGGCAGGATGGATCCATGCTTTCATGTTGTTGACGCCAAATTCTGACCCTACCATCCGAATGTCGCAGTAGAAATCGAGACTCATCAGACCAGGCAACGTTTTTCCAAACTTCTACTGTCCAATTTCGATGAGCTTGTGCAAATTGTAGCCTCAGTTTCCTGTTCTTAGCTGAAAGGAGTGGCACCCGGTGTGGTCTTCTGCTGCTGTAGCCCATCTGCCTCAAAGTTCGACGTACTGTGCATTCAGAGATGCTCTTCTGCCTACCTTGGTTGTAACGGGTGGCGATTTGAGTCACTGTTGCCTTTCTATCTGCTCGAACCATTCTGCCCATTCTCCTCTGACCTCTGGCATCAACAAGGCATTTCCGCCCACAGAACTGCCGCTCACTGGATGTTTTTTCTTTTTCGGACCATTCTCTGTAAACCCTAGAGATGGTTGTGCATGAAAATCCCAGTAGATCAGCAGTTTCTGAAATACTCAGACCAGCCCTTCTGGCACCAACAACCATGCCACGTTCAAAGGCACTCAAATCACCTTTCTTCCCCATACTGATGCTCGGTTTGAACTGCAGGAGATTGTCTTGACCATGTCTACATGCCTAAATGCACTGAGTTGCCGTCATGTTATTGGCTGATTAGAAATTAAGTGTTAACGAGCAGTTGGACAGGTGTACCTAATAAAGTGGCCGGTGAGTGTATTATCTTCTCTGCGCCAAAAAAATGCTGGGATTTTATGGGTTTTTTTGCGCAGATTTGTTGCGGATAATTTATAATGAGTTTGTGCCAGAAAGAACAGATGTTTCCGACTATCCCGACTCCTCCGGGTTTTTTTGCTGCAAGTGGGCGTGGCCTAACTTTTTTACATTATCCTTCACATTTATGTGTATTTTGTCGGAATTTTTTGGTCCAAATTTTAGTGCACAATAGACCAGGAAAAAAATGGTCAGAGAGCAAAATTAAGGCGCAGTCCATGTAAGATTTTGGTGCACATTTTTTGATGTCATCATTTTTATGGCGCACGACTGATGAGTTCCGTCTACCCATTAATTACTAACAGCCACTTTCATACATCGTGCTGTGCTTTCTGGAGACTGATGTCCGATGCTGTGCTTGCTTGCTGTGCTTGCGCCAGATTTATTAAATCCCCCCCTTGTCTATTTTACAGCTTCTGGTGTTCTAAAAGATAATGGCCCAAATTCATAAAAGGTAGTGCAGATTTGCAGGGTGCAGTAGATTATTGAATACTGGGAATAATGGGCTCAGATTAGGCCAAAATAGAACTTTGTGGTATCAACTACACTGAATGTGTAGTACAGTATGAGTAATGAAAATGGATTGAGACTGGATCTTCCAGCATGACAATGACACTAAACATACAGCCAGGGCATCTTAAGAGTGGCTCCGTATGAATCATTCCAAGGTATTGGTGTCTCCAGACCTCAACCCAGTTATAAATCTTTGGAGGGAGCTGCAACTCAATGGGGCACATTTGCTTACCCGTCTCTGGCACGATCCCCGATCAAGGATGTCAAACGAAAATCAACTTTGGCACGATTCTCTGATGTGTCGCTTCCTCACTCAGGTCCCCCAGAGTTCACCTTCTTCCTGGTGCATGTAAGTGCACAATTTTAAAGTTTTATCCCACGTTCAGTGCGAATCCGTCAGATCGACCGACGGCACGCCCCCTGTTGCTTGAAAGCCAACGTGATTGTGCCAAAATCCCATCACATGCAGTTGTCCCAACTGTGTGAAACCCGAAAACGTCGGAATATCCGATGAAAGTGCGGTCTGTGGAACCTTAGTAAATAAGCCCCAATGTTTCTAAGCGACAGCCCCAAAACATAAAAGATCTGGAGATATGCACTGGGCCAAAACCACTGCTGTAGTGTGTGCAAACTTGGTCAAAAACTACAGGAAACATCTGTCCTCTGTAATTATAAAGGTTTCTGCACTAAATATTAAGTTCTATTTTTCTACTTTAACAAATACTTATTTCACATAGTAATTTTCACTTTTTTGTAGATTTTAAAATTACAAACCTCTCTATTCTTTGTAGTTGGGAAACTTATGAAATTGTCTCAAACACTTATATTCCCTATCTTAAGGAGGATGAGAAGGAAATGGACAGCATGTGAGTTAAACATGAAGGGTTGAATACTTACCGTGTGAGATTTCAGTTTTTCTTGTTTAATAAATTAGCAAAAAATCTCTATATTTCTGTCTTTTTTTCTGTCAAGATGGGGGCAAAGTGTACAGTGATGAGCAAAAAAATAACTTTTTGGATGAAAAAAAAAGGTTTTTTTAATGCTCATTGATGTGCCCCATTATTGTGGGTTAGGTCAATAGTATTTTTTAACCCCTTAACGCTCTGCGCCGTAGCTCTACGGCGCAGAGGTATAAGGGATGTATGAAGAGGGCTCACAGTGCTTGCACCGATCGCGGCTATTAACCCTCTAAACGCCGCCGGCAAAGTCGCCGGCGGCGTTTAAAAGACGGCGGAGCGCGGGCGCCGCCATCTTTTTTCCGATCGCCACGCCCCCGAACGTCATCGGGGGGCGGCGATCGGTTACCATGGTAGCCTCGGGTCTTCTTTTGACACGAGGCTACATGGTTTATGCAGGTTCGTTACAATGAGCCAGTGGCTCATTGTAATGTATGACCTGCAAAAATGCCATATATTGCAATACTGTAGTATTGCAGTATAGGGTAGGAACGATCTGACCATCTAGGGTTAATGTACCCTAGATGGTCTAAAAAATAGTGAAAAAAAAAAGAAAAAAAAAGTTTAAAAAATAAAAAAAATTAATAAAATATTAAAAGTTCAAATCACCCCCCTTTCCCTAGAACGGATATAAAACATAACAAACAGTAAAAATCACAGACATATTAGGTATCGCCGCGTCCCAAAATGCCCGATCTATCAAAATATAAAAACGGTTACGGCCGGCGGTGACCTCCGAGGCGGGAAATGGCGCCCAAATGTCCGAAATGCGACTTTTACACCTTTTTACATAACATAAAAAATGAAATTAAAAATGATCTAAATGTCGCACAAACCTCAATATGGTAGCAATGAAAACGTCGCCTCATTTCGCAAAAAATGACACCTCAAACAGCTCTGTGCGCCAAAGTATGAAAAAGTTATTAGCGTCAGAAGATGGCAACATTTTTTTTTTCTTTTTTGTACACATTCGTTTAATTTTTGAAAATGTATTAAAACACAATACACCTATATAAATTTGGTATCACCGCGATCGCACCGAACCAAAGAATAAAGTAGGCGTGTTATTTGGAGCGAAGAGGGAAAGTCGTAAAAACTGAGCCCACAAGAACGTGACGTTTTTTTTTCAATTTTTCCACATTTGGAATTTTTTTTCAGCTTCGCAGTAGACGGCATGTTAAAATAAATAACATCACGGGAAAGTAAAATTTGTTACGCACAAAATAAGCCCTCACACAGGTCTGTACACATAAAAATGAAAAAGTTATGGATTTTTGAAGTTGGAGAGCGAGAAATCTGCCGAAAAACCCTGCGTCCTTAAGGGGTTAAAGATGAAGGTCATCTTGTTTTTGTGAGTTGTTATTGTTAAAATGAAAATGTACATGTACTGTATGATATATAATTGTATGAAATTGGGGGGGGGGGAGTAAAAAAAAAAAGATCTTACCAATTGAATGCAATGAAACAAAGAGTGAAAATGCAAAACATTGCTTAGCCCATCAACGTATCCCAAAGATATGTGGGAAAACGCCAGAAAATCTTTACCTTCTCAAAACACAACAAAGCTGGTGTTATAAACCATTACTATATTGAATGATAGTAAAACCATTTATTGATATACATTAAAACGCACTTAAAAATAGACAACATTTGGCAAATCTATCAGGACTTCTGTGCCACGTCAGTGGGGCGTGAAGGAGGGTGCGGACTATCGATGGAGGGCGCGGCCAGTCGGGAGTGGGCTGGCGCGGGGCGTAACTTTCCCTGCACCGGCGCACTCGCTGCCACCGGCGACTTTTCGCATTCTCACATTATTTCTATGCCAGGCCCTGCCTGCTGTAGATTAAATGCTGCGTGGCAGACTGCCCAATACATCTAGAGGCGGAAGCCTCTTGATGTATCCCGCTGCGAAAATGTTTTTTTTTATAAATTTCTTTAATAAAGTATATATATTTTCTTTTATCATCAGCAATATTGATTTCTAAAATGTTGTTGAAAGCTTAGTTACACTTTAGATACGGCATTTCCTACTCAACAAAGCTCCTGCCCATCCTCTGTGCAAACCCCTACCACACAATTATGTTCCCTTCAATATAGCTCTGCTTTGCAATGGGTTGTCAAGGGATCGGTATCGTATACCTGCTATGAAAGCAAAACAGAATGACACATAGCTGACTATAAGGCATGTGCCGTGGCCCATTCAATCCTATTGCCTATTGGCCTTTGGGGTCAACTGCTACGGTATGGAAAGAGTCATAAACCTGAGTTGCCATTTCTTTGAAGACTCTATTCTATGTTGTGTGTAGCCAGAGAGCTTTTCCAAGTCCAACTTCATGCAAACCACTTCAAAGCGTCTCTGTAAATAATACCGCATGTCATTTCCCGGCCTTGACACCCTTCTCACAAGTGCCTACTGAGGTAAAGGTGACACCCGAGCCTTTGATGTGATGCAGATCTTCGCCTCTGTGACTCGGAATATAAAGACATAAAATTTACAGCAATCTGCTCATGGACGCCGCATGTATCGCCACTTTTATATCAGAGAAATATAAAACCGCACTGCCGCCGCTTTATGGGTTGTGCAGTTTCACTGTGAGCTTTAAATAGGCTCTTGAATAAGCTGACTAGGCCACAAAGCAGAATCAATCATACATAATACATGAGAGCCATCAATGGTGTCATTATTAAATGCTTTATTTCAATTGAAAGATTTTGCTTCAGAATAGACACGGACTATATTACGAAGCGCTCCCCCCGCCCTCCGTTATTCTGCTACAGCTGGAGGGTCTTAGTGTAAATTGATGTCAGTGTAATACAGATATGAATGTACATCATATTATACGTGAACGCCTGCTGCATTGTGTAACGCAATGAACTGAAGCGCAGACTCACTCTACTCTATATAACCTACCTGCATCACATACCAGAATGTCACATAATGGGGCAGATTTACTTACCTGGTCCTATCGCGATCCCCGCTGTGCGTTGTCCGACGAGGATTCAGGTCTGCCGCGATTCACTAAGGTCGTGCGTTCAATTTCCTGCTTGTGTTGCTTCCCCGCTGAGGTCCGCTGGAGTTCACCTTCTTCTTCCCGGTGCATGTAAGTGCTTGATCTTGCGACACAATTTCGTTTTTAAATTCCGCGGTTTGTCCGAATCCGGCGGGTTGTGCGACGGCACGCCCCCGATCTCTGTCGCATGCAAGTCAGCCAAAAACGTGTGTCTTGTGTGCCAAAAACCGGGGGCAATTCGGAGCAAAATGGAAATGTTCGGGAAACCCGACATAATCGCGGTCCGTGGACCCTTAGTAAATTAGCCCCAATGGGCCACATTTATCAGAACCAGTGCAGTCTATACTTTGTGCAGTTTGCTTGTGGAGTGTACAGGCGGAGCCAGATTCATCAAAACTGATTCATGAATATGGCACCCCCTGCTCTAATCTGTGCCATTTTTTTTCGTGCACTTTGTTTATGTTGCTGTATTGTGGCGCGGGTCAGTAAGAAATGTGGCGCACTGTCCGACTAAGCAGTATCACGCCCCTTTGGGTGCACATTTTTTCTCTTTTGCCGTACACAGCACAGCCGCGACACAAAACTGGTGCAGATACTTTATAAATACATGTACAAGCAGTTTGCACGTTCATTTCAGTTCAAAGTCAGATAGAAAACTGGCGCAAAGACTTTAATAAATGTGGGCCTGTATGTTATAGTGATCCAGTTATCTTTCAGTGCTGCATTCACAATTTTGCAGGCTTGTTGTGCAGAATTTTCCCAGCATTTCTAGTGGCGCCTTCCCACGTGGCTTTTTTAAACACATCCAAAACAAAAGTAGGAGGGGGGTCTTCCTGAAACGCATGCGTTTAATTGCAAACACATATGCGTTTTGGCCAAACCCCCTCCCACTTTCTTTTTGGATGCGTTTAAAAAGCGAGAAAAATGCCAAGTGGGAAGGCGCCCTATCCAGTCGCATGAAGTTATTTACATTCTGTAACAGACAGAGCATAGTCATTTTATAATAGTGAGCAGCTGTCCTATTGTAAACTTGCCTATCATGGACGTGTCTGATATAGTGCCCTGGAACAGAGGAGCATTTAAAGGGATATTGCCACTTTGGCAAATTTATGTTATTGTTCGTATAATGAAGAATAATGCAATTTTCCAATATACTTTATGTATCAATGCCTCTTTCTAGATCTCTGCTTGCTGTCATTCTATAGAAAGCTTCTATGTTTACTTCCAGTGGATAGAAATCTGGCCATGGTCACACAGGTGCACTGCTCGATAGTATAATAAGATAGTAATCAGAGATGTGTGATATAACAAGCTGTGCACCTGTGTGACCATGGTCGGATTTCTGTCCACTGGAAATTTTGACCAAAATTTGGAGTGACAGCAAGCAGAGAAAACCGCCAAGAATGGATACAGAAAGTATATTGTAAATCAATTATTTGCTGAAATAGGAATAACCCTTTAACTTTAGACATTTTTGGACATTTGAATATTTCCTCTATACCCTGGTCACAGAAAAAAGAGAGGAGAAAGAGAGGGACAGCTAGCCCAGGCCTTTTCTCAGTGTTAACCCTTCTTCTGCCAAAGAAGAGACTCGAGGAGTCAGCACTATGCTCTGCTTGCATTTTTTTACGCCTAAATTTCTTCAGTAAAAAAGGAATTTGTTCACTGCAGACTCTGAGGGTGCGTTCACACGATGCGTTGCGCCGCTTATTTTGATGCGTTTTTGACACATTCTGAAGGTTTCAGTCTTGATCACATGCTGGGGTTACATTGGGGGTCATTTACTAAGGGCCCGATTCGCATTTTCCCGACGTGTTACCCAAATATTTCCGATTTGCGCTGATTTCCCCTGAATTGCCCCGGGATTTTGGCACACGCGATCGGATTGTGGCGCATCGGCGCTGACATGCACGCGACGGAAATTGGGGGGCGTGGCCGAACGAAAACCAGACGGATTCGGAAAAAACGCCGCATTTAAAACAAAAAAAGTGTTGCGGAGCTTGCACTTACCTTCACTAGGAATAGGCCGGTGAACTTGAGTGCGTTCTGATGCTCTTCAGTGCATCAGTGGACGTCTGAGGAACTGCCTTAATAAATCCCAGCCAGACCCGAATCCACCGCAGAGAACGCGCCGCTGGATCGCGAATGGACCGGGTAAGAAACTCTGCCCCATTGTGTTTCCACTGGATCTGTTAAAACACACTGTAACCTCAGCATGTGATCAAGGCTAAAGCCTTTGGAATGCGTCAAAACGCATTAAAAAAGTGACACAACGCATCGCAAGAAAGTGCCCTGACTCTCTGAACTTATTGCCCATTGGGTTGCTCTAAGCCTTACCATCCTTCCAGAGAGCAGCAACACATGGTGACGCCTCGATGGTGCCTGGCGGAACCAGCATAGCATTGGGAACACCCCTAAGGGTGGTGCCATACGTTCCCGTTTTGATTCAGTTTTGTAACAGAATCAAAACACTCTGGGGTGGCCTACAGAGGATCGCATATGCCTTTGCATGTGAACACATGTGATTGGCAATCAGTGCCCGGTGAATTAGATTTACACAATACACTGAGAGCTGATTGCCGATTGCGTGTGTTTGCGTGGGCCACCCCAGTGCGTTTTGATTCCGCTAAAAAACTGAATCAAAACTGGAATGTGTGGCACCACCTTTATTTACCTTTGCACTGCATTGACAACTTGACAACAAGAATGTTGACTCTTTCCAATGGCAACCAATATAATGCAATATAAAAATAAATACCATGCGCCAATCACTGGCTTGTTAATTTCCCTTTCATGTACATTATCTAAGCCTTTCTGTACTTCCCAAACCCCTTTTCTGAAAGATAAAGGGGCACATTTACTTACCCGGTCCATTCGCGTTCCAGCGGCGGCTTCTCTGACGAGCGCTCGGGTCTTCCGGCAATTCATGAAGGTCTTGCGCCCGATGTCCACCAGGTGGCGCTGCTGCGGTGCCCCGGAGTTCATCATCTTCAACGGGGTGCATGTGAGTATGGCCCGTGCGACCAATTTTTTTTCTTAAATGCGGCGGTTTTTACGAATCCGTCGGGTTACCGTTCGGCCACGCCCCCCGATTTCCGACGCGTGCATGCCGATCCCGTTTGCCAAAATCCCGGGGCAATTCAGGGAAAATCGGCGCAAATCGGAAATATTCGGGAAAACGCGAATCGGGCCCTTAGTAAATAACCCCCAATGGGTCTGCGGAACGCACTTTCGTCAGACTTTGGAAATTTTTGGGATTTGCGGCACTGTGACAGCTATTTAGAACAGGATTGTGATCGGATTTTGCCGCGCCGGCTTTCATGCGACAGAAATCGGGGGTGTGCCATCGGACGATCTGATGGATTCAGACAGAGTGCTGGATTTAACTTTAAAATTGTGTCGCAAGATCAAGCACTTACATGCACCGGGAAGAAGAGGTGAGCTCCGGCGGACCTGAGCGGGGAAGGGACACATGCAGGAAATCGGGTGTACCATCTAAGTCCGGGAACGCGCCAGGGACTGGTAAGTAAATGTGCCCCAATGTGTAACATTAGATGGAGTTAATTTTCCTTGGTGTTTTGTGTGTGTGAACTGTGGTTTAGGTTGCTGCTGTGTTGTGATTGATTGAGCCACACCCAGATCTCTGCAGCCAAGCCCTAATAGCCCCAGAAAGTGCTCTTAGAGTGATGGAGGCTGCTCCAGTGTGCTGCTGGAGGCAGAGGATGCTGGGGAAAATGTTGAGCAGTAGGTTCAGACTGTAGGGATTGACAAACCCAAACCTTAAATATGGTACTTGACCTTTGTACCTACAAGTTACATAAATTATTAAAAGACCGGGAAACTAATATTATGGAAATGTGGGAAGGCCACAGCATTTATTAACACAAAATTAAATTATTAAATAACATAAATTAAAACATTTAAGAACTTGCACGGCCCTCTTGTGTTCTTCTGAAACTTAGGAACCAACTTCGCCCGAAGTGGCGGCTGCGGCCCTGCAGCCGGCATGTGGGCATCTTCCAGCGCCTTGGGGCCTGTGTAACATCCGCCATGGATGTGCCTCCTCCCTCCTAGCACCGGCTGCGACCCCTTCTCACCTCTTCGGTCCAGGGGGCAGAAGGAAAGAGGCCCCCCCCACGTGAGCTCGAACTTTTTAAAACCCCTGGGCGGATCCTTCCCGCCCCAAAGACCGCCTTCGGTGACCTCACACGGGAGGAGTGAAACGCCAAGCCCCAAACCTTCCAGAAAGCTTCAACCCACCCCCCTCAGTCCTCCGCCCCTGCTTTGAGGCTTATTGGAGGAAGCCACAAGAGGTGACACAAAATTCATAACACCCTGTCTGGAGATGTTCGTTTTTCTTCCCTGCCAAGTCAATGTGATCTGTTTGCATTTAGCTTCCATGGTCTATTTAAGGCTCATAAAATCCCTTTAAAACTTAAATTTGTGATGCCGCCAATCCCTTAATTAAGATGCTGTCCCCATTCAAGCATTGTATGCTACAACAACAATAGGTCCAGTGTATAGGAAGAACGCTATGCCGAATAATTTTCGGAAGAACTTCATTACTTCTGTATATAACCTTTGTTCTGTTTTCTTTCCCTGGCATCATTATACGCTCGGCAGCGGGAGACTCGCTGTCATCTTCATTTACGTTGTACACATGGTGTCGCGGAGCTAATGAGTAATGCTGAGAGTTATGATATTATTGTGCTTTTTTACAGCCCCGTGAGATTTCATCAAATGAGAAGGATTTTACTGCAGGTGAAATAACACCACATGCTCCTTGGGGAAGGGATGAAATGAGACCCCCCATAGCAGATCCTCGCACCCCCCGCAAAGCTGATAAGTCAATAGCTGCCGTACGACTGAGGAGGGAAAGGGTGAACTATTCTGCTGAGCAGAGAAACAAATACGAATCCCCATTGATACTTTTGCTTTATTCTTCACCTTCTGTAATTATTCTTATGCCTTATTCTTCATCTATCTGTAATTATGATTTTAGCCATTTTGTTGTGTAAGTGGAATGACATTTTCTTTCTACTCAATAACCTACAAACAGTTTTTACAGCAATCTGACAAATATTGTCTGCTTTTGTTGTAAAATTCTGATGGTATTGTGTTATTTCATTTTTAATGTTTTATTATTTTATTAATGGAAGTTCAGGCTTGAGGTTTGTTCACCAGAAAGAGATGCTGCAGGAGGTGGAGAGACAGAATTATGTCACTACTGTATTATCAGTACATCGATACAGGACATATTGTAGTAGTTCAAGGGGATGGACCAGCGTGACTCTTCTCCACCCATGACTCCTTTATGTGACTTCATCACTCCAAGTTCTTTTTGCTCCTATATGCTACATTCAACAGTGTGCATTATGGGTCACGCACAAAGGAAAATTATCCTCACTTTGCCATCCGTTTCAGCCAGGTAGACATTGTCAGGGAGCCCCGCTCACCGCTGACTCCGCCTATGTCCAAAGGGAATAAGTGGCCACACCGCAAATCGGGACAGGAATAGGACCTGCTCTCTCATTTGTGATGCAGCCACTCGGCACATTCACAGTGCAGTGAGATATGGTGCATGCATACAGTGACCATGCAAAATAGAAGTCAGTGTTGCGTTGTGAATTAGCTGCCATTTTTGCGGCTAACACATGGTTCCCATTTACGGTCGTGTGCATGAATAATGCTGAATAAATGACATTTAGGCTGGGTTCACATAGCATTTTGTGCCATGCATTGTAGGGACACGTCAGAGGGATTTCGACAGGGTATGGCACAGACCTATCCCACTGTATGCTTATACCATGGGATAGGCCGCCCAGGGACCCCTCCTATGAATGTGGGGTTGGAGGAGTGTAGCAGCTGATGATTGGCTGCTGCCAATGTACATGGTATTTCCTCAGTGACATCACCGAGTTGCCCTCCTGCTGAACAATGTATCCCCTAGGCTAAAGGAGGAATGCAATATGCGGCATTAGCTCCCCATAGACTTCTATTGTCTCCGCTCAGCAGGAGGGAGCAGGATGGAAAGATCCTCCTGCTCTATTGCATAGTGTCTACATGGAAGACACTAGGGGCTATTTGTTCACCTCCTCCTGTTCTATAACATGCTGCCTACTTATAGGATACTATGTTCAATCTGTCCAACAGCTCCTGCTCTTTTGCATACTGTGTTACCTGTACATAGGATTCCATGGAAAATCCGCTAAGCTATTTCTACTCTAAAACATGATGTTTGCAGACAGGCTGCTGAAAAAAATTACATTGACCTATATTTATACAATGCATCTATGCTAGGATACTGTGCAAGTCCCCCCTACTCTATAACATTTCCTGCAGACAGAACACTTCATACAGTCTGCCCATCTAATCCTGCTCTATAACACACTCTCTGCAGTAAGGACACTATGCATAATCTGCTCCTGCTCTATACATGCTACCTGCAGACAGGAAACTTTGTGCATTCTTCTCAGCTCCTCCTGCTTGCAGATAGGACATTATGTAAAATCTGCTCAGCTCCTCCTGCTGTATAACATGCTACCTGCAGATAGGACATTATGTAAAATCAGCTCAGCATCTCCCGCTGTATAACATGCTGCCTCCAGATATAGATACACTATATAAAATCCCCTCCGCGCCCCCTGCTCTGTAGTATAATGTAGATCAGGTTACCTTTAAATTATGACTTATAAAAGTTGATTTCTATGAATTATTTTAACTATAGGCTTAAAAATGACAGCAGCAATGGAAATTGGATCGGCAAAAATGTTTCTGTTCTTGAGTTAAGAACTCTAAGCTGTAGACGACCATGGACTATTACTTTGGTGTGTCACGGATAAGAGGACAGTGAGCCCAGGACATGATGGATCAGGTTGGAACTGTTGGAGCAGTTGCATTGGATATGATTGTTTTGCCTCTGGCCTTGTCTAACAGGCTGGCAGATTGTCTGCAGACTATTAATAACTGTGGTTATCATGTGCGGGGAAGTTTAATTAAAGTTGAAATAGCCTTCTTGACAAGGATCTTAAAGGGTAGATACCATCAGCAGTCTTAAAAAGGGCTGTTGATTTGAAGAATGATAAAGTGCCCAGATGACAAGTTTCTGTGAGCAGATCTCCAGTAATTGGACAAGAGAACAGTAAAATCAGTCAGACAGTGGCAGGCAAGATGTTATTGCTGTGAGATATGAGGTCTTCTATTAGACACAGACATCTGCAATGATACCGTCCCACAGAGACAATTATGAAATGCTGCCGAAACACCCACTCATCCTATCACCTCCACCAAGTCTCAGCTGTTCCGGATGAAGCCTCCGAGAGGCAGTTGTTGATCGCGCGGTGGGTTTGA
Source organism: Engystomops pustulosus (assembly GCF_040894005.1). Classification (NCBI taxonomy): domain Eukaryota; kingdom Metazoa; phylum Chordata; class Amphibia; order Anura; family Leptodactylidae; genus Engystomops; species Engystomops pustulosus. Next base: position 186,782,444 of record NC_092414.1, read on the forward strand.
TTGAAGAAGCCATCAATCGAAAGAGTGAACTGCCAAGGCACATGTCTTGTATATTTCTAAGGGCCTTCATTTACATCAGTCAGTTCACTACAATGATATCGCAGTAGATACTCTTGATATTGTTTCACTTAGAAGACTGGGATTTTTTGCATTTTATGCAGAACTTTGTGTATAGACTATTAGATTTGTTACCCAGAGGCCTCATTACTTTATAGCTCGCTCTCAAAAATTTCCTATATAAAGAACTGAGTGATAAAACTGTGTGCCTTCAGCCGTCACTAGTGGGAGCTCTATACACAGAAATGAATACAATTTCCATTGAACTGGAATCTGGAGAAGATTAGGACAAAGCCCCCTACCGCCATGGACCGACATTGACCACATGGTAGGTATGTCTTTGTTTCTACTTGACTACCTTTATGTGGATAATGAAATTGCAAGGAAAGATAAGAGAATCTTACAACTTTAAGTAACTTTCTAATGAGAGGTTCCCAAAGATGCAGGCAACTAGTAGACTCGCTCCCAACAATGTTTGGGTCTGTGCTGAAAATTTGGGGTTTCAGGCCCCATGAACCCAAACCCGGACTACAGCCAAAAGTTCAGGTTCTGCATTTATGCTCACCCCTCACCGGCAACACTTGGTAACACCATTACTGGTGCTGATCACAAGCATCTGTAAATGCCATCAGCAAAGTATATGCTCCATTTAATTGTCGGTGGTGTGATTACCCCAGGATCGGTACTCCCCAATGACAGCATGGTGAGTGACGATCACTTGGAAAATGGTGGCGCCCATGTACCACCAGCATTTAAGGGCAACACCAGTGCTTGGTGCCCGCAACCAAGGTGCCAAACCCAAACCTGAACAGGTCCGTTCATCCCTAACCTGATCTCTTCAACTACTGCTATGGAGATCAATAAAGGGAGTTTAGAAATACTTTGTAATGAACCTTATTAGGAAATTCCCAGGTAATAGAGTAAAGTTTATCCTTCAATAAAATAGGGTTATAGTATGAGCAATTATTAACAATAACCCATCGATTTTGATGAGTGTTGTGTAATGCTCCTGTTCAAGATGCAAGATACATTTCCAGCTGGATTTTACATTATTACTAGGTTTTTCATGAACAAGACAATCAACAATCAGCATAATATGGTAAAGATCCTTCTAACTATTAAATTACAATTAATCCAAAGTTTTTTGGAACTTTATTTCAAGCAGTTAGAATTCCAAAGGTGAATTAAGCTTAAAGGGCACCTACCACCACAAATCTACCTATAAAGGTAGATTGGGTGGTAGGTGGATCAATGGGACGTGAGGATAGCCCTTTTAAGGGCTAATCCTCACGTCCCCACACTTTTTTGATAACTTTTATTAGATATATATTCAAATTTACTTATGCGGCTACTGGGGCGTGGAGTAGCCGCATCTGAGGTTACACGAGGCGGCTACTCCACGCCCCGGTAGCCTCTTTTCCCCTCCTACTCACCCATCTTCGGCACGCAGCTCTGCGTAGCTGCGCGCCCTCGTCCGGCGATCCTGCAGTCTGCGCATGCGCAGAAGAGCAGGCCCGCGCCTGTGCGGTCACTGCTCCGAAACAGGCGCGGGCCATGCGCAGACGGCAGGATCGCTGGACGAGGGCGCGCAGCTACGCGGAGCTGCGCGCCAAAGATGGGTGAGTAGGAGGGGAAAAGAGGCTACCGGGGCGCGGAGTAGCCGCCTCGTGTAACCTCAGATGCGGCTACTCCACGCCCCAGTAGCCGCATAAGTAAATTTGAATATATGTCTAATAAAAGTTATTAAAAAAGTGTGGGGACGTGAGGATTAGCCCTTAAAAGGGCTATCCTCACGTCCCATTGATCCACCTACCACCCAATCTACCTTTATAGGTAGATTTGTGGTGGTAGGTTCCCTTTAAGATAGAAGTAGGTCCAACTGGAAGGAAAAAGTTCATTCTTTCCTTTATATTTTTCTTTTCCTTTGGATAAAATCCTCGATCCATTGTCAGTTGGCTCAACCTAGAACATTGATTAAAAGGAAAAGATTGGCTAGAGATGAGCAGGATCATTTCATAATTATTGATCCATGATTCACTTGTTTGTATGTATTATTTTTTGTTATAATCAGGGCATTTTTTAATACTTATTAAAAGGTTTGTTTTATTCAATTTTACTTTATGAACATCAGTTGTTTCAAAATACATATTTGGAAACGTGTGTCAGGCTTAGTATTGCTCGATGTTTGCTTTTTGGCTTATTTGGTGGAGTCTAAAGCTGTAGATCCCCCCTGATCTGCCATTGAGTACCATTATTTCTTCTTTTTTAGCATCTTTCTGCTGTAGCATTGCTCTTTATGCTACCAAGTCAATTTGCTGTCATGAAGAAGGTTTTTCTCTCACACCTTTTAGGGGCAGCGAGACAAGTTAACACTTGGCTTTGGAAGTCAACATCCCCCTAACAAAACTAACGTGGGCTGAAAATCTAGATCGCATCCAGCATATGGAAGAGCACAGAGCCTCTAACAATAACTTCTATTATTTCAAAGGAATTCCCCTTCTTTTTATCCTTGGCCACAGAGAGATAGATCCCCTTGACCAGGTGGGAGGAGCCCACTTATCCATTACCTCCCCTCTTTCACCCCCATTCAATTATTTTTATGTGTTTCTTGATTAATTCTTTTGAATTTGATTTCCGTTTAAGTCATTGGAGGTCCTGATATTTCCACAAGAGCAGTATATTTCTATATTATAGCACTCTATGGGGCTGCGTCTTGAACATGTTACCTGCTCTGTGGGTTTCTTCAGCTGCCCACTATATACCTGTTTAGTGTATTGTATTAAATACCATAATCATGGTATAAATTTGAATAAATTTATAGTATTTAAGTAGTTAACTAAACCAATCATAACTATTGAAATAAGATGATCTTGCGTCCATCTAGTAGAAACATAGGAGGTCCAGAAATTAAGGCTGTAAGACCTAAACTACAATGTGGCTGGGCCATGGTCTTCTAAAACCAGACTTGACTTTTGGATATGGGATGAACCTTGCTCCACCTTGTTGCAACGTCATATGTTGGCTCTGGGTGTTCGGAGAGGTCTCACAGGCTTAGCCTTCTCCATATATTGCAGAAAAACGCAGCGGTAACTCCCATGATCCTGATCAGTGTTAGCACAGATCGCTGTTGTTAACCCTGTGATTGCCGCCAACAAAGCTGCCGATGATGGTAAAAAGCTGGCAATGCAGGGGCGCAGACATTTTGATCATCACTTTCCATTACGTTATCAGTGAGCGTTTGTCTGCCTCCATGACAGCTACGTGTCTTTGTAAGCTATATGATTTCTAGCTGATTGTTACAATGTACTAGTGACATTATAATAAATGAGTATATGATATAAATATAAATAAACATAATAATAAATAAATGTCTGATCTATCAAAAAATAATAACTGTAATTCCCAGCATTGAACCCAGTAATGGAAAATAGTACCCAAATTCAAAAATTAAATTTTTTGCCATTTTGCAGCATATAAAAGAATGTTCAAAAAATTGATTAAAAAAGGCTATACAGTCCTCAAAATGGTAGCATTAAAAATGATATCTCAAGTCACAAAAAATGTCAGTAATCACAGCTCCGTACACTGAAGTATGAGAAAGTTATTGGCTCCAGAAGATGGCAAAATGAAGATTTTTTTTCTATACAGGAGGTTTAAATTTTTGTAAATGTATGAAAGCATTTTAAAACCTATATTCATTTGGTATGCCTATCCTTTACTGAACCAAAGAATAAAGTAGACATGTCATTTGGGATGCTTCTCTGTACATGGGATGGTATATTGAATCCCATCTCTCTAAAGTGCAATTTGTTACACAGAAAACAAGCCCTCACACAGCTCTTTACATGGAAAAATAAAAAAAGTTATAGATATTTGAAGGTGGGGAGTGAAAAATATAGCTATGTATAAGCTATAGAGGAATGTGCGTCCACATATCGGTCCCCATTACGTTTGTGTAAATGATCCTTAAAGGGAACCTACCACCATGAATCTACCTATAAAGGTAGATCGGGTGGTAGGTGGATGTAAGGGACGTGAGGATAGCTCTTTTTAGAGCTAATCCTCACGTCCCCGCTAACTTTAGGTACACTTTATTAACCTAATATGTAAATTTCGTTATGCGGCTACTGGGGCGTGGAGTAGCCGGCACGAGGCTACACAGCGCGGCTACTCCACACCCCAGTAGCCACGTTACTCCTCCTACCCTGTTGCGTGCGGCGCGCAGCTCCTCGTAGCTGCGCGCCCTCGTCCGTCATGATGGTCCCAGCTCTGAGGCCGGAGCTACTGCGCATGCGCACGAGGTACGAGGTAGGAGGAGTAATGTGGCTACTGGGGCGTGGAGTAGCCGCGCTGTGTAGCCTCGTGCCGGCTACTCCACGCCCCAGTAGCCGCATAACGAAATTTACATATTAGGTTAATAAAGTGTACCTAAAGTTAGCGGGGACGTGAGGATTAGCTCTAAAAAGAGCTCTCCTCACGTCCCTTACATCCACCTACCACCCGATCTACCTTTATAGGTAGATTCGTGGTGGTAGGTTCTCTTTAAGTCTACTAATAACTTTCCTGCAACTTCCACCAGACTCCTCCATTAAAAAAAATCAAAGCTGGGACAGGTTACAAATATACCATGATACTTGTGATAACTGTCCTCCAAAGCTGGCAAAATATGAAAAAATTGACTGTTAGGCTATATTCACACGAATGTATGGGGGACATATATACGATGTATATATGTCCCCCATACACGGAAATGGGCTCACCGCGCCCTATGGGAGTAGTACGGTGCGACACATGTGCTGCACCGTATCGTTCCGAAGCCAGGAGAAAAATAGGACATGTTCTATCTTTCCCCGTAATATGGCGCCGCGGCCATATATCGCTATGGAGAAGGACGGGGGTGAGCAGCGCTCATCCTCTCCTCCTCTCCCCAGTGCCGATGTATCAAGAGAGAAGAGCAGAACTATTAATAGATGTATATTGGTAAATTACCTAATATCTTGCCCCACCCCCAATTACTCACATTATAAAAAACATGAGTTAACCCCCTCTAATAATCTTCTGTAAAGAACATACATCCACCTTAAGAGAAAAGTCACATGTTGGTAAGTTATTTATTTCAGCTTCTATTAGAGGCAGCTGGTTCTATTCATGCATTCACTGGAGCAAATCATATTAAATTTCCAACAAATGCAGAGCAATGGGCGAAGGATTATTTATTTCACAATACAAATGTTGTTTCTATTCTTTCCATTAATAAACAGAAAAATAGTGGGGGAAACATTAACTCGTCCTTGTTACTCGGAGACCAGGGCTACACCAGGCAATGGACTCCTGATGACCGGAAAGGGTTACATTTTGGAGCGGGGCGGTAGGTATAATTTTAACAATGACTTATGAGTTGGTCATTCAAATAAAGCAACACATTCTGAGATAATTGTATGTTTGGACTTTAATGGGTTTCTGTTGCTTCCCACTAAATTGGCCAATTTGGTTTAAATTGTGTCTGAGCTGTGGATTTTGTTGTAAGAACTGACTGAATTCATTAGCGCAGGAGGTTTTCCATGACAATACTTACTTATGCAACCTTAATTTCGGTCTGTAGCCCCAGTATTCACCTGCTTATTTTCCATTAATTTTTTTTTTAACATACATATACAATGTCCTACAATAGTAAACTTGCCTACACCTATCCTGGGTTTTCGTGCTTTTGTATGCATCGTATATATACATATATCGTATAAGCAGAGTTTTTCAGCACATCTCGACTTATACACGAGTATCTATATAAAAAATAAACTTATATACTTACCCTGCAGGTCCTCTTCTCTGCATGACTTCACATGTAACAGAGCATCTGTCATGACCCTCTGGAGGCAGGCTTGTGAACACACAGCTTTTCTTCATTCCTGGAAAGCTGGGTTGCTGGTGATTGAGCTCAGGGCTGGTTCGACTTACTGGGTGTGGATCTGAGGCTGACACAAGGCTGGGCCACTGGTGTCTCGGGACGGATCATTTCACCTATATACCTGTTTTGGGCTTGTACCTGTGGCTGGCCTCGACTTTGGTTATGTATGCCTATTTTAGCTTGCTGAAACTTTGTCTACCCTGCCATCCTGCCTGTGATGCTAGAACCCGGCATGCTGCCATCCTGCCACTGATGCTGGAACCCGGAATCCTGCCATCCTGTCAGTGATACTAGTAGCCAGTATCCTGCCATTTATATTAGAACCCGGTATCCTGCCCATGATGCTAGAACCCGGTATCCTGCCAGTGATGCTAGAACCCGGTATCCTGACCTCCTGCCAGTGATGCTAGAATCAGGTATCCAGCCATCCTGCCACTGACGCTGGAACCCAGTATCCTGCCAGCCTGCCAGTGATGCTAGAAGCCAGTATCCTGCCATCCTGCCAGTGATGCTGGAACCCGGTATCCTGCCATCCTGCCAGTGACGCTGGAACCCGGTATCCTGCCATCCTGCCAGTGATGCTGGCACCTGACATCCTGCCAGCTGTCCTGGAATCTGGATCGTACCATCCTACCACTGACGCTGGAACAAGGTATCCTGCCATCCTGACAGTGACACTGGAACCCGGTATCCTGCCATCCTGCCAGTGATGCTAACAACTGACATCCTGCCAGCTGTCCTGGAATCTGGATCGTGCCATCCTCCCACTGACGCTGGAACACGGTATCCTGCCATCTTGCCAGTGATGCTAGAAGTCACCATCCAGCCAGTAACGCTGGAACCCAGCAACCTGCCATCCTAAGGTAGGGTAGCACAATACTGGGGAAGACCAATGAGCATTTTATTATTGGGGGAGGCTACATGGGCATTACTGTGGAGGCATTACATTACAGTAATTCTACACACAGCCTGGCCCACTTTATGCCGCCTCCCCACCCACTTTGTGGCTGAAGCTGAACAACGTGAAATAGGTAATTGATATTAATATAATGCATATCAATAAAAATAAGCTACTGTTAGAACAGAAATTTTTCTGAATGGGATCAGGTTTCAGGCATCTGTGCTTGAAAACCTGTGATTGGCAGCTCCCTTTCTGATTTTCCATGGGAAAGCTGGGTGTGTGTTTGAGCTAATTTTGTATACAGCTTTGGCTTGAGTGATGGACGGCTGAGCCAGTAAGTGCTGGAGGCAGTTTCCATTGCTTCCTTATATTCTGCCCAGTTCCTTCAGGGGGTTCGGATTATTCAGTCTGATCTTTGCTTTCTACTGCGTCCGCTATTTTCTTGTGTGCTATTCTGTGTATTTGACCTCTGCTTACTGACCATTCTATTGCTTTACGATTCTGTACCTTTGCCAGCATTTTGGTTTTGACCTTGTTCTGTCCGACTCTGCTTGTCTGTGTGTATCTGTTGTTTGTCCATCAGTTTCATGTATCTCCTGGTGAACCTTGTCTATCTCAGTATTCCTGTTACCTGTCCGCTCCACTATCCAGCAGATTCTAGACAAAGCAAATTTGTCCTGTCACCTTTAGGGTCACTCAGGGACCGTAAGTTTGTTTCCTGTTAGTGGGTTTGCCCTTGTCAAGGCGGTTTTATCTGCTGCATGTAGGGCCATAGCCCACAGGGATGTTGCAGGGTGGTTTTGCCACCGCTTACCCAGTCTTACAGCTAGCACCAAATCCGGTTGTGGTTGAGCTGTTGCTAGACAGGTTCATTATAGCTACCTAGAAACTTTAGCTCCTCCTCCCCTAAAAGATGCTGCCTACAGATTGCACTGCATTCTCGGCATTGCAAGGTAACTTTAAGTGGTTAAAGACAGCTTAAATTACTGTACATGAATAATTGTACTGGAGAAGTGAATACATGTATCTAGTACTCAGCTCAATTATGATAATTAGCCCTATCATTTCAAGTTGGTGATCCTTTAGTTCATCATTACACCCGGTTTGGATAAAACAGCCCCCAGCCTCTTAAGGAAAGGCTTTGACTCCTAAGGTCTCTTATCATTCCTGGTGGAAATATTTCAATTATACACTCCAAAAATACTCTACTGAATTGTATGAAAGAATGCCCAGCTCTTCAGACACTTTAAGCACTTTGTAATGACTTTTATTTTAATGAGATATAAATACCTTTAAAAATGTGCAAAAACTGGGCCAGAGGAGGGACAAGAGCACTTTAGTCTGTCACAGGGGAGAACTTAGAGCCCAACCATGTAATTAACTGTGTAATTTTCCCTGTTTCAAGCTTGATTTTTCTTGGTTAAGAGCAGAAATACATCCGAGGTACTTTTAGGATCAACAGATGATCACATAGGGGCACATTTACTTACCGATCCAGTTGCATCCGCCGATCCGGAATGTCCGCGGAGCTCACAGCGTGCGTCCGATTTCTTGAATGTGTCGCTTCCCCGCTCAGGTCCGCCGGAGTTCACCATCTTCTTCCCGTTGTATGTGAGTGCTGATCTTGCGACACAATTTAAAATTTAAATTCCACAGTTTGCTTGAATCAGTCGAGTTTATCTTATGGCCACGGAATCGCGGTCTGCAGACCCTTAGTAAATGTGCCCCATGGAAGGGTAAAGTTGTGAGTCTACAATTTTGCCCATCCAGGGTATTCAGTAGGACAAACCATACTCACTTAGTTATTTGTAATGCTCTGCTTGTAGGGAACCTTCTTGAGGTCATCTCAAAAATGATATTCTGAGCCAGTAGTCTACAAATCAGATATGACATTTGATGCAAAAGATGGTTGTGCTGCCATGAAATTAAAATGTGAAGGTTAACTTTCTAAAAATATACTGAAAAAAATATAAGGATGATGGACTGAACGTGGACAGTGATAAATATTAGTAAAAAAATACTCCAGCTCTACACATCAGGCTAAATGTTTAAACCCTTATCAAATCACAACATAAATTTATGGTACGACTACAAGGACTATAAGGCGCACAAAAAATCCTTTGATTTTCTCAGAAATCAAAGGTCCGCCTTATATATGAACCATACTTACAGAACACAGCTGCCTTGAACTGTGCACAGGTCTGCCATCTGCTGTTCATTCATCCTTATAACCAGGTTCCTCCAGCGTCCACCAGGTGTTGCTGCTGAGCTGAAGATCATCGGAATGCATTGGAGTAGACCGAGCCATCCTGGCTGAAGGTAAGCGCGAGTCAAGCAACATTTTTTTTTTTTTAAATGCGGCGGTTTCTCCGAATCCGTCGGGTTTTCGTTAGGCCACGCCCCCCCATTTCCGTCGCGTGCATGCCAGCGCCAATGCGCCACAATCCGATCACGTGCGCCAAAAACCCGGGGCAATACAGGGAAAATCGGCGCATATCGGAAATATTCGGGTAACACGTCGGGAAAACGCGAATCGGGCCCTTAGTAAATGGCCCCCGGTATGTTAGTTGTCCTGCCCACGTGGTATTATTCAGCAATATTATATTGTGACTAGTGATGAACTGCTTGGACAGAATTCGGATTTGACATGTTTGTCCGAAGAAATAATTTGGGACCTGAACTTTGGCACAAACTTTGACCTGAAAACAAACCCCATTGAAGTCAATGTGGACACAAATGTTAACACCCAAAAATTGCTTTTAAATTATGGACACTGTAGAATTTGTCAATTTCAAGTAAAATTTCAGGCAATGCTGAAATTGTACATTTTAAATTAAATTTGAGGTAATGCAGAATTTATCAATTTCTGCCTCTATGCTGAGCTGGTCGGGCGCAGCATAGAGGCAGAATCTAAAACTCACCTGTCCCGCTTCCCACGATGTGGCGCTCCGGAGGGTATGCGACGGGACGGCACTGAAGCCGGCGCACATGCTGACGTCATCGGATCACGTGTGCCGGCTTCAGAGCCGGCGCGTACAAGAGGCCCAGGCTGAAGACAGCTGCAGGCGCTGCTCCGGGGGAACCAGGAAAGGTGAATTCTTTTTTCTTTCCCGGAGGGAGGGGGGAGGGGTTCAGTTTGTCTGCAGGAAGAGGGAGGAGGGTGGGGGTCAGTGTGTCTGCAGGGAGAGGGGGGAGGGAGGGGGTCAGTGTGTCTGCAGGGAGAGGGGGGAGGGAGGGGGTCAGTGTGTCAGCAGGGGGGGTTCAGTGTGTCCGGAGGGGGGGGGTTCAGTGTGTCCGCAGGGGGTGGGGGTGGTTCAGTGTGTCCGCAGGGGGAGGGGGGGTTCAGTGTGTCCACAGGGGGGGGGTTCAATGTGTCCGCAGGGGGAGGGGGGGGTCAGTGTGTCCGCAGGGGGCAGAGGGGGTCAGTGTTTCCGCAGGTGGAAGGGGGGGTGGTCAGTGTGTCCGCAGAGGAGGGGGGGTGTCAGTGTGTCCGCAGGTGGAAGGGGGGTAGTCAGCGTGTCCGCAGGGGGAGGGGGGGCAGTGTGGCCACTGGAAGGCGGCCCACGGAGGGGCTCACTAAGGCTCTGTCGCCCAGGGGCCCACTAAAACCTGGAGCCGGCCCTGTCTACAGTGCAGCGGTGCAAACAGCGGCACAGTGTGAACACCAAAGATGCATACACATGCTGCAGAATTTAAGCAGGAGCTTCGGCATGTCTGTGTAGTTGGCCACGAACTTTCACGGTCCAAAGCTGCAACAAGGTTCTGGCTGTTGTCACACACAGCCTTACCGGGCTTGATATCCAGCAGCAGAAACCACTCACCTTTCTTCTTCGGGATCCCAGTCAACAGTTCCAGGGCCATGAGTGATCTTTCACAGACAGAGAAGTTTCAGCATGGTCTGCTGTCATTTCCCCATGGCTTTTCTAAAACTGGTGGTGCAGACGCTGTTTTGACTAGAAGAAGCAGGTGAGGAGGAAATAGAGTAGAGCAAAGGGCAACTGAAGGCCAGGAGTGATGTGGACACTTCTTAACTTCTACAGTAACAAAATATCTCAAAGATAGCCGGCACAGTAAATAATGGGTTACATTTTTTTATTTTCTTGGCAGATTATATATTTGTAGCGCAACAAAGCTTGAGATTTGGATTTATACACATTGCCTGCAGGGTAGTAATAAGCCAGGGAGAGAATGGTAGAATACCTGAAACATCAAAACAACACAAATAGTCTGGAAAAAAACAATCATGGAATGGCCTAGAGAAGAGATGTTTAACTAGTGTTAACATCAGATTGGCTCTTTTCCTTTATCATGAGGAAAGCTGCCAGAGGAGAGGAAAGAAATTCTGCCGTGAACGATACATTGAGGTATTTTAAATTGCATCACGATGAGGGGGGAAAAAAATATTACTCAATGTATTTTTGAGAATTGAAAATTTGGGAATGTAGTTCTAATAGCCACTGATACAACCCTCCTTGTGTAGGTCTTACCGAGGTTTAGTGGCATCACCTAGCAAGACCCTGACTCCGAATTGTTCTGTTAATCAAAAAATTTGGGTGCCCTGGTGAACAACAAGAACCTCGGACTCTAAGAATTCTCCAATATTTTTTTTTCTCACCTCAATAAAATAAGCTAAAAGCTTGGTGCTTGGGGTAAAAATAATTTGTAGGTAAAACCCTTGGAGTAATAAAAAACAGCATGAACCCACTGTTGTGTCACTATAGGGGTTCTACTGTCACTATAGCTAATTAAAAAAAAAAAACATGTTATATTGTTTTTCTTATCTTGTATTTAACCCTTACTAAACCGCCACCCCTGCGCTTTGTCTGTCTTTGATAATCAAATTCCGCTAACTGCTGCTGCTTCTATCAAAGATGGCTGCCCCATTTTAATGAAATTCTACAATTCCCATCATGCATTTCTCCCTTCATGCTGGCGGTGCTAGTTCACATGAGGTCACATGCGCGATCCCTCCAATGAGCAGAAAGAGGCTGTGCGCTCCGATTTATGCCGTGAACAGGAAGATGCCATCAGCTTGCAGAGTGAAACAAGCTAGCGCGCACCAAGCCGAGAAGATGGAGACACTGCTGCACATGCGCGTCTCGGGACCGGAGATAATATACTTGTCATTACCATGAAAATCAAAGAGTACAGAAAAGGAGGTCTAAAAAAGTATCAATTTGATATCTTGAAAACAGTGTGATAAATTTAATTATGCACTTGGGTATTGGATACATTACATAAATCCTTTATTTGTGCAATTGCACCAGCAGAGGTGGTTGTATCCAAGGACAAAAATCTCTTTTCTAAAGGACAACATGTCTACATTTATGGGAAATTCTTTTTCACACGGGAACATTTTATTTTAAATAATATTCAATTGGAGAAACGTATGTATGTGGCAGATGAAATAAATTAAATGTCAATGCTCAGACGAGAATCCCCCCTAATAATTCTAGCCACTATATTGAGAGATGTTCACATCATATAATAATTTGGTTCAAGACCTGAACAGCAGCTTTTCAGCACAGATGGAGTCAGAACTTTGACTCCTTTGTATTAGAAACATTTTGTTTATCCGACATTAAAAATATGAATTTTTTTTGCAGCGTTTCCAGTATAGCATTCACTTCAAATACCGAAGGTGTTAAAGAAAAGAGGCATTTCATGAAAATCCCTCCCAGACTCATCATTTGTAATTGATATCTCTATTTGCGATAGGTAATAAAAAGTCAACCACTCTGGATGTATGAGACTAGCTGTAGAGCTAATACATCACCGGAACGCTGCACTATATATATTGAGTGTTCCCTATCTGTCTGGCCTCTGCTCTTGTTGTGGTCCCATCAGTGGCAGTGCATTTATATCATTGTCACTGGGAGCAGTCCCATGACAAACTGTAGATCCCTGTGGGGTGTACAGTATCTCTGGAAGCCAATTCATTAATATCCATTTACCTGTAAATGTATGACTGCCGTCTTTCAGCTGTCATTTCCATTAATCCACCCTAAATTCAGTTTTACAGAGTGTAATCTACTGAAAGAAGTCAATACCTTGGTCCTTTATTCTTCTTTTATGCAATTAAGTTAACTGTGTTATTGATATTGGTTCTACGACTTGGTGCACAACTGCTTTTGGAGTAAACCTAAAAGAGGTATTCCTATAAACACAGGCTCAGGATAACAAAAGTAACAAAAATAATTCATTCTCTAAATCACTGTTATTTACAAAAATACAGAAGTTCACAGAAAGTGCATTGTCCAACAATAATGCACTGTGCCGCGATTCCCTAAGATCGTGCGCCCGATATCCCGCATGTGTCGCTTCCCCGCTCAGGTCCACTGGAGTTCACCATCTTCTTCCCGGTGCATGTAAGTGCTTGGTCTTGCGACACAATTTGAAAGTTAAATCCCGCACTCAGTCCGAATCAGTTGGATCGTTCGATGGCACACAACCCAATTTGTGTCGCATGAAAGATAGCGCCAAAATCCTATGTGCGCCACAATCCCGCATTGTGTATTATATCCATCTCATGGATTTCATCATCTCATCTGTGATCTGTCTCATCTCTCTTTACATCTTTCATCTCTCTTGTTACATTGTAAAACCTCAGCTCCTCCTGCTCTATAGCATGCTTCCAGCAAATAGGATAATATATACAATCTGCTTAATGCCTCCTGCTCTATAAAATGCTACCTATAAATAGGACACTATTTTCAATCTGCTCGCTTTCTCCTGCTCTATAACATGCTGCCTGCAGATAGGAAACTACATACAATCTGCTCAGCTCCTCCGGCACTATAAAATGAAGTCTCCTGATACGACAAAATATACAATCTGCTCAGCTCCTCCTGCTCTATAACATGCTGCCTGCCGATAGGACTCTATATACAATCTTCTCAGGTCCTCCTGCTCTAAAACATGCTGCCTGCAGATAGGACACTATGTACAATCTGCTCAGCTCCTTCTGCTCTATAACCTGCTACCTGCAGATAGGACACCATGTATAATCTACACAGCTCCTCCTGCTCTGTAACATGCTGCCTGCAGATAGGACACTATGTACAATCTCCTCAGCTCCCTCTGCTCTATAACATGCTGCCTGCAGATAGGACACTCTGTACAATCTGCAGAGCTCCTCCTGCTCTATGACATGCTGCCTGCAGATAGGACACAATGGGGGTCATTTACTAAGGGCCCGAATCGTGTTTTTACGTCGCGTTACCCGAATTTTTCAGTTTTGCGGCGATTTTCCCTGAATTTCCACGGGTTTTTGGCGCACGCGATCGGATTGTGGTGCATCGGCGCCGGCGTGCACGCGACGGAAATTGGGGGGCATGACCGATCAAAAACCCGACGGATTCGGAGAAACCGCCGCATTTAAAAAAAAAAAGTGTCGCTGGACACACGCTTACCTGCACTCAGCCCAGCTTGGTGAAGTTCAGTGCATTCTGATGAACTTCAGCGCAGCAACGAAACCTGGTGGACATCGGAGGAACTGCCTTAGTGAATCGCCGGAAGACCCAAATCCTCCGCAGAGAATGCGCCGCTGGATCGCGACTGGACCAGGTAAGTAAATTTGCCCCTATGTACAATCTGCTCAGAATCTCCTACTCTATAACATGCTGTCTGCAGATAGGACACTATTTGCAATATGCACAGCTCATCCTGCTCTATAACATGCAGCTTGCAGATAGGACACTATTTGCAATATGCACAGCTCATCCTGCTCTATAACATGCAGCTTGCAGATAGGACACTATTTGCAATCTGCCAGCTCATCCTGCTCTAGAACATGCTGCCCTCAGATAGGACACAAAGTACAATCTGCACAGTTCCTCCTGCTTGCTGATTAGATACTATACAGAGTGGTAATTTTATAATGCCTTCTCTGATAGTTTTCTGATGGAGAAGGCATGAAAATCTCCTTATCCCCACTAGTTCTGGTGCTTTTCCGGCCCAAACATCACTTTTTGGCCCACACGGGAATGTCCACCGGTTCTACTATAATCTCAGCTGGAGAAGTGTCTGAAACTATAGCAGAAATCTCTGATAGGTCAAACTTGGTATAATCCAGTCTGGTATAGATCCCATCCGTATCTATGAAGGGGAGCGTACGCACAACGGAATGCCAACAAGGGGAATTTTAGGACTGGTGTTGCTGTCTGCACCTAGGACACTAGGTATAATCTGCTTATCTACTACAGTATTTCTATATAACATGCTGTTTGTTATGCAAGATTGCATTTGAAATATATTAGGTTCCCTTCAAAGAAGATTTCCATTGCTCATCTTATAGACCCAGATTTACCTATGTGCTTGCGCCAAATTTTTGGCGGATCGTGTACGTTCTTTTGAGTGCAAACTGATTGCACATGTATTTAAGAAGTGTCCACGCCACATATGTGTTGCACGTGATCCTTATTTGGTGCGGCTGCACTATTCTTCATGAAACACAAATTTCGGCACTGAAGAGGGTTAATCAGTTGGACCATGCGCCAGACTTATCATGTAAAGTCCAACAGAAGTCTATTGCACGTCCCATGTTAAAGGTGCACCAAAAAGTAGTGGTGCACTCTGTTGGAGCTGTGCAGGGGGCGCCAGATTCATGAAGAACGTGCGCCAGAAATCCTGAATCTGGCGCCCCCTGCACACTACACAGGCAACTGCACATAGTACAGACTGCACTGTTCTTAGTAAAAGCCCCATAGACTTTAAATTTGTTCATCTTTCGAGGCAACTGGAACAGAGCCATAGGTTGGCCTGTACATTATTATTATCGTTAATATTATTGGGACAGCGACAGAACCGTCTTCTGCATGTGAATACCCCCTTATAGAATATTCTGTAGATCCAGTATACAATTAATGTCTAAGGCATTGTACCCACATGACAACTCTGCTGCCTCCATCATTGAAAATAATAGTGTTTTATTCTATTCTATATTCTTCTGCCTGAAAGGCAGTTTTCCTTTTGTAAGCACTGTGGTTATCCTGTTGCTTTTAACCTTTCTATTGCAATGCTGCTTCTTTATAATATTATCTTCTACAAAAGTTAAGTAATATTTTATATCCGTTTTATACTTTGCACTGTCTGCTGCACAGTACAAGCTCCAGCCCCCCATATGCCAAGGAAGTGAATAACACGGAGCTGATCTAGCAGGGGGTCGCTGAGGGATGTGAGGTCAGAGATAAAATAGCAGAGTTCTTAATGCTGTTCAAGATGGAGACGGGTAGCAATACCTTGTGTAGTGATTTACATCTAATTTACAGACGATTTTCCTCTTCTAAATGTCTCTAGAACTTCCCAGTCTTATTACTCTCCACAGTCAATATCTTTCCGATGAGCTAAAAGAAATAATTTGCACATTGGGATATGCCAAGCTCGAAAAAAGGCAGTGGTGAAATTACTTTTTAAAACTTCTAGTGAATAAAAGTCTCTGTATAAAGATAAACTAAAGCATATAAATTATAGTTCCATAGACATAGTTACATACTTTATAATAACATGAGTGATATACAACCCAAAGAACAAATGCAACATCCACCCAATGGGGCCTGACCTTGGTGTGTGGGCAGCCAGATTCCCTGGTAGCTGAGTACCTGGAAGGCCCGTGATGTCAGCCGCAGTGGCCAGGGATCACATATGGAGACAGGGATGAAAAACATAAACTCAGTCTCTTTATTCAGCAGACAATTCGATGCAGAAACAGATAACAGGCTGAGGAAGAGGTTGCTTCCTGCAGTTCTCCATGTGGCAGTGGTTGGTTGGATCTACAGTCTGGGAGGATCTGGTGCAGGCTCTGTAGAGTGTAGCCACACAGAGACACTCGTCTGGCAAAGGAGTATCTCTGTGAAGATCTGACTTCAGACTGTCTCTCAACACTGAAGAGAAGATGTAATATATACAGACTTCTACTCTAGGGGGATTTCTAGGTCTCCAAGCAATGGCTGACCTTGGGCTGCAGGGAAGAACATAAAGCAATGATAAATTGTAAACAATAAGGACATTAACCCTTCTAACACACTCATCAGCTGTAGTACCACAGAGTGTCACTAAGTGGTAGCATAGGATAAGGATACCATCCATTGGCAATAGTTGGACAGACTCCATTAGCTCACCAGGAAGCCAACTGGGGTGAATTCCATTGTAATGTCCTGTCCTCCAGGCCATTACACATACACCTCTATCCTTTTGCATAGGGTATGGGCTGGTCACACGACACAAATTAAAACATATTCCATAAATTGGGGGTGATTCACTTTGTATCATGTGACTAGCTAATTTCCAATGCAAGAGGAGGGGTGGTTGTACTTTAGATCATGTGACTAGCTAATTTTCTATATATTTCCACCTGTATGTCACACATGTAATTCTTGAGAAAGGTTAAGGCAAGCCAAAAGTTACAATGTATGGAAAAGACCACAGCATGTTCCACTTTACTTTTTGGGGGTCATTTACTAAGGGCCCGATTCGCGGTTTCCCGACGTGTTACCCGAATATTTCCGATTTGCGCTGATTTTTCCTGAATTGCCCCGGGATTTTGGGGCACGCGATCGGATTGTGGCGCATCGGCACCGGTATTCACGCGACGGATATCGGGGGCGTGTCCATAAAAAAACCTGACGGATTCGAAAAAACCGCCGCATTTATAAAAAAAAAAAAGGGTCGCTCGACACGTGCTTACCTTCACCCACGATAGGACGATGAACTTCAGTGCATTCCGATGGTCTTCAGTGCAGCAGCGACACCTAGTGGATGTCTGAGGAACTGCCTTAGTGAATTCCGGCATAACCCGAATCCACCGCTGGATCACGAAAGGACCGGGTAAGTAAATCTGCCCCTTTGTCTTGAAGTGTTGCTCATTTTCTTTTCATATATTTTAAAGAGGCTTTTTGTGTCATCTTAGTATGCACCCATCTATAAGTACACACATAATTTCTTTTTGTACATATTTAATAAGTAATAAAAAAGTAATAAAAAAAAAGAAGAAAAATCTAAGCACACTGTCAGCTCACAGCATCTCACAGCACTAGATGAATCATAATGGGGCACGTTTACTTACCTGGTCCTGTCGGGATCCCCGCGATTCACAGGCAAACCCCATTATGGGATCCTGTCATCAGGTTTTTACCATTGAACCTAAACTGGCTCTCAAAGGAGTCTTTTGCTGATGGCCACCATTGGCTTTCAAACCTCTTATATACTAACAAACTCTACAGCTAGTAAAATATAGATGTTAAAGTCCTAAGTGTCCATTCTAAATTGGGCACTTGATTTAGGAAATGCCACAAAGTACACATCCTTTTCATTTGAGATATGCCAAAATCTGCCCAGTCTGTCCCAGCTAAATTTGTAAAATTGAAAGTATGCCCTCTCATTTTTCTTGCACAGCTTTTCCTTTCCTTTTTTGTTAGTGCTTACAAAGTTGCATCAGGTTACAAGAACTGGCAAAAAGTTATTGCTTACATAGGCAGAAGGACGAAAGAAACAGGGGGTTATGCTTCATTAGTTATGAGCAAAGTCTTCGGCCAAAAAACTAATTTTATAAAATCTGTTGGGGTCTGGCTTCGGCTACCGAACATGGGCTCTAACCAATAACACCTGCGATTGATGCTGGCATCGGTGTGCTGCCATTTTGGGGAAGATAATGTCATTGGGGAGTGAGGATGCTCCCCAAAATGGCCCCATCCTGCATTGTTGGACGCAGCCATTTAAATGCCGCTGCCGATTTTGCCAGTGGCATGTAAAGAATTAACACCCGCGCCAGCAGTGCCAGCACCGATCGAAGGCGTTAATGGAAGGGGGTTTATCCAAACACAGACCCAGACGTAAACTTTCTTTTACCTTCTGCAAGACCTGAACACACAAAGTTTGGTACAAACTGAACTTTGTGGTTCAGGACCGCTCAACACTATCCTTCACCTCTCTACCAATCTAGAGTAAAGTCAAGTGTCCTCCTTGCCCCCAGATCTGATCTACGCCGCTACACAAATGCCATATCAAAGCTGCAAAGCTGGCCTAGAACAAATCTACTTTCTTTGGTGCATTAGCTCAATTACAAAGCAAAAACTTTTCTGTATAATACACGTCATGACACACAACTTGTTTCATTTGTATAATTACCCATAATGCCACCTATACTAGATGTTTACATGTATAATGCAACAATATGATATCATCTAACAAATTCCAGAAACCCTAAAACCACCAAATGATTTGCAGCTCAGAAATGACTGTGGATTTACTGCAACAGGCAAGAGCAAGATAAATAAAGGGCTCGGGAATGGAATTTCCAAACTCCTAAAAACACAGCAGTCTGTCAGAGCACACCATGAATTTCAGCAATCCTGTAGAATTGTATTAAACTAGAGCTCAGCTTTCTTGCCTTGCAGTTCATTTCTAAGCACAGGTGCAATTTAATGTAGAGGTCCAGCCATATAAACGAAGACACGGGTGATTTCTCTCCACGTGTGGATCACACCGGATGAAGAGGAGTGCATATTTGTAGAGCAATAATAGCTCATGGAAAGCACGGTGGGAGCAGTTCTGAGCGGCTGCCTTAGTCTCTGATTGCAGCGCTGAGTGCTCAGAAAATAAGGCTCTAGCTAGACAAAAAACGCTTCCTAAGCAGCTGTAGTGCCCGCAATATTGGTTTTCGAGTGCCAAAGACATATACCAAACCCATTCACCATAGGAACATTGCAATTCACAATAACATACAGATCTCTGCACTAATGGCATCCTTGCCCTCCCCTAACCTTCTGTGACCTCTGATCACTAACCCGTGATATCAGCTGAGATGCCGCTATGGCTATATGATATGCTCCTATATAGCAATGTTGTTCATGGAAGCCTTCATTAGGTAAGCATACAGTAAATATAAATACTAAATATTATAAATGTGTATACATATATACAAATACTAAAAATTAAAAAAATGGTAGATGAAGGTTTCTGTGCGATGCCGAAACGCGTTGCATTATTATATGAAAGAAAAATTCAAAGGATGAGTTTTGACTTTCAGTTGAAGTCAGCAGTTTATAACAGGTTCCCAATTGTAGAAGAAGAAGTGAATCCAGCGCATGATCCTGGATCAAGCCAGGCTACTAACATCTCTAAAAAGCCAGCTGATGACATGTGATACGGGCGGTATCGTGTATTTTTAAGCTGTATTTGATGAAGCACTTTTTGAATAAAAGATGAAGTTTTAACCACAAACCTGGATCAAGCCCTGGATTCACTTCCTGTTCTACAATTGTGAGCATTCGAGCACCTGGTCCATGCGGAATCAGAAGACGCTGAAACTCCCAGGCCAACGTGGGGTGAGCTGCAACTAAAAACTTTTTCATTTGAGTTTTGCTTTATAACAGGTTCTGTCTGCAAGTCCATATTAAAATGGAAATCCATTCAGTTTTTCGTTACTGTACATGGTTCTGGGCTGATTCTAGCAAAGATCCAAGAAAAGTGAGCAACCCAAGGTGGAGGTGGTTCATTGAAATCAGTAGAATTTCTATGGGGCCAACCAAATTTACAAACACCCAACTCAACTTACCTGTTAGCTCTAAACAATAACCCTGTGATATCAGCTTGGATGGCTTAATATTCTTTAGACAATCTTCTTCATATTTAATATAAACTATAATTATTTTTAGACAATGCAAAGGTATTGAATTGATGATGTCAGTATTGAGATATTCCAGAAATGAAGACATAAAGAATACAATGGAGTTGTCTTACGTAAACTTGTTCCTCTTGAGGACCACGCAAGTGAAAAACACTCCACTTACCACCGCACTATACCAACCTCCACCCGGGACACGGAGAGGAGACCAAGTGGCAGGAGGCCAGCGGCGCATCATAGAGTTCAGCCAAGGTACGTGCCCTGCCCCTGCTCCTGCCTCTTGGACATGGACCTTTGGGGAATCCAAAAGCTAAACGACCACTTCAGCCATACAAAGGATGTCCTTATAAGACCTAGGAACACAGACATCTAAAGAACCAGACTTGCGGTGTATGCTAGAAGCATAACTAGGAGAAGCAGCGCCCCAAAGCAGACTTCTGAATTTTACCCCCCGCAAAAAATATATTTGTATACTCACACATTTATACATTAATGTGCAGACATTTATGCCCTGATATATACATTTATACAGCGTCACATATCAGTCCCAGTGGCTGCTGACCACATGGGGGAAGTACACAGCAGGAATATAAGATGAAAGATCCCTAGTCCTGTCGTTCTACTGCCCCTCCCCGACATCTGAGCTGACTATTCATGCTGTGTACTGTGGAAGATGTGCTCTGTTATATACATATTATGCTGTACAATGTGCAATATAATGGAGCTTATTTACTAATGGTCCCGCGGCCGCATTTTCGATGGGTTCTCCGACTTTTCAGGGATTTCAGCGGGGATTGTGACGCAATCGCGGCCGCTTTCACATGACACAAATCGGGGGAAGGGCTGTTGGACGATCCAACGGATTCGGACTAAGTGCAGGATTTAACATTTACATTTGTGTCGCAAGGCAAGCACTTACATGAACCGGGAAGAAGAAGGTGAACTCCGGCGGACCTCAGCAGGGAAGCGACACATGCAGGATATCGGGTGCACGTTCTTAGTAAATTGCGGCACAGTGCATGATCGTCAGAGAGTCCGGATCGGGGATCGCGAATCGGATGGGTAAGTAAATGTGCCCCAATAAGTATTTAATGGTGCACATCCTCCATTTTTCACAGTGTCAGTTTGGATGCCAAGGCCCCCTGACACTGTGGCCCCCATAGCATCTGCTATGGCTGCTACCGCTGAAGCTTTTTGAACGTCAAGAGGTTGAGAGCTTGGATGATGGTTGTAGTCAAGTCCATTAGTTTTAGAATAATTTACCGAGGTAGAATCAATAATAACACAAACAACCTTTTACCTTTTTCTATTTGTTATCAGATTGTGAAAACTTAATAAATAATTTTAAGAAAACGTACACCCCTGAGGAAGCCACACTAGAGGCGGAACGCGTGGGGCACTGCATCTCCCCCTCATCGAACTTGGTGATATTATTTTATTTATTTACATTGACAAATCGCTGTACTGTGCTTTCCTTGGACATGTGCATTGAATATTGATCACAGGATTCCTGTTGCACTTTATTTCATACGAGTCAGAAGACTTTAACAGCCAGTCAATGTTTACAACATATTTTTTCATTCCTATGAGACACCATGTAGAGATTTACCTAGACGTGTAAATAGTGGGGGAGCTAGTCCAGAGCATGTCATTTTCATGCTCTGTACACAATAACAGTTTGTGCTGTTTTTAATTGTTTTTAAGTGTTAGTGTTTTTGTATACAATAAAGTACCTTTTTTTGCATAATTCTATATAGATGTGATTTGAGCCATTTGTATACACATCCAACTTTTTCTACTTTAAACATATTCATTTTGGATGTGTGGCACTTAGAGTTGCCTTTACAGTACAGAAAACGTACAGCGAGTTTAAATGTAAAAAAAAAATGAAGTTGAAGGGCCCCTCAGAGCATTTTAATCATTATGTACAGTACAGTAACAGTATGTCTTTATGGTAAGTACTACTAAAAGCCCAGACGTAGCAACTGAATGTCATAGGGCTCAAGCACTTTTCTCTTACCACTGATAATTTTGTTACTAAATTTAAAATTGCAATAGGTAACTGCAAAGTATTACCCAAAGACTGTCATCATTATATGAAGACAAATTTCTTAACGGAACTAAGGATGACAATGTTATACACTGATAATTCACTGTTATTAACAAAAATACAGCATTTCACAGATATAAGTCCAACCTGTCTCTATCAGTCCTGCTGTGCACAATTTCAGTTGCCCTTAGACACGACCCAGTAACTTCTGACTTAGGGTCGGGTGGCGGCCATCTTGAATTTCTGTGTGGACCGTGGAGTTGAGTTTCTCTCTCTCTGTTCCCTGCAGTGGCCCCGCCCCCCTGCAGTCCAGGGTGGAGCTCACACTGATACAGGGGGAGGCACAGCAGATCTAGTGTGTTGTGGAATATCAGAGATGTAGGAGATTTGATTGACATTGTGTGCAATAGGCATCTCATGGATCTCATAATCTCTGATCTGTCTCATCTCTCTTTCTATGTGTCAGTTACTATGTGTGAGCAGAGCAAACGGCTGTGCATGTCCGTTCTGCTCCATTCATCTCTATGGAGCTGACAGAAATTGCCAAGCACGGCGCTGTGTTCTAAGAAGCACTGACCATTTATGTGGTGATCTTTATTTCAAATGTTAGATGTGAAGCATCTGAAAATATTTAATATGGCAGCAATCACATTTCCACACATCCATGGAAGTTTATTGCTTAATTGTGCCATGTAGGGTTTTGACCGGGTTTGACCTAAAAACCAATGTACCTGCCTATTCAATGCTTTAACTGTTTACCTTTTCTGTCTAGGGATTTTCTCTGTTACTCGTGATATTATTTCCCAAAATCTCTTCGAGAAATTCTACCAGGATCTGTTTGATCTATTGACCCCTCCCAGTAACCAGGGACAGTGGGCCCATATTAGGGAGAGGTTCCAGATGGGGTGGCAGCCAGTTAGGGTTGAGGTTATTAGGGTGGAATAGTTACTCCATTCCCCTCTTTTGTTAGGGATTTATAGGGCAAACTTCCTCACTAGAGATGAGCGAGTATACTAGCGTACTCGAAATGGCTCGTTGCTCAGACGAGTATCTTGCCGGCTCGAGATCGAGCATTTACTTAACGAAACACAGTGAAGAACAATGAAGAATACAATGAAAACAGTGAACACAGTGAACACAGGATCATTTAAGTGAAGAACACATTGCAGATATTCCGTACATCTGCTAACTTATCCGAAGACACACGTAGCGAATGGTGTTCTTCACAATAGTATGTGAAGAACAATATGTGTGAAGAACACATTGCAGATGTATGGAAACATCTGCAATGTGTTCTTTACGCATATTGTTCTTCACATACTATTGTGAAGAACACCGTTCTGCACTCGTGTCTTCGGATAAGTTAGCAGATGTATGGAAACATCTGCAATGTGTTCTTCACTGTGTTATTTCAATGTGTTCTTTCAGTGAAAACATCTGCAAACATCTGCAATGTGTTCTTCTTCAGTGTTCTTTCAATGTGTTCTTTCAGTGAAAAATGCTCGAGTCTCCCAATGACTTCAAAGGGGTTCGTTATTCGATATGAGCACTTAAGCATCGGGAAAAGTTTGACCCGAGTAACGAGCACTCGAGCATTTTAGTGCTCACTCATCTCTATTCCTCACCTCTGCTGATATTACTTACCCCTATCTATTCCTTCCTCATTCATTGTAAGGACTCAAACTAAGGTCAGCACTACCGGAAGAGTGCATTTCTTTGAGGCACACACGCCCAAATCTTACATTAACATGAATGCGGTCATTTCATATTTTAATATTTAATGTTGCTATGCACAGTGAGGTAAAAGGTATATTTGTACATTGCGCCTCTTAGAGGAGCACTTAATTAATTCTCTCTTCGCTGCTTGGTGTTTTTATATCGCCGCACATGGGGCTAGTAATGTATACTTTTATTTTAGTAGGTTTATTAAAAGCTTAGTTTTATATATAGGCTATCCATTGTTTTGTGCTATACTTGGCAGTGGATTTAGCGGAAAGACACCATCTTGGTAGATGGGCGGGGCTTTGTAGGCTAATTTGTGGGGACTCCCTAGTATAAGTGTACCCTGTGATTGGACTTGAGAGTGGGGATTCCTCACAGAAAGTGTATTGGAAATTTGTATAACTTTTCCTAACAAAAAACATATCAATTATTTACTGAAATATTTATATTTATGAAAAAGTGCTTTGGAGGGCGTTACCATAGCACACATCATGATCCCGCTGAACTTCTATCACAGCTTCTGACTCCTCTGGGAATGCCCCCTCCCGATGATGTAACTGTTTTCTGGAATACTAGAAGTTACATGCTTGCCACTTCAATGCAATGCCTCTGCTACTGGAAGTGGCTGCCACTTTGGGCACTTTAATGCTGCAGCTCTAAAGAGCTCTGATAACACCCACAAAGCACTTCTGCCACATGTACATAAATATAACATTTATTTTTAAAATGAAGGACCCGACTAATGTATGCAATACAAGTATCACTGGATTAAGGATTGTGACTTCTACAAAGTGCTGGTAAGGGATTAATAAAGGGGTTAGAGTCATATGAGTCATACGATAATCGAGACTCGATTATTGGACTGGGTATTGTATGGTTCTTATATTTTTATAAGGAGTGCATCATGCTACCAATTTTTTATCTGGAGGTCACAAATAACTCCAAACAAGCGCA
This sequence comes from Engystomops pustulosus, assembly GCF_040894005.1. Classification (NCBI taxonomy): domain Eukaryota; kingdom Metazoa; phylum Chordata; class Amphibia; order Anura; family Leptodactylidae; genus Engystomops; species Engystomops pustulosus. The sequence goes on from NC_092414.1 coordinate 186,807,654, forward strand.
ACACTATCCAGTGGAGATATCAATTCGGGACAATTTTATTGTTCTACTGTGGTATTTACACTCCATTTTTTCTAACATATAAAGCGTCATTTGAATATATTCTTCTGTTTCTATATGATATTAATTGTTTTTTATGTGTGTTTTTATGGCTATAATTTTTTTTTTTACTATTTTGAGATCGCATGGATCAGTGATTATATATACATGGGTCTATATAATCTGTTGGAATCAATATCAGTAAAAACATGTTTATGTTTTCTGCCTGAAGTGATTGTGGTGTGGCAAGACAAATACATTTGCCTCTTGTTTTTCTGCCTATGATACCAGGTGCAGTCTTTTGCACCCAATCACCTCTGTATATCTGAATTATTGAGTATCTCCATACAATCTTCTATTACATCATGTTTTCTCTGTGCTATGAGATGATGGGCTCTAACAATGTGCTAAGATTATCAGGGTATACGGTGAAGCTACATTTTAATTTACCTTCTGAAAAATGTACTTATATCTGACACATAGATGAGACAGATCAGAGTCATGAGATGGATATAAGACACAAGGACACACTCAGCTCTGCCTCACCTAATCAATATGAGGCAATATGAAGCAATGCTATGTCCCCCTCCCCTCAGATACAGAACTTATCTTGTTTGTAGAGCTTCTGATATCTCTTCTTCGTGCTACTGAAGCTCGCTGAGGAACAAGGAAGTGCCTGGTTTTTAAGAAACTTGTCTTCATGAGAATACCCCTTTAAATTAATGTGTGACTCCAGCTCTTACCAGCCGTGGCACATGTGCACAGCCATTTTATTGAGGATTCTTTCTCCGCATAGTGCGTTTGGGGTTTCACGCTAGTCTGAAAGGGGCCAGCCTTTGGCTTTTGATGGCAAGTGTTACGTTAGTCTTTTGGCACAGGAGTGTGTTTATTTAATGTATAGACACCAAGGCAGTGGATCCAGTGATCACATGATTGCCCGGTGCCATTGGGCTAAGCAGAGCTGATACTTCATTAGGTCCCCATTTGCAATTGGAAAATTAAATTTTTAGTATGACAAAAAATTAATAATATTTGGTGCTAGTTTTTATTGCTGTTTGTAACATTAAACCTAAGTAAAACAGAAATATTTTTAAAAATCCCATTGCAAATGTCCATTATTATGTAACTTGTCCTATTGGTAATTTAAAAAATGGACACATAGGGGAATATTTATCAGGACCTGACTTGACATTGACATGGTGCAGATGCCCTGAAATAATCACAAATGCCAGATTATTGCTTGCATGTGCGATTATTTGTATTTCTGAGCGGAGGGCGCGGCTGGGAGTGGGCTGGCATGGGGTGCTACTGTCCCGGGTCTATCTTACGCAAAAGCACATAGTCAAAAAAATTTTTTATAAATTTTATTGAAAAATGTAAAGGACCACCATTTTTATATAAGGGAAAGGGGGTAACCCTGTTATATATAATAGGGTCTTATAACTTAAAGGGGTCGTCCGGAAATTGAAAAACATGCTGCTTCCTTCCAAAAACAGCGCCACTCCTGACCATGGTTTGTGACAGTATTGCAGCTGTATAGAAATGGGGCTAAGTTGCAATACCACACAATACCGACGGCCAGGAGACGCACTAATTTTGAAGGAGCAGTAATGTTTTGTCCCCTCCAGACAACCCCTTCAACAATGCCCCTAGTATTGCACCACTTACTGTGAATCAGTACTGCTAGTCAAGCACATATCACCTTGTCTCCTGTTGGCTCTACTTGGATTTCTTTAGATGATACTGACACCACTTCCTTGGATCTATCATGGGGTCGCAGCAGTGTGACCCTTGCAGATTGGAGAGGAATGCTTAACCTGGTGATAGACCACCCATTTCTGTAATAACACAACTACTCATGGGTTATACAATACAGGTTGTTGTTGGATATAGAAAGTAGAGAAGTTATGAATGAGGACTGTGATTATTTACAGAACATGAATGGAAGTTGCATCTCGTCTGTTTTCTGTACTTCATGCACCCGGAATAAACCGCTGTCGTCAGCACCGGCACAATAGATGTGATAGGTAAATTGCCTTTATTGTTCCTGGGTTTCTGAAATGAGAGACACACGAGGCGGCCAGCATTGTTTGTCTCATCTCTAGTCACCAGAGCAACTAGCTGAAGTATCGAAGATTTTACTTCTGACTTCCAACTTCCCCACTTCCAAGTTTGCTCATTAGTCTTTGCTTCAGAGATAATGGTAAGTGTCATTAGAGCATCTAAAGAAGGCCTGGCCTCCGGCTTTAGAAATGTTTTGCCGGAGCTGCTTGTTTCTATTCCTTCCCCAGCTAGTCTCTGACTTATAGCGAGGATAAAACATATTGAGGCTTATTTACTAAGGGCCCGCGGACCGCATTTCCGTCTGACTTCCCGACGTTTTCGGGATTTGCACGGCCGGGACAGGTATTTAGAAGGGGATTGTGTCGCACTGGCTTTCATGCAACAGAAATCAGGCGGCGTGCCATCGGACAATCGGACGGATTCGGACTGAGCGCAGGATTTAACTTTAAAATTGTGTCTCAAGACAATGCACTTACATGCACCAGGAAGAAGAAGGTGAACTCAGGCAGACCTGAGCGGGGAAGCGACACATGCATGATATCAGACGTACGATCTTAGTGATCGCACCAGAGTGCATTATCGTTGGAACAATGCACTTTAGGTGAACTCCTCAGACAGGTAAGTAGCAGTGCCCCATTATGGTGCACACTCAGTTTACCAACCTTCTAATCCACATGCATCATATACATTATGAATTTATGAATATACTTTTTGTATATCACAGTCATGTTCAGATATCTAACAAGGAGGTCTACATCTCATTTTTCCTCTAGATTTAACACAGAAAAAAAAATCCTACTTTCTAGAGATTGGTAGTTTTAGATAAATATCAATATATTTTTTTAATGCACATTAGGTAAGTGGTGCAATAAGGGTCCGGCTATGCCTGCTGGTGCATACTGCCTTGTACTGCCCAGTATGGTTTCCTTACACAGCAGTGTGAGAAATAATGATAAAAGCAGCATCAGTGGGCACAGACACGCCCCTTGTTCATTGAGAAACTAATTTTCATAAAATCAAATACTAAATTTGCTCATAAGCAATAGATCAGTGGGAAACCAGAAAATACATTCCTGGAAAGCTCTAAAGTTCTCGACATAATGAAGTTTGGTTTGTTTTTTAACTTGTTTATTGCCTCATATCTGCTGTAACCTCACAATATCTGCTGTCGACACCTCACCAGTAACAGCACCACCCCAGGCCTATGTCCCCTGACGCAACTACACTAGGCCCGCCAATCTCTCCTGGCACCTTACCCAGGCTCCCACTGGGTTACCATGACCCCAAAGAAGACTCCATGTTGTGCAACAACTGACAAAACCCTCTTAAAAAGTAATTCACTCCCCCCAGCTGTACATCCTCCACACCCGTAACCCCCCGGACTAACTGCCTGAAGTGACTGTGATGTATATGCAACATCCCCCACCAGGGCCTAGCCTTTTCTTGGGGCCTGGAGGCAGCCGGGGCCAGAATACCGGAGTGGATGGCGGTTGAAGGCTAGGGCACGCTGATGTCACGGTGCTTGGTATGGGGACCGGAGGGCTGTCCTACAGCCTGGCAGGTCTACAGCAGGTGGTGTGTGCAATAAAGATGGAGGGAGAGGCTGATGTACTGAATCTCCCTGGGGAAACCTGTATAATGTTTGTAGTATGTGTCCCTGGGTAATGGATGGGGCACCCTGGGTGTTACAATGTATCCAGGGAACAGACGGAGGCAACGTGTGCAAAATAACTCACGGTTCTTTATTAGAACAACTGCAGGCAACGGGCCAAACGATCTTGTTACAGATGCCGGATTATTGGAGATTTCGGATTGCTGGAGTGGTCATGGGGTGTGATCCTCAGGAATAGATTCACCAGCCTGGTAGTAGGTGCAGGCTGGGAGGTAGCTATGTCCAGATGTAGAAGCTGCAGCTTTGTCCTGGGAGTTCTGTGTGTAGCACTGAAGGTGTGCGTCACACTATCTCTCTGGTCACTGACAGTCTGCCAGGTGTGCTCTCTAGGAGAGCTGGATTCCAAGACCTGCTCCTCTGCCAGAGGCTGGATCACAAGAAATTTGCCCCTTCCTGTCCAGGGGATTTGTAATTCCCTGATCAGGTGGTGGCTCGCTCTTCAATCACACTCCAGTTCACATAAAGGAATACAATTGGATGATAACATAGTATAGTTAACCCTTGCCTGCTCAAGCAGGATCTACTGCTGTTAACCCTTGATGACGAGGTCTAGAACCTTCCTGGAGGGTTTGCAACTCCCTCTGTCAGCTGTTAACCTGGAGAGGGCACCGATCGCAACTATCCCTCTGACCATGTATTGGCAATGGTGTTGCATATATGCCGTAGGTGTAACTGTGAACACACCTGGCCGATGCAAGATACCACTAAGGTGCGCCGGCACCTTTCCAGTTGTCCCCGATGCCAAATGGCATGCCCCCTCTGATCGCTACTCCTGGTACAGTCACAGTAGCAAGTCGTTCAAACAGCTTGACAAACTGTCGCCATGCTGCCTTCTGGATTCCAGATTGCACCGCACCACCGGCCTCTATCCACCCAGCACCATCTTCAGGACTGCCAGGCTGCCCGACGGAGAAGTAAGTCTCATCCCAGCCTGTCATGCCCGCACTCCGCCCACCTTGCAGTATGCTCCATGCTTACATGACATCCAGACTGGCACTTTGAAAAAATGTTCAATTTGTAACCTTAATAAAGTGGTGGAAGATAAAAGAGTTTATAAACCATGTGGTATTGAAAAAGCTGAGCATTTGACAATGGGTTTTTCCCAAATAGTGGGGGTCACATAGACAGCAATACTATTGTACTGTAGATGCCTCATCTTTCTTTCTTATATGTTGGGCCCTTCAATTTACGGGGTCCACTGCATGTTTCTTTTTCTCTGCTGGTGGGGTACAATATGGTTTTCTTATTCTTGGTCTATCCTACCAAGAATACAATTAATGACAAAGTTCTTGCAGAAGTTAATGCCTCCGAATGGCACACAATCTATTGTTCTATTACAGACAGAGAGGCTAGCAGCTTGTCCCAGACAGGATTGTAAATTACTTACACAAAGGCCTCGCTTAAGGTCACTCTGCTAAAAAAGAGATAACCAGGTCCATTTTAGACCTTCTTGTCTATGTCGTGTGAGATGAGTCCTCCAGTAATTAATGTGCAGCCGCTGTGTTTACAAGGAGATGGAGATGTTCACTTATTGGGATGATACTTTAAATTCCGTACAACGTGTAAAGCCTTGTAACATGAGCTTATCGATCGTGTTTTACCCTTTCATAGCTTTTATCATTCTAGGAATATAAATGATTCCAACCATTTATCCAGGGCTGATTTACATAAAAAGAGGACGCGGAAAGAAGTCAAAGTGTTGCCTTATGTACCTATTCTTCCTCTACTACCGTGGTATTGAGTAATTCTATTTCTGTATATGTCCTAAATTATTTTAGTGAACAGTAAGTAATAAAATTAGCAAAAATTAAGACTTTTTTCATTGAAGGTGTTTTTGAAGAAGATGTCAAAGCCGTCTTGAAGCCTCCGTACTATGTTTTTTTGTTGGGTACTTTTTTTTTAGGTGTCAACTTATCCCTATTTTTAAGAAGAAAGGTAACAAGTGTAACACTCTCTGGTTCACACTGCACACTGTTCTTGGTCATGAGTGCTGTCCACTGTTCCTTGCCTGTAGGGTGGGCTGGCGCTCCCAGCCATTCTGTACCCACCCTTCAGGCAAGGACTGTGCCAGTCCTTCTAGTTCCTGCTAAACTATTCATGTACCAGCATGCCACATGTTACCATCTGTCCATGTACCAGCCTACTAATCATGAACAAGTTGCCTGCCGTCTGTCTACTAGCCCATGGCCTTATATCAGCTATCAGTCACCATCATGTGCTGATGTATTTTCCTGTTGTACTGTCTGATCAAACCCATGGCTGTATATAGACACTGGACCTGTGATGACTGATGGACCCCTGCCTGGAACTACAATGATGCCTTTGGTGCCACACACCTGTATCTCTGGCCTGCTTCGGTGAATGGAGACTGCTCCATTGCCAAGTGGCAACCTGGTGTTTTTTTTCTGGTAAACCATGTAAACCACCTAAACCACAAAATTAGAAGTAAGCCCAATGCAAATCTACACTATTTATTTATGCAACGGGTCCACCACTCTTATATTACAACCAAGTTTTCAAAAACGTCTATTTATAATATTATGGCAGTTCTCAACTGGGAAAACACCCTTGATGCTGTCCTAAGGCCATAGCAAACATTCTTAATAGTTTTTTGGTTGTCACTTTTGTTTAGAAATGTTTTTCCTGTTGTAACCTATGCTGTCATCCATGCTATTTTTACATGCGTGGTCCTTTCATCTTGGGACCTCCACCGGTTGAATCTCACCGGGTCGGGTTCTGACAACATCTATATTTCCCATATGTTTCTCTCGTTTTGTGATGGAAATGTGATTTGATGCTCTCATGCATGCACAGTATCATCATAGTATCATCATAGTATATAAGGCTGGAAGGAGACGCAAGTCCATCAAGTCCAACCTTCAAGAATTAAATAAATGTTTTATCCCCATAACCCGTGATATTTTTTCTCTCCAGAAAGTCATCCAGGCCTCTCTTGAACATGTACATAGAGTCGGCCATAACAACCTCCTGCGGCAGAGAGTTCCACAGTCTCACTGCTCTTACAGTAAAGAACCTTTGTCTATGGTGATGGTAAAATCGCCTCTCCTCTAGGCGTAGAGGATGCCCCCTTGTCCTGGTCACAGGCCGAGGTATAAAAAGATCTTTGGAGAGATCCTTGTACTGTCCGTTCAGGTATTTGTACATTGTAATGAGGTCTCCCCTCAGTCGTCTTTTTTCTAAACTGAATAATCCCAAATTTTGTAATCTGTCAGTGTATTCAAATCCCCCCATTCCCCTAATAATCCTGGTTGCTCTCCTCTGCACCCGTTCCAGCTCTATTATATCCTTTTTATACACTGGTGCCCAAAACTGTACACAATATTCCATGTGTGGTCTGACCAGGGATTTGTATAAGGGCAAAACTATGTCTTTATCATGAGAATCTATTCCTCTCTTGATACATCCCATTATTTTATTTGCTTTAGCAGCAGCCGCCTGGCTCTGGTCACTAAAATTAAGTTTACCATCCACCAATACGCCCAAGTCCTTTTCAGCTTCAGTTTTACTAAGTAATTGACCGTTTAGAACATAATTATACTTTTTGTTTCCATGGCCCAAGTGCATAACTTTACATTTATCTACATTAAACCTCATCAACCATTTCTCTGCCCATCCCTCAAGCTTCCACAAATCCCTCTGTAATGCTAAACTATCGACCTCAGTATTTATTACTTTACACAGCTTAGTATCATCTGCAAATATTGAAACTTGACTGTGTAAACCCACTACAAGGTCATTAATAAAAATATTAAAAAGAAGTGGCCCCAATACTGACCCCTGTGGCACTCCACTGGTAACATCAACCCAATCTGAGAATGTGCCATTAATGACCACCCTCTGTTTTCTATCACTAAGCCAATTACTTACCCAGATACACAGATTTTCTCCTATTCCCAGCAGTCTCATTTTATATACCAACCTTTTATGTGGCACGGTGTCAAATGCCTTTGAGAAGTCCAGATATACAACATCCACAGCGTCCCCCAGATCGATTCTTGAACTTACCTCCTCGTAGAAACCAATCAGATTAGTCTGACAGGACCGATCTCTCATAAACCCATGCTGACGCTGGGTTATAAGGTTGTGCACAGTGAGATACTCCAGGATAGCATCTCTAATAAACCCCTCAAATATTTTCCCCACCACAGCAGTTAGACTTACGGGTCTGTAGTTTCCAGGATCGCTATTTGATCCTTTTTTGTATATTGGTACCACATTTGCTATGCGCCATTCCTGTGGAACATAACCAGTCCTCAGTGAATCTTCAAATATTAAAAATAACGGTCTGTCTATCACCGTACATAATTCATGCAGAACCCGGGGGTGTATGCCATCTGGCCCCGGTGATTTATCTATCTTAGTGGTTGCGAGGCGGCGCCGTACCTCTTCCTGGGTTAAACTGTTGACATTATAAAAAGAATTAACATTATTCCTCATTGTGTCTTCCACCAGGGGATTTTCCTGGGTAAAGACAGTTGAGAAGGCGACATTCAGTAGATTGGCCCTTTCCTCGTCTCCTTCCACCATGACCCCCATGTTATTTCTAAGGGGACCCACACTCTCTGTTTTTAGTTTCTTATCATTTATATACTTGAAAAATAATTTGGGATTATTTTTGCTCTCCCTGGCAATATTTCTCTCAGTCTCTATTTTTGCGGCCTTTATCTGCTTTTTACAGGATTTATTTTTCTCTCTATAATCCTGTAATGCCTCATCGCTACCTTCACGTTTTAGCACCTTAAACGCTTTATCTTTCTCGCTTATTGCTTTCCTTACAAGACTAGTTAGCCACATAGGGTTTTTCTTGTTCCTTTTATGCTTTTTCCCATAAGGTATGTGTTTCTCACAGGACTTTTTCAGAATATATGAGAAAAAGTCCCATTTTTGGGGGGGGCTTTTGTCCTTGAGAGCATTATCCCAGTCTATGCCTTTAAGGTCTTCCCTTAGTTGCTGAAAATTTGCCCTCCTGAAGTTTAGAGTGTTGGTTGCCCCTTCACTAACGCTCTTAGTAAAGCGTAATACAAAATCAATGATATTATGATCACTATTCCCCAGGTTCCCCCCAACCTGTAGTTTTGATATCCTATCAGGTCTGTTGGTAAGGATAAGGTCCAGCAGTGCCCCCCCTCTTGTTGGCTCCAGGACTAGTTGCGACAGGTAATTGTCCTTTGTTGTTGACAAGAACCTGCTACCTTTGAAGGACCTGCAGGTTTCTGCCCCCCAGTCAATATCTGGGTAATTGAAGTCCCCCATGATAAGTACTTCACCATGCTTTGAAGCCGCATCCATTTCACTTATCACCATTTCCTCTGCTGCCTCCATTATATTTGGAGCCTTATAACAAACCCCTAGTAATATTTTATTTTTATTTTTCCCTCCTCTTATCTCCACCCATAGGGACTCCACATTTGCGTTACTGATGTCATCTCGCAGGACGGGCTTGAGGCAAGAATTCACATATAAACAAACCCCTCCCCCTTTTTTATTTATACGATCCTTTCTAAAAAGACTATAACCATCTATAGTAACAGCCCAGTCATAGCTACTGTCCAGCCATGTCTCGCTGATACCCACTATATCATATTTCCGTTCCAACATCAAGAGTTCCAGTTCCTCCATTTTGTTTGTGAGGCTTCTGGCATTTGTGTACATACACTTTATATGGTTTTCCCTGTCCGTATTCCTTTTGTCCTTATTCCCCAATCTCATTCCAGCCCCCCTTCCTCCCCCATGGACTATGACCCTTCCCAGCTCTCTATGTACACCGTCTATTTGCCCTGCACAAGTGTAATTGCCCTCCCCCCAGGTCTCTAGTTTAAACACTCCTCCAGCCTTCTAGCCATTTTTTCCCCTAAAACAGCGGCCCCCTCCCCATTGAGGTGCAGCCCATCCCTACTGTAGAGCCTGTAGCCCACAGAAAAGTCATCCCAGTTCTCCATGAACCCAAACCCCTCCTTCCTACACCAACTTTTGAGCCACTTATTTACCTCCTTGATCTCCCGCTGCCTTTCTGGTGTGGCACGTGGTACAGGCAGTATTTCGGAGAAAATTACCTTTGAGGTCCTTGCCCTGAGCTTATGGCCTAAATCTCTGAAATCATTTTTAAGGACCTTCCACCTACCTGTTACTTTGTCATTAGTGCCAATGTGGACCATGACCGCTGGTTCCTCACCAGCTCCTCCCAGTAATCCGTCAACCCGATCCGCAACATGCCGAACCCGAGCACCCGGCAAACAACACACTGTTCGGTATGCACGGTCTTTGTGACAGATTGCCCTGTGTGTTCCCCTAATAATGGAATCTCCCACTACCAGCACCTGTCTGACCTTGCCTGTGCTCCCATTACCCTTCTTACTGGAGCAGACATTCCCCTGGTTGCTAGCGGCCATGTCTTTCTGCAGCATTGCTACCCCAGAGCTGATATCCCCCTCATCCACCAGCCTGGCAAACTTATTGGGGTGCACCAGATCAGGACTAGACTCTCTACAACTCTTCCCTCTACCCCGCCTTCTACATGTTACCCAACTAGCTGCCCCCTCATTCTGCACCTCCATACTTCCCTCCCCACAACCATCTTCCCCAGAGAGTTTGTGCTCCAGGAGCAGCAAACTTCGTTCCATATTATCAATTGCCCGCAGCCTTGAAACTTGCTCATTTAGATCCAGAATCTGGGCTTCCAGATGAGCAATTTTCACACACCCCACACAGCAGTATTCCCCCTCGAACGGCTGTTCAAGGAAAGCATACATGGCACAGGATGTACACCGTGTAGCAATGCCACTTATGGAGTCCATTATTCTAATGGGGATTACAATATAAATATGCACAGAAAGAATTTACAGTCAAAGTAACACAAAACACAGAAGTTACCTGCTAAAGCCCCTCAAACTTAAGTCCCTTAAACCTAAGTCACACTTATGACACTGCACACACTTGGGATCAGTGCACACTCGCTGCCAAGCTCATACACTCGCTTTGCTAATGCTTTTTTTTTAAAGTTATCGGCCACAAAAATCTGCAGAGCTCACTGCACAAGATCTGGCTGCAAACCCAGTGGTTTTGTCATCTATTTAAAAACTCTATAAACTCTATAAATAGAATGTATACTGTATGTGTAGCTCTTTATGAATAAAATAATGTTTAAATAAGGTTTGACATGGGGAGGAAATGGTCCCCATAAGCCACAGTTGATGGAGCCAATGACAATTGTCCCTTTTGCAAAAACTGCAGAATTAATAGTTGGATACTCTCATCATCAACATCCATCACTTATTCATAGATCCAGGCAATGTGAATGTGGTAATCTTCTTATATTTGTTGCCCATGGCTTCCTTCCATTTTGAAGGGCTCTCGGGGGAATTAGCAGAGCCCCTCATTGCTGAAACTTCAAAAGCGTTTACACCCCTCTCCCACTGTGTGAGATTGCAGCAGGCAGAGGGAGAGGGGAAGTGCAGGAGTAGTTGGGAGGCAGCGAGACAGTATAACAGCACCTACAGGAGCACTACAGCATAGATGGGGTCTGGTAACCCTCCCCCAGAGCCCTTCAAGCTAATTAGCATAATTTTAAAAGTTGGTTTTAGAAGGAAGGACATGAATAACAAATATAAAAATGTTATCAGGACCTACAAGTAATTGTTTATCATGTTTGATTTTGATGTTAGATTTCCTTTAATCTTAATCGGTCAAAGCATTGGAGTTTTATTTATTTTTTTACAAATTTTATAAAGAGGGCTCTCTGGCCACAAACAGCCTCCCAAGCCCATATTAATCCAAAGCTCTTTGATAAAATTTTGTTTAGTTGCAGCCACAATTGAGCCCTTACAGTATAATGAATTACTAATGGAGAAGTGAAATCCAGCATTGTCTGACAGTAAGATTTGCTACTCGGATGTTGTTTAAGTTTACAGCGTGAATATCCTAGATGGTCATTGGAATTTACGGAAAGACGTAAGTCGGGAATTCACTACACAGAGAGTTCTGTATTATGGGGGGCATGAAAGTACAACTATCATGATATAGACTCATCTCCCAATTGTACAACTTGTTGTTATACCCTGTAAAGTGATGGCCTTGATGACTAGTGATACATATACAATATTCAAATAAGAGGGAATCAATGTCATATACAATCCAGGCACTTGTTGATAGATTTCCTTAATATGTCAAAATGTAGAAAATAAATGGTGACGCCCGGTGCCCAGTGACATATTGATGCATGTTACATCTGTACTCTGTATCTGATTCCAGATGCTCATCAGTATTATAGACTGCATAGGCAATATTTCATCTCCGGTCTTATTGATGTTCAAAAGAAAGAAAAGCTTGGAAATAATGTAGATCATATCATTCTCATGCAACATGGATTGATTTAAATGCCCAGCGACTCGCTCTTAGAAGAGAACTAGATATAATACACTTTTCACGTTCATCTCATCATTGCAACAGAATATGTTGTATAAATGCTGGTTAATACAGATTACAAATTTATTAATTTATCATTTTGGACGCAACGTAGTGCTGGAAATGAGCTATATTTTTCAGGGGGATATAAGTTTGTTGCACAAGGGATTAATGATTTGACGCACAAACCAAAAGGTAAAGAATTAACTGCACATTAAAGAAGGTGAAATAGAACTCCGAAGATTGTGCCCCAAAATCTGTGCCACAGAATGAGTTGGAAAAATAAAAGCGCCAGAAAACTCCACACTCCCCCCCCCCCCCGCTGTACCCTAGAGTGGGCATGCAATGGTCTCTTAAGTCTATCTGATTGAACGGGGACCTCTTCCCGCCTACTCCCCTTTCCATTCTTGCATCTGCAGATCTGAATATGCACGCAAAACTAGAAGTGCAGAAAAAGTTTTGCAGTTCATAAGCTGTACCCAAATTGAGCAACAAAAAAAGGCATGAGTTTTGGAAAATAAGCTAAATTGTGTCACCAACTTATAATATATATGGCGCACTGGAATTAGTAACAAAAAAAGTCACAAAAAATGGAAAGTGAATAAGTGCTTCTTGTGTTTCTTGTACAGCTATAGTATACCAAAGAGAAGTATATATTGTGCTGCTCCTACACCAGAGCTTAATATTTATTCTGCAGTTGTTAGTTCAGATCTCAGTTTTTCTTCAGCAGCTGTTAGTTGTGCAACTCCCCGTTGTCCAATTTTTTTGTGCAGTTGCTAAGTACTTCTTGTTCAGGTAGTAGTACAGAGCCAATCATCTTTTGTACAGCTGCTAGTTCAGAGTCCAGCATATCTTATGCAGCTACTAGTTCAGAGCCCAGTAATTCTTGTGCAGGTTCCAGGTTAGAGCCCAGTATTTATTGTGCAGATGCCAGTTCCCAGACCTATGTGTCTTGTGTAACTTCTAGTTCAGAGTCCAGTAAGCATTCCATGTAAAGCAAGCCCTCATTTGTTTTTTCCTACCAAGCACTAGCTTATGTTATTGTCTCATCTTCTGACATGGCTGTACAAGATTTAGTTTCTGTGAGAAAGCATATCTGAGATGTCTTCTAAGGAGTACAAACCATATTAATTTGTGAATAACAATAACCTGCTCTGATCACTTTTTCTTCTTCATCCTTTGGTTCCTTGCTGACCTGTTCTGCCCTTGACATTAAGTTGATTTTAATGAATTCTTCCTTTCTGGATCTCCTAATACTATGGTATTCTAGCCTAATTTATTCCTAGTTTACTAATTAAATTCTGGTATCTTGTTAGGCTTAGCCTTCCTGTGCTGGATGTCACTGCAGTCTTGTTTAAGGCTATAACCTGCAGTCTACTTGTAGGAGAGGTCAATTTTTTTTTCTTCAAAGGTCACTGGTAAAAAAACAAAACGGGAACTTATTATAGTTTATACCTCATTTAAACTTTGATTATTCTCCTTTGCCTCTATTGATGTGGAACTTCTATATTATATATATTTTACATAATATTTTGTGTTAATTAGTAATGCAATGTACTCTTTCAACTTTTTGACAAATAGTATAGCATATGACTGTTGTTCTGTTAGGTATATTTAGCTACAGCACATTCCCTGTTAGTCCCTGTTTTGTTAATTAAAGGCACCCCAATACAGTAGGGCTCCGTGTGGACAGATCAATATGAAAGTATAATTACAATTATAAACCTTCGACTGTGCAGTGTTTGTGTTGTAAGGGTAAAGTGTTTACAGAAGCATTTCCAGAATCAATAGAACATTAAACTTTGTATTTTCTAACTAATGATCCATCAGCTTATATTTCTCATTAGACTTAAACATTAGCAAACAAATATAAAATGCTTGCAGCTTCCACAATTGAACCTTAAAATACTTTGTATCTACATCCATCATAGTGCCAGTAGACTGCAAACAATGTTTTAGTAGTGAATTTTAAAGGGGTCCTCTAATATGTCTATTTTAATAAGTAGAGGGATAGAAGCTGCTGAAATCTGATATCTCAAATACCCAAATCCCTATAGTCAATAGGCCCACACACGCGCAACCATTTGCTCATGGTATGAGATGTGGGGTCACATGTCCAAGCTACATTACTGATATGAGAGGAGGAGAGGATGCAGCTAGGGATAGAGACAGGGAAATATTTAATAATAGGTAGAGAGAGAAGGTTGCTATAGTAAGGGCCAGATAGAATTTTCAGGACAGTCACAGTAATCGGGGCTTATTAACTATGGGTCGTGTGCTGCTCTATTGTCGGACTTTGCACCATTTCAGGTTTTTTATGCAGCTGTGACAGGTATTGAACAGGGGATTGTTTCGCACGCGATTGGATTTTCGCGCAGCTGGGCTGGATTCCATGCAACGGAAATGGGGGGGGGGGGCCGGCCGGCATACGATCCAACTGATTTTGACTGAGCACAGGATTTAATTTTCAAATTGTGTTGCAAATCCTAGAACTTACAGGCACCACGAAGAAGACAGGGAAGCGACACATGCAGGATAATTGGGCGCACGATCTTAGTGAATCACGGCACAGTGCATTATAAGCGGACAATGCACTTTCGGGGAACTCGCTGGACCGGCTAAGTAAATGTGCCCCATTGTGTCTATGTACCCATACCGTCATATAGCACAGTTATCGGAACTATGTGTGTATACAGTGGGGATTTCAGTGGGGTTGTGGTTTCAAGGTCAAGTTTTGGTATCCAAACCAAACTTTTGTTTGTAGTTTGTAGCCAAACTCGTCAAACAGATGTTTTGCCATAGAAATATCTAGTTCTGCATAAGAGCTGGACAAACCAATAGCAGGTATGTAGACTAGGAAAAAATTTTTGATGCTGGTTGATGATGAAAAAGATGTTCTTCCTATAAGTCCTGTAAGAAAGCAAGGAAAATGTGGGCTCCACTATTCAGTATGTTTTGTCTTCCCCTAAGTCTCAGTTGTTAAAGATTTACCATTTTTGCAGGAATTGGAACATTTAGTTACAACAGACTGCAGATTGTCTGATGGATCTGGAAGTTTTTGGCCCATCATGATTTCTAACAATAGTGCACTGTTACCACCACGCGCTCAATTCCAGCACTAGCTGTTTTTCGGAGGCCAGTATCCCATGTATCAAATTAAACTGTCCATTGCGAGCGCTTGTAAATACTGTTAGCTCTAAGTGGCGGCTATTTGGCTTTATATAAAGACACTTCATTAGTGACTTTTACAAATGTAGTTTTCTATCTTTCATTCGCAAGATCCATTGCTAATTCCGCTACATGGTCTTCTCTTCTTACCCACAGTCTCGAGAGATACTCATCAACTATTTGTTACTAATGCTTTTGGAGAAGATGACCAAGAGCTATCTAGTGTTCATTGTAACAACTAACACATTCTCCCATAATGGGAAGTCCACCCAAAATTAGACCAGGCTTTTCTGTGTTTGAATTTCATTTTCCCTATAAGTGATGCTTTTTGGCCTCCTCTCTTAAAAGACTGATACCGCAGAAGACCAATTCTGTATCATCTAAAAATATATTTTAACTTTTTTTTGGATCTGGTTTATATTTTTTCCTCCAAATAATAAAACCCTATATGGAATTATTTTTTTTTGTATTATTTGGTATTCATAAAACCAGTTCCCAATAACTAATCTCTTATAGACATGGGCAGACCCGTTGAAGTTCAAGCTCGGCTGAGTTCAGCTGAACACAATCCTCAAAATTTTGTTCCAGCACCTGTAATACCCAGTAATTTAATAATAATACTAATTCTTTATTTTTATATAGCGCACACAGATTACGCAGCGCTGCACAAAGCATGTCAAATTGGTCCCTGTCCCCATTTGGCTCACAATCTAAACAACCTAACAGTATGTTTTGAAGTGTGGGAGGAAACCGGAGTACCCGGAGGAAACCCACGCAAGCACGGAGAGAACATACAAACTCTACCCAGCACCGATGATGTCTTCACTACAATCATGGAATACATCTTCTTGAGAGCTGACTCACAAGAGTTCTTGTGAAAAGAAGACTTGTAAAAATATGCTAATTAACCTTGGGCGCTCTGTGGCATACACAGAGAGCTCTCTGTTAAAAAATGATGCACGCCTCCAACAGCCATACTTACCTCCTCTACTCTGCTGGATAACCTGGTGACATCACTCAGGAGGCATGCATAAATTATATTTTATTTTTTTATTTTCATTTTGACAGCTCCAATCCTAGGTGTTAAATGACGGAGGGGTGAACCAAGACCGCACCTGAAGTCTTTGTTCAGAGGAGCCCAACCCGCAATGTTTGGCACAGATCACAAGATTGCCGGTTCACTTATCACTAGTCACATACATTATTTGATAGAAATGTATATTCCCCTTTTATTTACTTTTATGTCATTGTATTACACAGGTGAGTAAGGGTTCTTCTATCCGACAGCGGTCATCCTGGACGTGATGAATCGTACAAACAGCTCTACTTTTTTGCCTGTCAATGCAGATCTGCTAACAAATACATCAAAAGAAAATTGTTTTCCAATTCCAAGGGCCGGCGCCTAGCTGAGCCCTTAATGATTGGAGCAAATTAAACACTTCATGAGTTGTTGACACTTGCCGCTTCCTCAATATTCTTTATTGAAACTAAAAAAACAGCAATTTAACCTTTCAGCTGCTCACAGGTTGTGACATTAGGTGAGCACAGTAGTCAGTCCTTCCGAGAAAAACTGCATTTAGACTTATCAAATTAAAAGAAAATTTATCATCAAATTCTATCATGATAAACCAGGGACACTTACCCGTAGATCCAGGGACTGTGACTATGGTAATCTTCTTATATTTGCTATCCAGTTGTTATCCTTTCTTCTAAAATTAACTTTGCTTAATGATCCAGGAAGGCTGTGGGTACCTCCATTCACAGATTCACAAGCTTTTACACAGATCAATACCCCCTCCCACTGTCTGCTCACTGCGGCTCAGATTACAGGAAGTAGGAAGTAGGGGGAGACTGAGAGGCTTCTGTAACATCTCCATAACCTTTCAGGCTCCTTAGCATCATTTGAAAAGTTAATGTAAGAAGAAGGGAGGCCATGGATAACAAATGTAAGATGATTACAACAGTCACAGTGCCTGGATCTACAGGTAAGTGTTCTCGTTTTATAATGAGTGATTTGTATGGTATATTTTCTTTATGGCAAAAAGATTTATGTGGGTCATATTTTCTTCCACTACTTCTTCATACTAAGTTGATACAAAAATGGCCTCCCCCCAAACCCATTTCTCTTGGGCTACACACCAACCTTTGGTTGAGTACGATCACTAGATTTCCACAATTCAAAGTCTGTAAGGTGATCAATATATAATCCATAAGGTGAAGTCAAACAAAAATGTTGAAATAACATCTTTCAATACCATAACTGTTGAGCTAGACTCGAGAAGTCCAAAACATTGGGCAGTTGCCCCAGTGTTATGGGGCATCATTTCCTGGACTGACTCCAAATGAAATAAGTATACTTACCTTGGTAAATTTTGGTATCTGTTGCCAATCCCAAGGGCCGAATGGAACTTGTGAAAAAGCCCTGAAGAAGTATATGTGATCACCAAAAAACAATGGCAGATTTACTTACCCAGTCCATTCGCGATCCAGCGGTGCGTTCTCTGCGGTGGATTTGGGTCTTCCGGCGATTCACTAAGGCAGTTCCTTCGACGTCCACTACGTGTCGCTGCTGCGCTGAAGAGCATCGGAACGCACTGGAGTTCACTGAGCCATCCTGGATGAAGGTAAGCACGTGTCCCGCGACACTTTTTTTTTTTTAATGCGTCGGATTCTCCAAATCCGTAGGGTTATCGTTTGGCCACGGCCCCCGATTTCTGTCGCGTGCATGCCGGCGCCGATGCGCCATTATCCGATCGCGTGCGCCAAAAACCCAGGGCAATTCAGGGAAAATCGGTGCAAATCGGAAATATTCAGGTAACACGTCGGGAAAACGTGGTAAATGACCCCCAATGTATCAACGATGTTTTTTTAGTTTTCTGTTATTATTTTCATTTTCTGTAAACTTTTCAAAACTGTTGAGGTGGACATTAAAATAATAACTAAGGTACTTTAAAGTTCAGTACTTTTATACTATAGAAAAAAGAAATTCTAGTACATTTTGCTGCCTAAATCCCCCCCCATGTTCTGTAGCATATAATGCTCTGTCGTGTATATTTTCCATGTCATTTTTTACCGGTAATTGAAAAGCAGAAACTACGACTGTTTGACTTTGTCCCCTATTAACATTTTAATAATGGGTCATTTTTAATGGGGTCATAGCACCTACTAACAAGCAGTGATCCTGTGTTGATTTAATGGGTAAAAAGTGTTAGGCACCTTCTTAATAGTTTATCAACTAAAAAGCCATATATGGTGGTATACAGTCTACTATGGTACTTAGATTTTTTTTTATATTTTGTTTCGTAAAGTTTCATTTTGTATCCTTTCTATAGGAAAGTAACCTTTCATTTCGACTATGTACCATATAATTTATTTTTCTTTTACCCCTTAATGACCAGGCCCTTTTTTCGATTTGGAGTTTTCATTTTTCACTCCCCACCTTCAAAAATCCATAACTTTTAAAATTTTATACTTACAGAGCTCTGTGATGGCTTGTTTTCTGCGTAACAAAATACACGTCATAGTGATGGTATTTAATATTCCATGCCGTGTACTGGGAAGCGGGAAAAAAATTCCAAATGCAGTGAAGCTGGGTGAAAAAATGCATTTGTGCCATTTTCTTATGGGCTTCGATTTTACATCGGTGCACCCTAAATGACATGTCTACTTTATTCTTTGGATTGGTGCGATCACAGGAATACCAAATTTATATAGGTTTTATTATGTTTTCATACATATACATAAATTTGGGGATTTTCCATATCATCTATTACAACGTGCTGTGGAGAGGGTGTGCTATGGATAGGGCTCAGCCCGTGAGCCCTCTCCAAACACCTACAGCCTGCGCATGTTGTAGTAATAGATAATTCATCTTTAAGGGGTTAAATTGTCAGATGATGCTGAGGTTTGCTGAGGCAGCATGGGATTTTTACCAAAGCAGACAGGAAGAGAAATCTGGGAAATAGAGTTTTAGTGAGGCTGCTCTGAAAGTGCAATTCAAGATTTTTGGTAGGTGGTTTGGGTTTTGCAGAAAGAGAAACTGTTCCTCCATAGTCCTACCACTGGACCTGTCCACGGACCGCCTGATTCAACCACTAGAGAAGATGGGTCATTCATTCTTGGCTTGGAATCTTCTAAGCTCACCCATTTTTGGGATAAGACATAAATACATTTGTTTGGTCTGTCCCTGAAAGTTAGAAACTTTCATAAAAAATTCTGGAAGTTGACAAGTATGTTATTGTTTTGATATGCCAAAACAATATACCACTAAGCAATATAATTTTCCAACTAGGGATGAGCCAACCTGTTTAAGTCTGGGTTCTCTGAGTTTGTTCAAATCTGAACCTGAAAGTTCAGTTCGGATCCAGGTACCCAAACCCAGTCAATAAGCCCTGAGATTGAATGGGTTAAGGTATGGGGACCTAAAAACATGCAATGTTTGGCACAGACCTAAACATTGCAGATTTGGGTCCGTTCATCCCTAATTCTGACTTTTCATAGCAACCACTGGAGTTTTTCTAGTAGCAAACTCTTTATACAATGGATTAATACCACAGTATGCAGTGAGCTCCCCCTAGTGGTGGCAGACATTGGTGGATTTTAACTTTAAGTATCTGCAAATCTCTGTGTATATTTAAAAACAGAAAAGCTCTTACAACTATAAGGATATATTAAAGATAAATAATGATAGTATCTTTTTTAACTTAGTTACATTTATATGTGCAATGGCAGATTTGCACTTAAAAATATTCTTGTTTTTGCTTTCTACTTTCGAGCAAGTGAGTGATGTTTTTAGATATATAAATTATGAAAGGAGTACAGAGCTAATCTGTACTGACAGGGTCTAGGGGACACATAGCACAGCCACTGCACCACATGATTATATGGGGAAATGGCACAATGTATATTGCAATGTTGACATGAAGCTGAAGGGCGACAGAAGATGTGATACTTGCTTGAACAGGTGCCCAAAGAGCCTGTGACTTTATACTGAAATCAAATCTAATTTTCACTATGAAAGAGTTGAACTAATGAAAGAATCACTAGAAATTATTGGAAATTGAACTCACAGGAAAATGTACAGCATGAAAGGTTACTGGAATAGAAAAAGGGAAAGTGAATGTGCCAAGAAATTAGTATGAACTCGTGGAGCAGAATATGGAAGAAATATTTTTCTCTCTTTGTACTGTAGGTCTCCTATCTATTATCTATCTATCTAAAAGAAAAAAAAAGGTGGTACTCCAATTTTTTTTTTTTTTTTAAAGTGGGCTTACTTTATTCTGGAGTGCAACGTTTCAGCTCATATTCAGGAGCCCTTTTCAGGACCCACTATATTAACTAGTGCAGCTGAAATAGTTATTATATATATGTATATATATATGTGTGTAAAAATTGATGCAACAAAATGCAAAAATATCAATGGTACTCAGGTGCAGTATAGTAATATATAATTACTAAAATGGCAGCACTCCAAAATTCCGGGCAGGATTAAGCGCTGTTACAGCGCGAAACGGACCGTCGCCTTCTGTGGGCTCCTGCAGTTCATGTTCTCCTCTCCCGCAACTGTCTTTTTAACCATGACGAAATAAAGCTTTGGATTTTTATTGGGTGAGTGCCAGTTTTTCCTTCTCATGAACATTTACTATTGTCTTTTAGTTTACAATTTTTTTGCATAATTTCTCTGTTCATTGTGTATAAGATCTGTGTTACTTCAGAAGGCCTGTTATACCATGTCTTGTAAAGGGACCTACACTGTCTCGAAAACTTGTATGTGACATCTTATATTTCAGTTGGCTAATAAAAGGTATCACAATCTCAAGAAGGTTACTGTCAGCACCTGTGCAGCAAACCACAACCAGGCTTGGCGCTAGCTGTCAAACTCTCCCTGCAACGTCACTGCAGGCTATGGCCCTGCCTAAAGCAGATAAACCGCCCTCATAAGGGCAAACCCACTATCAGGAACCTAACTGATGCTCCCTGAGTGACCCTACAAGATGACATAGAAGGCTTCCTTCGCTTGGCAGCTGGTGGATGGTGGAGCAGACAGGTAACTGGAATACAGGAATAGACTAGTGTTCACACTGGTGCACAGAATACTAACACAGGTCTGGGACAGGGACAAACAACGTATATATACAGTTCTTCACGCAGGATATACACAGGTCAGGTCAGGATCAAGCGGGTTATTTACAGGTCAGGTTATGTGTATTATGTATTATGTGGTTTTTATTATATTTAAAAAAAAAAAAACGGGTGTGGGATGTGATCTGTGTGGGGTGGTTTGTTATTAGAGGGTGTGGGGTGGGTTTATGTATATTCATGGTCATTTTTGCTTATTTGTGGGTGTGGCTTGTCATTGTTTATTGGTTTGGTTTAGGTTGTGATAATCGGTTGGGTGGGGGTTGTGGTATTTGGTGTTTATTCATTTTGGTGTATTGTAAGTTATTGTTTTTGCTAGGTATGAATGTGGCTGGACCAGCAGGTAAGATATTGTATATATTGTATATTATGTTTGGTTTGTATTGTTATGTTTTTTTTACTTTTATATAAAATAAAAGATCTACAGGTCAGGTCCAGATACAGACAGACAAGTGGAGACAGGTAAACTGGGTCAAAACCAAGATAGCTTCAAAGGTACAGAACCGGATGCAAAACACAGAATACCAAGCAAGATAACAAGAGCACTAGATAGACTGCAAGAATCACCAGACCGGTATGATGGGAATAGGCAGGTATATAAGGCCGATCCCGGACAAGCCCCCAGTAACATACTGGAGGAACTGTCCACCAGGCTATTAACCCTTTCTGGCCAGGGTTAATGCAAGGAGCAGGTTGTGGCTCAGTTAGGCATTTAGGCACGGACGTTACAGTTACTTTATTTGACCTATCAAAAGCAGCAGGAATTTCTTTAACTGGCTTCCACATGGTACAAAACATTTGGCTCTTGGTTAATTTTTTTATGTGAAATGGCCACCACCACTTTGGACTACTCTACTGTTTGAACTTCGTGTTTTGGTAGTCTTTCCTAGTTCATCCTTTATTCCTGTGAAATGGGCACCAGCTCCTCATACTTCTGTATGTACACTGTAGTCTGGTAGTCTAGGACACTCCTCCTGCTGGGGGCAAATCCATTTAAAAGCACAAGGGAATTTCCTACACCTCAACAGCTCATTGTCCACAGACCACTCTAAGAGGCTGGTGGCCATTACCCATAAACAATCAGAGGAACCATAGAAGAAAGAAGAAGGACACCAAGGACTTCAGGGATTACATTTATAGTAAATTCTTATTGTGAACAGAACAGTTTCTTAACCCACTACTCTTTGGGAAAAAAAACAAACAAATGAAATTTCTTGGTACAATTTATTACATATTATTGAGCGTATACAAAAGAGAAACATCAATCAAGACACTTTTTTTGCTCTTGTAATCGAACACCGTTCATAGTTTGGCACTGGTTCTGTCATATTCCTCAAAATGTTGCACAGAAGTTGATAAATATGTCACTTTTATGACAAAATGTTGCACCTCTGACAGGTTTACATAGTCTCTGCCAGATCTTCCTACTTAAATGACAGATTTCTACTGAAAATATCTGTCTTTAGGCCTTAATACATTTGTTACGTGAAATGGATATAATTGATTTTTACAAATCCCACACATGTGTATAAAAAAATCGTATGTAAAATACTAGCTCAAATCATTTAAAAGGGCATTTTTTGTTGGATGATTTTTGGTATAATCGCTTCAAAAAGCATGAAAATAAGTCTGATATTTATTAATCTCTATTCATTTTGTACAAGTCTTTAGCCATAGCTTTGTAGTCACATGTGAAGGGTATTTTAGGATTTACAAAGTAGTAACTTCTTAACTCCTTCTGTAAGGGAAGATATCCCATAGCTGCATA
Source organism: Engystomops pustulosus (assembly GCF_040894005.1). NCBI lineage: Eukaryota > Metazoa > Chordata > Amphibia > Anura > Leptodactylidae > Engystomops > Engystomops pustulosus. The sequence continues at coordinate 186,830,921 of NC_092414.1, forward strand.
CATAACCAAGGCAGTCAGTCACAAGCTTTAGGTTACATTCACACTGCCGCATGGGGGACGTATATACGGCCGATATATGTCCCCCATAGACAGTAATTGGTGCGAGGCACCCCACGGGAGCGGTACGGTGCCGCACGGTACCGCTCTGTACCCCGTGAAAAGATAGGAAATGTACTATCTTTTCATGGCATACGGCACTGTGCGCCATATATCCTATGGAGAGGGGCAGGGGTGAACTGCACTCACCTCCTCCTCCTCTCCCCGCGCTACTGTGTGCCCAACGTGCTTTGGTACAGCGGGCAATGGCAGTGTGAATCTAGCCTTAAAGGGAATGTGTCAACGCAATTTACCTACCTGAACTAATGGCTATGTTATGTAAGGCTATGCCCACACATGCCACTCATGCCTTTTTCTTTTACAAATGCTCCTTCCCTAACAAAAGATAATTTTAGAAATATGCAAGTGAGGCCGAAGAGCTTTGGCAGCAGCAGAGCGCCTCAGGGCTCTGGTTCTGAAGCAATCACAGTGCCCTTACTAGACATCCACCACCCAATGCCTTCTCTTACCCTACCCGCTTCGGAGGCAAACCTAAAACTAGAACAAAAATTTTTAGAGGAAATCAGCCATCAAAATCAAGAATGATAAACCAGGGACACTTATTCATAGATCCAGGCATCGTAACTGTTAATCTTCTGATATTTTTTATCCATGTCCTCCTTCCTTCTAAAGTCACGGAATTGGAAAACCTCTCTGCTTCATTAGCATAATTCTAAAAGTTGATTTTAGAAGGCAGGAGGCCATGAATAACAAAGAAGTTTACTGCAGGCACGATGCCTGGATCTATGAGTAAGTGTCCCTGGTTTTTTCATGATGGAGTTTCATGGTTGATTTTGTTTAATTTATCTTGTCCGAGAAATAAACTTTTCAGATTAGAAAATTAGGACAAACCTTTCTGAAATTTTCAGTTTAGCAATGGAAGCCTTATTGTCTTACTTAATGTGCATATCTTGAATCTGCTTATTATATTTGCCCTCCTTCCACTGTAGTTTTGTATTTGCACTTGCGTAAGTTCTTGTCTTAATGTAATGTAACAGAACCCCTTACTGATTGTACACCACCGTGGAACTTATAGTGCCTTATAAATATATAGTAATAGTTATAATTTGCTTATACCTTGTTTATTCCTTTCATTACTTGACAATCTTCTAAAACACAAGACAATGCTGCTGCTTCAAATTCAGCTGGGAAATCTCTGACCTAACCCTTTCCCCCTGGTAACAGCTAAAAGCTTTGTAGATGGGTAATAAATTTCCTTAATCCGCCTGACAGAACATGCCGGGCAACCTGGCATCTGTGCCCTCCCAGCCCTTGTTTTGTAGAGAGAATCATTTGAAAAAAAAACTGGTGCTCCACGACCCTTGGAAAACAAATGTAGAAAAAAATAAATAAATAAAAGCCAAAAAAATAATAAAATAAAAAAGCCAAATAAAATCTGCCGCCATCGCGTTCATCAAAACAAATAGCTAATGGCTTTGTACCTTTCATGAGTTTATGGCAGTGAGATAAAGGTTGCGCTGCCTTTTTACACTTCCCGAGATTTCCCTGTAAATTTAAAACATGCTTCAGGCTGTTATTTTGTTGAATAAATGTTGTCATTTGCTTGTCATCTTCACAGCTTTTGCCGAAGATTAGTGTACGATTTTATTGCTCGGAAGGAACGTGCAGTTCTGCTCGCACGTGTAAGTTATTTTTTGGCCCCTTCCTTCTTTCTGTACCTTCATAAGAAGCTTGTAATCGAGCGGATTAAAAACATAATTGGAAACTAGGTAGAGATAAGGAAGAGATGAACTATACGGCTGCGCTGTGCCAAATCTGCACCACAGCACACAAAACATAGACTCCGAGCATAAATCCATCCTCGGTTAATGACCGCAGAGAGGACTGGAAGGTACATCTTCGGGCGGGAATTGATTTCAAACTGAAAAATCACGCAAGTCCGGATATTAATCTTGGAGCAGCAAAGTGCTTTTATGCTGTGGAAAGACTCGCCGATTGAAACTGGTCTAAAACTTTATACGATGGCGGATCCATCAGTGTCGGCGGAGCTGTAAAGGCTCATATTTACACGCCCGCCTTGTGGTGTTAAACGCGATTAGACGGGATGCTATGAAAGTGTGAAGACGGCATGGTGTGTTGTCATTCACAATAATGTTTTGAATGCAAATCTAAAAGAAATGACACAATGGGGCATTTACTAACAACAGTGCAAACTGCACTATGTGCAGAGGGTGCCAGATTCAGGATTTCTGGTGCCCATTCTTCATGAATCTGGCACCCACTACACTGCTCCTACAGAGTGCACCACTTTTTTTGGTGCAAGTTTAATGTGGACCGTGGGACACAATTCTGACAGACTTTTCAAGTTAATTCTGGTGCACGGTCTGACTGAGCACCGGAACGCCCCCTTAAGTACAGAAATTTGTGTTGCGTGAAGAACAGTGCAGCCTCAACAAAAAATGGTCACATGCAAAACAAATGTGGTGCGGACACTTCTTATATACATGTACTAGCAGTTTACACTGAAAAGAACATGCAAAGTCCAACAGAAAACTGACAAAAGGACCTTAGTGAATGTGCCCCAATTTGTTAAAGGACATTTATCACCAGGATGAAGGACTGTATACAAATGAGTCTGAGGGGCTCCAGGCTCCATTAACACCTATGAAGACTGGAGCTCCTCAGGCTCATTTGCATATAGTCCTTTAAAATTTGCATTCATTTGTAGTAACATTCATTATAAGGAAAGTGGAACCATGCACATCTTCCAGCAGCATGTATTATTCTTCTCCTCCTCTAAGTCTGTATTCACACGACTGTATGGGGAATATATATATACGGCTGGTGTATATACGTCATATATACGTCCCTCATAGACGACAATGGGCGCACCGTACTGTCCCGTAGCCAGGAGAAAGATAGTACATGACCCATCGTTCTCTGGAATACGGCGCTGTGGGCTATACATTGCTGTGTAGAGGGGCTGCGCTCACCCCCTTCTCCTCTCCCCAGCACTGACCTGTGCCCACCTTGCTACGGTACGACCAGGCACAAGTTTTGTGAATGTAGCCTAAGCTGTGTTTTCATAGTTTTTAGTAGAGTTTCAAGGTAATATAACTGCATAACATACATAGGTAAATCCAGGAGACATTGGCCCTCATTTACTAAGTTACTGGCACCCATTTTCTGTCAGACTTTGCATGTTCTTTTCAGTGCAAACTGCTTGCAAATATATTTAAGAAGTGTCCAAAACACATTTCTGGCGCACAAGACACTTTGTGGCGAACGCAGCACTACTCTACATGCAACACAAATTTCTGCTCTGAAGGGGTAGTTCCGCTGCTCAGTCGAACTGTGCGCCACATTTATTATGAAAAGTTTGACAGAAGTGTGCTGCAAGTCCCATGTTAAAGGTGCACCAAAAGAAAAGTTGTGTACTCTGTCAGGGCAGTGCAGGGGGTGCCAGATTCATGCAGAACAGGAGCTACAAATGCCGAATCTGGCGCACCCTGCAGACTACACAGGCAAACTTCACATAGTACAGACTGCCCTGTTGTTAATAAATGTCCCCCATTTAGTATTATGTGATGATCACTTGAATTATGGGAGGAATTTATATGCCTGTGCTCACGTGCCGGCATGTGATAAAGACCACACCCACCCTGTCGCAGGAGTTACATCAAGGGGCATAGGCCTCTTCATGTATCTGTTGAATTGCCAAGGTCAGTGGGCAAACCTATACAAGGTCCGATCTGGGTATGTACCTGCAAACAAATGTTTGTAGGTTTTTAGAAAGTACACAGGTAAGGGGGACACACCCACATGGCATGTTGGTGGCATAGCCGCATAAGTAGTTGCAATAAGGATTAAGAAATTGTGTTTATTTTAGTGCGTCTACACCAGAAATAAATGTCCCCTATGAAAAACAAACATAAATCCTGATTACCACTCTGATTCAATGTTCCAATCATTTAGAGTACAGCAGGAAAAGAAAGATGTATGGAAACATCTGCAATGTGTTCTTCACACATATTGTTCTTCACATACTATTGTGAAGAACACTGTTCTGCATGCGTGTCTTCGTATAAGTTAGAAGATGTACGGAAACATCTGCAATGTGTTCTTCACTGTGTTCACTGTGTTCATTGTTTTCATTGTATTCTTCACTGTTCTTCACTGTGTTTCGTTAAGTAAATGCTCGATCTGGAGCCGGCGAGATACCCGTCCGAGCAACGAGCCGTTTCGAGTAAGCTAATACTCGAACGAGCATCAAGCTCGGATGAGTATACTCGCTCATCTCTAATTGTAACATATCATAATAAGGGAAAGTTTACACTAGCCCACCTTCCAGCAGCATGTAGTTCCTGTTCTCTTCCTCTAGGCTGTCTATCAACAGTTTTCATTACTGATTTATAACAAACATAAATCCCGGCGATCATATGTCATCATAGGTGAACATCTTAGGCAGCCCCTAGAGGAGACATGAAGCATTGCATGATGACCACTCAAATTATTATCTAAGAAACATAAATCGTGATGATCATATGTTGTCATGAGTGCATGCTGCATACCCTACAGGTCAAATTAAGTATTACATGATAATTATTGAAATTTATTCATTTGTGTTTTATGAGCCCTACAAATGTTGTTGTTTGTGTAGGTCTGCCTGGTCTAACCTAAAAAGACATGATCCTGAGCAGTCCTGACATTCATGATGCACTATTCAGATAATGACTGTCTTTAAGAAACAACCCTTGTAATGCTTACACAATGGGGCACATTTACTTACTTGGCCAATGAGTTCCCCGAAATTGCTTTGTCCGAAGATAATGCACTGTGCCGCAATTCACTAAAATCATGTGCCCGATATCCTGCACGTGTCGCTTCCCCGCTCAGGTCCGAAGGAGTTCACCTTCTTCTTCCCGGTGTATGTAAGTGCATTGTCTTTCGACACAATTTGAAAGTTAAATCCCGCACTCAGCCCGAATCAGTCGGATCGCGTGCGTCACAATCCCAGTGCAGATACCTGTTAAATACCTGTCAAAGCTGTGCAAATCCTGAAAAAGGCGAACAGTCAGACGAAAGTGCGATCTTCGACCCTTAGTAAAAATATCCCTGTATGTACAAAACTATAGATGTTTGGGCCTAGCAGCAGAGAACATTGTATTAGTTAAGTCCTGAAGCTCATGAATCTTGGCCCAGAAAACACCTTCATGGCAAATTCTACCTTGTGGTAAACGGTAGAAGAAACAGGAAAATTCAACTGGTGCATTTCATTTTTCCTCTAGGAACAGATGCAGAGGGTGACAGCCCCCATTGGCAGATAATCTAATGTTTGTAACCAGCTGTAAGCTGAAGCCTAGTTTATCAGTATGGTAAAAAAAAGTGCCAATACTTGATCATTTTTCTTGCTTACCCCTTAGGGTACCTGGCACTGTCATGCCGGTAGGAAGTTGCTGTGATCAGCGCTCAAAACAGATTGGGCCATTATTCTAAGAAAGTTCTGTGTGCCCAATATGTTAATAGGTACCTTTTGTTTGCTTTTTCTACATAATTATTAATGGAGTTGTGCACACAGTAGTCAAATTTTTTGGCACTGCAAAATATTGATTGATTAGTAAAAACTCAATTTTTGTAGTGTTTGCTTTTGTATTTTTATACACCTTATTATCATATAGCCGATGGCCAATGAAAACATAGCAAGCTGTGAAAATTTTCAATAAACCATTCACACAATTACTTTTAAATGATGCCTTATCCTTAAAGGGGGTGACAACAAGTTAGCCCCTATCGACAAAATAGGGTTAACTTGTTGATTGGCTGGATCTCAGAGATGATTAGAGGAGCAAGGTGACTGCAATACTTGTGATTCATGGGGGTTCCATTAATGAGACCAGCAGTGATCAGCAAGATAACATCTTCTCCGTGGAAAGGGGCTACCTTGTTGTCACTGGACAATGTCTTCAAAGGAAGTCTACCAGCTCGGGAATCACCATACACCATACAATTTAATAATTATCAAGAAATTCCAGACGTACCTTATATATATATATACTGCTATTATACACCAACACAACTATCCTTATATTGTTCCTCTCCATGCTTGAAAAGTCTGTAAAATTTTCTTACCATCTATGCATATGACCCAATGTGCGTCCGATCATCACAGTTCTCTTTGCTGTGTCCAGCATATTCATGTCCTTCCAACTGAAGCACAACTAAAGCTCTGCTTGCTGATGAGAATTTCTGTGGGAGGGGGAGATTATTTCTCACATATGGCCAGTGTCTCTCTCATTCAGCCCTCCCTCTAGAATTCTCTTCTGCAGTCACAGATCCAGGGTGTGAATGATGATGTAGCAGAGTTGCCTCAGGTGAAGAGAAAGCATGTCCCTTGTGAAACAAAAAGCTGGAGGGAACATAAATAAGCTTAAATAGTGAGACAACCTTACAAATGGTCTGTGGAACTTTTCAGGCATGGAAAATAATAAGTAGTTGTACTGATGTTGTCAAAGATATGCTTATTATTGTGGGTTAGCTTAACTTTCAGGTCCCTATTAAGTCTAAGGTAATGTATAATAGACATACTTGTATGTCTGCATAAAATATCAGCAGTGATAATCTCAGAAAAAACTTTGATTTACCAACATGTGTAACTGTGGTGCAACTGATTATTTGTATTAAAAATAAAATGTCCATTGCCAGTCCGGGATTTAGTACCTGAATATTCAAATCTGTAAAAGTTTACTAAAAATACAATTAATAAAACTGTTAATACACTTACCTCTCCTCAGTCTAGTGTGTCTCTGGTCATAGTTACTTGACAAACTTTTGCAACATAAACCATTTCTGGTGCATGGTAGCCAGAAGATAATAAAAAGATCATAGGACTCCTTTGTAGATGTAGGAGTCCTGCACTACCAAGTGGTAGCAATATCTCCGCTGGCCAGAAAATCTCAGGGATCATTGTGACTTAGATCAGAAACTCCTTCAGTTACAAGGTTTCTTGCATACAAAAGATTACCTGCTGTCATGGCAATTTGTGAGCTGCCAACCAAGTCAATGGGGCAAATTTACTTACCCGGTCCATTCGCGTTCCAGCGGCGGCTTCTCCGCTCTGGATTCGGGTCCGGCCGGGATTTAATAAGGTAGTTCTTCCGCCGTCCACCAGGTGGCGCTGCTGCGCTGAAAGTAAACTCATCGCGCCGGAATGCACCGAGCTGGACCAGGTGAAGGTAAGCGGTCCTTATGCGACACATTTTCGGTTTTTAAATGCGGCGGTTTTTCCGAATACGTCGGGTTTTCGTTCGGCCACGCCCCCCGATTTCCGTCGCGCGCATGCCAGCGCCGATGCGCCACAATCCGATCGCGTGCGCCAAAATCCCGGGGCAATTTAAGTACAAGCGGCGCAAAACGGAAATATTCGGGTAACACGTCGGGAAAACGCGAATCGGGCCCTTAATAAATGACCCCCAATGGGTTTTTGCACTTTGTAGGACAGTTTTATATCTGATTTTGGGGCTCCGCTGCCGTCAGATTCACTAAAGTGTCTTTGGCACTTGATAACTCTGCTGGCAGTGTTCTTATGCTATTGGAGTTGATTTCTACAAGAGTCGCAAAAAAAAAAAAATCAAAAGTCAAAGCAAATAGACCAGGGTGGGGACTGGCGTCAATTTGCCCCAAATCTTGCACTTAAATGGAAAGTAGAAATACACATATTCAGTCCTGATGCAAGTTTCATGAATTTGGTGCTAGCAGGGTCTGTGCAATGTCCTATGTCCATTTTGTGCAATGCAAAGTCCCCAAACTACACCAGAAAACGCCACAAATAGACCATAAAAATGAATGAATCCAAAGCCAGTGTGAAAAGCAAGGGGCGGTGGATCACACCGCACAATAGGGCACATTTACTTACCTGGTCCCTGCACGATCCTCAAGGTGCGTTGTCCACCAGAATCCACATCTGCCGCGTTTCATGAACATTGTGCGCCCGATTTTCCTGCATGTGTCGTTTCCCCGCTGAGGTCCGCCGGAGTTCACCTTCTTCTTCCTGATGTATGTGAATGCATGTCTTGCGACACAAATTGCTTTGTTAAATCCCTCGGGCAGTGTTGCATAAAAGCCTGCGCTGATGCGCCAAAATCTGATCGCGTGCGCCAAAAACCTTTTCTAAATGCGGCACACATCGGAAATTGTTGGGTATTCCGACGAAAGTGCGGACCGCGGACCCTAAGTTAATGAGCCCCAATGTGCCCGTCACTTTGGCAATGGCGGCATTTGTATTATTTTGGGTGATTTTCTTGTGTTTTTAGTAGTTTTTACCTACTGTACACACTGTACATGACTTCTTTTGCTTTATTTTAGGATGTACTTCCTGTAACCAATAAAGACCACAGTAATTCTGATAGATAGTACAATAGTAGGCCATTTTCCTGTCGCTTCAAAATTGCTAGCACCTTAGAAGTACGTCTATAAATAACAGCTGACATATATTAGAAGAAGAGAAGAATCAAGGTTAACGCAGAGGCAAATTAGACTTTTAGATTTCAATGTGCCAATTCTGCACTACAAATCCCCTCTGTGACATCTCACATATAGTAGATCTTCTCCCCTCAACTCTTCCCGTTCCCCAGCCGGGCGCACAGGTCTGAAGCTCATGAACCCTGCTAAGGCAATTCATTTTTCTGCCCGTCAGCTGCAGCAAAATTAAATTAAACCTCTGGTATTCATTATTTTATTTGAAAACCAAGGATTTCAGGCGCCTGCAGTAATATTGTATCATTGTAAGATCTGTGTATGTGTCTGCGAGCCAAATATAATGGTCACTGGTGGATACCTGTCCCGGCTTCAAGCAACCATCTGGACGGTAGGTGACACTTTATAACTCAAAGCTGTCATTGCGTCTCTTTGGGGCTGCCCAATTAAAAAAAAAATTGTCTGCAAAGGATTCTGGGCAAAAAGCTATAATAGCTAGAACCTCACCTCGTGCAAGAATGTGGTTGCAGATGTATTATTGACAAGAGATAAGTGAATTGCTTCTGCATATTTCAAATTCTTAGGAATTTCACAAAAATTTGGAAAATTCACAATTTCATTGTTGAATCTAAAATGTTTGTGATTCATTGTTCACAAATCACAATAGACCAGGACAAGTTAGACCTCCAGGCAAGGAAAGAGATCTTAAGACATTGGATGGGTATCATGAGCTGATGGATAGTTCAATAGGACAATTCTGGGAATCGATATGTCTACCGCTTAAGGGCTAAAAAGCCACAGCTAACTATTTCCAGTCTCTGGAGTATTCAGTGTGCTGGGGTTAGGTCTATAAATATTTGGACACAAATTTAGTTTTCTTTTTATTAGTTTACTAATACATATTCAACATATTCAGTTTAAAATTTTATAATGGACATGGACATAATGGGGCTCATTTTTCGGGAATTACACAGCTTGGACGGATATTTAGCAAATGTATGAGCCGAGATTTCAGTGCATGCAATCGAGTTTTGGTGCAGCTGCGCTGCCGGGGGGTGTGCCGTCGGACAAGCTCACTGATATGGACTGAGCGCGGAATTTACCTTTCAAATTGTGTTGCAAGCCCAAGCACTTACATGCAGCACTTGGTGAGTTATGATGGTGAGCTCTGTGAAACCTGAGCGGGGAAGCGACACATGCAGGATATCGGGCGCACGATCTTAGTGAGTCACGTCAAAGGGCATTATCATCAGACAATGCAATTTTGGTGAACTCCAGCGGCCGAGTAAATGTGCTCCAAAATAAAGACTTTCAGTTCATCCAAAGTGCATTGTCCGACGAGGATAAACTCTGCCGCGATTCACTAAGATCATGCACCCAATCTTAGAATGTGTTGCTTCCCCGCTCAGGTCTGCTGGAGTTCATCACCTTCTTCCTGGTGTATGTAAGTGCATTGGATGCGACACAATATGAATCTTAAATCCTGCGCTCAGTCCAAATCAGTCGGATTGTCCGACAGCACGCTCCCGATTTCTGTTGCATGAAATGCAGCCCAGCTGCGCCAAAATATGATTGTGTGCGACACAATCCCCTGCTAAATACCTGTCACAGTCGTGTTGTATTTTGCCAAAATTAGTCAAACATAAAGCTATATGGGATATCACTGTAATTGTACTGACCCATAGAACATGAATAAGATGATATCTATGCCATATTGTATATCAAACAAACAAAAAATAAATAAATAAAATCAGTATCAGAATAGATTTTCTTTTTGCATTTCTGACAAAAACATTAATAAAATTTAATCAATGGGGTACAGCCAACCCCAACATAGTTTTACTATACTCCTTGAGGGTTTAGTTTTCAAGTAGGGTCACTTTTTAGCGGTTTCTCTTGTTCTGGTATGTTATAGGCTAGTGGTGGCGAACCTAAGGCACGGGTGTCAGAGGCGGCACTCAGAGCCCTTTTTGTGGGCACCTGGGCCCTCACCCCAGCACACCAGATCAGACTCAAAGAATCTTCCTGCAGTTCCAAGCAACTTAAAAGATGCTGCATTCAGTCATATATTAAAGTGATACTTGCTTGGCTACATGGGAATGTAGGAAGAAGGAGAATGAGTAGACAGAACCAAATTATCTTTGGAAGACCTCCTGCTGGCCCCACAAATCTCGAGTACTGAGGGACACTGGAAAGAAGCTAAAATGTTGCAAATTTTGTCGTTGTTGAGGAACAGGGAGCAATAAGTTACTGCTTTAATTTTTGGTTGGCACCTCGTAGTAAATAAGGAGGGTTTTGGGTTGCAGTTTGGGCACTCGGCTGCTAAAAGGTTCGCCATCACTGTTATAGGCTGAATAAATGCAACATAGAGCCTGAAATTTGATTCAGGAAAATTTGTCCTCCAAAAGTGTGATGGCATACCTTCTATTCTGTGCTCTGTTGTAGGCCCCTAAAGTGGTTTACATCCACATTTTGGGTATTGTCATACTTTACAGAAACTGCACACCAAAATCTGAGTTGTGTTTTCTAATTTATCCTGCATGAATATGTAAATTTTAGGGCTAAATAAACATTTTATTGACAAAATTTGAAAATTCTGTTTTGTTTTACTTCATGTTCGATGCTTAAACGATTAAGAAGCTTAAGAAGGGCTGTTTTGAATAGTTTGAGGGGTGCAATTTATAAATGTGTTACCTTGTTGAGAATTTCTAATACATGGAAGTTTTAAATTCCTATAAATATAAATAGGTCTCTAAAATAATTGAATGTTAAATTTTCACGAAAAATAAAGCATACATATGGTTAATGTTAGTAAACTATTTGGGAGGTTAAACTTTATGATGAGCATAAAATTTAGAAATCAGAAAATCCCAATTTTTTTAAAATTTTTGCAAAAATTAAAACTTTTTCATAAATAAATGCAAAATATTTCACCCAAAATATACCACTATGGTGAAGTATAATATATCACAAAAAAATGTTCTGAAAATCACCTTGGTAAAACGTTTTAAAGTAATAATCATATATAGTCATACATGGCAGAATAAAAATTGGACTGTGTCCTTAAAGGAAACCAACTAGAGATGAGCGAACATGCTCGTCCGAGCTTGATGCTCGGTCGAGCATTAGGGTACTCGAAACTGCTCGTTACTCGGACGAATACTTCGCCCGCTCGAGAAAATGGCAGCTCCCGCCGTTTTGCTTTTTGGCGGCCAGAAACAGAGCCAATCACAAGCCAGGAGACTCTGCACTCCACCCAGCATGACGTGGTACCCTTACACGTCGATAGCAGTGGTTGGCTGGCCAGATCAGGTGACCCTGGGATAGACTAGCCGCTGGCCGCGCTGCTCGGATCATTCTGTCTCTGGATGCCGCTAGGGAGAGAGCTGCTGCTGCTCAGGGAAAGCGTTAGGGTGTTCTATTAGCTTACTGTTAGGCAGGAGTGATTCTCAAAGAACCCAACAGCCCTTCTTAGGGCTACAATAACGTTCTACTTTTTTTATTTTAATTTGCATCTTTTACCATTTTGTGAGGAATTAGCAGGGGGACTTGCTACCGTTGTGTTTAGCTCTTAGTGGCACACATATCCATAGCAAAGACCGAAGTGGGAAAATTCAGTAGGGGTTGGATTTCTATTAGGCAATAACTCAGTGTCATCTCATCTGGCATAGTACTGTGCTTCCTTTGATACTTGGCTAGAAAATAGCCATAGGAGAATACAAACAGCTTCTTGAAGCCTACAGTAGCGTTCTATATATTTGATTTCTGGTTGATCTGCTGGTGGCTGTAGTTTCTGCAGTGCATGTACTTGCCAATTCTGAGCAATTTGTAGTGAGACTTGCGACCGCTGTGTTCTGCGCTTAGTGGCGCACATATCCATAGCAAAGGCCGAAGTGGCAAAATTCAGTAGGGGTTGGATTTCTATTAGGCAATAACTCAGTGTCATCTCATCTGGCATAGTAGTGTGCTTCCTTTGATACTTGGCTAGAAAATAGCCATAGGAGAATACAAACAGCTTCTTGAAGCCTACAGTAGCGTTCTATATATTTGATTTCTGGTTGATCTGCTGGTGGCTGTAGTTTCTGCAGTGCATGTACTTGCCAATTCTGAGCAATTTGTAGTGAGACTTGCGACCGCTGTGTTCTGCGCTTAGTGGCGCACATATCCATAGCAAAGGCCGAAGTGGCAAAATTCAGTAGGGGTTGGATTTCTATTAGGCAATAACTCAGTGTCATCTCATCTGGCATAGTAGTGTGCTTCCTTTGATACTTGGCTAGAAAATAGCCATAGGAGAATACAAACAGCTTCTTGAAGCCTACAGTAGCGTTCTATATATTTGATTTCTGGTTGATCTGCTGGTGGCTGTAGTTTCTGCAGTGCATGTACTTGCCAATTCTGAGCAATTTGTAGTGAGACTTGCGACCGCTGTGTTCTGCGCTTAGTGGCGCACATATCCATAGCAAAGGCCGAAGTGGCAAAATTCAGTAGGGGTTGGATTTCTATTAGGCAATAACTCAGTGTCATCTCATCTGGCATAGTAGTGTGCTTCCTTTGATACTTGGCTAGAAAATAGCCATAGGAGAATACAAACAGCTTCTTGAAGCCTACAGTAGCGTTCTATATATTTGATTTCTGGTTGATCTGCTGGTGGCTGTAGTTTCTGCAGTGCATGTACTTGCCAATTCTGAGCAATTTGTAGTGAGACTTGCGACCGCTGTGTTCTGCGCTTAGTGGCGCACATATCCATAGCAAAGGCCGAAGTGGCAAAATTCAGTAGGGGTTGGATTTCTATTAGGCAATAACTCAGTGTCATCTCATCTGGCATAGTAGTGTGCTTCCTTTGATACTTGGCTAGAAAATAGCCATAGGAGAATACAAACAGCTTCTTGAAGCCTACAGTAGCGTTCTATATATTTGATTTCTGGTTGATCTGCTGGTGGCTGTAGTTTCTGCAGTGCATGTACTTGCCAATTCTGAGCAATTTGTAGTGAGACTTGCGACCGCTGTGTTCTGCGCTTAGTGGCGCACATATCCATAGCAAAGGCCGAAGTGGCAAAATTCAGTAGGGGTTGGATTTCTATTAGGCAATAACTCAGTGTCATCTCATCTGGCATAGTAGTGTGCTTCCTTTGATACTTGGCTAGAAAATAGCCAGAGGAGAATACAAACAGCTTCTTGAAGCCTACAGTAGCGTTCTATATATTTGATTTCTGGTTGATCTGCTGGTGGCTGTAGTTTCTGCAGTGCATGTACTTGCCAATTCTGAGCAATTTGTAGTGAGACTTGCGACCGCTGTGTTCTGCGCTTAGTGACGCACATATCCATAGCAAAGGCCGAAGTGGCAAAATTCAGTAGGGGTTGGATTTCTATTAGGCAATAACTCAGTGTCATCTCATCTGGCATAGTAGTGTGCTTCCTTTGATACTTGGCTAGAAAATAGCCATAGGAGAATACAAACAGCTTCTTGAAGCCTACAGTAGCGTTCTATATATTTGATTTCTGGTTGATCTGCTGGTGGCTGTAGTTTCTGCAGTGCATGTACTTGCCAATTCTGAGCAATTTGTAGTGAGACTTGCGACCGCTGTGTTCTGCGCTTAGTGGCGCACATATCCATAGCAAAGGCCGAAGTGGCAAAATTCAGTAGGGGTTGGATTTCTATTAGGCAATAACTCAGTGTCATCTCATCTGGCATAGTAGTGTGCTTCCTTTGATACTTGGCTAGAAAATAGCCAGAGGAGAATACAAACAGCTTCTTGAAGCCTACAGTAGCGTTCTATATATTTGATTTCTGGTTGATCTGCTGGTGGCTGTAGTTTCTGCAGTGCATGTACTTGCCAATTCTGAGCAATTTGTAGTGAGACTTGCGACCGCTGTGTTCTGCGCTTAGTGGCGCACATATCCATAGCAAAGGCCGAAGTGGCAAAATTCAGTAGGGGTTGGATTTCTATTAGGCAATAACTCAGTGTCATCTCATCTGGCATAGTAGTGTGCTTCCTTTGATACTTGGCTAGAAAATAGCCATAGCAATAGGATAGGATTGTTTGGTTTTAAAAACTCAAAAAAAAACAAAAAACACAAAAAAAAAAAAAAACACAAAAAAACACCAAAAAAAACAAAAAGAAGTAAAAAAAAAAAAAAAGTTATTACTCTCATTTTAAAAATGTTTAACCCGAGGGCTTGGGGTAGAGGACGAGGGCGGGGACGTGGGCGTCCAACTACTGCAGGGGTCAGAGGCCGTGGTCCTGGGCGGGGTGAGACACCACCTGCTGATGAGGGAGCAGGGGAACGCCGCAGAGCTACACTCCCTAGGTTCATGTCTGAAGTTACTGGGACTCGTGGTAGAGCACTGTTGAGGCCAGAACAGTGCGAACAGGTGATGTCGTGGATTGCTGACAATGCTTCGAGCAATTTGTCCACCACCAGTCAGTCTTCCACGCAGTCCACCCATGTCACCGAAATCCCCACTCCTCCAGCTCCTGCACCTCAGCCTCCTCCCCCCCAGTCTGCCCCCTCCCAGGAAAATTTGGCATTTGAACCGGCATACTCTGAGGAACTGTTTTCTGGACCCTTCCCACAGTCACAAACCACTTGTCCGGTTGCTGCTGAGCAATTTTCCGATGCCCAGGTTTTCCACCAGTCACAGTCTGTGGGTGATGATGACCTTCTTGACGTAGTGGAAGTGTGTAAAGAGGTGTCCGACGATGAGGAGACACGGTTGTCAGACAGTGGGGAAGTTGTTGTCAGGGCAGGAAGTCCGAGGGGGGAGCAGACTGAGGGATCGGAGGATGATGAGGTGACAGACCCAAGCTGGGTTGAGAGGCAGGGTGAACACAGTGCTTCTGAGACGGAGGAGAGTCCTCGACCTGAACAGGTTGGAAGAGGCAGTGGTGGGGCCAGACGGAGAGGCAGGGCCAGAGCTGGTGCATCAGCGCCACTGTCAACTAGTGAAGCTCCCGTGGTAAGGGCTCTTGCGGCGAGGGCTAGATCTTCAGAAGTGTGGAGGTTCTTTAAGGAAACACCGGATGACCGACGGACTGTGGTGTGCAACATTTGCCAAACCAGGCTCAGCAGGGGTTCCACCACTACTAGCTTAACTACCACCAGTATGCGCAGGCATATGAATGCTAAGCACCCCACTCAGTGGCAACAAGCCCGTTCACCTCCGGCCGTGCACACCACTGCTCCTTCCCCTGTGTCAGCTGCTAGTCAGCCCCCTGCCCAGGACCCTGGCACAAAAACCCCATCGTCGCCTCCACGATCCTCCACAGCATCCACCAGCGTTCAGCTCTCCATACCCCAGACGCTGGAGCGGAAACGCAAATATAGTGCAACCCACCCGCACGCCCAAGCCCTTAATGTGCACATCTCCAGATTGCTTAGCCTGGAGATGCTGCCCTATAGGCTAGTAGAGACCGAGGCCTTTCGCAACCTCATGGCGGCGGCCGCCCCTCGGTATTCGGTCCCCAGCCGCCACTACTTTTCCCGATGTGCCGTCCCAGCCCTGCACCAGCACGTGTCAGACAACATCATCCGTGCCCTGACCAACGCCGTTTCTGACAAGGTCCACCTGACCACGGACACGTGGACGAGTGCTGCCGGGCAGGGCCACTATATATCGCTGACGGCACATTGGGTTAACTTGGTGGAGGCTGGGACCGAGTCTGACCCTGGGGCTGCTCATATACTGCCGACGCCGAGGATTGCGGGGCCTACCTCGGTCCAGGTGTTTCAGGCCTACTATGCCTCCTCCTCCTCCCACCCCTCCTCCACCTCCTCCTCCGAACTACCATCCGTGGGCACGGCGCCATCAGTCGGTAGCTCTAGGCACAGCAGCAGTGCCGTCGCTAAGCGACAGCAGGCGGTGCTCAAACTGCTGAGCCTAGGCGACAAAAGGCACACCGCCCAAGAGCTATTACAGGGCATCACGGCGCAGACTGATCTGTGGCTGGCACCGCTGAACCTCAAGCCGGGAATGGTTGTGTGTGACAACGGCCGTAACCTGGTGGCGGCTCTGCAACTCGGCAGACTGACACATGTGCCATGCCTGGCCCATGTGTTAAATCTGATAGTGCAGCGTTTCCTCAAGACATACCCCAATCTGTCTGATTTGCTCACGAAGGTGCGCCGCATCTGTGCGCATTTCAGGAAGTCCAGCCCAGATGCTGCCACTCTCAGGGCAGCGCAGCGCCGCCTCCAACTGCCCGCTCACCGACTGTTGTGCGACGTGCCCACGAGGTGGAATTCAACACTGACCATGTTATCCAGAGTTTACCAGCAGCGCAGAGCGATTGTAGACTGCCAGATGTCAACTTCCACCAGAACTGGTAGTCAGGTCAGTCAGCTTCCTCAAGTCTACAATGAGGAGTGGACGTGGATGTCTGATATCTGTCAGGTGCTGAGTAACTTTGAGGAGTCAACACAGATGGTCAGTGGCGATGCCGCCATCATCAGCCTCACCATCCCGCTGCTTGGCCTGTTGAAAAACTCTCTGGTCAGCATGAAGTCGGAAGCTTTGCGCTCGTCACAAGAGACGGGGGAAGAATATTCCCTTGTTGATAGCCAAAGCACCCTGAGGTCTGTTTCTCAGCGCATATCGGAGGAGGTGGAGGTGGAGGAGGATGAGGAGGAGAATGTTGGCGAGACACAAGAGGGGACCATTGTTGAGTCCTTCACTGTTCAGCGTGTATGGGCAGAAGAAGAGGAGTTGGAGGAGTTGGAGGAGGAGGAAATGGACAGTCAGGCCAGTGAGGGGAGTGAATTCTTACGCGTTGGTACTCTGGCGCATATGGCAGATTTCATGCTAGGCTGCCTATCCCGTGACCCTCGCGTTCAAAGAATTTATTCCAGCACCGATTACTGGGTGTTCACTCTCCTGGACCCACGGTACAAGCAAAATCTTCCCACTCTCATCCCTGGAGAGGAAAGGAGTTGGAGAATGCATGAATACCAGCAGGCCCTGGTGCACAAGCTGAAACAGTATTTCCCTTCTGACAGCGCTAGCGGCAGAGTGCGTAGTTCTGCGGGACAAGTAGCGAGGGAGAGTAGGCGAGCAGGCAGCTTGTCCAGCACTGGCAAGGGTACGCTTTACAAGGCTTTTGCCAGCTTTATGTCACCCCAGCAAGACACTGTCACCTGTCCCCAGTCTCGGCAGAGTAGGGCTGATCTTTACAGAAAGATGGTGAGGGAGTACGTAGCTGACCATACCATCGTCCTAAATGATCACACAGCTCCCTACAACTACTGGGTTTCAAAGCTGGACATGTGGCACGAACTGGCGCTGTACGCCTTGGAGGTTCTTGCCTGCCCTGCCGCTAGCGTCTTGTCCGAGCGGGTTTTCAGTGCAGCTGGTGGCATCATCACCGATAAGCGTACACGCCTGTCGACTGACAGCGCTGACAGGCTGACGCTTATTAAAATGAATAAAGGCTGGATTTCTCAGAATTTCCAATCTCCACCAGGTGAAGGAAGCTCAACCTGAATAATTGATCCACTCCTCCTCCTCCTCCTCATTTTCCTCCTTCTCCTCCTCTTTGTACAGTAAAGCAGAGGAAAATGGCTATTTTTTGACAGGGCCCACTGGCTCTTGCTATAGTACTTCATGCATTTAATTTTTCTGGAGGGCCACCTACCCGGTCCTCTGTTTGAAACAATTTTTGTGAGTGCCACATACAGGCACTCAATCTATTCCATTTTTCTGGAGGGCCACCTACCCGGTCCTCTGTTTTAAAAAATTTTTGGGACTGCCACATACAGGCACTCAATCTATTCCATTTTACTGCAGGGCCACCTACCTGCTCCTCTGGTTTGAACAATTTTTGGGACTGCCACATACAGGCACTCAATCTATTCCATTTTACTGGAGGGCCACCTACCTGCTCCTCTGGTTTGAAACATTTTTGGGACTGCCACATACAGGCACTCAATCTATTCCATTTTACTGCAGGGCCACCTACCTGCTCCTCTGGTTTGAAACATTTTTGGGACTGCCACATACAGGCAC
Source organism: Engystomops pustulosus (assembly GCF_040894005.1). NCBI lineage: Eukaryota > Metazoa > Chordata > Amphibia > Anura > Leptodactylidae > Engystomops > Engystomops pustulosus. The sequence continues at coordinate 186,849,450 of NC_092414.1, forward strand.
TCAATCTATTCCATTTTACTGGAGGGCCACCTACCTGCTCCTCTGGTTTGAAACATTTTTGGGACTGCCACATACAGGCACTCAATCTATTCCATTTTACTGCAGGGCCACCTACCTGCTCCTCTGGTTTGAACAATTTTTGGGACTGCCACATACAGGCACTCAATCTATTCCATTTTACTGCAGGGCCACCTACCTGCTCCTCTGGTTTGAACAATTTTTGGGACTGCCACATACAGGCACTCAATCTATTCCATTTTACTGGAGGGCCACCTACCTGCTCCTCTGGTTTGAAACATTTTTGGGACTGCCACATACAGGCACTCAATCTATCCCATTTTACTGGAGGGCCACCTACCTGCTCCTCTGGTTTGAAAAATGTTTGGGACTGCCACATACAGGCACTATCCAAATTAAATTGTCTCCATAGCAGCCTCCACACGTTGTCTCCATTGCTACCTCCAAAAGTCGTCCATATAGCTGCCTCCATACATCGTCCCTTTATCAAACGAGGTGTGTCAGGCAGAAATTTGGGTTGTTTTCATGGATTCCACATCAAAGTTGTTAACTTTGTCGCCACCCTGCTGTGTAATCCCCAAAATATACTGGCAAACTTTTACCATTTAGGGATATTATTTCAGCGCTTCTTGCGCATCTGTTTACATTCCCCTCACCCGGCATATCCTAAACTTATAAGAACGCTACTACACTTGATCTTATACAAAAGGTTCTTAGAAGTGCTGTTTGGGGAGTAGCCTAGAGACAGGGGCTTGGATTGGCGAAAGCTCGCCTGGCAGCGGAACGCCAGCTCCATGCGCATCATGCGCTTCTTGCGCATCTGTTTACATTCCCCTCACCCGCCATATCCCAAACTTATAAGAACGCTACTACACTTAACTTGGTGCAGGCTGGGACCGAGTCTGACCCTGGGGCTGGTCATATACTGCCGACGCAGAGAATTGCGGGGCCTACCTCGGTCCAGGTCTCAAAGGCCTACTATACCTCCTCCCACCCCTCCTCCTCCTCCGAATTACCATCCGTGGGCATGGCGCCATCAGTCGGTAGCTCTAGGCACAGCAGCAGTGCCATCGCTAAGCGACAGCAGGCGGTGCTGAAACTGCTGAGCCTAGGCGATAAAAGGCACACCGCCCAAGAGCTATTACAGGGCATTCCACATCAAAGTTGTTAACTTTGTCGCCACCCTGCTGTGTAATCCCCAAAATATACTTGCAAACTTTTACCATTTAGGGATATTATTTCAGCGCTTCTTGCGCATCTGTTTACATTCCCCTCACCCGGCATATCCTAAACTTATAAGAACGCTACTACACTTGATCTTATACAAAAGGTTCTTAGAAGTGCTGTTTGGGGAGTAGCCTAGAGACAGGGGCTTGGATTGGCGAAAGCTCGCCTGGCAGCGGAACGCCAGCTCCATGCGCATCATGCGCTTCTTGCGCATCTGTTTACATTCCCCTCACCCGCTGTAAAATCTGTGGGTTTTTCCTTCTACCTGCTCTACCTAAAAATTATTCCTTGCAAATGCAGAGTCCAAACTTGGAGAAAGGCTTGTTTAATTAAAAAGGTATAAAAGATGACAAATTGTAAAAAGAAAATAATACAAGATAAAATGCCTCCTCAATGTTCTATTCTAGGATTAAAATACATACAATATCTGACTACAAACTTAAGACTACATGACTAACAGACACAAGACTATATAATTAGTCCATCCTTAATAAGTTAGTACTGGACTACTCCTTGACTATACCTATATACCTCAACTGCTACCACAATCACACCCACAGATGCTCATGACTCCACCCCTGCTCGGATATCTTCCGGCCTTCATGATGACTTGTCGCCAATCAGCTTCCGGTAATAGGATATTGGCCTCCTTGGTGTTGTCATTTACTCCTTCCTCCGGATGGCGCTCTCGTACTTGGAATTGATATCTTTTCCTCAGGCCTTTGTCCCAAATGGCTTAGGTGACCTCCCATGGATGGTATTTATTGCCCACCTGACACAATAGGGCTTCCCATGGGAAAGTGTCCATGTATCCCCTTTTCACAACAGATGTTTGTTTATTGCCCTCCTGAGTCAATAGAATTAGGCCTGCAACAACACAGCCCTCCTGAACACCAGGAAATTGATGCCTTTGATCTATGCCCCAAGGTAATGGATAAACCCTTCCTGTTGAGATTGCACAGGATATTCCTTGAGAAGGGGCACATAGGTGACCCATGATCAATCACCAAGTCTTTTATGGCACCACTCCAAGGCTTCAGGCAATGTCCATCTGCTGGCAAGCTATGTCAGTGTCCATATTATATCAATCTCAGTTTTGACTTTAATAATTCATATATAACACCCGCCATATCCCAAACTTATAAGAACGCTACTACACTTAACTTGGTGCAGGCTGGGACCGAGTCTGACCCTGGGGCTGGTCATATACTGCCGACGCAGAGAATTGCGGGGCCTACCTCGGTCCAGGTCTCAAAGGCCTACTATACCTCCTCCCACCCCTCCTCCTCCTCCGAATTACCATCCGTGGGCATGGCGCCATCAGTCGGTAGCTCTAGGCACAGCAGCAGTGCCATCGCTAAGCGACAGCAGGCGGTGCTGAAACTGCTGAGCCTAGGCGATAAAAGGCACACCGCCCAAGAGCTATTACAGGGCATTCCACATCAAAGTTGTTAACTTTGTCGCCACCCTGCTGTGTAATCCCCAAAATATACTTGCAAACTTTTACCATTTAGGGATATTATTTCAGCGCTTCTTGCGCATCTGTTTACATTCCCCTCACCCGGCATATCCTAAACTTATAAGAACGCTACTACACTTGATCTTATACAAAAGGTTCTTAGAAGTGCTGTTTGGGGAGTAGCCTAGAGACAGGGGCTTGGATTGGCGAAAGCTCGCCTGGCAGCGGAGCGCCAGCTCCATGCCAAGATCCAACTAACATAGTTTTAACTGCAGCACCTTTAATCTACTACTAGTTCACTGCCTCCATACATGGTCCCCTTATCAAACGAGCTGTGTCAGGCAGAATTTTGGGTTGTTTTCATGGCTTCCATGTTAACTTTGTCGCCACCCTGCTGTGTAATCCACAAAATATACTGGCAAACTTTTATCATGTACCGATATTATTTGAGCGCTTCTTGCTCACCTCCTTTGGTTCCTCTCTGCTACCCATTGGTTTGAAGCCTGAGTCCATTTAGGGTATGTCGCCATGCCTGCCGCTGCTGCCGCTGCCTCTGCATGCCGTCCCCTATAGTGTCAGGGTCAATTATTGGATGTTTTAGATGCTATCTAGCTTCATTCTGTCACTCTGTCATGGCCATGCTGTTGCCCATAATTTTGGCATAATGGTGCGATTATGCAGCCTCAGAGGCATCCATGCATGCTGCCCCTGCTGTTTCCTGTCCATTTCCGTGGTGTTTCCATCCTTTTCTGAGGTTCCCAGGTGTTTGGCCAAGCTTCCCTGTGCAGAGCCTTGGTCCCCTTGAAAAATGCTCGAGTCTCCCATTGACTTCAATGGGGTTCGTTATTCGAGACGAGCACTCGAGCATCGGGAAAAGTTCGTCTCGAATAACGAGTACCCGAGCATTTTAGTGTTCGCTCATCTCTAAAACCAACCACTGAAAAAAAAAAAAAAAAAAAAACCTATAAATACTCACCTCTGCTCTCTTCATCTTGATCCCAGTGCTGTCCGTTGCTATTCTTGATATGACGGGATTACCTAGAAAAGAAAGTTACAAATTAGTAGCATGGAGCACTGGTATAAGATGTCCGGCGCTACAGGCTGCTAGTTATGCATGCCCCCGCACATCCCTCTCACATGCTCGGAGAGGGAGGTGATGTCACGCAAGAGGCATGAATTTAGGCCTCATGCTTGCCGATATCCGTCAGCTCCATAGAGCTGAATGGAGCAGAACGATCATACATGGCCGTCTGCTCCATTAATCTCCGGGAGCAAAGTGGGGTCCAACTTAGGTACCTGGGACCCCTCGTTCTCGTGATCTTTGGGGCTCTCATCACTGAGACCCCCACCGATGGGAGTATAACTTGGTTTGTGGGCCAACCCCTTTAAGCAGATAAAATCTCTGGCGTCAATTTGATGTGTGGTATTGGTCAAAGTAGCTTGAAACAAGCTACAAAGACAGAAAAAAAACCCATCTAAGATGTTGTTTCAATATTAGGAGTGGCAAAATCAAAAGTTTGGTTCATCCTAGAAAACACTAGTGAACTTATCAATGCAAAAAGACATGGATGTCCATGGCAGACAAAAGTGGCAAATGATTTCCATGGTGAAGAGACCCCCCTTCGCAACAGCTGACTAAGTGATCAACACTCTCCAGGATGTAGGCGTATCACTATTTAAAGCTACAATAAAAGGGATGAAGCACACCAATGTCTGGTGATGTCAATGAGCTCAAGACTTCGGTCAGTCATTGCCAACAAAGGATTTTCAACCAAATATTAGAAATGACCAATTCCACCAAATCTTTTAACAGCTTCCTAATACATGGCAAAAAGAATATTAAATGATTCCTCTAAAATATCTAATTTTTCTTGCATAAAACAAGCCAATATACAGCTTTGTAAATAAAAATGTCAAAAAGTTAAAAGGAATGTGGAAGCAGCAAAAAAAAAAGAAAGAACTTGGTCTCGAAAGGGTTAAATATTGGTGTCGTCAAGACAATTGTAAATTGTGGCAGAGCAGTTAGTAATATTGTGTTGGCACTTAGCGATTAATTTGTGGGGTTTGGTTGTGGTTTGTATTCAGACATATGAAATAAAGTTTCAGTTGTGCAAAAATGACCCAAACACTTGTACAAAGAAGACCCAAACACTTCCCATGCCAAATTTAACAAGCAGTCTAAGCCATTACAATAAATCAGACATGCATAAGAGCTCCCGAGACAGTCTATAGACTGGTGCATGAATAAAACATTTACCACCGGGATGAAGGATCGTATCAGTGTTTGCCTCCTCTGGCATAATTCACTCTTCTTGTAGATTCTTATGCCCTTGTTTTTAGGAAAAAAGGTTTTAAAAATTATGCAAATGAGCCTGAGGGGCTCCAGGCTCCATTGACATCTAGAGAGCCCAGAGCCACTCAGGCTCATTTGCATAATTTTCAGAAAATAATAAAAAAAAGGTCCTAAAAAGCTGACTGGCATGTAAGTGTGCTTGGATTACAATTCTTCATTCTGGTGGTAGATGTCTTTTAAAGGGATTTTCCCATGAAAGAAAATTCTTACATTTCTATCCCCTAGTGATTTAAACACAATAAAGATCATTTTAACCATTTACTTTACAATTTTACTCAGTGTTATTGCTGTTTTAGCTCTTATCACTCTTCTGGCTGCTCAGTGCAAAATCCCAGGTTTTGGGAGTGGGCTCACTAAGCAGACACATTATAATCCATCTAGTTCTGTGGGGTGACAATATGGTTACATAATCAGGGTACAAGGTGTATATAAATTTTCATCTGGCTTCTGACATTGTACTAGCACACTGACACATAGAAAGATGAGACAGATCAGAGATGCATGCGATCCATTAGATACCTATTACAGAGTCAGCTCTGCTATGTCTCTGTTCTCAGTCTCACAGATATGTGCCTGCTCCCCCTTTCCCCGGATCACTTATCTCCTTGTTGCTTGTAGTTTGCAGCTTGTGTCCCCTCACAATCTTCTGCCAGGAAGTAAATCAGTGTCTGTGAGCTCTGTGCTATGACTGCAGGGGGCATGGCTACAGGCAGAAGACACAGAAATCTCATCCAAGATGGCCGCCACCCTACCCTAAGTCTGAAGTGTACAGCAGGACTGATAGAAACAGGTTAGACTTATATATGTGAATTGTTGCATTTTTGTTAATAACAGTGAATTAGAGAATGTGTTGTTTTGATGTGCTGAATACATGTAAGAAACTTGTCTTTGTGGGAATACCCCTTTAAGAATGATCTGGTCTAATAAGTTTAAAATGAATCCAGAAGGGTTTATGTTGGAGTATCATGGATTCTAAACAAGGAACTGCATTGTGAAATCTGTAATTATGACTCTTTCCATATACTATTTTTAAAGTAGTGCCTTCCTTAGTAGCACAGCAACCGTTGACCTTTCTTAGGCATCACGCTGTGGCTGCCAATGTACTTCTACATCTCCTCCCCCCCTGGTTTACTGTTTTAAGTGACACCCATTTCCATGGGCCCTTCTATATGTCGCTGGTCATTTGCTTCATAGTCTTCCGGCAGCAGTGCCCGCTTGCCATGCTGTGTGCATTGTGGGATAGATACTAATTGGTACTCTGAGTCGGTGGCATCACTTCTCATCATTGTCCGCACACACGTACCGGAGAGACTTGAGGCCTCTAATCAGACTGCTCTGTTTACTCCCCTCTCTCCGCCGTACTGTACAATGACTGAACTCTGAACCAGCCATCGATAAGGTTACAACAAAGACATGTATCCCTCTCAGGGACAGCGCAGCGGTGGTGGCGGGATGACTTACAGCAAATGTTTGTGACTGACAGAGCTGCAGCGCTGCTCAGAAGGGACCATGACTCAGACGTCAGCTTAATTTATGTATGGATGCCCGCACCTCTCCCCGTCTCTGGCTGACCCTATTCAGCACTTCAATGCTGCACTTGTTGGTTACCAGCTCGTCAAACAATATATCCTCAACAGACAGTTACATAAGTCTCACTTTATGAAGCAGGTTGATGGTATGATGTATAAAATATGGTCACAATTATGATCTGTCCATAATCTAAAGAATATTTTCATACAAAAAGAACTTTATCCGATTCTTAAAATTGTATCATAAATAATGAGATTCAGATACCATCAAATTAGTCACATAACCCTTTCAAGACCAAGTTTTTGGGGTTTAACATTTCTGTTTTTTTCGTTCCCCTCTTAGAATTGTTATTTTTCCATTTATAAAGCTAAATGAGAACTAAATGAGGAATTGTACTTTCCACTGGCACCATTCAATATTTTTTAACATGTACTGGGAAACTGGAAAAAATTCCAAAAGTAGTGGATTGTGCCAGTTTTCTGAGGGGCTTTGTTTTTTCAGCTTTTACTGTGCGGTGCAAATGACACCTTGCCCTTATTCTTTGGGTCAAGCAAAAACAAATGAAAAAAATTGGTAAAAACAGTAATGGTGATCACTGGTGATCACTGTTAAAAATTGAAAAAGAGGGGGATGCATTTCACAGGTCGTCAGAGGCAGAAACACCCTGAAATATACCATTCTGATGCCTTCGGACCCCTTCCTCCACCCACTTTTTATATTTTTATAGATTGGGCATTTTGGGATGCGTAGATACCTAACATTTTTGTGAATTTTTTTTTAATTGAATATCAATCTGTCTCTGGAGGTTCAACTATTTGAGTCCTCACTAATGCAAAGAACAAGCGCCCCTCTCAAAAATTGATCAAGTGCTAGGTTTCATTTTTTTTTGGCAGTATAGGATGGCATTTTGTTTGATGCCATTTGGACAAGTATGTGACCTTTTATTCAAATTTTTATATTAGGACAAATGGTGCAAAAGTGTCAGTTTGGACATTTGTTTCTGGCACAATGTTTACAACAGAAAGGGGCATGAATGATATGTGCACAGACCTGCACACTGAACCACTGACTCATTTCAATATCATGCAGAGCAACCCACTACAGTAAATGAAGGGAGACCTTTGGTTTGGGGGGCTAGATACGCCTAATATTTTCATAAAAATAGGTTGATCAGTAATTGCCAAGCACATTCATACTCGATGTCTATGTTGAAGGGAACCTATCCTGCACACATTGTCCCCCAAATTGAAGGTTTTACCTCATTTACTGTAGTGATTTGCTCTGCATGATGATATAGCAAAAATTTTGTGGCTCCTGTGAACTATGAATAAAACTCACCCACTCTGCAATGTAATCCTGTGAATTGAGTCAGCTGGGTGTTCCTAAACTGTCCTGAGTCAGGCTGCAACACCTTCTTTTTCCTCTGTCCGCTTGTAAACACTCCCCTTGCACATCTCCTGCACACACCTCCTGCTTGGCTGCAGCATGTAAAGGGTTATGAATGATATGTGTAGGGGTCATCATTACCAGAAGAATGAGGAAGAAGGGGGTGATGCAGCCTGACTCACATCCGATCAGGAACACCCGGATGATTAAAGTCACAGGATTGCAATGCAAAGGGAGGGGGTTATTTTATAATTTACAGGAGCCACTACTCATTTTAATATAATCATGCAGTGCAACTCACTACAAAAAATGAAGGAGGACTTTTGCTTGGGGGGATAGATGTGCCTGACAGGTTCCCTTTAAGGGAATAGCAATAAAACTTGATAAAACGCCTTTAGCTGAATTTGTTTTAAATCTTGTTTTGTCTACATGTAATGTTAATTAAAGAGGTTTGCCCATGAAAGTAAGTAGTCAAATTCTAATCCCCTGGTGATGTTTACACAATAAAGATAATTTTTGCTCCTTTACTTAACAATTATACTCAGTTTAATTGCTTATTTAGCTCCTATCATTCAGCGATGGTCATTCCAGAGGATGGGTGGGAACTCTCTTAGCAGACACTTCATGATTCTTCTGTGCTATGAGATGCTGTGTGCTGACAATGTGTTAAGATTATCAAGGTACATGACTATCTACACTTTCATCTTGCTTTTAAACCTTTACTAGTTTCTGACATATAGAAAAAAGAGATATGACAGATCAGAGATGAAAGGTGATGAGATCCATGAAATGGATATAAAACACAATGACACACTGTCAGCCATCTACATATTAGCTATAACACACAGAATTAGCTCTGCTAAACCTCTTTCCCTTGCTATAAAGATCTTATCTTATCAGTAGCTTGTAGATTAAATCTCATCATACTTCTGCTTGTCCACAGGAAGTGTGTGTGTGAACTCTTCTTGTAATGCAGAGGGAGGGGCAGATAGCACACTTCATCGTGCAGACAAGAGAAGATATCATGGTCAGATCCCGGGGGAGCCAAAATTGTATACACCAGAAATGATAGAGACCGGTTGGAATTGTATCTGTGAAATTCTGTATTTTTGTTTAGAACAGTGAATTAGAGAATGTGTTAGTTTGTTATCCTGAGTATATTTAAGAAACTTGTCTATTTAAGAATGCCTCTTTAAGTGTTAGTCATACAAAGGACAACATCTGCTTGGAGTTAATATATTCTTCATGTACTTAAGCAAGCTATGTAGGTAAGATGAATGTTAGCCAAATCTGCAAGAAATGAATCTAATGTGTAAGAAGAGTACAACTCTCCTTTAATTGTAGATGTAATTGTAAGGAATATTTGGGCAGTTGGATTGAAACATGCCTGATCCCATCATTCTCGATAGAGATTAACTGCCACTTTGAGCAACATACTCTACATGCTAATAATATGTACACCCTTGATTAAACTGAGGAAGCTTATGTTTTCGGGCTTGGAGGAAATTACTAGAGATGAGCGAGCACTAAAATGCTCGGGTACTCGTTATTCGAGACGAACTTTTCCCGATGCTCGAGTGCTCGTCTCGAATAACGAGCCCCATTGAAGTCAATGGGAGACTCGAGCATTTTTCAAGGGGACCAAGGCTCTGCACAGGGAAGCTTGGCCAAACACCTGGGAACCTCAGAAAAGGATGGAAACACCACGGAAATGGACAGGAAACAGCAGGGGCAGCATGCATGGATGCCTCTGAGGCTGCTTAAATGCACCATTATGCCAAAATTATGGGCAACAGCATGGCCATGACAGAGTGACAGAATGAAGCAAGATAGCATCTAAAACATCCAATAATTGACCCTGACACTATAGGGGACGGCATGCAGAGGCAGCGGCAGCAGCGGCAGGCTAGAGAGTGGCATGGCGACATACCCTAAATGGACTCAGGCTTCAAACCAATGGGTGGCAGAGAGGAACCAAAGGAGGTGAGCAAGAAGTGCTCAAATAATATCGGTACATGATAAAAGTTTGCCAGTATATTTTGTGGATTACACAGCAGGGTGGCGACAAAGTTAACATGGAAGCCATGAAAACAACCCAAAATTCTGCCTGACACAGCTCGTTTGATAAGGGGACCATGTATGGAGGCAGTGAACTAGTAGTAGATTAAAGGTGCTGCAGTTAAAACTATGTTAGTTGGATCTTGGCATGGAGCTGGCGCTCCGCTGCCAGGCGAGCTTTCGCCAATCCAAGCCCCTGTCTCTAGGCTACTCCCCAAACAGCACTTCTAAGAACCTTTTGTATAAGATCAAGTGTAGTAGCGTTCTTATAAGTTTAGGATATGGCGGGTGAGGGGAATGTAAACAGATGTGCAAGAAGCGCTGAAATAATATTGGTAAATGATAAAAGTTTGCCAGTATATTTTGAGGATAACACAGCAGGGTGGCGACAAAGTTAACAACTTTGATGTGGAATCCATGAAAACAACCCAAATTTCTGCCTGACACACCTCGTTTGATAAGGGGACGATGTATGGAGGCAGCTATATGGACGACTTTTGGAGGTAGCAATGGAGACAACGTGTGGAGGCTGCTATGGAGACAATTTAATTTGGATAGTGCCTGTATGTGGCAGTCCAAAAAAGTTTTCAAACCAGAGGAGCAGGTAGGTGGCCCTCCAGAAAAATGAAATAGATTGAGTGCCTGTATGTGGCAGTCCAAAAAAGTTTTCAAACCAGAGGAGCAGGTAGGTGGCCCTCCAGAAAAATGAAATAGATTGAGTGCCTGTATGTGGCAGTCCAAAAAAGTTTTCAAACCAGAGGAGCAGGTAGGTGGCCCTCCAGAAAAATGAAATAGATTGAGTGCCTGTATGTGGCAGTCCAAAAAAGTTTTCAAACCAGAGGAGCAGGTAGGTGGCCCTCCAGAAAAATGAAATAGATTGAGTGCCTGTATGTGGCAGTCCAAAAAAGTTTTCAAACCAGAGGAGCAGGTAGGTGGCCCTCCAGAAAAATGAAATAGATTGAGTGCCTGTATGTGGCAGTCCAAAAAAGTTTTCAAACCAGAGGAGCAGGTAGGTGGCCCTCCAGAAAAATTGAATAGATTGAGTGCCTGTATGTGGCACTCCCAAAAATTGTTTAAAACAGAGGACCGGGTAGGTGGCCCTCCAGAAAAATTAAATGCATAAAGTACTATAGCTAGAGCCAGTGGGCCCTGTCAAAAAATAGCCAGTTTCCTCTGCTTTAGTGTAGAAAGAGGAGGAGAAGGAGGAAAATGAGGAGGAGGAGTGGATAAATTATTCAGGTTGAGCTTCCTTCACCTGGTGGAGATTGGAAATTATGAGAAATCCAGGCTTTATTCATCTTAATAAGCGTCAGCCTGTCAGCGCTGTCAGTCGACAGGCGTGTACGCTTATCAGTGATGATGCCACCAGCTGCACTGAAAACCCGCTCGGACAAGACGCTAGCGGCAGGGCAGGCAAGAACCTCCAAGGCGTACAGCGCCAGTTCGTGCCACATGTCCAGCTTTGAAACCCAGTAGTTGTAGGGAGCTGTGTGATCATTTAGGACGATGGTATGGTCAGCTACGTACTCCCTCACCATCTTTCTGTAAAGATCAGCCCTACTCTGCCGAGACTGGGGACAGGTGACAGTGTCTTGCTGGGGTGACATAAAGCTGGCAAAAGCCTTGTAAAGCGTACCCTTGCCAGTGCTGGACAAGCTGCCTGCTCGCCTACTCTCCCTCCCTACTTGTCCCGCAGAACTACGCACTCTGCCGCTAGCGCTGTCAGAAGGGAAATAGTGTTTCAGCTTATGCACCAGGGCCTGCTGGTATTCATGCATTCTCACACTCCTTTCCTCTCCAGGGATGAGAGTGGAAAGATTTTGCTTGTACCGTGGGTCCAGGAGAGTGAATACCCAGTAATCGGTGCTGGAATAAATTCTTTGAACGCGAGGGTCACGGGATAGGCAGCCTAGCATGAAATCTGCCATATGCGCCAGAGTACCAACGCGTAAGAATTCACTCCCCTCACTGGCCTGACTGTCCATTTCCTCCTCCTCCAACTCCTCCAACTCCTCTTCTTCTGCCCATACACGCTGAACAGTGAAGGACTCAACAATGGTCCCCTCTTGTGTCTCGCCAACATTCTCCTCCTTTTCCTCCTCATCCTCCTCCACCTCCACCTCCTCCGATATGCGCTGAGAAACAGACCTAAGGGTGCTTTGGCTATCAACAAGGGAATCTTCTTCCCCCGTCTCTTGTGACGAGCGCAAAGCTTCCGACTTCATGCTGATCAGAGAGTTTTTCAACAGGCCAAGCAGCGGGATGGTGAGGCTGATGATGGCGGCATCGCCACTGACCATCTGTGTTGACTCCTCGAAGTTACTCAGCACCTGACAGATATCAAACATCCACAACCACTCCTCATTGTAGACTTGAGGAAGCTGACTGACCTGACTACCAGTTCTGGTGGAAGTTGACATCTGGCAGTCTACAATCGCTCTGCGCTGCTGGTAAACTCTGGATAACATGGTTAATGTTGAATTCCACCTCGTGGGCACGTCGCACAACAGTCGGTGAGCGGGCAGTTGGAGGCGGCGCTGCGCTGCCCTGAGAGTGGCAGCATCTGTGCTAGACTTCCTGAAATGCGCACAGATGCGGCGCACCTTCGTGAGCAAATCAGACAGATTGGGGTATGTCTTGAGGAAACGCTGAACTATCAGATTTAACACATGGGCCAGGCATGGCACATGTGTCAGTCTGCCGAGTTGCAGAGCCGCCACCAGGTTACGGCCGTTGTCACACACAACCATGCCTGGCTTCAGGTTCAGCGGTGCCAGCCACAGATCAGTCTGCGCCGTGATGCCCTGTAATAGCTCTTGGGCGGTTTGCCTTTTATCGCCTAGGCTCAGCAGTTTGAGCACCGCCTGCTGTCGCTTAGCGACGGCACTGCTGCTGTGCCTAGAGCTACCGACTGATGGTGCCATGCCCACGGATGGTCGTTCGGAGGAGGAGGTGGAGGAGGGGTGGGAGGAGGAGGAGGCATAGTAGGCCTGAAAGACCTGGACCGAGGTAGGCCCCGCAATCCTCGGCGTCGGCAGTATATGACCAGCCGCAGGGTCAGACTCGGTCCCAGCCTCCACCAAGTTAACCCAATGTGCCATCAGCGATATATAGTGGCCCTGCCCGGCAGCACTCGTCCACGTGTCCGTGGTCAGGTGGACCTTGTCAGAAACGGCGTTGGTCAGGGCACGGATGATGTTGCCTGACACGTGCTGGTGCAGGGCTGGGACGGCACATCGGGAAAAGTAGTGGCGGCTGGGGACCGAATACCGAGGGGCGGCCGCCGCCATGAGGTTGCGAAAGGCCTCGGTCTCTACTAGCCTATAGGACAGCATCTCCAGGCTAAGCAATCTGGAGATGTGGACATTAAGGGCTTGGGCGTGCGGGTGGGTTGCACTATATTTCCATTTCCGCTCCAGCGTCTGGGGTATGGAGAGCTGAACGCTGGTGGATGCTGTGGAGGATCGTGGAGGCGACGATGGGGTTTTTGTGCCAGGGTCCTGGGCAGGGGGCTGACTATCAGTTGAAACAGGGGAAGGAGCAGTGGTGTGCACGGCCGGAGGTGAACGGGCTTGGTGCCACTGAGTGGGGTGTTTAGCATTCATATGCCTGCGCATACTGGTGGTAGTTAAGCTAGTAGTGGTGGAACCCCTGCTGATCCTGGTTTGGCAAAGGTTGCACACCACAGTCCGTCAGTCATCCGGTGTTTCCTTAAAGAACCTCCAGACTTCTGAAAATCTAGCCCTCGCCGCGGGAGCCCTCGCCACCGGAGCTTCACTACATGACACATTTGACGCTGATGCACCTGCTCTGGCCCTCCCTCTCTGTCTGGCCCCACCACTGCCTCTTCCAAACTGTTCTGGTCGAGGACTCTCCTCCATCTCAGAAGCACTGTGTTCACCCGGCCTCTCAACCCAGCTTGGGTCTGTCACCTCATCATCCTCCGATCCCTCAGTCTGCTCCCCCCTCGGACTTCCTGCCCTGACAACAACTTCACCACTGTCTGACAACCATGTCTCCTCATCGTCGGACACCTCTTTACACACTTCTTCCACTACGTCAAGAAGGTCATCATCACCCACAGACTGCGACTGGTGGAAAACCTGGGCATCGGAAAATCGCTCAGCAGCAACCGGAAAAGTGGTTTGTGACTGTGGGAAGGGTCCAGAAAACAGTTCCTCAGAGTATGCCGGTTCAAATGCCAAATTTTCCTGGGAGGGGGCAGACTGGGGGGGGAGGAGGCTGAGGTGCAGGAGCTGGAGGAGTGCCGATTTCGGTGACATGGGTGGACTGCGTGGAAGACTGACTGGTGGACAAATTGCTCGAAGCATTGTCGGCAATCCACAACATCACCTGTTTGCACTGTTCTGGCCTCAACAGTGCTCTACCACGAGTCCCAGTAACTTCAGACATGAACCTAGGGAGTGTAGCTCTGCGGCGTTCCCCTGCTCCCTCATCAGCAGGTGGTGTCTTACCCCGCCCAGGACCACGGCCTCTGACCGCTGCAGTAGTTGGACGCCCACGTCCCCGCCCTCGTCCTCTACCCCTAGCCCTTGGGTTAAACATTTTGAAAATGAAAGTTTTTACTTTAATTTTTTTTTTTACTTTTTTTGTGTTTTTTTTTTTTTAGTTTTTAAAACCAATCAATGCTATCCTATTGCTATGGCTATTTTCTAGCCAAGTATGAAAGCACACTGCTATGCCAGATGAGATGACGCTGAGTTATGAAAAAATAAACGTAAAATAAAAAGTAAATGGCAGACTGTGCCTAATTGAAATCCAACCCCTAATAAATTTTCCCACTTCGGTCTTTGCGATGGATATGTGCGTCACTAAGCGCTAAACACAGCGGTCGCAAGTCTCACTCCAAATTCCTGACAATTGGCTAGTATATGCACTGCAGCAAGGACAGCCACCAGCAGATCAACCTGAAATAAAATATATATAACGCTATTGTAGGCGTAAGTAAGCCATTTGGATTCTCCTTTGGCTATTTTCTAGCCAAGTATGAAAGCACACTGATGAGATGACGCTGAGTTATGAAAAAATAAACGTAAAATAAAAAGAAACTGCCAGACTGTGCCTAATTGAAATCCAACCCCTAGTAAATTTTCCCACTTCGGTCTTTGCGATGGATATGTGCGTCACTAAGCGCTAAACACAGCGGTCGCAAGTCTCACTCCAAATTCCTGACAATTGGCTAGTAGATGCACTGCAGCAAGGACAGCCACCAGCAGATCAACCAGAAATAAAATATATATAACGCTATTGTAGGCGTAAGTAAGCCGTTTGGATTCTCCTTTGGCTATTTTCTAGCCAAGTATGAAAGCACACTGATGAGATGACGCTGAGTTATGAAAAAATAAACGTAAAATAAAAAGGAAATGGCAGACTGTGCCTAATTGAAATCCAACCCCTAATAAATTTTCCCACTTCGGTCTTTGCGATGGATATGTGCGTCACTAAGCGCTAAACACAGCGGTCGCAAGTCTCACTCCAAATTCCTGACAATTGGCTAGTATATGCACTGCAGCAAGGACAGCCACCAGCAGATCAACCAGAAATAAAATATATATAACGCTATTGTAGGCGTAAGTAAGCCGTTTGGATTCTCCTTTGGCTATTTTCTAGCCAAGTATGAAAGCACACTGCTATGCCAGATGAGATGACGCTGAGTTATGAAAAAATAAACGTAAAATAAAAAGTAAATGGCAGACTGTGCCTAATTGAAATCAAACCCCTAATAAATTTTCCCACTTTGGTGTTTGAGGTGGATATGTGTGTCACTAAGAGCTAAACACAACGGTAGCAAGTCCCCCTGCAAATTCCTCACAATATGGTACTAGCTGCACTACTAGTGCCAGCAAGCCCAGCCACAAGCAAACAAAAAAAAAAAAAGTATAACGTTATTGTAGCCCTAAGAAGGGCTGTTGGGTTCTTGTAGAATCACTCCTGCCTAACACTATTCTAATAGAACACCCTAACGCTTTCCCTGACCAGCAGCAGCTCTCTCCCTAGCGGCATCCAGACACAGAATGATACGAGCAGCGCGGGCAGCGGCTAGTCTATCCCAGGGTCACCTGATCTGGCCAGCCAACCACTGCTATCGACGTGTAAGGGTACCACGTCATGCTGGGTGGAGTGCAGAGTCTCCTGGCTTGTGATTGGCTCTGTTTCTGGCCGCCAAAAAGCAAAACGGCGGGAGCTGCCATTTTCTCAAGCGGGCGAAGTATTCGTCCGAGCAACGAGCAGTTTCGAGTACACTAATGCTCGAACGAGCATCAAGCTCTGACGAGTATGTTCGCTCATCTCTAGAAATTACTGTGTCAGCATTATGGATGTTCTGACCCATTCTGGTTTGGATTTACAGAGTTCTGGAGAACCTTGAACAAAATTCATTTTGGGTACCTGAGCCCTACAGAGAACACCCATTGCCGTTGGCACCAATTACTAGTGTTATCCCTTAAAGCCAGCAGTGTGTTTGCAATCACACCCACTGTAACGTCCGTGCCTGAAAGTCGCTCTATCCGCAGTTGGCGGAATAGAGGCGTTTATTTGTGTGTGTGAACTGTGGCTTAATTCTTGTGTTTGGATTAACTGAGCCACACCCTGCTCCTTGCATTTCTGTCCTGTACAGCAAGGGTTAGTAGCCTGATGGACAGTTCCCCCAGTGTGCTGCTGGAGGCGTGTCCGGGATCGGCTTTATATACCTGCCCATTCCCATCTCACCTGGATGGTTATTTTGAGTCTGACCTGTGTATACTTGCTTGATCTTGATCTTGACCTGACCTGTGTATATTCTGCCTGTACCTGTATCCATCAGGCTTGCTAGCCCTGTGTTTCTAGTTCAGTTTTCCTGTCTCCGTTTGTCTGCCTGTGTCTGTTCCTGATCTGTGTATATCTGCTTGATCTTGACCTGACCTGTATATTACCCGTTTGATCTTGACCTGATCTGTGTATTGCCTGTACCTGTACCTGTATCTGACCTGTGATTATCTGCCTGTAGACCTGTATACTGTATATCTATTGTTTTGTCCCTGTCTCAGTCCTGTGTTTGTATTCTGTGTACCAGTGTGAACACTGGTCTATTCCTGCATTCCGGTTACCTGTTCAGTCTTGTGTCGGTTTCTGTTACCAGTATGAACACTGGTCTATACCTGTATTTCCGTTACCTGTCCGCTCCACCATCCAGCAGCTGCCAGACGAAGTAAGTTTCCCCTGTCCTGTTGTAGGGTTGCTCAGGGACCGTCAGTTAGGTTCCTGATAGTGGGTACGCCCTTATCAGGGCGGTTCATCTGCTTTAGGCAGGGCCTTAGCCCAAAGGGACATCGCAGGGTGAGTTCGCCACCACTTACCTAGTCTGACAGCTAGCACCAAGCCTGGTTGTGGTTGCGCGTTTGCTGGACGGGTGCTAACACCCACATTTTCACTTTTTGAGGGCATTAAAAGGTTTAACACCCATTTGTTACCCAGGTGTTACCGGTTGGGGTGAGCCCAAATGCTGAACCTCAACTTCTGCGTTCTGTAAATTGTAGTTCTGTCCATTCAACCCTAGACAGAATACATGTGGCCAACCACATATAGTACTTGGTATTAGCTGATATTGCAAGAGTTTTGTCCACAAGTTTATCACAATTTTTTTTTCACTTACCGTAGTTTAATTTTTAAAAATTATTTCTTATACTTTTGTTAATAGAAAATACTAATTGAATTTGAAAAATCTCTTTTTGCTATATCTATACATCAAAGAAACGGTTATCGATAGGTTCCATATCTCATAATTGCTGCTTTGAAAAAAATGCTACTTAAAAACGCTGCTTAAAAATAAGCCCTCTCATAACTTCATTGGTATAATAAATAAAATATAAAATATAATATAATAGTGGAGGTTGTAACATAGAGAAATGTACTTTTTTAATAGATGTTCTCATATATTCTGTTATACACAAATAAAAGATATCACTTGGGGATATGTTAATACACTGAATGTAATTTTAGAATATAAGACTTTCAAGACTGAACTCGGTTAAAGCAGATTAACAAATAAACTATTTGTAAAAACTTTTTGTATTTTTGTCAGAGTTTGTGCACTGAATTAGAGTAAGTAAAATATCATTATTGAAGAGGACTCTCGATATTTTATCTTTTAAAGTGGAAAATGTGTTTGAAATAATGAAAAGCCATTAGATATTTTTTATTCATTATGTAAAATGTTTTCGAGCACCAATTAGCCGTTTTTCATTAGTTCTAAAACATTTTCGGAGGTCTTTATAGAGCAGGAGCAGACATTTTTCCTAAAGCAGGAGAAAAAAATAAGGCCATTCATAATGTTCTCTCAGCTTTTTGGTGTGATTTGACATGCGTGAATGGGCCAGCATCCCCAATACGTGCCATGAAAGTGTCAGATTCTTCTGATATACACAGGAATGCTCCGGCTATGACAACTTCCTTCAGGGAAGCCATATGGGGCAAACGTTTGTGTTCCTTTCTAGAGCATGATGGATGACACCCATTCCACCCTAGACCAACATGTCTTGAGTATCAAGTAGTAAGGTATGCTACAACTAGCACGCTCAATTCCAACAACACAGGCAGCTTATAGGTCTAAAATCCCAAGTGTATTGTCTTGGGGTAAGCAACCATTTTTCTTCATCTAGTTTTGCGTATTGGGGATTGGAGAGCAGACTCTTTAGCCTCTGGCTTGACATCTGTTCTGCCTCGTTCCTGAAGAACAAGCTTATATAATTTGCATAGGTTTGTGTTAGTAGCTGGTTACATACTGTATGCACACTGTTTAAAGGTCTCTGGATACTGCTATATGGCAATATTATTCTTTGTTTATATAAGATGATTTCTTTGAACATCTTTATTCACAGCAGTGTATAATCTTGATAACAAATATTATGGCGGGTGGGGGGCCCGTTAACTGAATTAGCATTTTAGAAGCTTAGAAGCTACAAGTTATACTTTTTACTGTTTAACACTGTAGGAGTTTTGTCAACTTCAGAAAAAAAGTCACAATTTGTTATACACTGCATAGGTTATTGACTATAATTCAGCTTCTTTAGAGTGTGCTGGGAGTTCCTGCTGAGAGAGAGAGAGAGAGAGAAAGTGGGGGGAGTAGAGAAATCCATTTAAACCAGTTATATTTTGCACAAAGACTCATTATGGCGCTATAAGATATGATTGTATAGGTGGTTCACAAATAATGCTACCTGCACCCACTGAAGATGTTGGATTGTGCAAAAATTGTATGATATTTGAGATTTGAGCTTGTTTGCTTGTGAAACATTGCAGTTTATATTAGTAGTATACTTTTGGTCAGGGTAAAAATTCAACACTTTAGGAAAAATGTGAAAAAAGTACAATTTTTTAACTTTCATATGTTCTATTTTTTAGAAAAAAAAGTCAAAACACAAATTTTTTGGTAGAAAATTTTTGCCGTTGTCTTATTTCTATTTTCCATAATTTTTTTACGTTCTGTTTTAAAAGGTTTATAGTTTTAGTAGAAAGTTCTCAAATGACATGCACTAATACCTCATCCAAACACTTGTGCACATCCTCCAGTAGTATACTACTAGCACCTCCACACACAGCGTGCACTACTACATCCTCCGCACACCACGCGCCCTACTCCTACTTCGAATTTCACAATTCACTTCCAAGTGCGGTTGGAGGGTAAGGAAAAACGGACAATGGGGGCATAAGGCAAGGAAAAACAGACGGTGATGAGAATATCGCAAGGAAAAACGGACTATGGGAGGAGGGGTGTAATAGTGATTGTGTAACAGTACCTACAGGTCAGATCACACATATCTCTCCAACACCAGCAAATGCAGAATGGTGTCATTGGAGAGCAGCGGATCTGTCCCGACTTATATATGTCATGACATGGTCTGTCATATATATACCTTATTTTCCCCTTTGGTCCATTGCAGAGGTCTGCAGCTATGTGCCAGAGGTATTCCTCCTCGGGCATGTAGTTTAGTTAATAAAAGATGGAATTGATGGAACAACAAGTTAAAAAAGAAGTAGAAAAGGCTTTTTCTTTTCAGTTTTTTACCTCCAGTTTTTCTTTTCCTGCTCGTCTCTATTTTGCTGGCCGCTTTCCTTCCATTCTGTGTTTCTCCCTCCCGCACATTATTCTGCTGCCTGTTCCATGGATTCATAATATCTGTTGTCAGTGAGATAGAAAGATAGCAGCAGCCCAATGTGTTACTTCTAAATGGAAGACAGCAACTCATACGCCATATGTCACAGTGTCAAACTTACACAAGTAAACTTTTTCTCTCGTTTTCTGCCGACAAGACCTAATTGAACAGAGAGCTATGGGCAGTGCTCTGGATATTTGTCAAGCATTGCAAAGCAGGCAGACTCATTGATCCTTGGCTGAGTGGGTGGTTGGGATGCGGGAATCTTCTGACATAGGCCAGCACCAGTCCTTCCGCCAGTTTACCATCTGTCCTGTCCTTCTCTAGGATGTCTTTTTCAGCCTTGTATGTCCATAAGATATTTGTAACCCCTGCCTATGTCACATTATATTTACATTTTATGCTAATTTAGATCAATCAATATATTGTCTTTGTATAAATTAAAATCATGCAATGATTTTTTCACCATTTTTTAAATCCCCTTTTAATGTCTCCAAATTAAAAAAATAATCTTGATAGCACATAGAGGACAAAAACACATGCTAAGTGGTTTAACCCTTTACTTTGACATAATTGTACATTTGTTTCTGTATTTGCATTAGGGTTAGAGCATAGGCTCGTGAGATATGCACCTGCAATCCCTGAGAGATTCCAGGGGGATTGACAGTTGGGTACCCACTGTATAGAGGACTAGGCTAAACGATTGCCTGTAAGCTTTACACTGTTTAGGCTAAATTCACATTAACGTGTGCCCGCCATACCATAGCATGGCGAGCACATGTCGATGCCGGGGAGAGGGGGTGAGCTCTGCTCACCCACGCCATTCTCCATAGAGGAACATGGCACATGCATGCCAAGCAAAGATAGAACATGTCCTATCTGTTCACCGGCTACAGAATGGTACGGTGCCTCACCTATCACAACCTATGTCCAGGGCCTGTATTAGGGATCAGCATTTGCCTAGGATCCCTGTCCTAAAGAGCCCCCTGCATGGGGACTTTTGTGGGAAGAGGATGTATTACCCCTTGGTTGAATGCCCGTGTGAAGATGCTAATCATCTATCTCCAGTCTATATATCTATAATAATAATAATAATAATTCTTTATTTATATAGTGGCTACAGATTACGGAGAGCTGCACAAAGCATACCAAATTGGTCCCCATGGGGCTCACAATCTAAACAACCTACCAGTATGTTTTGGAGTGTGGGAGGAAACCGGAGGACCTGGAGGAAACCCACGCAAACACTCTGGGGTTCATGTACTAAGGGTCCACGGACCGCACAGATGTCGGATATTCTGACGATTACCGCTTTGCGCCGCATTTAAAAGGGAATTGTGGCACATGCGCCGGCTTTCATGCGACACAAATTGGGGGGCGGGCCACCGGACGATCTGACGGATTTGGACTCAGCATGGGATTTGCATGGCTAGAATTTGTGTTGCAAGCCGTGCACTTACATGCACCGGAAAGAGGATGGTGAACTCCGGCGGACCTGAGCGGGGAGCGACACATGCAGGATATCGGGCGCACAATCTTAGTGAATCACGCTGAAGTCCATGATCATCGGACAATGCACAGCTGGGATCGCAAAAGGGACCGGTAACTAAATGTGTCTCTATCATCTATCCGTATAGTTATCTATGTCCTATTATCTGTCTATTTCCTATCTATATAACTGTCGGTCTAACCGTTTATCTATCTATCTATCTACCTATGTATTCTCTCTATACCTCTCTTCTACTCTATCTATCTATCAATCATCTATGTAGCTATCTATGGACCAAACTAGCTGCGCAGAAAAAATTACCATGCTTTCCTCCTTTATCCTACCAATCCAGATGTTTTCCTGCACCTAATAATATTCATCATTAGTAACTTTTTTTGGCGCCTAAATTAAAACTGAGTAGCAGCACTAAGCTCTTGTGCAGAGCAGCTTATCCACAGCGACAGAGCTCAGACAGTATTTACACTACCTTCAGCCTCAGTTTACAGTTCATGACCTTCGATTTACAAAGCAATCTGCTCAGCTTCAGCTCAGAGCAGGATAGAAGAGAACTTTGCAGGATTTTGCAGATAGTAAAGAGAAGTGCCATGTAGCAGGATGATCACACTGGTGTCTGAGGAGGATACTGGCCAGAATTACAGGGGGGCAGCAGAAGATCTCAGTGCTGGGGAATCCCCTCCAAGAGAAGCCACTGCTGTGGAGGTCACTGGGTGCAGGGTGTCACACACCTGGGTGCTGCTGTGAGGGTAACTGCCCGATTCTAACATTGCGCCTAAACTGCGCCTAAAGTAAAGGGATTAATAAGAGGCAGGAACTCAATTCATTACAAACGGTTGTAACTTGTAATAATTCTGGCGCAGCAATGTAACTACTACACTTAAGCGCAGAAAAGTGATACATCTGGCCCTATATATACTTTATATTTATGCATCTATAAATCTATCATCTATCTATTACAGATTGTCTTACCATACTACTGTGTGAAAACTACAAAGTGGGATCATCTTACCAAATGTGACTGTTCATAAAATAGTTTTATTTTGGGGCCCCCCTTGTGAGAAGAAGGTCTCAAGAACTTCTTCTGAATAAAACAATTAAAACTGCAATTTTCTGGTGACACCTTCCCTTTAGCTCTTTTAATAATCACTACACTAATAATTAGCTGTTATCTCAGGGCAAAATGATCCCACCTGCTAAATTGTCCTTTTCAGGTCCTGAAATATTTGCTTTCTAACCCTTTTTATATTTTGTTATTGTTATATTCAGAAAAAGTTGCAGTAGGAACATTAAAGTCGCCTGATGGTGGACGACCACTTCATTTAATGCTCACCGGCTCATTAACCTTTTAACAAACCTTTTTGCTCATGTGTTGTACACACTGACGTGATTGATCACCGGGATGCACCGAGAAGAAGGAATCATACATTAAAAACTATTAGATGACTCGAGAGTCGAAAACCGCTGCCTCATGATCTCGCTCAGTGCCCTGTATCCCTGACAGGGACCAATCGTCTCACTCTTCAGTTCATCTGTAGTAATTTGCTTCCTCGGGTTAAGTGCACAGACTGTTGATTCACCATAGGAGGGCAGAAGGACAAAGGCAATTGTAAAGCTTAATGAAAATCAACCAAAACAGACAGACTTCCTCTGTCTTTTAACAGCACAGCCATCCAGGCTCCATGGGGGTAGAACAGCTTGGCAGTAGTAAGAGCGCAGAATGTTTTATGACTGCGCATTCCCACAAGGTGAATTAAGTTTAGGATTAAAAAGATGTCGTTAATCAGAATTTACTATCCAAGCCACCTCAAAACCTTTGGTGATATATTTTTTCCTCCCACATTCCACTGTCTTTTTGATCGCCCTTTCATTAGCGATCCTGGCAGCTGTGACATTGGCTTAATCCAGCAGCCGCATAAATTAAATGTGTAATCTAAAATGTATCTTCATTTCCACCCCACAGCCAAAAGGGGTCGTTCACGTGCTGTCTGTAATTGGCCCTATTTGGATGTATGTGAAGCAACATGGGAAAATGGAATACCAGAAACTAAGATTGCAAAAATTGGTAAGAACTGACAGCAGTGAGATCTGAATTTACAAGAGGAGAATACTTTTTGTTATATGTAATTTAAAGGGATTGTCTAGTTGATACAAAACATAGCTAAATAAATTGAAAAAAGTAATGCTTGCCAATAGAGATGAGCAGACCCTATAAAATTTTGGTCTGACCAAACTCGGGCCCAAAGCCCAAACAGTAACACATGGGATTGATGTGGGGTGTGTGCACTGGCTATCCCCAACCACAGCACATGTGCGCTGCCATTATGGTGAGGATCATCGGTTCCCATGACATTATAGGGCAGAATCTATGCTCCCCTTATATGGTTAGAGCCCAGGCATTTAAATAGATAACACCTGCAATTGGTGCAAGCACAGATCATGGGTTTTATTGGCCCCTGACCCAGACAATAACTGACTGAAGTTCATGTCTGGATTCTGAGCCCAAATTCGTAAAGATCGATACAGACCAGAACTTTGTAGTTCTACAGCTCAACACTACATACAAACCCTGTCCACGAACCCTCTCCAATTCAAACATGTTTCAGGTCCCCTATGGTCTGTACTTTTTTGGGTTTTTACAGGAATTGGGAAGTAGATATGATCAATAAGCATTAGAATAAGAGTGTCACTGGTTCAGGAGGAAATGCAGTTTTTCAATTTTGCCATGAACATTCTAAAACTTTGAAAATGGACGGCCCCGTTACAAAATCAAACTTTTTTAACATATTGAAATTAATTATTTCAATTAAATACTATTATATTAATTAACTAAATATTGCTGCTAACATGCCCATGTTGCATCCGCTGCTCACAGTGCTGGGATGGGGGGTAGGCAAAGAATAAACCTTGATTGGTTTAATCAGCTGCCTCTTGATCATCTCAATAGCTAGCCATAGAGTATTTTTGGGACTATATTTCCCTTCTAGTGGTTTACATGCCTGGATCTTTAAACCTTCTCGTTATCCCTTGTTTCCGAATTTGGTACTGTGTTGCCACCTGGTTGTGCTTTTGGTTTATACATCTGACTACTCCAAACTGGAGTTACAGGCTTTTACAACCAGTAAAAGTGACTCATCACAGCTCATGACTTTGAAGGTGATCTTTTATATAGTTAAATAGGCAAGATTTGAGATGGAATGTCAGAAAGGCTACCCGAGGGTGCTGGTATTTTAGCCAGATAAAAGCTGATATATGTGGTATTAGGTCTGGATTTGGTTCCTGAAGCCAAACTCCAACGGCTAACGCCTGTGATTGGTGCTGGCACCATTGATGAGTGTTAACTGCTTAAATACCACTGGCAAAATTGACAGTGGCTTTTGGATAGCTGCAGCTGTGCATCCTCCCCAAAAGGCCGGTGGTCTGCGCCACCTGCATGTTAGTACCACCACACAGTCACAAGCATTTAAAAGCCTCTGCCGATTTTGCTAACAGCATTTGAAAAGTTGACACC
Source organism: Engystomops pustulosus (assembly GCF_040894005.1). Classification (NCBI taxonomy): domain Eukaryota; kingdom Metazoa; phylum Chordata; class Amphibia; order Anura; family Leptodactylidae; genus Engystomops; species Engystomops pustulosus. The sequence goes on from NC_092414.1 coordinate 186,874,647, forward strand.
TGTGATCGGTGCCGGATCTGGTGGACCCGAACTTTGTGGTAGTAAGTCCTTTCCAAAAAGACTAGGATCACAACTGTGGACAGCATTGATTTGATGGCATTGTATACAGCATAGCGAATTGGCTTGACTAGCTTATGGAGATTTCACCTTTACAGGCATACAGAATCTTTAAGACAATGCATGAACTCATGGGAAATCTGGGAAATTCTAAGAAGATGATTTGCATATTTTTTCCCAGAATCCCCAGTGGAGCTTGCATTGCTTGCCTCTAAAAATGACTTGCAAGGAGATAAATCTCCATAAGATTTGGTTATATCATATGTGTTTGTTAGCACTATATATATAACAGCCTTATGTAGGACAAAATTACAATTGTCTCAGCAAGCATTTGCTGCCTATGGCCCTATATTCTAGAAAACATGTTATGCTTGATCAGATCTGAATCTATGACCCCTATGCTTCTAAGTAGAGGCTTCACATTCAATTACTTCTTACCATGCAGAACTATAACCAAAAAGATTGAATATCTTGGGTGATATAGACATACAAACCAAAAACTGCAGAGGTCAGTAAGTAATACAGTTGTATCTCCAAGACAATGTTGACACCATGGTAACCTATAATTCTGCTCAGAAGACTCAATATGGATAAAATCACATCAATCTACTACAGTGTAACAGAGTGTATCAGGGTACTATGCACTGGTGTTATCACAGTCATAGTAAAAGGTTAAAAAACAACGAATGTTCATCAAGTCCAACCCATATTCCAATGGTGTTAATGCAGAGGCAGACAAAAAAAAAAACCTTACAAGGGTGATGCCAAGTGAATGTTTATAGGAAAAAATTCCTTCCCGACCTATTGTTTTGTGGCTTTCCCTTTGATCTCTGAGTGTCTGATGTTTCTTGTGTGTTATTTGGTTTATGTCCTCATTTTTGCCATAGGCAGGGAACATCAAACAGTTACCAGGCCACTGGTTAGGGTGAACCCAGTAAGTAGGCAGGTGACTGTTTACAGGGCTCAGTTTTAGGGCTCAGTTTCCTGTCTGTCGTTCCTAAGCCCAGACTCCCCACTCTCAGCCATCACAACATCCTTGAGTTCCAGTCCAATGACGAAAGACATCAACATGGATCTTGTATGTTCTTTCTTGGGTTTCTGTTTGTTACCCCTGGATATTCCCCCTACACTCCAAAAATACATACTGATTGGAAAATATAGGGTTTAGAAAGGCTTCAGAATTTGGCAAAATGGCAAATATTTTTTTGTACAAAATATTGTAATTTTTTAAAATCTACTAAAACCTAATAAGAACCAATATAAATTCAGTATCCATGTCATCAGACCGACCCAAAAAATAAAGGGAAAGTGTCTTTAAGGGCAGAATTAAAGATGTAAAAATGGAGCCCACAAGAAAATGCAGCAAATGTGTTTTCCAGTACATTGCATGGAATATTAAATGTACAATTTGACAAAGTACAATTTGTCCCGAAGATAACAAGTCCATTAACTGAAAAATAATGGGAATAATGGGAGTAAAAAAACATAAATGCGAAAAACAAAAAAGGTCTGAGTCCTGTAAGGGATGAATGCTGGTGGGCAGGCACACAGCACCATTTAAATGCCAGACATTTTCAGGTTTGGTTCCAGTTTTCTTTCCAAGGTTCTGCTGAACCTACCGAGCCCGAACACCATTGGCTTCTTCCATTCATATTAATGACCTATACTTACAAGATTTTAGCCATACAAGATTGGTGTGTAGAGTATTGAATCCCCAACAATATGATCAGTGACTGCATAGGTGATCAATATTTTACTCCTAGGCCACTTTTTTGACTCACCAGTAAATCCCAGGCCTTTAGTTTGAGCCATGGTCTATCTACTATTATATAGTACTTACACCAGAACACTTTTAATAGACTGTCTAAAGGATTGTATCAATGCCTTTTACTACAAAGCCAAGGCACAGCTGATTTAAGGCTTGTTATGTTTGTCCGTACAGGAATTGCTCTTGCATGCAAGCTAATGCGTCTCAGCACAATTTGCCTGCACACTATGCTCAGCAGATTTACAGCCCCATATGCAACTGATTTACTGGTTATTGCCAATGAGAACAATTTCCATTTTCCATCTATCCTGAAAGTAGAGATGACTTAGTGGCCCCCGTGCTAGCTGGTCATCCAAGCTGAAGAGTGGGACTAGATGGACCTGCACAATACCTGACAGCTCTGTTCCATCACCAGTGTAGTACGAAGATAGTGGAGGCCTCAACGCAGAGACCTATTTGTCTCCCTGCAGACGTAAATCACATAAGCATCACTTTTTATTTTGAGATGTATTATCTTCTGACAATACAATTTCAAGGAGAATGCATCTGTCCTTCCGTAAGAAATCCACACGGACCTTAATAACCTCAGCTTTACCGGACAAAGACACTGGAAGAAGAATGTAAAGGGAGACAGGGGGGATTTATCATGAGGGGATTTTTAAAATTCACATGTGCCAGAGATTTTTTCTATCTTTTTAGGTTTTTATCAATTTGTTATAATGCATCTCTGGGGTGAATAATAATATGGAGTCAATAGTTATTTTGAAAGTTCTCATGTCATCAGAAGACTAGCAAAGACGGAAACACCTCAATATGGCACCAAAACCTTTTTTTAAAATCAGATTTTATTAGGGTAGGGTAAATGAAGCTGAACTTGCCCTATGTAATACTGGCAGTAAAATGGGTATGTTGGTGCCCCACACAGAAAAACCTTTTTTCAAATAAAATCGACAAGTGAATCCAAAAATGAGTATTGTGTAATATATTGCATTGATTGTGTGTTTTTCATCAGTGCATGGACATAAAATGGTTCCATTTTGTAGTGTGACGTACCATAATAAAAATGCATATAGACTTTAACGTACAGTATGTCTAACAATGTATAGCACCTGAGGTCCACTGAAGGTTTTGATTTGGAAAAATGACATACAAATGGGTCAGGGGAGATCTTTAATGAACACTCCTCATACAGAACATTGTGAATTGTTTGGAAATAAGTTTTATTTTTTGTAAGGATTCTGTAAGTCTATATTTTCCATGGTATATCTCAGGGCCACTGCTGGCATTAAAGGGTTGCACAACAGTAGCAAAAATATGAGTAAGATCACTGAATCTAAACTCTTGGATCAATGGAGTGCCACTTATGTATGTGTCCGTAGGGTGGCCCATTTTCCCAATCCCCGTGGATAGGGGATAAATGTATTTCGTGGAATATTCCCTTTCAGTTTTGCTGTGCTTGCCTCTTTTAACAAGTTATGCTCTTGATCTAACAACCAAAAAGTTTGTAATTGTTTGGGTTAGATGTTGTGCATTGATTTATCCTCCATATCTTCGTAAGTTCCTTGTTGTTGCCTCTTCTTTGAGTATGCCCTTCGTACAGTTATGTACTTTGCAATGCCCAGCTGTAATAAAGGAGTTCTTTTCTTTGTTAAGTGCTAGAGAAGTTTATGAAGTCATCTAAAGACACCACTTTTTAGGTTAGGTCTGATCAAGTTTTTACAATGTCAAGCGGTAGAACGTCACTAAAACAGGTAGCTAATAATAGATTTCACATAGACATTGTCACCTACTGTCAAAGTTTTATAGAAATTTCCTGCAGTCTTCTAGATGGAGAGAATGGACAGATTATACAGAAAAGTCACAAACATGAGCAAATGACTAGAATGCAGATTTATCCAAGGTGTTTGGTGTCCTTAGATGGCAACAGTTGAAGTCTAGGGAGTCATATTGTATCTTAAAGGGACCCTGTCAGTTAAACTAACCCACACTAACTAAACTTATATTTAAAAACTCCTAATATACAGCAGTGAAACTATCCTTATATTGTTATATTCCATGCTGGAAAAGTTCAACAATGTATTTGTGAAGTTGACTCGGTCATCTATGCATATTCATGTTCTTCCAGCTCAGCCATGGTTCCAGTTTCCTTACAAGGGGCCTGGTTTCTCCTTAGCCGAGTCACTGTGCGATTCTTCTCAGTCAGATCATTTCCCCCACCTTTAAGAATAAGATAGATGGGGGGAAAATAAGGTAGCTGAGCTGAGTGCCACGGCTAAAGTGAAAGCATGCCCCCAGAAATCTGGAGGCACAGGTAACCTGAAAGAACATTAATATGTAAGACTCAACTCAAAGGCAAGACTTACATGGGGTTATTTGCATAGGAGGTGAGTCAACTTGAACTGACAGTAGAACTTTACGGTACTTTACTAGAATTCTGGGGAACAATATAGGGATAGTTGTGCTGCAGTATAATAGCAGTTTTCAAAGATATGTTTAGTTCGTGTAGGCTAGTTTAACTGACAGGTTCCCTTTAATTAGTAGCGTGATCCATTAGATGTTATATTGCAAAGCTATTCTCTTTTAGTGACAGATAGATATTCTCTTGATGAACTTGAGTATCTATTACCTAAGCTGTTTGTAAAAACTCAACCCTCTCTTCATCACTGTCCTGTCACATCACTTCAATAGTCAACATCACCTTTATCTCTGACATTTTAAGATGGCCTAGTTGTACTCAGATACTTCTGAATGTCTATTTAACTGTGTAAAAGTTCTTAAAAAATATTGTTTTATTACTAACAATCATTGGAGTATTGTTAGAGAGACATAAGTGGGTGCTCTATAATAAGACACTGAATAGATAGGATCTACATACTGTTCTCTCACAGGAGCCTACAACCACTGCCTATGAAAAAAAGGAAGAAGGAAAATTAACGTTAATATGGGTTTTTTATTTGTTCTGGAATTTTCAGGCATAAGATGTGATACTAGCACTGTACATTAACTGTTCTTACATGTGTCAATACATATATTATTTATTAAATAATTCTCGTGGTCTCTGATGATTAATAATAACTAGAGATGAGAGAGTATACTCGTCCAAGCTTGATGCTCGTTCGAGTATTAGCGTACTCGAAACGGCTCGTTGCTCGGATGAGTATTTCGCCGGCTTTTACTAAACACAGTGAAGAACAGTGAAGAACACAGTGAAAACAGTGAACACAGTGAACACAGGATCATTTAAGTGAAGAACACATTGAAAGAACACAGTGAAGAACACATTGCAGATGTTTCCGAACATCTGCTAACTTATGGGAAGACATGCGTGCCGAACAGTGTTCTTCACAATAGTATGTGAAGAACAATATGCGTGAAGAACACATTGCAGATGTTTAACACGGGTCATTCTCCTTTTTGAAGTTCCACGATTATTCCATTGAATTAAAAAAACAAACAAACAGGACTGCCTTACACTCACCGGCCACTTTATTAGGTACACCTGTCAAACTGCTCGTTAACACTTAATTTCTAATCAGCCAATCACATGGCATTTAAGCATGTAGACATGGTCAAGACAATCTCCTGCAGTTCAAACCGAGCATCAGTATGGGGAAGAAAGGTGATTTGAGTGCCTTTGAATGTGGCATGGTTGTTGGTGCCAGAAGGGCTGGTCTGAGTATTTCAGAAACTGCTGATCTACTGGGATTTTCACGCACAACCATCTCTAGGGTTTACAGAGAATGGTCCGAAAAAAGAAAAAACATCCAGTGAGCGGCAGTTCTGTGGGTGGAAATGCCTTGTTGATGCCAGAGGTCAGAGGAGAATGGGCAGACTGGTTCGAGCTGATAGAAAGGCAACAGTGACTCAAATCGCCACCCGTTACAACCAAGGTAGGCAGAAGAGCATCTCTGAATGCACAGTACGTCGAACTTTGAGACAGATGGGCTACAGCAGCAGAAGACCACACCGGGTGCCACTCCTTTCAGCTAAGAACAGGAAACTGAGGCTACAATTTGCACAAGCTCATCGAAATTGGACAGTAGAAGATTGGAAAAGCGTTGCCTGGTCTGATGAGTCTCGATTTCTGCTGCGACATTCGGATGGTAAGGTCAGAATTTGGCGTCAACAACATGAAAGCATGGATCCATCCTGCATTGTATCAACGGTTCAGGCTGGTGGTGGTGGTGTCATGGTGTGGGGAATATTTTCTTGGCACTCTTTGGGCCCCTTGGTACCAATTGAGCATCGTTGCAACGCCACAGCCTACCTGAGTATTGTTGCTGACCATGTCCATTCCTTTATGACAACATCTGATGGCTACTTTCAGCAGGATAATGCGCCATGTCATAAAGCTGGAATCATCTCAGACTGGTTTCTTGAACATGACAATGAGTTCACTGTACTCAAATGGCCTCCACAGTCACCAGATCTCAATCCAATAGAGCATCTTTGGGATGTGGTGGAACGGGAGATTCGCATCATGGATGTGCAGCCGACAAATTGTGTGATGCCATCATGTCAATATGGACCAAAATCTCTGAGTAATGCTTCCAGCACCTTGTTGAATCTATGCCACGAAGAATTGAGGCAGTTCTGAAGGCAAAATGGGGTCCAACCCGTTACTAGCATGGTGTACCTAATAAAGTGGCCGTTAAGTGTATTTCTCAATATAATGACACATTTTATTGCAGAGCCTTGGTCCCCTTGAAAAATGCTCGAGCCTCCCATTGACTTCAATGGGGTTCGCTATTCAATGCTAGCACTCGAGCATCTGGAAAAGTTCGACTCGAGTAACGAGCACTCAAGCATTTTAGTGCTCGCTCATCTCTGATAATAACATTTACTGATGTTACTCTCAAATAATTTGTGTTATCATTTTTTTTGTTCTGGTAACAGCAGAATTGTAATTTCATGACTACACTAAATATATTAAAGTAAATTAAATATATTAAAGAAAATCAGCTGCCAGCATGTCACGTTCCATTGCATCCAGAACCTCTATTCTGTTATTATTAAAAGATGATTCTAGGATCCATAGAGTGCAAGATAGGGGCAACTAAACTGATGCTTCCCCTTAAAGGAAATCTACCATTTGTTTTTATGCAAGGTGAAACATACCTTGAGAATGCTGTAGATACACTGATGCAAAAAGATATCTTGTTTAATCCCTGATAGGAGAGGTTCTGCTCCCAAGGACCTTGGGAAAGCTGGGTGTCTACATAAACACATTACACACAGAGATTCCTGAACTATCCAGACAGGACTAATCAATTTTAGCTGGATGACTCATAGACAGCAGCTGGGGGATGGTGCAGTGATTGATTACATCTGCCTGTCAGGGACAACACATTGATGACGTATTCTCGGCTTATGCTGGGCTGGACAAGACTGGAGCAGTGCAAAATTAGGGTGGAGGAGAAGTGCTGGGCAAGCCAAAGGATTGACAGAACCTCATTATCATAATTTTATAATTGTTTCTTCAGCAAAACCACTTGGATCAGAGATTAAACAAGATATGTTTCTGCATCAGTGTTACTACTGCATTGTCAAGGTATGTTTGCTTCATAATGCATAAAAGCAAATGGTAGATTTCCTTTAAATCCGTGTTGCCTAGTGTAAAGGTACCCTGGGCCTACTAAAGAGGATTTTGTTGTTTGCCTACCTTTCATCTATAATGGACATGGATATCTCATCAATAAGATGTAATAAAATATAATATTTGTAAATCAACTACCATAATCAAAAAATGGCTTTAGTGTCAAGGTATTGCGACAGTCCCAGCAAAAGGGGATCAATATTAAATGTTGAGGGCTGAGAATAACCTGTGGTCTGGAGTCACTCACTTGGCACTAGAGTTTTTCTCTTTGATAATGCATAGGCCTAAACAAGTCCAGTCAATAGTTATCCAGGCCATTGGGGATCAGCCATGAGAATTTTGATATTTCACATAAAAGCTTTGTCAAAGTTTCGTTACGATTTTAAGTTGCAGAATTCTACTAATCAGGAGATACATCTCTTATGCAACACCCTCGCCGATGCAATGGCGAAGGAGTGTTTGCGAATACGCCCCACCTGCATGTAGCCACATTACACTACATGGTCCTTATAGGACATAGGGCATATTGCAGTGGTGAATCCTGCCTGGCAAGGCAGAAGTTAATCTGTGTATGATGTAAGATTCTATTATCCAATGATCTGTGTTACATGCTGTCCTCTGTAAGCTGAGATGTGATTGGAGGAGCAGCCACCACCTGACCAGAGGAGTTACAAAACCCCTGGCCAGGAATGTTCTAGAGAACACTCTGAGTAGTTCCAGACAGACCAGAGAGTCTGAAAGCCAGTCTAGTCAGTCAGACCAGGGAGTCTGAACAAGTTAGACAGAGAGAGAGAGAGGAAAGGGATATCATCCTACCTTCAAGGGTGATACCTGAAGCAATCTAGGATAAAGCTGAAGCATCCTTCCAGGACACAGCTACCTCCCAGCCTGCCCTCTGCATCCAGGCTGGTGATCTATATCCTGCGGCTCCCTCCAAATACCTCTCCAGCATCCCACCAGTCTGTTAAAGGCACGTTGCTGATGTTCCTGTCGGTTCCCAATAAAGAACTGTAAGTTGTTTTTGTTCAACCTCTGCCTCCGTCTGGTCCCTGCTACTACGGCTGTCACCATCACGGGCACCCTGTCCACCACACAGAGACTCATACTCTAGATACAAAAAGGGTTGCCCCAGGGAGATCCGCTATAGCAGCCTCTCCCTCATCATTTCTTGCCAACACCACCTGCTGGAGACCTGCCAGGCTGTAGGACAGCCCTCCGGTTCCCCATACCAAGCACCGTGACACTAGCGTGCCTAGGCTGCAACCGCCAGCCACTCAGGTACTGCGGGCCTCGGCTGACTCCAGGCCCCGAGAAAAGGCTAGGCCCCGGTGGGGGATGTTGCACATCTCTTCTTTATATTCTTCCAGGATATTTTGGATTTTTAATACAAAGCTTTTAGATTGTACATATATATATATATTTCCAAGAGTATTCGGAAAACAATAACCAAAATAGGTCAAAGCAACAAAACTATTTGGTGACACTATTATAATGAAGCCTTTTCTCCAGCCCTGCAGGCACTCAAAACATCTGAACACCCTGCACACAGAAGTTAAATAAAACGTAGAGAGATTGCATTTCATTGCTATTATTATGACAGAGGTGACCCTAAAGCACAAGCAGCTGCTTTATTGTTTGACGATAAAACCAACATTGTAATATATCCTTAGAATAATATACAAGGTATCTAAATTATTAAAATATTCAGTCTTCCCAGGGAGTTCTGTGGTCAAATAAAAGCAGAGAAGTGACTGCTTTCCCACATAGTGGAACCTGACCCCAGCTGCTGCAGAATCTTTTTAGGCTATGGTCACACTAGCCTCAGGTGCTGTGCTAGGACCCCTACGGTCAAGCCCTTAACTAGTTGCTCAACAATGAGCTTAGGTGGAACTCAGCCGAACCTCAACCTAAAGGTTCGGCTTTGGGTACCCAAGTGCTCACCCCACTGCACCAATAGTGGGTGTAACCCTATAAATACCACAGACAAATGATCATCCATCCCTAATGACGTCACATGGCAGCATTTTTAGAGTTTAGCAATGGGGGTGCTGGCTGAGACACCGAACCCAAACTTCTGGCTGAAGTGCAGGCTTGGATACAGGGATCTAAACCCGCAAGTACAGAGTTAATTTTTTTATAGGCTGGGCATACTAGGGGCAGGGGCTGCTGGCTATATACAGGGGGCCAGCTATATACTAGAGGGCAAGGACTGGCTGGCTATATAGTAGGGGGCAAGAGCCGGCTAGCTAAATACTGAGGGGTATAGGCTGGCTAGCTATATACTAGAATGCAAGGACTGGCTGGCTATATACTAGGGAGCATGGGCTGGCTAGCTAAATACTGAGGGGTATGAGCTGGCTAGCTATATACTAGAGTGCAAGGGGCTGGCCAGCTATATACTGGGGTGAAGGGGACTGGTTAGCTATATACTGGCTGAAGGCTGTGACCAATGCTTTTCCCACCCTAGGCTTATACTCGAGTCAATAGGTTTCCCCAGTTTTTTTGTGTTAAAATTAGGTACCTCGGCCTATACTGGAGTTTATATGGTAATATTGGTAAATTATCTAATATCCTGCCCTCACACACACATTATATAAAACATGAGGTAGAGTGGCCAACCCCTTTAAAGTAAAGCAGAGGCATGAATGCAGAAAAGGCTTCATTTTTATTTGTATGCAAACAAAATCACTGTAGAGTAAGCATGGTTTTGAGGTCGGGTGAACTGTCTCTAACCCCGTTCTCACATGCCGCCCCTTCCACATTAACTCAATTGTTATGGTCCCTTCTGTGACACTCGACAAGAGAAGGTGCAATGGAACTCATAGCTTCACCTATAGGGCACTGCTCATTTTCATATACAGAAAGATGACAATTTATCTGAAATCGGGTCACAGGCTTTCTCAAGAAAGAAATACTTATCATGCAAGACACTGCATCTACAAGACCATGGAGCACATTTACTTACCTGGTCAACGGAGTTCACCGAAAGTGATTTGTCAGACGATAATGCAGTGTGCCGCGATTCACTAAGATTGTGCACCCGATATCCTGCATGTGTCGCTTCCCCACTCAGGTCCACAGGAGTTCACCTTCTTCTTCCCGGTTGCATGTAAGTGCATTGTCTTCCGTCACAATTTGAAAGTTAAATCCCGCGCTCATTCCGAATCAGTTGGATCGTCCGATGGCACGGCCCCTAAATTGTGTCGTATGGAAGCCAGCACAGCTACGCCAAAAAACGTTTGCATCTGACACAATCCCAGTGCAGACACCTGTTAAATACCTGTCCAAGCCGTGCAAACCCTGAACAAGGTGCAAAGTCTGACGAAAGTTATCAGTGAGACCCTTTGTAAATAAGCCCCCATATGTGAAGTTTACCGGTGACAGGTTGCCTTTACATTTGACTTCTGTATAGAGTCTTATTTCTACATTGTAGTCAGTGCTATCATTATGTAGTAACCCACCAACACTACTACATGCGCATCATTGGGAATGGCCCATTGACACATAATTCATGACATGCTTATTATTCCACTTTCATCTCGCCTCCTTATATTTACATGCCGCCCCATTAGGATGTGTAATATGATACATATTTGTTTGCAATCCCATAAATAATGCAGCCACGCCACTGCCGCCGCACACCGCGCTGGTAATATCTGCTGCTTTACACTAATCGAATGACTTCCTGTTCTGCTCGTGTTATGAAGTCCACGCAACGGTTAGCAGTTCCTGTCAAGCTCAGTTACATCACCGTGATGCATAATGTTCCTAATACCAAGAACAATACTTGCAGAGAAAGCTTTTAGCTTGAATCATATTATAATAAATTGTACTGTACGCTATGTCTCCATTAATTGTCCTCAATCCTAAGGTAGCATTGTTTCAGATTAATGTAACGCGAGCTCTTGTTTGCACTTAAAGCTTTTGAAAGATGTATCTGCTTCATTGTTCGGAGGATTAAACGTGCCATCCTATTAAACGTGCCATGCTAATGCGGTATCTGCTAGAATAGGGAATTGTTCTATTCCTGCAGTCTGCAGCTCATTAATACGGCTCCACAAAGCTCACATGGTCACCAGCGTTTTAATGGAGCTGTTTCTCAAATTAAACGAAGAAAAAAAAAATGGAAATGACTTACATGCCAGTAATTAGGGGATTTATGGGGAAAATAAAAGGCCATTTAAAGATAAAGGTACCTAAAAAAATTTGAAGGGCATCAAATTCAATACAATGGGGCAGATTTACTTACCCGGTACGTTCGCGATCCAGCTGGCGCTTTTTCTGTGGTGGATTCGGGTCCGGCCGGGATTCAGCAAGGTAGTTCCTCCGCCGTCCACCAGGTGGCGCTGCTGCGCTGAAAAGCATCTGAACGCACTCAAGTTCACCGGGCCAGACCAAGTGAAGGTAAGCGCGTCCCAAGAGACACATTTCTTTTTTTAAATGCAGCGGTTTTTCCGAATCCGTTGGGTTTTCGCTCGGCCACGTCCCCCGATTTCCGTCACGTGCATGCCGGCGCCGATGCGCCACAATCAGGTCGCGTGCGCCAAAATCCCGGGGCAATACAGGGAAAATCGGCACTAATCGGAAATATTCTGGTAACACGTCGGGAAAACGCGAATCGGGCCCTTAGTAAATGACCCCCAATGACTACACATCATACATTCTATTCATATAGGAATTACAGATGAATCCACTCTTAGATTCTCTTAATCTATTGGCATGGCTGGGGGGGGCACGGCATGCCATGGCTGCGGCCTACCACAGGACCACCACTAGTTGTAACTTTTAGCTGTTTGGACACCATTGCTGTTGAGTTCATGGGCTGCAGGACCTATGTTAGTGCTAAAGGACCTTGCATGAGTATCTGTGACTGCATCTCTGGTTCTGCCCCTCTGGTACTGTTCTCCAGCAGTAGTCACCTGCCATGTGTAAACAGTAGATGCAACTCTTGAGCATCCGATAGAAGTAAGTCTATAGGTGTGTGTGTGAAGCCATAGCAGAAGGAAGGGGGTAGTTGGCTAGCAGTGTAGAAAATATAAGGGCATCACTGTTTAGCACTACAGCCTTGCAGTGCTAGAGACCTTAGTTCAAGTCCAATCCAGGTCAACATCTGCAAAGAGTTTGCAGCTAAAAGCTGCAGTGACTGTATATTCATTAGTGTGTCTGTCTTTTTTGCATGAATATGTATTATACTAATGTGCATGAATGTGTGTATACTGTGTGTATATATACTGTCTATATACAATGGCCCAGATTGAACAATATTTAGGCAAACTGCACTGCTTTATGAATGAAACAGGGTGCGCCAGATGATTGAATACTGACGCTTGGGCCTAAATTTTCTGCTCTGGAAGTGTGCACCATCTTTTGTTGGTGCAGCTTTAACATACAGGGGTGTATTTACTAAGGGTCCTGTGGCACGCACTTTAGTCGGATATTCAGACGTTTTCAGATTTGCACCGCTGGGGCAGGCATTTAGAAGTGGATTTTGGCGTAGCGACGATGGTTTTATGCAAAACAAATCGGGGGACAAGCCAGAAAAACGGCGGGATTTAACTTTAAAATTGTGTCGCATACAATGCACTTACACACATCAGGAGGATGACGGTGAACTCTGTCGAACCTGATTGGGGAAGAGACACATTCAGAAAATCGGCATACGATTGAATCTCGGGCCAGTGCATTGTCGTAGGACAGTGCACTTTCGGGAAATCCTCTGGACCGGGTAAGTAAATGTCCCCCAGTGTGTGACACAATTCTGTTGAGTCACGGTAATAAATGTGTCGCAAGCACTAACATGCCACATTTTGTCGGCGCAGCCATGACACAAAACTGGCACAAACCCTTCTTAAATACATGTGCAAGCTGCATAGAGGTTCTTTTCAGTAAAAAAAAAAGTCAGACAGGAAACTGTCTGGCCCAACATGTGCATGATGAGTGTGTCTGTATACCATATTTGTGCATGTGTGTATGTGATGAGTGTATGAGTATACTGTTTGTGCTTGAATACTATAAGATTTATCACGGCCTGAATACTAGCATACAAGTGGCAATTTAGTTATAATTCCCAGCCCAGAGCCGAGAATTGCAACTATTTCCTTCCTCCTTCCTATCCTCTGGTCGGGAGCTGGGGAGGTCCTTGGTTCTGGAGTAGACACTATAGGCTGATCCTTCTACCCAGACATCTTTAGCGCGCAGCTACAAGGAGCTGCATGTATTTGTCGGCAAAGCCGAAGTTCTGCGCATGCGCAGAACACAGGCCGGCAGGTGCGCAATCTGGGCTCCAAAGCCAGAGCTACTGTGCATGCACAGAACTCCAGCTTCACGGACAAGTGTGCGCAGCTCCTTGTAGCTTTGCTCTGAAGATGTCTGGGTAGGAGGATCAAAGAGGTTACTGGGGTGTGGAGTAGCCGCGCCATGTAGCCTCAGCTCCGGCTACTCCACGCCCCAGTAGCCTCTTTAGAACATTTGCATATTACCCTGATTAGAAAAGATAGAGGGTAATAAAGGATTAGCCCTAAAACGGGCTATCCTTACGTCCTTTAGATGCACCTACCACCGGATGTACCTTAATAGGTAGATCTGTAGTGGTAGGTTTTCTTTAACTTGTATTCATTGACTGTTATTATGTATATGGAGTTGGTCGCTGTTCACACCATGCTGACTGATCCTGCAGATCACCAGTGACAATAATAAGCTTTGTACTCACTAATGTTTCACCATTATTTCTGTTATTGTACATCCAATTCCCTCTGACAGATAATATGGCTTCCTCTATCATAACATATTCAGGACTTGGCACACTTCCTTCCTTACTCTGTGCCAGCTAATTAATCCAGATCCTGTTTGGCTGATAAAGTAGAAACTTTTTTTTTGCTTATAACCTTTATTTCTCATGACAGATTGTTTTATCCCAAAAATATCAATTCTTCAGGATTTTATTATTTAAATATTCTGTATTTTGCTGCAAATGACTTATAGGCACGTCCTTTTTTTACCTTTTGGCTGGAAATGTTTAGACAAGGCCAGGCTACATGTTACAAGCTGTAGGGGGGAAGGTCTCTATGACCATGTGGGGAGGTTAGTGTATCAGAATAATAAAGGGAGTCTTTATTACCAAATCATCAAACAAGTAAAACCCATCATAAAGAAAGGCACTTCTAGATGGCTCCAGGTTTCAGTGGGCCCCTGGGCGACAGAGTCTCAGTAGGCCCCTTTGCAGTGAACTCATATGTTCGAATTAAAAATTCAGAAACTAAAACAGTCTCCTGTTCCCTATAATATTCTCTAGTTTTTCATCCCAAACAGCTCCCTCATGGTTATTTTATATAAGCCCCATCACCCATTCTTTAAATACAGCCCCCTCATTGCCATGGATTCCTTATCCAGAGCCTTATTTGGGCCCCCACCAGCAACTGTGGGCCCAACCTCTTACTTAGGTATTCCCTGATTGCCATAAATTAATACGTAGGCACGGTGGCTCAGTGGTTAGCACTACTGCCTTGTAGCGCTGGGTTCCTCCAGTTTCCTCCCACACTCCAAAACATACTGGTAGGTTGATTAGATTATGAGCCCCATTGGGGAACCGGGACTCGTTTGGAAAGTTCTGTGTAGCTCTGGGTAATCTGTGTGCACTATATAAATAAATTAATTATTAGAATTTATCCTTTTTGGGGGATAATTTAATTATTATCTCTATTCAGATGACAGATTTGATGCATTGTGGGTAATGTTTTCTTTCTACGTGATATTTCTATATAAGATTGAAATGACACTTTATAGTGATAGACATCATGAAAAGAAGAAAACACCAACAGGTGTGGCCCTGCCCAGGGTGCACTAAGGATCTAAAATTGGTATTTTCTGAGGAACCTTGAATACATGTCTGGAAAGCTTATCAAATGTCTTACACAATTATGTTTTTAGTTGGACGAAGAGATGAGCAGACTCAAACTTTCCATTCAGGCTTGGGATTCAGGTGTGTTCAGCGCAACCTGGGCATATGCCCACATTGGCGGCCAAACAGCCAATCCGGCAAACTAGCCGTGGCTGTGATTGGTCATTGGTTTCCCCCTAACCAATCACAGCCATGGCTAGTTGGCCAAGGGGAGACAATTTGCTAAATTGGCTTTTCTCTAGTTGGGAGATGTTTTGGGAGTTATTACTGTCCTTCTAAAGGTGGACACATCAAATGGTTTGCTGTGAAAGTCAAACAAAACTAACTTTATACAGTGTAAACATATATTATAATCACTGATGCTGCATAATAAATTCAATTCTTTGCTGCCAGTTTACGCCCTCTATGAGTAGGTCTTTTGTGTATCACATAAATGATAATCTTGGTAAATTTTTTGGCACACTGTCATCCGAAACCTCATCTCTCTCCAACATGCCCTCTCCTTTTCATGAAAGACCTTCCACTTTAAAGTAAGCACTGCCCCTCGACAAGAGAAGATTACATTTTTAGGCATTGTATTTTTAGCCTTTATCACATAAAAAGTTGTCTGTAACACATATTTGTATTAAAGACCTGAAGTGTAAAATGTCCTGAATAGTGCGTACAGGCAATAGTACAGGCAAGATAGGTTCTGTAGGTTTCTTCTTAAGTTGAATTTGTATGTAAGTTGGAACTGTATACTTTATAATTGTAACTCCAGCCAAATTTTTTTTCGCCTCTGTGACAATTGGATTTGAAAAATGTTGGATTGTCATAAGAACAAGGATTAATAAAAAAAAAGCTTCATTACAGACATCATTTATAACGGTTATAGCTGTTTATTGTAGCCTAAGGATAAAGTACAGTAAATTACAAACATCCAGAGGTCCGTTTGTAACTAGGGGTCGTCTGTAAGTTGGGTGTTCTTAAGTAAGGGACTTCATTTCACAGAGAGGCTTTTCTTCTCTGTCTTCATGATGCACACAGGTCTTTCTATACATTAGACATATTCATCTAAAAATCTCCCAGATATGACCCCTTGGAGTCACCCCCTCAATTCCATTTGTAGGGACCTAAAACATCATGGTTTATATAACATTATCCATCATGATAAACAAGGGACACTTACATATAGATCCAGGCCCCGTGACTGTGGGCATCTTCTTATATTTGTCATCCACAGCTCTATTCCTTCTAAAAATCTTGTTTTACCATGGTCCCTCCATACTGTAGCTTCAGAGACTGTTACACTTACTAACCTCCACTGTCACAGCACCTACCCTCCCTTTGCCTAATGTGATCACACTACTGCAGAGGATGTTTCAGCACACAGTGGCAGGGGAGAAGTGCTCCCGCACAGTGTGACTGTGTAGTCTGTGACTGCAGCATGGAGGGGGTCTGGTAACACATAATTAGCATCATTTTAAAAGTTGATTTTAGAAGGAAGGAGGCCATGGGGAACAAATATAAGATTATCAAAGTGACGGTGCCTGGATCTATGAGTAATTGTCACTGGTTTATGCTTGATGGATTTTTTTTCTTCTAGTAACTCATCAATGTCTGTAGATCACAAGTACAGCGTTCCTATTAGCATAAATACAGGGTTTGTTGTACATTGCCCCAACCTGTACCACCAACTTGAGGCCAATAGCTCAGCCATGGATTTCTGCTTTTGTCTCTGCAGAAAAATACACAGTATTTTTGTTGTTTTTGTTTTTGCCACATGAACAAGCGTAAATCAATATACATAAAAACAATGGGCACACCGGGCGGCCATACGACATGTTATCAGGGTCTCCGCTTCTACCTCCTGTCTATGTTCTTTTAATTGGCTGCGGTAAGGCCAGTGCAGTAAACCCTAAGAAGGGGTGAGGTGTGATAGCCCACAGCAGGAATGTAATTAAAGGGATCTTATATTAATCCAAGAGGGCTAACAGAAAGGACGTTGATTTATGAGCAATATTGCTGACATTTCCAGGAGTCATAAAGCCATTAAAATGAAGATCTTAAAACTATTAAGTTAGGAAGGCGGCTGTAATTGGACTGAAATTCCCTGAGTCTGTGGGGTATTTGGTGGCATGGTGTCAGGTTAACCCCCTCTCCTCTGGAGCACTGTGAATGGTTGAAACTGAAATTACCAGATGTTCACTTAAGACTGACATTTCAGCAGATGTACACTATGGATTTTATGTATTTTCATATATTCTATTACATAACATATTTACAGTGGCAGAATTGACTTTTACTGCATTTTATTTCTACGTCCCTGTTTCTACTTAAGAAATGAGAGACATTAAACTGTTGTACTGTATCTTTACCTGCAGACAGTTTATCTTTGGCAAATACACAACCTAGAAAAGTTTTGAATGATGATGAGGCTTCTCTTAAAGGGGTTGTCAGTAGAGATGAGCGAACATACTCGTTCGAGCATTAGCGTACTCGAAACTGCTCGTTGCTCGGACAAATACTTCGCCCGCTCGAGAAAATGGCATCTCCCGCCGTTTTGCTTTTTGGCGGCCAGAAACAGAGCCAATCACAAGCCAGGAGACTCTGCACTCCACCCAGCATGACGTGGTACCCTTACACGTCGATAGCAGTGGTTGGCTGGCCAGATCAGGTGACCCTGGAATAGACTAGCCCCTGCCTGCGCTGCTCGGATCATTCTGTGTCTGGATGCCGCTAGGGAGAGAGCTGCTGCTGGTCAGGGAAAGCGTTAGGGTGTTCTATTAGAATAGTGTTAGGCAGGAGTGATTCTACAAGAACCCAACAGCCCTTCTTAGGGCTACAATAACGTTATACTTTTTTTTTTTATTTGCTTGTGGCTGGGCTTGCTGGCACTAGTAGTGCAGCTAGTACCATATTGTGAGGAATTTGCAGGGGGACTTGCTACCGTTGTGTTTAGCTCTTAGTGACACACATATCCACCTCAAACACCAAAGTGGGACAATTTATTAGGGGTTTGAGTAGAATTAGGCAGAGTCTGTTGATTTAATATTTTTTTTTTATCTTTATTTCATTTTAAACTCAAACTCATCTTGCAAAGCAGTGTGCTCTCATTGTAGGCTACAAAATAGCCATAGGAGAACCCCAACGGCTTACTTAGGCCTACAATAGCGTTATATTTTCCTTTTTTTTGTTTGCTTGTGGCTGGGCTTGCTGGCACTAGTAGTGCAGCTAGTACCATACTGTGAGGAATTTGCTGGGAGACCTGCGACCGTTGTGTTTAGCTCTTAGTGACACGCATATCCACCTCAAACACCGAAGTGGGACAATTTATTAGGGGTTTGAGTAGAATTAGGCAGAGTCTGCTGATTTATTTTTTTTTTTTACCTTTATTTCATTTTATAGCTCAAACTCATCTTGCAAAGCACAAAATCCAGTTGTGTGCTGTCAGTGTAGGTTAGAAACTAGCCATAGCAATAGGATAGCATCGTTTTGTTAAAAAAAATAAAAAACGAAAAAAAAATAAACACAATTTTTTTTTTTTTTCAAGTTTACACTTTAATTTGGAAAATGTTTAACTCGAGGGCTAGGGGTAGAGGACGAGGGCATGGACGTGGGCGTCCAACTACTGCAGGGGTCAGAGGCCGTGGTCCTGGGCGGGGTGAGACACCACCTGCTGATGGGGGAGCAGGGGAACGCCGCAGAGGTACACTCCCTAGGTTCATCATGTCTCAAGTTACTGGGACTCGTGGTAGAGCACTGTTGAGGCCAGAACAGTGCGAAGAGGTGATGTTGTGGATTGCAGACAATGCTTCTAGCCATTTGTCCACCAGTCAGTCTTCCACGCAGTCCACCCATGTCACCGAAATCGGCACTCCTCCAGCTCCTCCACCTCAGCCTCCTTCCCCCCAGTCTGCCCCCTCCCACCAAAATTTGGCATTTGAACCGGCATACTCTGAGGAACTGTTTTCTGGACCCTTCCCACAGTCACAAACCACTTGTCCTGCTGCTGCTGACCTATTTTCCGATGCCCAGGTTTTCCACCAGTCACAGTCTGTGGGTGATGATGACATTATTCACGTAGTGGAAGAAGTGTGTAAAGAGGTGTCGGACGATGAGGAGACACAGTTGTCAGACAGTGGTGAAGTTGTTGTCAGGGCAGGAAGTCCGAGGGGGGAGCAGACTGAGGGATCGGAGGATGATGAGGTGACAGACCCAAGTTGGGTTGAGAGGCCGGGTGAACACAGTGCTTCTGAGACGGAGGCGAGTCCTATAGCAGAACAGGTTGGAAGAGGCAGTGGTGGGGCCAGACGGAGAGGCAGGGCCAGAGCTGGTGCATCAGCGCCAAATGTTGCCCGTAGTCAAGCTCCCGTGGCGAGGGCTAGATTTTCAGAAGTCTGGAGGTTCTTTAAAGAAACACCGGATGACCGACGGACTGTGGTGTGCAACCTTTGCCAAACCAGGCTCAGCAGGGGTTCCACCACTACTAGCTTAACGACCACCAGTATGCGCAGGAATCTGAATGCTAAACACCCCACTCAATGGCACCAAGCCCGTTCACCTCCGGCCGGGCACACCACTGCTCCTTCCCCTGTGTCATCTGCTAGTCAGCCCCCTGCCCAGGACCCGCCCCAAACACCTCCCGTGCGAAAACCCCATCTTCGCCTCCACCATCCTCCACAGCATCCACCAGCATTCAGCTCTCCATACCCCAGACGCTGGAGCGCAAAAGGAGGTATAGCGCAGCCCACCCACACGCCCAAGCCCTCAACGTCCACATCTCCAAGTTGCTTAGCCTGGAGATGCTGCCCTATAGGCTGGTAGAGACCGAGGCCTTTTGAAACCTCATGGCGGCGGCCGCCCCTCGGTATTCGGTCCCCAGCCGCCACTACTTTTCCCGATGTGCCGTCCCAGCCCTGCACAAGCACTTGTCAGAGAACATCCTCCGTGCCCTGACCAACGCCATTTCTGACAAGGTCCACCTGACCAGGGACACGTGGACGAGTGTTGCCGGGCAGGGCCACTATATATCACTGACGGCACATTGGGTTAACTTGGTGGAGGCTGGGACCGAGTCTGACCCTGGGGCTGGTCATATACTGCCGACGCCGAGGATTGCGGGGCCTACCTCGGTCCAGGTCTCAAAGGCCTACTATGCCTCCTCCTCCTCCCACCCCTCCTCCACCTCCTCCTCTGAATTACCATCCGTGGGCATGGCGCCATCAGTCGGTAGCTCTAGGCACAGCAGCAGTGCCATCGCTAAGCGACAGCAGCCGGTGCTCAAACTGCTGAGCCTAGGCGATAAAAGGCACACCGCCCAAGAGTTATTACAGGGCATCACGGCGCAGACTGATCTGTGGCTGGCACCGCTGAACCTTAAGCCAGGCATGGTTGTGTGTGACAACGGCCGTAACCTGGTGGCAGCTCTGCAACTCGGCAGATTGACACATGTGCCATGCCTGGCCCATGTGTTAAATCTCATAGTTCAGCGTTTCCTCAAGACATACCCCAATCTGTCTGATTTGCTCACGAAGGTGCGCCGCATCTGTGCGCATTTCAGGAAGTCCAGCACAGATGCTGCCACTCTCAGGGCAGCGCAGCGCCGCCTCCAACTGCCTGCTCAACGACTGTTGTGCGACGTGCCCACGAGGTGGAATTCAACACTAACCATGTTATCCAGAGTTTACCAGCAGCGCAGAGCGATTGTAGACTGCCAGATGTCAACTTCCACCAGAACTGGTTGTCAGGTCAGTCAGCTTCCTCAAGTCTACAATGAGGAGTGGACGTGGATGTCTGATATCTGTCAGGTGCTGAGTAACTTTGAGGAGTCAACACAGATGGTCAGTGGTGATGCCGCCATCGTCAGCCTCACCATCTCGCTGCTTGGCCTGTTGAAAAACTCTCTGGTCAGCATGAAGTCGGAAGCTTTGCGCTCATCACAAGAGACGGGGGAAGAAGATTCCCTTGTTGATAGCCAAAGCACCCTTAGGTCTGTTTCTCAGCGCATATCGGAGGAGGTGGAGGAGGATGAGGAGGAAGAGGAGGAGAATGTTGGTGAGACAGAAGAGGGGACCATTGTTCAGTCCTTCACTGTTTAGCGTGTATGGGCAGAAGAAGAGGAGTTGGAGGAGTTGGAGGAGGAGGAAATGGACAGTCAGGCCAGTGAGGGGAGTGAATTCTTGCGCGTTGGGACTCTGGCGCATATGGCAGATTTCATGCTAAGCTGCCTATCCCATGACCCTCGCGTTCAAAGAATTTATTCCAGCACTGATTACTGGGTATTCACTCTCCTGGACCCACGGTACAAGCAAAATCTTTCCACTCTCATCCCTGGAGAGGAAAGGAGTGTGAGAATGCATGAATACCAGCAGGCCCTGGTGCACAAGCTGAAACAGTATTTCCCTTCTGACAGCGCTAGCGGCAGAGGGCGTACTTCTGCGGGACAAGTAGCGAGGGAGAGTAGGCGACCAGGCAGCTTGTCCAGCACTGGCAGGGGTACGCTTTACAAGGCCTTTGCCAGTTTTATGTCACCCCAGCAAGACACTGTCACCTGTCCCCAGTCTCGGCAGAGTAGGGCTGATCTTTACAGAAAGATGATGAGGGAGTACGTAGCTGACCATACCATCGTCCTAAATGATCACACAGCTCCCTACAACTACTGGGTTTCAAAGCTGGACATGTGGCACGAACTGGCGCTGTACGCCTTGGAGGTTCTTGTCTGCCCTGCCGCTAGCGTGTTGTCCGAGCGGGTTTTCATTGCAGCTGGTGGCATCATCACCGATAAGCGTACACGCCTGTCGACTGACAGCGCTGACAGGCTGACGCTTATCAAGATGAATAAAGCCTGGATTTCTCCGCATTTCCATTCTCCACCAGGTGAAAGAAGCTGAACCTGAATAATGTATGCACTCCTCCTCCTCATTGTCCTCCTTCTCCTCCTCTTTGTACACTAAAGCAGAGGAAACTGGCTATTTTTTGCCAGGGCCAACTGGCTCTGGCTATAGTACTCTATGTATTTAATTTTTCTGGAGGGCCAACTACCCTGTCCTCTGTTTTAAACAATTTTTGGGAGTGCCACATACAGGCACTCAATCTATGTAATTTTTCTGGAGGACCAGCTACCTGCTCCTCTGATTTGAAAACTTTTTTGGACTGCCACATGCAGGCACTCAATTTATTTAATCTTTTTGTAGGACCAGCTACCTGCTCCTCTGCTTTGAAAACTTTTTTGGACTGCCACATACAGGCACTCAATTTATTTAATCTTTTTGGAGGACCAGCTACCTGCTCCTCTGGGTGGAAAACTTTTTTGGACTGCCACATACAGGCACTCAATCTATGTAATTTTTCTGGAGGACCAGCTACCTGCTCCTCTGGTTTGAAAACTTTTTTGGACTGCCACATACAGGCACTGTCCAAATTAAATTGTCTCCATAGCAGCCTCCACACGTCGTCTTTTTAGCTGGCTTTACACGTTGTCTCCATTGCTACCTCCACACGTCATCGCCATAGCTGCCTCCAAAAGTAGTCCATATAGCTGCCTCCATACATGGTCCCCTTATCAAACGAGCTGTGTCAGACAGAATTTTGGATTGTTTTCATGGCTTCCATGTTAACTTTGTCGCCACCCTGCTGTGTAATCCACAAAATATACTGGCAAACTTTTATCATTTACCAATATTATTTCAGCGCTTCTTGCGCATCTGTTTACATTCCCCTCACCCGCCAGAACCCAAACTTATAAGAACGCTACTAGACTTGATCTTATACAAAAGGTTCTTAGAAGTGCTGTTTGGGGAGTAGCCTAGAGACAGGGGCTTGGATTGGCGAAAGCTCGCCTGGCAGCGGAGCGCCAGCTCCATCCCAAGATCCAACTAACATAGTTTTAACTGCAGCACCTTTAATCTACTGCTAGTTCACTGCCTCCATACATGGTCCCCTTATCAAACGAGCTGTGTCAGGCAGAATTTTGGGTTGTTTTCATGGCTTCCACATAAAACTTGTTAACTTTGTCGCCACCCTGCTGTGTAATCCACAAAATATACTGCCAAACTTTTATCATTTACCAATATTATTTCAGAGCTTCTTGCGCATCTGTTTACATTCCCCTCACCCGCCATATCCTAAACTTATAAGAACGCTACTACACTTGATCTTATACAAAAGGTTCTTAGAAGTGCTGTTTGGGGAGTAGCCTAGAGACAGGGGCTTGGATTGGCGAAAGCTCGCCTGGCAGCGGAGCGCCAGCTCCATCCCAAGATCCAACTAACATAGTTTTAACTGCAGCACCTTTAATCTACTACTAGTTCACTGCCTCCATACATGGTCCCCTTATCAAACGAGCTGTGTCAGGCAGAATTTTGGGTTGTTTTCATGGCTTCCTCATCAAACTTGTTAACTTTGTCGCCACCCTGCTGTGTAATCCACAAAATATACTGGCAAACTTTTATCATTTACCGATATTATTTGAACGCTTCTTGCTCACCTCCTTTGGTTCCTCTCTGCCACCCATTGGTTTTAAGCCTGAGTCCATTTGTTGCCAAGACACTCTCTAGCCTGCCACTGCTGCCGCTGCCTCTGCATAGTCCCCTATAGTGTCAGGGTCAATTATTGGATGTTTTAGATGCTATCTACCCTCATTCGGTCACTCTGTCATTGCCATTCTGTTGCCCATACTTTTGGCATAATGGTGCGATTAAGCAGCCTCAGAGGCATCCATGCATGTTGCCCCTGCTGTTTCCTGTCCATTTCCGTGGTGTTTCCATCCTTTTCTGAGGTTCCCAGGTGCTTGGCCAAGCTTCCCTGTGCAGATCCTTGGTCCCCTTGAAAAATGCTCGGGTCTCCCATTGACTTCAATGGGGCTCGTTATTCGAGACGAGCATCGGGAAAAGTTTGTCTCGAATAACGAGTACCCGAGCATTTTAGTGCTCGCTCATCTCTAGTTGTCAGGCTTTACAAAAAAAATGTATGGAAGACCTGGGGAGGGGGGTATAAAAACAACAAAAATATTATCCCATTATCCCACAGCGCCACTTCCACATCTGCCGGTTTACAGAATTCAGAACCTCCCATCCGTTCATTGTCTCAGTCCCTCCAACAGTGGCCAAGTCAAGGTGCCCCTACTGTTTATTATACTCCTCCCCAATAGTAAAACTGCCTCCGTAATTCAAGAAATACAAATGAAATAAAATGCTTACCTTATTCCTTTCTCTTCACCCCTTCATTTCTTTGGAAAGATGCAGGAGCTGTGTTACAGGCCACATGTGATGACATCATGGGGCACATTTACCTACCCGTCCTGTTGGCGCAGCCGATCCGGAATGTCCGTTGAGGATTCGGAGCTGTCTCGACTCTACACTAAGATCGTGCGTCCAATTTCCAGCATGTGTTGCTTCCCCCGCTGAGGTCCGCTGGAGTTCATCATGTTCTTCCTGATACATGTAAGTGCTGATCTTGCTGATCAGTCAGGTTGTCCGTTGTCCACACCCCCCGATGTGTTTCAGATGCAAGCCGGCGCCAATGCGGCACAATCCGATCGTATGCGCCAAAAACCTGGGGCAATTCAGAGCAAATCTGAAAGAAACCGCAAAACCTGATGAAAATGCGGTGTTCGGACCATTAGTAAATGTGTACACCTGCTCTGTGTAAGTTCCAGCCATGCTAGTGGCCTGGGAGATGGAGAGTATGAAAGGTCCCATTATACATTGCCAAACCAAAAGGTCAGAGCCCTGCCTCTTCCAAGTTTCCTGATCTGGCTGTCAGTTTAACAATTAGTTTGGGGGAACCAGGGAGAACCAGTAGAATTGTTCAGGGATGAGGAGATTAATGCTTGGGCCCTGTGACTACAGTCCCAGTATTCTTGGTGGGAAAGCTTACACAGAAATGCTGTGAATCTTGAATATACTAAGGATAACAAAATAACACATTCTCTAATACACTGTTATTAACAAAAATACAGCATTTCAGAGGTGTAATTCCAACCCGTCTCTGAGGAGAGTAAAGCTTAAAGTTAAGGGCAGATCAATTCTTTATCCTGGGGAAGGAGGCACAGCAGATTTGACAGTATGTTGTGGCTGTGATTATAAAGCTGTGAATGTAATTGTATGTTATATGCATTTCATGTATATCTCATCATCTCATTTCTAATCTATCTCATCTCTCTTTCTATATGTCAGATACTAGTGAATGTTCAGAAGCTAAATGAAAGTGTAGATAAACCCTGTACCCTGATAATCTAACCACATTGTCAGCACACAGCATCTCAGAGCAGAAATCATGAAGTGTCTGCTTAGAAAGTTGTGATAGGAGCTAAAACAGCAATAAATCTGAGTAAAATTGTAAAGTAAAGGGGTTAAAAATTATCTTTATTCTGTAAACATCACTAGAGGATTAAAATTTGGGAATTCTCTTTCATGGGCAAAGACACATAGGAAAGGGGTTACTCTATATGGTTTTTGAAAGGAGATTTATTTTTTCAAACCATAAAATATAAAGCAAAAAATAAAAAACAATGCTGTATAGGAACCTTGGTTGTGTATGTGTTCTGGTTGGGCGTGTTGGATTTTACAAGAGATACAGCCAAGTTAGAAGTTAGAATTCTTAATTGAGATCAGATTTATGAATGGACGAGTCGGGAGGAGCAATAGTTGGCCAAATAAGTCAATGTCAGGATCGGAGGTAGTGGATCCTCTGAATCTAAGTGGCACCTGGTCTTCACCAGCACCCACCACAAAGCAGGATGGTCTTGCTGTGACTTGGTACCACCAGGTCGTTCCACAGGCCTGACTTGTCCATGGTGGCAGCCAAGGTTGAGGTACAGGAGCGGCAAGCAATCTTGTAGTCGGGAACAGGCAGCACGGGATCAGAGTCGGGGACATAGCAATAAGTCAAGGCAGGCAGCGAAGGAGCGCAGTCAGGAATATAACCGGGGTCACAACAAGAAAACACAATAACAGCACAGGGCACAAGGCACGACAATCTGGGAGGGAAGACAGGAAGGGGCTGAGAATTTATCAGAATTAGCAGCCAGCACCAATTATTGGCATGCTGGTCCTTTAAATATCTGGAAGCTGGCGGGGGGCACAGCCTAGGAGGCGGGGTGCAGCGCTGGATCAGAGGAAGGTAAGAGCCAAGGCTGGGGACTGGGGGCACGCAGGAGCAGGGTCGTGCGAGCACCTGTGGCAATCAACAGCTCTCAACAGTGCATGGTCAGCTCAGCTATTGTTGGGTTCATAGAATTATTTTTCAAGGAACAGAGCCTGGATGAAGTAAATTATACCCCAAACCGTAAAATATTTGGATTAATGTAGATTCAGCGTAAAGAATCAATATCAAGTGGGTCATCACCTTTATCATTCTTTCCTTTACATCTTTCTTCTTTTGCCCATTCCTATACAAAAGGCTAAACCGATGCCACTACAGATGACACTATAAATAAGAGACAGCACTAAGGCTCGCCAGTTATCTTTGCAGAGAGATGTAACATCTTGGTGGTTTGTCAGTCAGATGCCTTAGGAGGCCTGTTGTGACAAGCAGCAATTATTATTCATTCCTTTATCAGAAGAAGCAACATATGGAGCCTTAGTGACTCCGAACGAAGTGTGATCATGAATGCTTAGGTGTGCCGGTGTCAGTGTCAGGGAAATGAGCACCATGGGGAGGTTTTATTTCTGGCTGCTGCAGGAGTATGCCAGTAATAATGTATAGAAAAAAATCCCTATATATCGAGATTCATATGAGTCATGTAGACCACCGAATGTTTCAGAATGCAGGAAATTGCTGGATTCAGCAATTTGGTATCAGAAGGCAGATAATTGAGCTGTGTTTTACAATGGAAACAATGGACACAGAGACATCACAAGCAGAGTCTGTGTTCTTGTGGTACGAATGTGTAAACTGGTAAAGTTAGGTCCTTTTGGACACTATCCAATACACACACATTGTCCGTATAGCAAGTGAATTCAGGTACTGACAAGAAATGGTCCCAGAAACATAATTAAAGCATAATTAATTTTTTTTTTGCTATGCTATTTCTTGGCTAAATTGAATTGCAGACTGTTTGCTCCATTCATTCCTATATAAAGAAGTTCTCCCCTCACTTACGTTCTGCTGTTATCTCCAGAAAATAGATAAAGTACCGTATATATGCAAGTATAAGCTCACCTGAATATAAGCTGAGACACCTAATTTTACCACAAAAAATTGAGAAATCTTATTGATCTGAGAAAAAGACTAGGGTGGAAAATGCAGCCGCTACTGGTTAATTTAAAAAATAAAAATAGATACCAATAAAATTTCAATAATTGGGGCAACTGTAGGCAGCCATATCCCCTGACTAATTTAATGTCCAGCAGCCTCCCTTCACTAATAAAATGTCTAGCAACAGCCTCAGATTATTAATAAACTACTCATCAGTCCCCCCTCATTAATTCAAATATCCATCAGCCTCACTTCATTAATAAAATGCCCAGCAATCTTCCTTCAATAATAAAAAAGTGTCCAGTAGCCCCCTTCCTTACTTATGAAATGTCCAGTCTCCCCTCACTAATGAAATGCCCAGCAACCTTCCCTTTCTAATAAAATGTCCAGCAGCCTCCCCAAACTAATGAAAAGTCCATCAGCCTTCTTTTTCTAATGAAATGCCTAGCAGCCTCCCCTCACTAATGAAATGTCCTGCAGCCATTGCCTCACTAATGAAATGTTCAGCAGCCTCCCTTTATAATGAAATGCCCAGCAGCCTTCCCTCACCAATGAAATATCCTGCAGCCATTGCCTCACTAATGAAATGTCCTGCAGCCATTGCCTCATTAATGAAATGTCCTGCAGCCTCCCTCACTAATGAAATGCCCAGCAGCCTTCCCTCACTAATGAATTGTCCAGCAGCCTCCACTCACTAATGAATTGTCAAGCAGCCTCCCCTCACTAGTGAAATGCCCAGCAGCCTCCCCTCACTAATTAAATGCCCAGCAGCCTCCCCCCACTAATGAAATGCCCATCAGAAGTAGCTCTCCATTCTCCCCTCTGATATATATATATATAGACTTATAGGGTTTACAATCTGTTTTTAAGACTAAGTCCAGATATCTGTGTCTCTCTAACTCACTCTATCTAGCACCAGATAGTGGTTGAAGTTTTAATTTCCACTTTTAAGGTATGTCCATCTAACACTTTAATGTATAAGCAACTTTGGTTGAACTCTTGTAGCCATTGATTAATGATGATGAATGGCCAAACCTGAATATTTAACTTTCTTCACATTAAATGATGAAATTCATATGCGTTACACGATGTCTGTGAAAAACAAGATGTTTAAAAAAAAAACAAAAAAACTTTCAGCTTGGTTTGATAGAAGCAGAGTAAGATCATGTAGCGTTAAACATCTCGTTTTGACAGGGTAATGCCAAGGTTGGCTGCTGGGCACACTAACAGATCAACCTCCCCTTCCCAGATACTTCATGTAGGGATGCATGAATGCTCCGGAGATTTACACTCATATTTGAAGCAAAGAAGGAAATAAGTCATGTTGTCTTCTGTAGTTAAAGTCACTGCAGATTTTTTTTCATTGTAACCCAGGCCTAGATTCCATGCATATATATAATGCATCTACACACAAACTCTCCTCGGATCAACCAGCCGTTCAACCAACATCATAGCCTGGTCACTGACCTTTTCATGTTCATAGCTGCTGTAGGACATCTGCTGAGGTTGCTAGATGCCAAGTATACTTCTATATACTGACAGGCCAGAGATACGTGGAGCGCTGGGATGTTGTAAGGGCTGTCATATACCTATATACATATCTTTGTCTACGTTTGCTTTTCTATAGCAAGTCTTACAGCTTTTAGCTAAAAAGGGTTATCTTTTATTTATAGTCGTCTTTGCTTACTTTGTCGTTTTCTGTTACATGTTGTCTCTATGATAATCCACCATCTGTCACTGTACTGATGACCCGTGAGGGTCTCTGATGATCAGTAATGTGTCACTATTGTGACTGCTGTGTTAATGAGGTTAGTTGTCTACCTGTTTATGAAGCAAAATATTCTAAAGCCTTGGGATTCGTGGCTTTAATTGTCACATATTTCACGTACCTTAAAGCTGATGTATTTGACAGCTTTTGCTTAACAGACTGCATTGATTTCCCGGATTTGTATATGTTTTCTACATTATTGTTTCTGCATTTTCATATGATGTGCAGTAGGCAGAGATTTTAAGTGGTTCTCATCAAACTTGTCATAATTCAGCTAGTGACACGTTCCCTTAGAGCCCTATTAACTAAATGCCACACTTTTAGATAAAAATTGGCTCCCTCACATAAAATCAACTTTGTTATCTTACCTGGCATACAGCCAGGTCATAAACGAGGCAGAATGCTTTCCCATCCTCACTCATTTCTACTCTTTCTCACCATTCAGCACTTTATGTCATGTGACCAGAATGAAGTCATCCAAGGTCCTTTACCGATTAACATTTCAAAATCTACCATGTATCAGATCACAAGAAATAATAGTATGCCTGTATATACTTCTACTCTTTCATATCCTTTGCAGAAGCATGCTGTGATTTCATGTGATCAGATACATACATGGGGTAGATTTTACAAATGAGTAGATATGAGTGTGGACAGGAGGACACACCTTTCACTGAGGATCTGAATGTATACCTGGTGGTGTTTTATTAGTAGGGTCTCACGGGAACCTGTCACTAGCTGACTTTGTGGGAAATGTAGTGACAGTTTCCCTTTAATAAAGATCTGAGGACTCTCTTAAAACTTACATTAGACATAACACATCCAATATGTTTTGCCTGGTGTATTCCTTTACTTTTATTTGTCTGTTTTACTGGAAATGATCATGTCTAAAACAATGGGGCATATTTACTAAAAACAGTGTAAACTGCACTATGTGTGTGCAGAGATACTGACCCTTTTAAGATAAACCATGAACAATGAAGCTTCTCCAACATGGTGGGTATTCTAGATTCCACTGATAATGCGTCCAGTGCCACATTAGAAAATGAAACACATACCCAAGTTCATGGCTCAATGTGTGCTGGAGGACTCTGCTATTAGCACGTCTGCATCAAGGAACAGGGAAGAGCAGTCAGTTGCCAAAAAACATCTCAAGTGGAGGTAACCAGAAAATGCAAGATGAGCAGAAATATGCTAGAAGTAGTGTGTCAAACTTTGCTGTCTAGAAATCAGAAGCAGAACCTTTCCAACACTTTCCAACGATTTCCATCGTTTTTTGGGGAGACTCCAGAAGTACCAGATTTCTGCAGCTAAAACCAGTTATTCAGGCAGCAGACCAGGCCAAAATTAATGAGGATCAAACAAAAGTAGGCTTAAAGGGGTATTCCAATTTCAGCAAATTCATGATAAATTTTTTACCATAAAAAGTTATACAATTTTCCAATATGCTTTCTGTATCAATGTCTAATGGTTTTCTAGATCTCTGCTTGATGTCTTACTATAGAAGAGTTCTATTTTTACTTCCAGTGGATAGAAATCTGACCATGGTCACACAGGTGCACGGCTCGTTATAACTCTTACTCTTTAACCCCTTAACGCTCTGCGCCGTAGCTCTACGGCGCAGAGGTATAAGGGATGTATGAAGAGGGCTCACGGGCTGAGTCCTCTTCATACAGAGGTGGGGGTTTTTGCATTTTGCACAAAACCCCCACCGCTAATAACCGCGGTCGGTGCCTGCACCGATTGCGGCTATTAACCCCCTAAACGCCGCCGGCAAAGTCGCCGGCGGCGTTTAAAAGACGGCGGCGCGCGGGCGCCGCCATCTTTTTTTCGATCGCCACGCCCCCGAACGTCATCGGGGGGCGGCGATCGGTTGCCATGGTAGCCTCGTGTCTTCTTTTGACACGAGGCTATCTGGCAGCTGCATATTCGTTACAATGAGCCAGTGGCTCATTGTAATGAATGTGCTGCAAAAATGCCATATATTGCAATACTGTAGTATTGCAGTATATGGTAGCAGCGATCTGACTATCTAGGGTTAATGTACCCTAGATGGTCTAAAAGATAGTGAAAAAAAAAAGAAAAAAAAAAGTTTAAAAAATAAAAAAAATCAATAAAATATTAAAAGTTCAAATCACCCCCCTTTCCCTAGAACGGATATAAAACATAACAAACAGTAAAAATCACAAACATATTAGGTATCGCCGCGTCCCAAAATGCCCGATCTATCAAAATATAAAAACGGTTACGGCCGGCGGTGACCTCCGAGGCGGGAAATGGCGCCCAAATGTCCGAAATGCGACTTTTACACCTTTTTACATAACATAAAAAATGAAATAAAAAATGATCAAAATGTCGCACAGACCTCAAAATGGTAGCAATGAAAACGTCGCCTCATTTCGCAAAAAATGACCCCTCACACATCTCCGTGCGCCAAAGTATGAAAAAGTTATTAGCGTCAGAAGATGGCAAAAAAAAATTTTTCTTTTTTGTACACATTCGTTTAATTTTTGAAAATGTATTAAAACACAATAAAACCTGTATAAATTTGGTATCACCGTGATCGCACCGAACCAAAGAATAAAGTAGGCATGTTATTTGGAGCGAAGAGTGAAAGTCGTAAAAACTGAGCCCACAAGAACGTGACGCACGTGCGGTTTTTTTTCAATTTTTCCACATTTGGAATTTTTTTTCAGCTTCGCAGTACACGGCATGTTAAAATAAATAACATTGCGGGAAAGTAAAATTCGTTACGCACAAAATAAGCCCTCACACAGGTCTGTACACGGAAAAATGAAAAAGTTAGGGATTTTTGAAGTTGGAGAGCGAGAAATGAGGCGAAAAACCCTCCGTCCTTAAGGGGTTAAGATGCTAATGAGCCATGCAACTGTGTGACCATAGTCTGATTGTTGTCCGCTGGAAGTAAACATAGAAGCTTTCAATGGAGTGATAGCAAGCAGAGATCTAGAAAACCATGAGGAATTGATACAGAAAGTATATTGGAAAATCGTTTAACTTTTTCTAATACAAACAATGACATTAATTGAACTGTGAGCCCTTCAGGTTCATTTGCATGATTTTAAATACTTTTTCGTAAAAACAAGGGCATAAGAATCTAAAAGAAGAGAGTAATCTTCCAAAGAAGGCACACACCAGTATGTAAGTAAGCTTGGTTTATAATCCTTGATCCTGGTAGTAGATTTCATTTCAAGAGAACCTGTCACCCATAAGAAGGCACTAGGAGCTGCTTACTAAACACCGCTGCGCTGTACAATAGAAATATTCATGAGGGGGCAGGACTAGGAGGTGGTGACTACCACATGAAGCTTGGCAGTCACCGCCGGCCTATGGAGTGGGAGGGGTGATCCGGCAGAGAAGCAGCGTTTTGGACCGCTCCCTTATGAACCAGTGTAGGGGGTTTCCGATAACACTAGCAGTGTAACACTGCTGCATCTGTTGTAGCACTAGGAGCCGCTTACTTTAGTAATCAGCTCCTAGTGCCTTTTTTATGGGTGACAGGTCCTCTTTAATGAGACTTTGTGAGGCAACCTAAAGATAGAACAATCAAATTACGGTTGTGCCCAGAAGATCAGGAGCATGGTCCAAGTTAAAACTTGTGGAGTGACAACCTTTCCAAAATTAGATTTTTCTGGTTCAGAAAATTCAAATGGTACCACATTTCTGCTACAAAAGACATTCCGGACCTGGATTAAAGTAATGATTATCAACGGAGTGGGAATATATGGAGACTCACTCAGGCAGCATTAAAGGAAAATAAAACATGTTTCTAGTCAAACTCTAGTGTTTAGGTCTAAATGATCTGCATTTTGGAGTTACTCCTCCCTGATGAGCTTGAATTGGGTTTTGGAATACATGAACATGACATTGGATAAGCAGAAATCATACAGTATAATTTGTATCTGAAAGCGGTGAGGTACAGTAGGTTGCAGAGCACTGATGGTCCATACGGTAGCTGACATCCTAGTATAGTGTTGTTCTAATGAAAAACTGGCACATAAGTTTACCAGGATGTGATAAGTAAAACCACGCCTCTTTTAGCTACCTTGTAAGGCAACTCCCTTGACATCAAGCATGACCTTCAGGAAGCCTAATGACATGATGTGACATATACTGTTGGGTTTAATCCCACATCATGTCATAAATGTTCCTGAAGGTCATGCAGCTGAATATTTTGTAGCTTTTAACCTCCCCTTTTATATCCATAAGTGGTTCCACCTTTTTGTACCTTTTGTTGAAGAGAGCAGATCCACATAAATAATTCCCATAAAATTTACATGTTAAACAACAAACAAAAAGACTCTTCAACCCTGTAAATTCCCATCAATCAACTTTTTTCAATGTTGAATCCAAAAGCAAATCTCAAGTCTTTGTAAAGAAGTCACAAAACGTAAATATTTATTACAATTTTTCAGATGAAAATGAGTGTGACCAGAATGTATAGTTGTTATAAGCCGGGTCATAGACATTTCACAACAGCATGAAAAGAATTGGAAGCCAAGACCAACTCACTCTGCTAAACAGAGGAAGCTAGAACATAGAAGGAGGAGAAGCAGAACTATGGCGCTGACCGTGGTGCTGGAATTCTATGAGTCCCCAGTGATTGGAGTAATATTTATGGCCTACATTACTAATAATATCATCTTTTAATTTACTGGTTGTGGCCTCTTTCATAACTACACCACTTACAAGCATTAACAATAAAAGTGGAGAAGAGAGTAAGACCCTTCTAGACACAGAATAAGATGGGGAATGTTGAAATCCACATTGGGTCATCATCACTTCCCCAACATTTGTTTCCCGATGCTGATATAAGCTGTTAAAATGGTGGTCTGGTGGGAGCTATGAAAAAATAAACTTATATTTACCTCCTCATGCGCTCACGTTGTCCGTTGTGTGCGTGACCCTGTTTGTTTACAGAGACAGGCGTGATCCACTCTGACCACTTCTGCCCGTCTGGCACCGCCCATCCATCCCCTGCTGCCATGCCTGATACTCATTAAAACTAATGCTGCATTAGGCACGGCGACAGGGGATTGGTGGGAGTGCCAGGTGGGCAAAAGTTGTTTGAATGGAGCATGCCAGCCCCTGCAAACAAACATGGGCAGCCACCATCTTGGCGAGGATCGTCGCTCCCCATGACGTCTTTGGGGAGTGGTGATCCATCTTCATGATAGCCTCGGGTCTTCTGAAGACCCGTAGCTGTCTCGTTTTAACCCTTTCATTACAATGTGCTATCAACACATTGTAATGAATGAGGAGGAAAATCCCCATATACTGCCATACTGTAGTTTGGCTCATCTGTTTAAAATATATGGCCCAATATGTGAATTAACTCATACCAGCCAAGTGGGTGGTAACCTTTAAAGCAGATAATTTCCTGCCACATATCTGGGTTTATTGCCCATATTACCTTAGTGAATTTAAAAATTAAATCCCATCGAACAAGTTATAACACAAATAGAAGGAGCTGCTGTATCATGAGACATTATAGACCAAGTGGTCTTCACTTTGTCCTTATACTAGGGGTCCGACACTGGTTTTTGTCTTCTCCTACATGCAGGTATACCAGCATGCAATAACTGAGGCTTTGTTTCAATCTAACACTCCTTTATTGGAACTGGTAGAAATAAGAGCAAGTAATAAACTGATGAAAACCTTAGTGATTCTTCCCATAAATGTCCTCAAGCTGCGTTATATATAATTATAAAGCAAAAGCAGAATTAATCTCCTCCAAGAAGATGAAGTGGATGTGAGATGAACATGATGTCTCTTTCAACTTAAGTAACAATACAATTCTGAATTACAGAGTAAAACAGGTGTTGCGGAAAGAAGTTGTCTCCCACACTTGTTTTTCATTACATAAAATAAAGTTATTTTTCAAATTAATTGATTTGTAATTTTTTTTCCAATGCATGTTTTTCACCAAATATTGAGTCTTCTTTAATTAGAAACAGCAAGATCCAAATCTTGTCAAAACACTTTGGAGAGCTACAAATAACAATGAAAGGCAATCTGCAGATGTTATCCATCTGCTCAATCTGAGAAGTTGGCATCCTTCTCCGCGGACGTCTTTCTCAGGTTAAGGGTACACAGACCACCTACTTTTCATAAGGGTATCATAGCTTTGCTTAGACGTTGTCAACACCTACCGTGTAAAAGAGAGGGTCTAAGTATAGAATTTGTTATGTACAATATACAGAGCCCAGTATTTTTGCATAAGGGCATATAATCATTGTCATAAAACAGATTCTAAAATTATTTATAGACAATAGTCAGCATGGTACGTGATGGAAAATGATGGCTAAGCTCTTAATATCGGTCATTCCATTAATATTTTAGTAGGGGTCAAAGAATAAGTGATACTAGTATCAAGTATTCATCCTTAAAGCTCCTGGGCATGTATTCTACTTTACTAATATATGGATGGAGATGGTTGTTTCCCACCGCCAAATTAATCCAAGACATTGGCCCACATTTATCAAATACAGTGCAAACTGTACTATGTGTAGTTTCCTGTGTAGTGCGCAGGGGGCGCCAGATTCATGAATTGTGGTGCCCATTCTTCATGAATCTGGTGCTCCCTGCACTGCTCCAATGGAGTGCGCCAACTTTTTTTTTGTTTATTTTGATTTGTTTTTGTTTTTTTTGTTTTGATTTTGATTGTGAACCAAACATACCTTGAGGATCCTGTAGCTACACTGATGTAGAATCATATCTTGTTCAATCCCTGAACTCCGTGGTTTTGCTGAAAAAGCAATTATAAAATTATGATAATTGGGTTTTGTCACTCCTGTGGCTGCCTCAGCGCTGACATGTAATCAATCGCTGCACCATGCACCATTACTTCTACATGCCTAAACTGTCCAGACAGGACTAATCAACCTCAGTTTGATAACTCATACACAGCAGCTGGGGGATGGTGCAGTGATTGATTACTTCTGCCTGTCAGGGGCAACACATTGAATACAACGTTCTCTGGAGCAGTGCATAATTAGGGTGAGGAGAAGCGCCGGAGCAGTCACAGGAGTGACAGAGCCTCATTTTCATAATTTTAGAATTGTTTTTCAGCAAAACCACTTTGTTCAGAGATTAAACAAGATATGTTTCTCTCATAAAAACATGCAGGTTTCACCAAAACCAATAAAACCAGGTTTCCAATCGCTTGATGTCTAGCACTAGAATCTATCTAGCTGCTGGAGGGCGCAACATAACCATATACAGCCACTCTTGAGCTAATTGTCTTGTTTGTTTGCTCTTTTCTTTCTAGATGTAGGCTTGTCATAGCCACTCCGCTCAGGGATTAAACAAGATATGTTTCTGTATCAGTGATGTTACAGCACGGTCCCATCGGGTATATTGCAGCTGCACCCAGCCAAGAACTTGATCTTATATTCATGAATACTATACTAAGGTCCTGGCAGGTCCTGGAGATCACATAACCTTCCATCTGCAGCCATTTTATGGTCAGGAATATCTGGCTGATGAGGGAAAGACAGGGAGCTTAACAAGAAAGCAGAGCCGAACTATTAAAAGATGTATATTGGTAAATTACCTAATATGAGGTAAAGTGGCACACTCCTACAATGATCCACAGGTAATGATCCACTGAACTCTAGTTTGCATTCTGTCCTGATCTAAATGTTCTTCTCTAATTTTTCTGCTACAACATTTCAGTTCTGCAGAATAGACTCAAATACATCGGAAAACACAAACCTTTTTTTTTTTTGCATCATTTATACTGGCAACTATCTCCCCACAGAGGCCTTCAAAGTTCTCTAAAAATAAATTACATTTGCCACAGCTTTTTGCCTTACAGCTGCTGCCTCTGGCACCAGGATGAACCTTGTGCTTATACAACCTAAGCACAGCCATGATCATTGGTCTCCATCCAGATCTGGCATCTAATGCCAGCAAATACTATAAGCTTTCTCATTTTCTCATTTTATTAGGATTATATTTCTTATTTTGACAAAATTGGCAGTGGGTGTCATGGAAGGGGCATATTTTACATAGCGCTCTATTGGAATATTTCTGAAGGATAAAAATAAAGTTTTTTTTTAATAAGTAAAATATTAAGAAATAGCAAAATAAAAATGTCTGGAAAGTAAAGATATTAAAAGATAGAGGAAAATTGATTGAGTTTATGTATCGGTGTATTTACTTATTTCTTAGAGGCTAGCTTGCAGTAACTTAAAGCAACAGCATAGCATAGGGGAGAACAACAATATTTTTGGCTTGGAAAACAACTTCTTCAGCAGGTTTTCCCATGAATCAGAGTTAGGCTCTATCCACAGGATAGGGCCTAACTTGCTGATTGGTGGGGGTCTCAGTGATGAGACTCCCACAGATTATGAAAACTAGGACTTTTTAGAGGGGCATGTGGGGTACATTACAGATGGCTGTGGGGGACATTGCAGGGGGCTGCGGGGGACATTGTAGGGGGCTACGGGGGACATTGCAGGGGACTGCAGGGGGCTGTGGGAGACATTGCAGGGGGCTGTGGGAGACATTGCAGGGGGCTGAGGGGAACATTGCAGGTTGTTGCGGGGAACCTTACAATAGTCTGCAGAGAAACTTAAATGGGGCTGTGGGGGACATTATAGGGGGACTTGGGAGGCATTACGGGAGGCATTATAGGGGACTGTGGGGGATATTCCAGGGGCTTTGGGGGGCATTACAGGGGGCTATTAGGACATGGGAGCTGTGCGGGACCTCATTTGTGGCCGTGGGCTTTACTTGTGGTTGAGGGGAACTGTTTAGTTGGGGCTGTGGAGGACACTGGGGGGGGGGGGTCTGTGGGGGGCCTTACAGGCGGCAGAGGGGGACAGTACTGGTGGCGCCGCTGGAAAACAAATATTTCCAGTAAAAACGGCCAGTCTGCTCGGCTTCTTATGTACAGAGAAAGAGTGAGGAGCAGTCGTCCCCCTCCAGCAGTCCTGGCCCAGGCAAAGCATACATGTGTGTGTGAAAAGGGCCTTATAGTAAAGGAGAGAAAGTGTTAGGGGCAGCAGCAGGATAACACTGTTTTGGGAAAAAGATGTAAGGACAATAAAGAACATAAGATGTCTGTGTGGTGAACTTCACAGGGAGGACAAGTGGTTGAAGAGGAGACGTGGTGATGCCGGGCCTGTAGCTGTATATGTTAGGTACAGTTGTTATTATTACAGGTTATGTACATGAGTAAATACTACTGAAAATTTGGTACATATGTATTGGGGCCCGTGCCCCGAATGTTCTGCGACCCTAGCAACGCCCCTGCCTACACGGCTGTCTTAATTGGCAGTCTCGGTAAGGAGAACTCTTACTTCCCGACCTTAGCCACAAGCTTCTCACTCAGCCAAACCAGTTCTCCATGCTGTACTGAGGAGACCCAACCAGGTCGAAACAATCCTGTCTACAGTTGGGAGTCTGTTCCTTCTGGAATAGATATACTGGTTTGGTTTTAATACCGCATAATGTCATAAGGCTTCTTGTAGATTATGCTTGATGTCAAGGGAGCTGGCTTACAAGGTAGTTAAAAGTGGTGTGGTTTTCCTTATTACATCCTGGAAAACTTTGCATATTTTCCCAGAATCCTCTAGTGGAGTGTCCATGGCTATAAGACTCCACACACCTACACGGTGGCCTTAACTGGCAGTCTCCGTAAGGAGAACTCTTACTTGCAAAACACTTGCAGACCAAGTTACATGTAAACCAAGGTTCCACTGTAATTTATAATTTTATATTTGCTTGGTGTCATTCTATAGGGAGCTTAACCGTTTACTTCCTGTGGATAAAAACTGGTTCCTGTCACATAGGTGCGCTGCTTATTATAACACACATCTTTGATTACTCCCTGTGATATAATGGGGCAGATTTACTTACCCGGTCCATTCACGATCCAGTGGCGCGTTCTCTGCGATGGATTCGGGTCCGGCCGGGATTCACTAAGGTAGTGTCTCCGATGTCCACCAGGTGGCGCTGCTGCGCTGAAGTTCCCCGAGGCCCGCCGGAACACCCTGAAGTTCACCGGCCTATTCCTAGTGAAGGTAAGTGCAAGTCCCGCAACACTTTTTTTTTTTTAAATGCGACGGTTTTTCCGAATCCGTCGGGTTTTCATTTGGCCACACCCCCCGATTTCCGTTGTGTGCATGCCAGCGCTGATGCGCCACAATCTGATCGCGTGCACCAAAATCCCGGGGCAATACAGGGTAAATTGGCGCAAATCGGAAATATTCAGGTAACACATCATGAAAGCGCAAATCGTGCCCTTAGTAAATGACCCCCAATGAGCGTGCACATAACCACTAGTGGATTACAATATAGGTGGATTGGGAGGTAGCCCAGGGCCTAAGCTTAAAATGAACTAAAAATGTACTAAAAAAGGTGTATTTTTTAAAGGTCTACTAAACTTAGACTAGACAACCTGAAAATGCAAACAATTTATTATCCAGCATCATCCAATATATTTCAGGTGCATTTTAACTCTGTGTCATAAAATTTCTGTCTAAAAGAAAGTAATAGTAAATCTGTCTAAATGTGTCAGACAACTTTGTGTATAAAGCCCCACTAGAAACAATGACACACTACAATTATAGAAAGTGTTAAGTAAATAGAAAAGATGAACTAAGCAGATTTCACAAAAAATTGCAATTATTTAAAAAAAGATTTTACGAAAAGAGGAAAATAGTAGAATATTTATTACCGTACATTAAACATAGCTTTATGCGAGCCAGTACAGCGTGATAGCACGCAGAGCCAAAAATCCATATTGAGACAGCTGTGTTCTTGTGGCCTCGGTTGCTTCTGGACAGCTGCTTCATCCGGAGCGACGCGCTGATAAGTGCTTTGTGCTGGAGCTGGAAGTAACTCGGAAAATTGTGGAACAGTTAAATATACTGTAAAATCAAAGCTGCATCTATTATCAGACACATGTACTGGACTTCTACTTTGATGTCTATTACTAGAAGGGGACTAGTGAACCTCTGTCATCTCTGGACTTATTGGACCATTCACTTTCTATGCTGCCAGTTGTTGGAATGATAGATAAAAATTATACAACTTAACTTAACTAACTTATCCTACCCCATTATTGAGACTTAAAGAAAATCTACCATTTGCTTTTATACATTATGAACCAAACATACCTTGAGAATGTTGTAGCTACACTGATGTAGAAACATATCTTGTTTAATTCTTGATTCATGTGGTTTTGCTCAAAAAACAATTATAAAATTCAGGGTCTTCGGAGAGCTGGGTAGCATGTTGGCTGCCATGAATAAGCACATTACACAGTGGGGCACATTTACTTACCCGGTCCAGTCGCGATCCAGCGGCGCGTTCTCTGCTCTGGATTCGGGTCCGGCCGGGATTTATGAATGTAGTTCTTCCGCCGTCCACCAGGTGGCACTGCTGCGCTGAAAGTCATCTCATCGCGCCGGAATGCACCACCTCGGACCAGGTGAAGGTAAGCGCTCCCCAAGCGACACTTTTTCGGTTTTTAAATGCGGCGTTTTTTCCGAATACGTCGGGTTTTCGTTCGGCCACGCCCCCCGATTTCCGTCGCGCACATGCCAGCGCCGATGCGCCACAATCCGATCGCGTGCGCCACAATCCCGGGGCAATTCAGGTACAATCGGCGCAAATCGGAAATATTCGGGTAACACGTCGGGAAAACGCGAATCGGGCCCTTAGTAAATGACCCCCAGTGTTTCCTGAACTGCCTCATACACAGCACAGCAACTGTGGGATGATGCAGCAATTGATTGCTTCTGCCTGTTAGGGACAA
The DNA here is from genome assembly GCF_040894005.1 of Engystomops pustulosus. Lineage (NCBI taxonomy): Eukaryota > Metazoa > Chordata > Amphibia > Anura > Leptodactylidae > Engystomops > Engystomops pustulosus. The sequence continues at coordinate 186,915,701 of NC_092414.1, forward strand.
CACAGTGATTACCTAATTCTCTGAAGCAGTGGATAATAAGGGTGAAGAGAAACGCCAAAGTAGGCACCTGAGTGACAGAGCCTCATTATCATAATTGTATAATTGTTTTTTCAGCAAAACCACTCGGTTCATGGATTAAATAAGATATGTTTCTGCATCAGTGTCGCTACAGTATTCTCAAGATATGTTTGGTTCATTATACATAAAAGCAAATGGTAGATTTCCTTTACATCTCAATAAAGGGGTAGGATCAGTTAGTTTAGTTAAGTTTTATAACTATTTTCCATCATTCCAACAACTGGCAGTATTGTCACAATCTCAGTCTCAGGGGAATAGACAGTGGACTCCCTGGACCACCGCAGGGAGTAACAACCTTAGCCACAACCTGGGAGCGGAGTCTAAGTGGACTCCTGGTCTTTGCCAGAGCCTGCCACAAAGCGGGATGTACTTGCTGCGGCGGGGAGCCACCAGGTTGCTCCACAGGTGTGACTAGGCCCGCAGTGGCAGCCAAGGTAGGGACACGGGGCAGGCAGGACCAGGGGAAGGCAGGACCACGGGATGGCAGGACCACGGGATGGCAGGACCACGGGATGGCAGGACCTTGGGATGGCAGGACCACAGGATGGCAGGACCTCGGGATGGCAGGACCTCAAAAGGATGGCTGGCAGGACCTCAGAAGGATGGCTGGCAGGACTTCAGAAGGATGGCTGGCAGGACCTCAGAAGACCACTAGGATACCGGACCGCCACAGGATTACAGGACCGCCACAGGATTGCAGGACCGCTACAGGACTGCAGGACTGCCACAGGACAGCAGGACCGCCACAGGACTGCAGGACCACCACAGGATAGCAGGACTGCCACAGGATAACGGAACACAGGAATCACCACAGGAACACAGGAATCACCACAGGAACACGGGAATCACCACAGGAACATGGAGGCATATGGAAATGCTCAGGAAGGCATTCACTCCAGTAGAATGACCTGAAGGGGATGCTGGGAGTCGCCAGGCTATATAGCCGAGCCAGGAATGCCAGAGCCAATAAGGAGGACGCTGGCCGTGCTCGTCCCCTCTAGTGGGGAAGAAGAAGCCCTGCAGAGAAGAAGCATGCGGCCTACATGCCAGGAGTACAGGCCAGAGCCAGGAGAGGTAAGTGAGGAAAGGGGGAGCGGGGACCACGGCAGCAGGCATGAGTGCACCCGCGTTCTGTACCGAGGTTCGCGGGTGCAACCGTGACTGTACCCTCCCCCTTAGGGCCCCTCTTCTCTTCTTCTTCAGCCCGCTGTTCTTCTTTCTTCGCCTCCTCCAATTCTTCTTGGTGATCAGACACCTTAAGAGGAGAGCAGGCACTGGGAAGATTTGGGAAGCCGCAGGCTGGGTCGGAGCTAGGCACACCGGAGGGGAGGCCGGTGGAGGCTCTGGAGCGGCCTCTGGGAAGGCCGGTGGAGGCTCTGGAGCGGCCTCAGGGGAGGCTGGTGGAGGCTCTGGAGCGGCCTCAGGGGAGGCCGGTGGAGCTGGTGGAGCCGTGGGAAGCCGCGGAGTCACAGGAGCAGCATTTGCAGGCTGCAGAGGCCGAGACGACTTCTGGAGAGCCGCTGGCACAGCTGCGGGAAGCTGCGGAGCCACAGGAGAAGCTGCGGGAAGCTGCAGAGCCATGGGAGCAGCTGCGGGAAGCTGCAGAGCCTCGGGAGCAGGTGTGGGAAGCTGCGGAGGCTGGTGAGTCTCTGGAGCAACTTTGGCAAGCTGCAGAGGCTGGAGAGTCTCTGGAGCAGCTCTGGCAAGCTGCGGAGATTGGAGAGTCTCTGGAGCAGCTGCGGCAAGCTGCGAAGGCTGGAGAGTCTCTGGAGCAGCTCTGGCAAGCTGCAAAGGCTGGAGAGTCTCTGGAGCAGCTCTGGCAAGCTGTGGAGGCTGTAGAGTCTCTGGAGCAGCTCTGGTAAGCTGCAGAGTCACAGGAGCAGCTCTGGGAAGCTGCAGAGTCATGAAAGCAACTGTGGGAAGCTGCGGGAAGCTGCAGGAAGCTGCGGAGCCACTGGAGCAGCTGCGAAAAGCTGCAGAGCCACTGTAGCAGCTGCGGGAAGCTGCGGAGCCACTGGAGCAGCTGCGGGAAGCTACGGAGCCACTAGAGCAGCTGCGGGAAGCTACGGAGCCATGGGAGGAGGCTTGGGCACCGCTGGAGCAGCTCTGGGAAGCTGTGGAGGCTGAGGCGCCACTGGAGCAGCTCTGGGAAGCTGCGGAGGCTTGGGCACCGCAGGAGCAGCTGCGGCAAGCTGCGGAGCCACGGGAGGAGGCTTAGGTGCTGCTGGAGCAGCTCTGGGAAGCTGCGGAGGCTGAGATGCCACAGGAGCAGCTCTGGGAAGCTGCGGAGACACTGGGGACACCGGAACCATGCAGGACAGACGAGGTGGTCGAACTTGAGGTGGTTCAAACCTGGACTGGATTTTTGACAGGAACTTGGTATGGGTAACCATGTCCATGTCACCACTATCCAATAGAGGGGAAGCCCAGGCCAGGGCCTCTCCAGAGAGCAGACAGTAGATGAAAGCCACCTTAGTGCGTTCGGTGGGGCACTGGGAGGATAACAGTTCAAGGTGCTGTGAGCACTGGGAAATAAATCTGCGGCACAATTTGGGGTCGCCATCAAATTTGTCCAGCAAAAAATTTTCGGGTCCAGTCTCTACTGCCAAAAAACATTGCGGGGTGACTGAAGCAACGGGAGGAGTCGTGGGGGCCTGCTGTTGGGAGGCAATCATCCGAAGAGTGTCAGCTAGTTTGTCCAAGAGTTCCTTTTGGGCAGCAATCTCTTGGGACTGCCGGGTGATGGTGCTAGGGAGATCACCCAGTAGCAGGTGCGGATCCTTGGGACTGTCCAGGGCTTTTGTAGAGATCATGACCTTGGCGGAGTCCATGGCCGGATCTTACTGTCACAATCTCAGTCTCCGGGGAATAGACAGTGGACTCCCTGGACCACCGCAGGGGGGTAACAACCTTAGCCGCAACCTGGGAGCGGAGTCTAAGTGGACTCCTGGTCTTCGCCAGAGCCCGCCACAAAGCGGGATGGACTTGCTGCCGCGGGGAGCCACCAGGTCTCTCCACGGGTGTGACTAGGCCCACGGTGGCAGCTAAGGTAGGGACACAGGGCAGGCAGGACCACGGGATGGCAGGACCACAGGAACACGGAGGCGTATGGAAATGCTCAGGAAGGCTTTCACTCCAGTAGAATGACCTGAAGATCCGGCAAGGGATGCTGGGGGTCGCCAGGCTATATAGCCGAGCCAGGAATGCCAGAGCCAATATGGAGGACGCTGGCCCTTTAAGGCTGGGAGAAGTCCGTGCGCGCCCCGTCTAGTGGCAGGAGCGCTCGACTGCAGGGAAGAAGCATGCAGCCTACACGCCAGGAGCCAGAGTACAGGCCGGAGCCAGGAGAGGTAAGTGAGGACAGGGGGAGCGGGGACGCGGCAGCAGGCACGGGTATACAAGTATAAAAAGTGAATGGTGCAATAAGTCCAGAGATGAGGTTCACTGGTCCCCGTCTAGAAATAGACACCGAAGTAGAATGCAATGCATGTAAATAGGAAGTGGTCCTTGATATTTAATCAAGCATAGCAGCAACAAGCATGTAGGAGGCGTTATAGACTTGCCGCAGAAGTGTCTATGTAGCTCCAAGATACTGTGCGACATTTGAACCTGCTTAGTTATTTGTCCAAAAGCTGTCTAGTATTCTAATAAGAAACCTGTGGGAGGCAATGACGTAAAGATACATTTACCATATGACAAGCCTACATCTTTAACCCCTAGGCGCACCAGGACGTTATAGTACGTCCCCGGGGCTAGATGCTTAGCGCACGGGGACGTTCTATAACGTCCTGCTTCTGGCACCGGCTCACGAACGGAGCCGGTACCAGAAGCAGCGGCTGTCAGCTGTCTAGTACAGCTGACAGCCTGCGCTAACACCCGCGATCGGAGCCGGCTCCGATCGCGGGTGTTAACCCCTTACACGCCGCGGTCAAACATGACCGCGGCGTGTAAGGGTGTTTGCGCTGTGGATCGGATCCCCCGTGCCGCTTACCGGGGGATCCAATCCTCTTCTGGGCAGCTCCGAGGACTGGCATGTGCCCCGGAGCTGCCCGGTCTCCATGGCAGTCAGACCCCTTCCGGGTCTGACTGTAAACTGTCTGAGCATGCGCAAGCTTGCTCAGACAGTTTACACTGCTCTACAATAAAATAGTATTGTAGAGCAGTGTATTGAACTTAAACCAGTGATCAGAGCATCACTGGTTTAAGTTCAAGTATGTATAAGTAAAAAAATGCAAAAACACTTAACACTACACATTATAATAAATAAAAAATAAATACATAAAAATATAAGCCCCTAAAATGTCACTTTCCCATAAAAACACTTAATAAAGTATAAAAAACACAAAAACACAAAAAACCCCGCATATTTGGTATTGCCGCGTCCGTAACAATCTGTATAATAAAACAGAATCGTTACTGGACCCGCAAGGTACACGCCGTAGAAAAAAAAACGCAAAAACGTTCCAAAAAAAGATAATTTTTAATTAATACCCTATCAAAAAATGCTCTAAAAAGTAATTTAAAAAATGTTATGCACTCCATAATAAGCCCACTAAAAAGAACAACTCTTCTCGCAAAAAATAAGCCCCTAACTAGATTTGTCAGCCGAAAAATAAAAAAGTTATGCATATGAAAAGATGATGATGCTAAAATGAACAAGATTTTCTCCAAATTGGTTTTTATTCAGTACAATTGAATAAAATACACAAAACCCCCACATATTTGGTATCCCTGCGTCCGTAACAATCTGCATAATAAAACAGAATCGTTATTAGATCCGCAAAGTTAACCCCGTAAAAAACAAAACAAAAAAAAGCTCCAGAAAAAAGATCATTTTCAATTAATACCCTATAAAAATGCTCTAAAAAGGGATTTAAAAAATGTTATGCACTCTAAAATAAGACCACTAAAAAGAACAATCCTTCTCGCAAAAAATAAGCCCTTAAACAGATTTGTGAGGCGAAAAATAAAAAAGTTATGCATATGAAAGACGGTGATGCTAAAAGTAACAACATTTTTGCCAAATTACTTTTTATGCACTAAAAATGGGAAAAAAATAAAAAATCTATATAAATGAGGTCTTTTTGTAATCGTGGCGACCCATAGAATAAAAATAATATACTATTTTTATGGTATGGTAAACAGCCAAAAAAAAACCCCCATAAAAATCTTCCTGAAAAGTGATGATTTTCATTTCCTCCACCAACAAAGAGTTAATAAAATCTCACCAATTAGCCTATAGATTCCCCCAAATTACGTACCAGAAAAGTGCATCTCATGTGGCAAAAGAAATAAGCCCCTGTAGGTCCACATTAAAAAAAGAAAAAAATTATAGCCTGTACAATGTGACATAGCAAATCTGATCTGGATGGCGCCTCCTTCCCTTCTATGCCCGGCCGTGCGCCCATACAGCAGGTTACCAGCACATATGGGGTATCCGTGTACTCGGGAGAGATTGGGTAACAAACTTTGTGGAGCCTTTATTCATTTAATCCATTGTAAATGTTTAATTTTCCACCCAAAATGAGTGTATTGTGAAAAAATATTACAATTTGCAGACTGCACCTCCATTTTGTTTTAACCCCTATAAAACATGTAAAGCGTTAACAAACTTCTTAAAAGTGGTTTTTCATACGTTGAGGTGTGTAGTTTCCACAATGGGGTATTTTACGAGTCCCACTATTATTTAGGCCTCTCAGTGTCAATTAGAAGTTGAGCAGGTCCATCTAAATACGGGTTTTGGTGATTTTACAAAAAATGTGAAAAATGATACCTAAATTCTGAGCCTCATAACATTCTAGTAAAATATGTGGAATCTTAAAAAACCATGCCAACATAAAGCAGACATTTAGGAAATGTAAGTTATGAATTTATTTGGGAGCTATGACTATCTGCATCAAAAGTAGAGAATTTAAAAACGTTGAAAATAAATAATTTTTCCAAATTTTTTCCAAATTTAGTTTTTTTTCATAACTAAACACAAGATACACAATTTTTAAACTAATTTGAAGTACAATGTGTCACGAGAAAACAATCTCAAAATCCCCTGGATATCTCATAGCGTTCCAAAACTATAACCACTTATAGTGACACAGGTCAGATTTGAAGAATGGGGCTGCGTCCTTAAGGCCAAAATAGGCTGTGTCCCCTAGGGGTTAAGGAAAAGAGAAAACAAACAAGACAATTAGCTCAAGAGTAGCTGTATATGGTTATGTTGTGCCCTCCAGGGGCTAGATAGATTCTAGCGCTAGACATCAAGCGATTGGATTGGAAACCTGGTTTTATTGACGGTTTTGGGGAAAGTATACTCGCATGTTTTTTTTTATGAGAGAAACATATCTTGTTTAATCTCTGAACTGTGGTTTTGCTGAAAAAACAATTATAAAATTATGATAATGAGGCTCTGTGGCTCCTGTGGCTGCCTTGACGCTTCTCCTCACCCACATTACTCACTGCTCCAGGGAACGATGTAATCACTGTGTTGTCCCTGACAGGCAGAAGTAATCAATCGCTGCACCATCCCACAGCTGCTGTGTTTGAGTCATCCAGATTAGGTTGATATGTCCTGTCTGGCAGTTTAGGAAACTCAGTTTAATGTGCTTATGCATGGCAGCCTGCATGCTACCCAGCTTTCCCCAGCTCAGATTTAATTTTATAAAAAGCTTTGGGAAAATGAAAGTTGAGCACTAATTGGTTGCTAAGGGTAACTATAAAAGTTTTACATCAGACACGTTTGATAAATCTCTCATTGATCAAACTCACTTGTGTGCAAATGCCTTTTCCTTGCAGTCAGGGACACAGGAGTCGCAAGGGTTGTTTTCCGAGAAGAATAACAGACTTTCATTAAATATATATGGAATACTCTTATACACAATTGTAAAGACTTTACATGGTTTATGATTTGTTTTTTACCAATTTTATCCACCATGTCAACTTTAGGTTGTTTCAAACAATCCAGGTGTAGAAATGATGAATTAACAACACAATATAAAACCTCAAAATCTATAACAACATTTTTTTTCCTTCTATGTTTCTTCTTTTTGTTTTTATAAATGAAAGTGACCACAGTTTTCGTATCCCCCCAGGTAAAATTGGGGTGTCAAACAGATGATAAAGGCCATTGCTCTGATCGTATGTTGAACTCCTTTTTACCTCATGTTAGTAAATTATGAACTATCATGTCCCATTTTTATTACAGTGGTTCATTCCAGACAAAATGTCCAGGTTTCAATAAAATAAAAATGACCGTGTTTACGAGGCCTCTGGGCAGGTGTTTTATGCGGCAGTAAAACTATAGTGTTAGATGGTACATTTTGCTTTATGAACACAGTGGAAGCACTTATATCTTTGAGGTTTGATAGGACAGACACAGTAGGGATCTGTCCTTTTTGTCAGGTAATGTTTCCTTGCTCTTGATGAAGCCTCTTTGGATTAACACTGACTCGTGTGCTTTGTTATATGGGCTATGACTTTGTTCAGAAAGTGCAAGATTAAAATGACGACTTCAAAGGCAGACCGCTGCTCTGTGTAGAGATACAGGAACCCGCTCGGTTGGGTTCTGCCAAGATTAAGACCCCGGAAATCTGTGCCTCAGGTGTCTGCAGATCAGAGCTGTCTATCCAGCTGTTCTATTGGTCCACCATAATCAATTAGAACTTGAACCACTTAAAAGGCAATGGAACTGAATGATACAACAGAAGGAAGCGAGCTCCGAGATAAACATAAACTACATTGCTTCACCTTGCTGGCCATCTGCTCTATCTCTATTTTTCTAAGAACATGTAGAATACAGACATTATACATCACTGATACAAAAGCTGGCTTTGTTCTTACTGGCATGGGGGCCAAGACTTTTTCAGGGGTATATGAACAAAAAGTGAACCAAAAGATTGTAAATGATAAAGGACAAGAATAGGCCAAGTCCATCAGAAGTGTTATTATGGGACGTATACAGAACAAAGCTGTCTATCATGTATGTAGTCCATACTGAGACAACTATAGAGCAAAGACCTTACAATACATTAGTATGTAGGGGTTTACAATTTTATGTGCCTGTTACGTCAAGGTAGGGTCCAAGACTTCTTAGAGACTTGTGCCCTGACTCTTTGTTTCCTAGTGTTCAGAAGATTAATGGAGCCATATTTCTTAGATGAAAATCAGTTTATGAACAGAATGAGATATGGTGTGATGAGTTTCTTCTGGAAGAACTTCATCCTTTAATTTTAAGGAGTTGTAACAGATTGGGAGCCAGAGATTCTAGTCCAATAGCATGTGTACTCATAAATTCTCTTATGGCCAAAAGTGTCTAATTTTCACAAACATGGGTAAATACCTCTAGGAAAGCCTTCCGGATAAGCAGATATTGGTAAAGTAGGAGATTGTGTTTGTACAAACATCCTGAAGGTTTTGGAGTGAAATGTCCAACAAGCTCATGCAGATTTTCTTCGCCCCAGATGCAATATTTTGTAATGCAACAATGCAACATTTCGTCTTAGCTACCATATAAAGCAGGCCCCTTAACATCAAGCATGACTTTTTTTTTAGGAAAGCCTAATGACATGCTGCAGGATTATAGCCTAACCACTATATCTATTCCATTAGGAAAAGATTACCAACTATAGACAGCATAGTTTCAATGTGGTCACATCTCTTCAGTACAGTGTAGGGAACTAGTTTAGCAAAGTGAGAGGGTCTTGACTAGTTTGGGAAGAAAGGAGACTCCTTAGGCCACCTCTACAGGCATGTGGAGACTTTCAGCCATTAATGTTTGAACCTAGTCACAAATCTCTCACTCATCTAAACCAGTACCCTAAACTCGTAGAGTTTTATTTGACAACTTTAAAACAAGTCATGGCACAATATGGCTATTATTTGGTCTCATCTCTACCCTGAAAGTATGTCCATGTTCACATATTGTGCCATGACCTGTTTTGAAGTTGTTGAATAAAACTCTACGATTTTACCTTGTTTGAAGCTGGATTTTGTTCGCATCTTTGTCTACTCATACTCGGAGCCAAGGTTTGTCCACGTTCACTTTATCCACGGAAGGATATAATGTCCTAAACAGTCCAGGTGAGCTGACTATTTTCTCTTTATTTTTTATATTAGTTCCCGACACTGTACTGAAGAAAAGCAAAGATCTTAAAACAGCAATGTCTACAGCTGGGAATATATATATATATTTTATAGTACTAGTCTCTTTTTAGGGGAAATAGACACTGTAGGGGTTCAGCTCAAATGTGGGGGTCGGCAATGACAAAGCTTTCATGGACAGCAGGATTAAAATTGAAACAGCAAAAACACCAGTATCAAACAAAACATTAAACAAAATCCTTGCCTGTCCGACTCTAACTATACACTTGGCGGCACTCACTAGCCACTGGAGGGCTTCTCCCTGCCAGCATGGAAAATACTTTCAGTAACCCCGTGTCACTCACGTGTGGCTCTCACACAGTCCAGCTTCTGTGTCTCCAGGTAGAGAGCCACTTCTGATTGCTCCACACCCTTCTTTAAGGGATTTCACACCTGGTGCATTGTAATGTGGAAGCTTTGGTCTGGAGCAGTGATCACACTTCTCCACTCCAGCAATTAGAGTCCTGTACAGGTCTTCCAAGAGATCAACACATGGAAAACAGCTTTCAGTTTGACCCAATTCACACTGTGGTCGCTGTAATACACATAAACCTTCATTTTCTCTCCAATTCAATAGTGACTTTGTCACAACACTTTATGGATCCCCTAAGTATCCTGGCCCTGGGTGTGTCTATAACCCCTGCCTGTGATAAATTGGAACCGTCCCATGTTGAGTCTGCTCCACTAAGCTAGTCCTTGAACTGCATAACATTACATAAAGATTCAAAGACCTCTACCCCCAATCTAGTGACAGGAAACTTGTTACAACAAAGTAAAAGTTACAAAGAACTAAGTAGGAAGAAAACAGATGACACTTGGTTGCTCTACTAGCTCGGGAGCACTGCGGGAGGAAAAGGCACACGCTTCTTTATTCACTACCTTAATTATAGAGAAGATTGAAGTCAACAAGGCTAATCAGATTTATAGGAATAATTGAGGTCAACATGTGGGGGACGGAGAGAGCGAGAATTATTCCGTATTAAACACAAATGAAATTATAATCTTCTCTCCAGGAATGATAACCACTGTGCAAACACAAGGAACAACCTGACGGATATTTTCTTTTTTATCTAAACAATAATGGACACGAGAAGTACGAGAAGCGTTGACAAAACCCTCTAACACATCTCTGTAAAATGAGCAGAGGGATTCAGTGCAGAACAAAGCCCGTCCACCATGCGTTCTCACTAAACCTTGTTAATAAGAATTTCTTAAGGAATTAATTTCCTGCCTGAATAAGTCATGAAAAGGGAATTATTCCAGTCTTTGATATGTATACTGGTATTGTGGGCCGCACGTTATGATAATTTCTCACATAACACTTCGGCTTTGCAGGTTATTGTTGGATGTTCAGGCTTGCAAGGAAGTGGAGATAAAATGTATAGATTAAGAAATTGGTGAGAAGCTTACCTATTGTAATAGGTCATTTAACAGCATTGCCTGTAGAGAGTGTATGGAGTGATTACGTTTCGAGGCCTGAAGACATTAACCCAAGAACTAACACTGAAGAAGCACTTTTCTCGGAGTGGTTCTTGGCCAGAAGATGATGAACATACAATTGTTACATTCACATACTGTATGTGAACTCTACTGCCTAAAATCTGTTTGATGTAGACTAGCATAGGATTTATTGTCTTAGAAATCACAGAATAGTCACAGAACCTGCAGTATAGTAATTGTCAGGAATGGAATGGAGCTGGGATTGTTATCAGTGAAAGTGAAGGGCAAACCAAAGAATGAAACTGAAGTAAAGCTTGGAGTCAGTAGCTAGGTCAAGGTCAGATTCTGGATAAATAGATTATTGCACAAGAACAGAGTGAGGAAGTATGTACCTAAGTTAACAGGACCCAAGCCACAATTTTTGGCTTTTTTTACTAAGGGTCCGCGGCCGCACTTTCGTTGGACATTTTCCAACATTTTCGTTATTTACGCCACCGTAACAGGTATTTAACTGGGGATTGTGTTGCACGCGATCCGATTGTGGTGCAGATGGGTTGGCTTTCATGCAACAGAAATTGGGAGGGGCGTGCCGTTGGACGATGTAACTAATTGAGGCTGAGCACGGGAATTAACTTTCAAATTGTGTCGCAAGATCAAGCACTTACATACACCGGGATGAAGAATGTGAACTCCGGCGGACCTGAGCGGGGAAGCGACACATACAGGATATTGAGAGCACAATCTTTCCGATTGGACAATGCACTTTCGGGGAACACCTCAGGACGTGTAAGTAAATGTGCCCCTATGGGTACGGGTCCCCAAACACGGATCTTAGTCAGAAGTTTGGGTTTAGCATTTATGCTCACCAAGGAAAGTTGGTTGATGAGCTCAAAAGTATCTTTTTGACTTAAAGGAGTATTCCCACAAAGACAATGGGGCAGATTTACTTACCCGGTCCATTAGCGATCCAGCGGCGCATTCTCTGCGGTGGATTCAGGGTCCGGCCGGGATTCACTAAGGTAGTTCCTCCGAGGTCCACCAGGTGGCGCTGCTGCACTGAAGTTCCCCGGAATGCACTGATCTTCATCAAGCCGGACCAAGTGAAGGTAAGTGCGAGTCCCTCGACACTTTTTTTTTTTTTTTAAATGCGGTGGTTTTTCCGAATCTGTTGGGTTTTCGTTCGGCCACGCCAGCACCGATGCGCCACAATCCAATCGCATGCGCCAAAATCCCGGGGGAATTCAGAGAAAATCAGCGCAAATCGGAAATATTCGGGTAACACGTCGGGAAAACGCAAATCGGGCCCTTAGTAAATGACCCCCAATATTCTTAAAGAGGTATTCCAGGAATTAGCATAATTCATATACAAATGGGTCCTTAAAATATAAGCTGATATGTAATTAGTTGATATTTAAAATTTTGCTCCCCTAAGCAGAAAAATGTTGTTGACATACAATGCAATGAAGAATTAAAATGCTACTGGCCCTTTAACCAGTCTGTTGATTTCCTCTGCGTGGAGCAGACACAGGACAGAAGATGGCCGCTGGTCACATGTCCACATCACATGTCCTGCACCTGCTTGGGTAGGTCATGTGATCACCACTACATTTGGCTGTAGTCGGCTGGTTGCAGTACATCCAGTATGGCCAGTGTATTGCTGATGTGCTGGGATGGCAGTTAGGCTACATGCACATTGCCTTTGCCCGCCATACCGTAGCACGGCGTAGCACGGCGGGCACATGGCAGTGCGTGGGGAGAGGAGGAGGAGGTGAGCGCTGCTCACTCCGCCCCTCTCCATAGGAACATATGGCGCACAGCGCCATAACACGGGAAAAGATAGGACATGTCCTATCTTTTCCCGGGCTGCGGAGTGGTATGGTGCCACATGTGTGCTGCACCGTACCGCTCCCGTACGGTGCCGTGAGCCCATAGAAGTGTATGGGTGACGTATATCAGCCGTATATACGTCCCCCATACATGTGTGTGAATGTAGCCTTACATTACTTTGCTAACAGAGCAAGAAAGTCTGTTAGATCATCACTGGGAGCATAGCATAAGAGGGAGGAGGAGTTACTGAGAACTAAAGGATCATGGGACTTGTAGTTTTAAGTGGTGGCCATCTTGGTGATAATTCTACATACTATAGAGAAGCAATAAAATTTTGTGAATCATAAAATCAAAATAATTAAGGTCCATTTTGTGACTATTGACATTGATTTTTGTTCTTCATTTATTTATAGCATCAATCATGGGTTTTTGTATCAAACGTTCATATTCCCGGAATGCCCCTTTAAATATATTCAGAATAACAAAATAACATATTCTCTAATTTACTGTTATTTACATAAATACAGCATTTCACAGATAATTCCAACCTGCCTCTATCAGTCCTGGTGTATACAATTTCGGTTGCCCTGGGATCCAACCATAAATCAGAAGTCTTGGGTCGGGCAGGACAGATTCTTCTCCTTTCTGACGCTGCACTGAGCTACATTATCTATGCATGCCTTCATTAAAACCTATAATGAAAACCTTAAACAATTTTAACTTACAAACTTTGCTTAAAGGGGTTTTCCCACGAAAGAAAATGATCACATTTCAATCCACTAGTGATATTAACACAATAAAGATCATTTTAGCCTCTTACTTTACAATTGTACTCAGTGTTATTGCTGTTTTAGCTCCCATCCCTCTTCAGGCGGCTTAGTGCAAAATTCCAGGGTGTGGGCCTTTCTAAGCAGACAAATTATAATACATCTACTTCTGTGGGGTGACAGTATGGTCAGATTATCAGGGTACAGGTGTATAGACACTTTCATCTGGCTTCTGGCATTGTACTAACACACTGACACATAAAGAGATGAGACAGATCAGAGATGCATGAGATGATTACACAGAGACTAATAGACCATTACACTGTCAGACTGTGAGCTCTTCTACATCTCACAGATATGTGCCTGCTTCCACCTGCCCCTAGATTACTTATCTCCTTGCAGCTAGTTACACTGTGAGCTCTGCTACATCTCAGAGATATTTGACTGCCTCCCCCTTCCCCCGTACATATCTCCTTGTAGCTTGTTGTTTGCTGCCTCTCTCTGCTCACCATGTGCTGACAGGCTGTGAATCTGTTAGTGTCTGTGAGCTCCATGCAGGGGGCATAGCTACAGTACACACAGCATAGACAAACAGAAATCTCAGCTCCACAATCTCATCTAAGATGGCTGCCCGAGCCTAAGAGAAGTTACAGGTTTGTGTCTAGGGGAAACTGAAATTGTGTACACTAGGACTGACAGAGACAGGTTGGACTTACAATATAACTGTGAAATGCTGTATTTTTGTTAATAACAGTAAATTAGAGAATGTGTTATTTTGTTATAAGTACATATAAGAAACTGATTTACGTGGGAATACCCCTTTAAGGCATGAGTCAATTTCCAGTGATATTCAATTTAAATAGAGCAAATAAATAAACCTTTGATCCTATTATTTCATATCTTAAGAAATACCAAATAACCAGAGACAAAGTTTGTCCTCACACTGCTTTCCACCTTTTTGAGTGTTCTCATGCGTAAGTAACTTGGTTATGTATGTTGTAGGCCTAATTCGGAGTACTTTATCTTACAATAGAGAAGGTTGTGGGAGAGGACACCTAGGCCCATATTATGTGTAAACAGATAAACATTATTCCTTTCTGCACTTTGTTTAGGCTGGCTGGATTTCAGAAGTGAGATAAATAAACTCAGTGGGATTTTTTTAATTAGGCCTGCAGGAAAAATTTGATAGAAGCCAGAAAGAAGAAAGAGCCATAATTACTTGCTGGAACGTAGGAAACCCCTTAAGAGGAGAGCAAAGAGGAGGTTTTGTACCTGGCATCCTACTGTTCCTGCAATTGTTGAATGAGCATAACATGAATGTTCCCAAGCATTCCATGGCTAGGAGCACAAAAAAGGTTTTCGGACACATCCACATCTACAAAACACCAGCAAAAACAAATTAAGTTTGTTTTACTTTTTTACTACAAAGTTCCTAAAAAAAAAAAGTTGACTCAAATTACCCAAGTATAAAATCAATGGCCATATTAACTCGCCTATGTCCTGTTGAGTTTACATCTCTATAATAGAATTTCAATTGGAATGCAGATTCCTTAAATTTAGATGTCTGGTTATAATATAGGGATAAAACCAGAAATTCTTACATCTGCCTTCTAAACTCACCCCAATATACAAGAATCTGGTCTCTTTTGATTCAGAGGACCCCCTCCCTTGCATCTCAGCCAGGAACTAAGAGTTGGGGTTTGAGTCCTGGATCCTGAGGATCGACTTATTCATAACACAACTTTGGTCCATTTTAAACATCAAATTTACATGTCCTTTGCGATTATCCTGTTTTCCTGTTGTGACCTCGGTTCCGTTCCTGACTTCGATCCCGTGCTGCCTGTCCTGACCTATTGATGCGTCCCCGCTTCTGATCCTGTGCTGCCAGTCTCGACTTTGTGCCTGTCCCCGACCAGGGGTTTGCCTGACAATTCTGTACCTCGCCTTGGCTGCCACCGCGGACAAAGTGGCGCCTGTGGAAAGATCTGGTGGTACCCCGCAACAACAAGTCCAACCCGCTTTGCGGCACGCTCTGGTGAAGACTGGGTACCACTTAGACTCCGGTCCAAGGCGTTTTTATTGACCAAATAAAAATAGATAGCAACTTTTAACCATGGTCACCGCATGTGTAAATTACCAGAGGAATAGATACCTACACAATTGATTGTACTCAGACTTCTCACTAACCTACCCTGTGTACTCCTCCCTGGACTCTGTATATATATATATATATATATATATATATATATATATATATATATGTATATGTATATATATATATATATATATATATATATATATATATATATATATATAATACGAAAAAAATGGCAGCACTCCGAGATTTGAAAAAAGAAAGTGAACTAGTTTATTCACACATGTGTCCAAAACACGACGTTTCGGCTCCTTAGACCTGGAGCCTTTTTCAAGTGAGGTGTACAGAGTCAAGTAACAATTTATATCAAATGCATAGGAAGTGACATCATAGTGAGTAAATCATGTGATTTGCAAAATCACAATAAGTAAACATCAACATCAAATAGACAATATGTGTCCATGCTTTAGGTGATAGCATATAGTGCAACTGTGCCGTTTATAAACATATAAAGTATAATAGCGATCTATCGCTCACCCCAGGATCAGTAGCGAAAAGTGCATCAGTCCACGGCGTCCTGCCGATAGTACTGCGCATGACAGTGACCATGTGATATCTAATGTCAGCGGGCACGTGATCGGAACTATTCGCGCGCATGCGTGTTATAGAACCGAAGTTACTGGTGCCATTTTGAGTAAGGGAAGACTCCAATAAATTATCATTACTGATCTGAGTTACTAAGTTGTAACAACAATAAAACGGGTGCTGAGTTCCTGTGGACCAGGTAGTATAAAGATCACACTGTGGCCGCTAAATCGCAGTTCAGTGTGGAGCACCACTCTGACCCATAGCTGCCCTCTAGGACATAATGTCCACCAGGCGCACATTTAGGGTACAGAAGTCACCACCTAACATCAGTCCATAAATCAGGAACTATTTGCACCCTAATTGAGAAATATATACGGAGTCCCCCAGTATATGTGCATGTGAAATACAGGTCACTGAAACAATTATCTGATCCCTAAGGTACTCAGCGAAGATCCGTTCTTCCAGTGAAATCAAGGTGCAAGTGCTGATGTGATAACGATATCTGTAAAAGAAGGGAGAATAAAATAAATATTTGACTTGAAACAACTAATCAGCATAAATGATGCATATATTACACCCAAGTTATTCTGAATTGGATAGGGGGATCTACCGTCCATGGGATTCAGCCCATTCCTAAGAAATATCAGTCACTCTGAATTCAACATTGAGACCTCTAGGTTTTAAGGTCCCCAGTCTATAGATCCACTCCATTTCTTTTCTGCGTAACCTACACAATCTGTCTCCCCCCAACCTATGGGGTGTCACTTGATCGATGATCCTCACACGTAATTGAGATTCAGTATGTTTTGTCTCCACAAAATGTTTAGAGACTGGAAGGTCAGTCCGCTTATCTCTGATGGACTGTCTGTGATTATTCAATCTAAGTTTGAGTTCTGTACTGGTTTCTCCAACATAGTACAGACCACAGGGACACTCAAGTAAATAAATAACATAGGAAGACCTACAAGTCAGGTAATGTTTGATTTGATATTTTTTGCCAGTATGTTTATCACTAAATGTGTCGCCTTTAACGATATATTTGCAGTTGACACAATTTAGACATGGGAAACATCCCTTTTTCCTCACTGTCAGAAAGGACTGAGAGGCCTTTTTAGAGGGGCCAATGTCCGATTTTACTAACATGTCTTTCAGATTTTTTGAACGTCTATAAGAAAAGAGTGGAAGGTGTCTGAAGTGTGTGGACTTATTCAGCCCATCTCTCAGAATTGGCCAATGCTTTCTAATAATATTAGAGACCTGGGGACTAGTCTCGGTAAATGTAGAAATAAATGTGAGTCTATCTGCTGTTGTTGTCCTAGGTTTTATTTGTAAGAGCTCACGTCTGTCTTTAATAAGTACTTTTTCTTTATGTTCCGCAAGGATCCTATGTGGATATCCTCGATTATGGAATTTATTCATCATGTTCTCCAACTCCCTTTGTAGAGGAGGATCCCTGTCCACTATTCTCCTTACCCGTAGCATTTGACTGTAGGGCAGTGTTTTAACCATTCGCCTGGGATGGCAACTCTGAAAACAGAGCAGGTTGTTCCTATCTGTCGCTTTAGTGTATAAATCAGTAGAGAATGTGTGGTCCTCTAATGACACTTTAACGTCCAAAAATTGCATCTCTTTCTTTGAGTATACATACGTAAATTTAACTGAAGGGTCAATGGAATTCAGAAACTCAAAGAACCCCTTCAACTGGCTTTCATCTCCTGTCCATATTACAAAAACATCATCTATATAACGCCACCAATTGGCAACATGCTTAAAAAGGGGCGATCCATAGATGTGGTGTTCTTCCAAATGTCTCATAAAAATATTGGCATATGTGGGTGCCACGTTTGAACCCATAGCGGTTCCTTGAGCCTGAATGTAGAACCGGTCCATAAAAAGAAAATAGTTAGATGTTAGTACTAATTCCAAAAGGGACAGAAGAAATACATTGCATGTCTCCGAGTACAGAGATGAATCAAATAAAAATCGCTGCACCGCTAGTATGCCTCTAGTGTGGTCTATTGAGGTATAAAGACTCACCACGTCAAACGATACCAACGTGATCTCAGTGTCAGGGGGCAACCGAACCCTGTCAAGTTTGGACAAGAAATCAGATGTATCCCTTATGTACGAACCCGCCTCTATTGCAAATCTTCTCAGTAATTTATCCAAGAAGATTGCAATGTTACTAAAAATAGATCCAGAGCCAGACACTATGGGGCGTCCTGGGGGGTTCTCCAACCTTTTATGTATTTTTGGCAGGGTATATAGAACCGGAGTTCTGGGTGCTTCAATAATTAAAAACCTCTTAACATCCTCATCTATAATACCTCCTGATATAGCTTCATTAATCAAAAACAACAATTTCTTCTCTATAGAAAATCTCGGGTCTGTAGGCGTCTGTCGGTACACATTAGTATCCCTTAGCTGTGTTTCAATCTCATTAATATACTGGGCCTTGTCCATGATGACAATCGCACCGCCTTTGTCGGCAGGTTTGATAACCAGATTGTCATCATGGACAAGGTCCTGCAAACACTGTACCTCATCATGTTTCATATTGGGATGTTTAAATCCCGTATGGGCCCTGGACTTCAGATCGTCCAAATCTTTCTTAACTGCTATTGAGAAGGCTTCTATGGCCGGCTCTGACACTATTGGGGTGAATTTACTCTTATTAGACAACTCCACATCCCTTAGGGTTAATTCGGACATTCTAGGTTGTACATTAGGAGATTGGTCAGAAAAAAACACTTTGAGTTTTATTGACCTAATAAAGGTCTGTAAATCTAACTCTAACTGAAACCAGTTCAAGGGGGCCTTAGGGCAGAATGAAAGGCCCTTGTCAAGAGTCCTTAATTGTACCTCAGAAAGCTGTCTTGAGGAAATATTCACGACTAAGTTTTCCTCTTCGTGCTGCGACTTCTGGTAGGGTTGGCCGGTTGTTTGGCATGTGGAGATTTCTCTTCTCCTCCGGTTGCGTCTACCACCTCTTCTGGTGGCTTTTCTCCTGGGTCTGGTGTCAGTGGGACCTCCTCCAAAAAAGAATTATTATCAGTGAGAGATTTTGGTTTGCTATTTTGTCTCTTACGTTTTTTTAGGTTTCCCTTTGGGGGGTGACTGCTGTATCTACTGTCCTCGAATTGCCAATTATATACTTTGGCCGTCTGGTAGTCCTCCAGGTCACGATGCCACTTCCTTCTCTTTATTTCTTCTTGTTCGGTCTGAAACTTGGACAGCATATTGGCAAGAGAATTTTTATATTTAGACAATTCATCAGCACTTAATAGTGTACCCAAACTTTCTTCAAGAGTGTTCACTCGTTCAACAACTGACTGGATCTCACGATGTAAAAAGTCTATGTTTAATAACATCACGTCTCTAGCGTATTGGTTGGAGAGTTGTAAAAAATGTGTGCAGAAAAGTTCATTACTGGAAAAGAGATTGGGTTTCATTGTAGACCTCATTCCCCTTGGTATGCGGTTACATTTATAATATTCTCCTAAAGTGATCTTGTGTAGTCTCAATGTGACCAACCTTCTAGATTCGGTTTCATGTCTCCTCCTGAGATCTCTCACTGATGGTGCGCTTAGAAAAGCTGCGTCTTCCTCAAGGTTATGTAGGATCCGTTCCTTCTCCTCTTCTGAATAACGAAAGACACCAGGAATGCTAGTACCGGAAAAATCCATTTGTCTTAAAAGAAAAAGAAAAAAGTAAATGCAAAAAGTAGGGTGCTAAATTGCTAGGTCAAGGATGTACACAAGCAAAACGGGGGGTTGCAACAGCACTCCTATTGGAAATATGTGACTCAGGTGCACATCCCAGGACTCAGACCAAGGTCCATCAATAATCCAATATGAAAAAAATGGCAGCACTCCGAGATTTGAAAAAAGAAAGTGAACTAGTTTATTCACACATGTGTCCAAAACACGACGTTTCGGCTCCTTAGACCTGGAGCCTTTTTCAAGTGAGGTGTACAGAGTCAAGTAACAATTTATATCAAATGCATAGGAAGTGACATCATAGTGAGTAAATCATGTGATTTGCAAAATCACAATAAGTAAACATCAACATCAAATAGGCAATATGTGTCCATGCTTTAGGTGATAGCATATAGTGCAACTGTGCCGTTTATAAACATATAAAGTATAATAGCGATCTATCGCTCACCCCAGGATCAGTAGCGAAAAGTGCATCAGTCCACGGCGTCCTGCCGATAGTACTGCGCATGACAGTGACCATGTGATATCTAATGTCAGCGGGCACGTGATCGGAACTATTCGCACGCATGCGTGTTATAGAACCGAAGTTACTGGTGCCATTTTGAGTAAGGGAAGACTCCAATAAATTATCATTACTGATCTGAGTTACTAAGTTGTAACAACAATAAAACGGGTGCTGAGTTCCTGTGGACCAGGTAGTATAAAGATCACACTGTGGCCGCTAAATCGCAGTTCAGTGTGGAGCACCACTCTGACCCATAGCTGCCCTCTAGGACATAATGTCCACCAGGCGCACATTTAGGGTACAGAAGTCACCACCTAACATCAGTCCATAAATCAGGAACTATTTGCACCCTAATTGAGAAATATATACGGAGTCCCCCAGTATATGTGCATGTGAAATACAGGTCACTGAAACAATTATCTGATCCCTAAGGTACTCAGCGAAGATCCGTTCTTCCAGTGAAATCAAGGTGCAAGTGCTGATGTGATAACGATATCTGTAAAAGAAGGGAGAATAAAATAAATATTTGACTTGAAACAACTAATCAGCATAAATGATGCATATATTACACCCAAGTTATTCTGAATTGGATAGGGGGATCTACCGTCCATGGGATTCAGCCCATTCCTAAGAAATATCAGTCACTCTGAATTCAACATTGAGACCTCTGGGTTTTAAGGTCCCCAGTCTATAGATCCACTCCATTTCTTTTCTGCGTAACCTACACAATCTGTCTCCCCCCAACCTATGGGGTGTCACTTGATCGATGATCCTCACACGTAATTGAGATTCAGTATGTTTTGTCTCCACAAAATGTTTAGAGACTGGAAGGTCAGTCCGCTTATCTCTGATGGACTGTCTGTGATTATTCAATCTAAGTTTGAGTTCTGTACTGGTTTCTCCAACATAGTACAGACCACAGGGACACTCAAGTAAATAAATAACATAGGAAGACCTACAAGTCAGGTAATGTTTGATTTGATATTTTTTGCCAGTATGTTTATCACTAAATGTGTCGCCTTTAACGATATATTTGCAGTTGACACAATTTAGGCATGGGAAACATCCCTTTTTCCTCACTGTCAGAAAGGACTGAGAGGCCTTTTTAGAGGGGCCAATGTCCGATTTTACTAACATGTCTTTCAGATTTTTTGAACGTCTATAAGAAAAGAGTGGAAGGTGTCTGAAGTGTGTGGACTTATTCAGCCCATCTCTCAGAATTGGCCAATGCTTTCTGAAGTTTCTGAATTCCATTGACCCTTCAGTTAAATTTACGTATGTATACTCAAAGAAAGAGATGCAATTTTTGGACGTTAAAGTGTCATTAGAGGACCACACATTCTCTACTGATTTATACACTAAAGCGACAGATAGGAACAACCTGCTCTGTTTTCAGAGTTGCCATCCCAGGCGAATGGTTAAAACACTGCCCTACAGTCAAATGCTACGGGTAAGGAGAATAGTGGACAGGGATCCTCCTCTACAAAGGGAGTTGGAGAACATGATGAATAAATTCCATAATCGAGGATATCCACATAGGATCCTTGCGGAACATAAAGAAAAAGTACTTATTAAAGACAGACGTGAGCTCTTACAAATAAAACCTAGGACAACAACAGCAGATAGACTCACATTTATTTCTACATTTACCGAGACTAGTCCCCAGGTCTCTAATATTATTAGAAAGCATTGGCCAATTCTGAGAGATGGGCTGAATAAGTCCACACACTTCAGACACCTTCCACTCTTTTCTTATAGACGTTCAAAAAATCTGAAAGACATGTTAGTAAAATCGGACATTGGCCCCTCTAAAAAGGCCTCTCAGTCCTTTCTGACAGTGAGGAAAAAGGGATGTTTCCCATGCCTAAATTGTGTCAACTGCAAATATATCGTTAAAGGCGACACATTTAGTGATAAACATACTGGCAAAAAATATCAAATCAAACATTACCTGACTTGTAGGTCTTCCTATGTTATTTATTTACTTGAGTGTCCCTGTGGTCTGTACTATGTTGGAGAAACCAGTACAGAACTCAAACTTAGATTGAATAATCACAGACAGTCCATCAGAGATAAGCGGACTGACCTTCCAGTCTCTAAACATTTTGTGGAGACAAAACATACTGAATCTCAATTACGTGTGAGGATCATCGATCAAGTGACACCCCATAGGTTGGGGGGAGACAGATTGTGTAGGTTACGCAGAAAAGAAATGGAGTGGATCTATAGACTGGGGACCTTAAAACCTAGAGGTCTCAATGTTGAATTCAGAGTGACTGATATTTCTTAGGAATGGGCTGAATCCCATGGACGGTAGATCCCCCTATCCAATTCAGAATAACTTGGGTGTAATATATGCATCATTTATGCTGATTAGTTGTTTCAAGTCAAATATTTATTTTATTCTCCCTTCTTTTACAGATATCGTTATCACATCAGCACTTGCACCTTGATTTCACTGGAAGAACGGATCTTCGCTGAGTACCTTAGGGATCAGATAATTGTTTCAGTGACCTGTATTTCACATGCACATATACTGGGGGACTCCGTATATATTTCTCAATTAGGGTGCAAATAGTTCCTGATTTATGGACTGATGTTAGGTGGTGACTTCTGTACCCTAAATGTGCGCCTGGTGGACATTATGTCCTAGAGGGCAGCTATGGGTCAGAGTGGTGCTCCACACTGAACTGCGATTTAGCGGCCACAGTGTGATCTTTATACTACCTGGTCCACAGGAACTCAGCACCCGTTTTATTGTTGTTACAACTTAGTAACTCAGATCAGTAATGATAATTTATTGGAGTCTTCCCTTACTCAAAATGGCACCAGTAACTTCGGTTCTATAACACGCATGCGCGCGAATAGTTCCGATCACGTGCCCGCTGACATTAGATATCACATGGTCACTGTCATGCGCAGTACTATCGGCAGGACGCCGTGGACTGATGCACTTTTCGCTACTGATCCTGGGGTGAGCGATAGATCGCTATTATACTTTATATGTTTATAAACGGCACAGTTGCACTATATGCTATCACCTAAAGCATGGACACATATTGTCTATTTGATGTTGATGTTTACTTATTGTGATTTTGCAAATCACATGATTTACTCACTATGATGTCACTTCCTATGCATTTGATATAAATTGTTACTTGACTCTGTACACCTCACTTGAAAAAGGCTCCAGGTCTAAGGAGCCGAAACGTCGTGTTTTGGACACATGTGTGAATAAACTAGTTCACTTTCTTTTTTCAAATCTCGGAGTGCTGCCATTTTTTTCGTATTGGATTATTGATGGACCTTGGTCTAAGTCCTGGGATGTGCACCTGAGTCACATATTTCCAATAGGAGTGCTGTTGCAACCCCCCGTTTTGCTTGTGTATATATATATATATATATGGCCGCTTGTGACTTGTTCATGACGCATTATTTATATGTTTTTTTTAATTTTATTTTGATTTTTAATACCTTATTTTGTCTTTATTTATACCTCACAACCTGCACTATGGAATTATATAAATAAAGATTTCTCATCATTATTATTTTTATAATCAGAAACATATTTGAAAGAAATAAGGATGATAAAGGGGATGGTAAGACATTCATGGCTCTCATACAGTAGGTCATAAGGAACCATGGGAGTATGTATATAATGCTGCCAATGTTGTCATTTTTAGGATTGATAATAATAATAATAATTCATTATTTATACAGGGTACACAGATTACATAGCACTGCTCAGAGCTTGCCAGATCAGTCCTTAGACACAGCCAAATATGTTCCTTCACTGCACCCTGACATTCCCCTAGCCACTCCTGAATAACTCTTCACAGTTATGAAGAGAACTGTGGTGCTGCATAATTCTCCTTATCTCCGCCATCTCTATGACAGGAAACAGGAAGTTACACCTGGATTAAAATTGTAACCGGCGGTGGTGAGTAACTTCTATTCCCCAAGTATGCAACATCTACTTGTTCTGCCCACATTTTAAAAAATATTTTCATCTTGCTTATTTGTCAGGGAATCCTTACATTAATACCTCCAATATTCCAGAACATCAGGGTCCCTTTTGTTAATCCCCACGGCATTAACAAAAGCATAACAAGTGCCACAGTGATCAGAGGAACTATGTTTCTTTTTGGTGAGAGCCACAATATAGTTAGCAAACAAGTTACTTCTAGTGATGTCTTTCCACTAGGGGACATCAATTAAAACATGATTAGACGTCCTATCTTGATTCTTATCTGCCCTTTGATTCCTTACTTGTCACTTAAATACAGTATTCATAGATCTATTTCTGCATAATGCAGATTCAACCAGGGTAGTAGAGGTCTTTGGTTTCCTTTCCTACTTATTATCTATATTACATCCTGTTATTTTATTGAAATACACACAGATGCTCTGTTCCTTACCCTCCTTCGTCTCCTGTTTTGCATTATGTCTGATATTTTTATTCTATTTTTTACTTCTTTTCTACTCGGAATAAGATCTTTCGGTGTTAAATCACTTCAATTCTTATGGAAAATGGAGGGTGTGAAGTCTATTAACCAAAGTCAAAATGTATTTCATATATTTATGAATTCTTAGCAACTTTCTCCATGCTAGATTTTAATACTTGACTCAATAAGCCCAGATACACAACTAAGAATGTGTGAACTAATATTTCATCTCATATCCGGAAATCATTCAGAGCCAGTTAGAAAACTGAATGATTCATAAGTTCTTTATTTGCTGAAACTATGCTAAGTTTCACATAAAACTAGAGGTTTTTGTTCTTTTCTCTGCCCAGAACCATCACAGCTTGAAGTCTTAAAGATGTTAGATATGAAATACAATATAACCTATTGGACATCCATGAGGTGAGTTGAGCCTTTTGCCTCAGGCAGCACCAACTGCAGCAAAATGGGGAGAATTTTGCCTCTTAGCACTCAATGCCAGCATGGGTTTAAGTCGCTCCATACAGAACCCTCTAACTAAAATAAAATAACCTGATATATTACTTCTGGATGGGGAAGGGGAGTTGAAACAAGAGTTTACAGTCTATGAGGATGAGGGGGTGACACAAATCCTCAAACTCAATGAGATTGAGGGGGTAAAATGAGGTATAAGAGCTTGTATAGTGGTCCAGCCTTTATATGGGACAGTATAAAATAACTTAATAAATAAAAATTCTGCTGCTTGAACAAGCTATGAGTCGCCATCTTATATATAGGGTCCAAGGTGAAAGTGGATGTACTGGATGTACTGACCCAAAGAATAAAGGAGATGTGTCATTACCCTGTACCCTGTATTACCATATAGAATCCCCACATTATCCATCTACGTACCTGTAACCTAAACAATCAGGTCTTAAAGCTGTACGCAAATTACCTAAGAGAGTTCCAATGAACCATTATCATATCTAGCTGATAACAAAGCCACAAGCCCCCCGTGCTTGACTGACAACCTGTATAATGATATGACACTCCTGATGCTGGCTCCTCTATGTGCTTCCTGGTTCTGGCTGCTGGGCCCCTGCAACTTATATTTGTATGAGATACTCCTATACACATGACTAACAGATTATATAATGATGTGACACTCCTAATGCTGGCTCCTCTATGTGCTTCCCAGTGCTGGCGGCCGCGCCACCTGCAGTCTGTGTGTGTATGAGATACACCTATACATATGACTGACAGCCTGTATAATGATGTGACACTCTTGGTGTTGGCGGCCATGCCTCCTGTAGCCTGTTTTTGTATGAGATACTCCTGTACACATGGCTGTATCCTGTACAATGATGTGACCCTCATGGTGCTGGCTCCTCTATGTGCTTCCTGGTGCTGGCGGCCATGCCACCTGCAGTCTGTGTGTGTATGAGATACACCTATACACATGACTGACAGCCTGTATAATGATGTGACCCTCATGGTGCTGGCTCCTCTATGTGCTTCCTGGTGCTGGCGGCCATGCCACCTGCAGCCTGTGTGTGTATGAGATACTCCTATAGACATGACTGACAGCTTGTTTAATGATGTCTGGTGCTGGCTCCTCTATGTGCTTCATGTTGCTGGCGTCCCCTGCAGACTGTGTGTGTATGAGATACTCCTATACACATGACTGACAGACTGTATAATGATGTGAGTTATAATTGTGTAATTGTGGCCTCTCCATGTGCTTCCTGTTGCTGGCGACCACACCCCCTGCAGTCTCTGTGTATGAGATACTACTATACACCTGACTGACAGCCTGTATAATGATGTGACACTCCTGGTGCTGGCGCCCCCTGCAGCCTGTGTGTATGAAATACTCCTATACCCATGGCTGCATCCTGTAGCAGTTATAACAGCTTGTTGTGACATGGGCGGGTGGAAAAATAAAAAAACATGTACTCACCTTCCAGATGCTTCCCCACAGCTCCACTGATGCAGTCCAGCCGGCAGTGACAACTCCCTGTGCATCGTCATCACAGAGACTATGACGTCGGCAAGAGACTGATGTCATATTCTGTTAGCCGCGGGCAGGCACAGAGCTGTCACGCTGACCGGACTGACTATATCAAGTAGCAGAGGTGAGGGTGAGCATAGGAAAGGTGAGTACATTGTTTGTTGTTTTTGTGGTGGCAGGATGTATATATACAGGGGAGGGGCCAGCTATATACAGGAGAGGGGTCGGCTGGTTTGCTATACACTGGTGGGACTGACAGGCTGTATACAGGTGGGAGGGGCTAACTATGTACTGGGGAGGGGCTGGCTGGCTTTATACTGGTGGGACTGGTTGGCTGTATACAGGGGGGGGCTGTCTGGCTATATGCATAGGGGGTTAGCTGATGTCAGTCTCTCACAGGCAGCAGATAAAGCACAGACACTAACAATGCTTTACTATACATTACACACAGATATAAGCTGGGGGGGAGAGGGGAGGGTTAAAAGGGGTGACATCACTGCCTCATTTACATAATAAAGAAAATATGCTTTTACAATAATTAATGTATGAATTGACTAGATAAAGGCTGGGATGGATACTTGTGAGCTGATCCAACAGGTAATAGTGACAGAATTAGTGACAGAGACCTGATGACAGGTGCCCATTGAACACATTTTGTGAGCAACCTTAAAAATGTTAGCATCATATATTGTACTGACATATAGGGCTAGTTTAAAATGAACAGTTTTTTGTTCTGAAAGTTGGAAAAGGGTCTTTTTTGTAATAGAAAAGATCTCAAAATGACCACTATAAATGGATTCCTTAAAATGCAGTGCAAGTTTTAGTTTATTAATAGAGATGAGCGAGCACTAAAATGCTCGAGTGCTCGTTATTCGAGACGAACTTTTCCAGATGCTCGAGTGCTCGTCTCGAATAACGAGCCCCATTGAAGTCAATGGGAGACTCGAGCATTTTTCAAAGGGACCATGGTTCGGGAATAAAATGTGTTATTTAATTGAAAAAGAATGTCTTCTGATAAGTTAGCAGATGTATGCAAACATCTGCAATCTATTCTTCACTGTTCCGCGCGTATATTATCTCCCGACAAGTTAGCAGATGTGAAGAACAGTGAAGAATAGAATAAAAACCGTGAACACAGGATCATTTAAGTGAAAAACACAGTGAAGAATAGATTGCAGATGTTCGGCACATCTGCTTACTTGTCGGGAGATACGCTGTCTCCGTGCCCCGCTGTCTCCGTGCCCCGCTGTCTCTGTGCCCCGCTGTCTCCGTGCCCCGCTGTCTCCGTGCCCCGCTGTCTCTGTGCCCCGCTGTCTCCGTGCCCCGCTGTCTCCGTGCCCCGCTGTCTCTGTGCCCCGCTGTCTCCGTGCCCCGCTGTCTCCGTGCCCCGATGTCTCCGTGCCCAGCTGTCTCCGTGCCCCGCTGTCTCCGTGCCCCGCTGTCTCCGTGCCCCGCTCTCTCCGTGCCCCGCTCTCTCCGTGCCCCGATGTCTCCGTGCCCAGCTGTCTCCGTGCCCCGCTGTCTCCGTGCCCCGCTGTCTCCGTGCCCCGATGTCTCCGTGCCCCGCTGTCTCTGTGCCCCGCTGTCTCCGTGCCCAGCTGTCTCCGTGCCCCGCTCTCTCCGTGCCCCGCTCTCTCCGTGCCCCGCTCTCTCCGTGCCCCGCTCTCTCCGTGCCCCGATGTCTCCGTGCCCCGCTGTCTCCGTGCCCCGATGTCTCCGTGCCGCTGCCTGATGTCTCCGTGCCACTCCGTGCCGCTGCCTGATGTCTCCGTGCTGCTGCCCCATGTCTTCGTGCTGCTCCCCGGTGTCTCTGTGCTGCTCCCCGGTGTCTCTGTGCTGCTCCTCGTTGTCTCTGTCCTGCTCACCGTGTTCTGCAATGTGTTCTTCACACATATATATTGTTCTTCACATACTATTTTGTTCGCACCGTTCCGCGCGTATCTTCCGACAAGTAAGCAGATGTGCCGAACATCTGTAATCTATTCTTCACTGTGTTCTTTACTGTGTTTTTCACTTAAATGATCCTGTGTTCACTGTTTTTATTCTATTCTTCATTGTTCTTCACTGTGTTTTTTTAATTAAATGCTCGATCTCGAGCAGGGGAAATACTCGTCCGAGCAACGAGCCGTCTCGAGTACCTTAATGCTCGAACGAGCATCAAGCTCGGACGAGCATGTTCGCTCATCTCTATTTATTAATATATATATATATATTTTCAACCATTTTATTGGGAAATATTAATATGTATTTTGATACGTTTATTTAAATATTATATGTGTATGATTATTTTTATTGTCCCTCGGGGGACCATTTAAAAAAAATGTAGTTTTAAAGTTTTCCAATGCATCTAAAAGAGCCACAGTTACACTGGAAAATAACTACCTGTGGAAAGAGATCTCTTGATCATAACTGTACAGGATCCAACACAGCATCTCAGCTGACACATTTCAGAGGCGCCGATCATGTGACCACCGGGTCTGTAGAGGCATCGGCAATGCTGACTCTATTCACTGCATAATACTAATTCAACGCTACGTAGTACAGAAAGGAGACTGCAGAAGCAAAAACAAGCTACGTTCTATCTCTAACAGCCGAAGACCCGTTCTGCTCCGATGATCATGTGTAGGAGCAAGAAAAACTGCAGCAACACGAAAAGACATAGCTGCAGACTAGGTACCTGCATTGATCACTGGTGGGTGGTCATAGAGGAGTTTAAAAACACTTCATTCGCTGATATTCCATTAAATGGGGGAGATTTATCAGAAGTGTCTGAGGTAAAACTGTTCCAGTTGCCCATGGAAACCAATCAGAGCTCAGCTTTAACTCCATAAACAGCTGTGGGAAAATGCAAGCTGAGCTCGGATTGGTTGCCACAGGCAACTAGAACAGTTCTACCCTCAGATACTTCTGATAAATCTGCCTTGATATCCCTTGTGTTTTTACGGGGGTCATTTATCTTATCCTTATTTGTTTTGGCTATGTTTTTGCGTTTTGTCTTTTTTCTATCTGCTTCTTTGGTAATTTATCAATCTCACTTTTTCCTTGTGTTAAATGTTTTTTTTTTTCAGATCTCTTTTGGAGAAAAATATTTCAAAAATGTTGCTTCTTTCCATTTATTTTCATTTTCCAAGTCCTTAAAGGGGTATTCTCGTCTGGGCATTCAAATAGACTTTAATTAATCTGAAATATATATATATATATATATAAATTTCTTCAATGAAATTAGATTTAAAAAAATGTACCTGTGTGAAGATAATTTCTCATAAATGTAGTGACATGGTCCCTGTAGAAACAAGACTGTGTCCTTGGATACGACCACCTCTGCTGGAGGGATAGTGCAAAGAAACTAAACCTTTTTGTGTATAAAATGTCCAGGAGTTACTGCGGGTCCCACAGCTGTCCCGTGGTACTGATTTCTGAATCCAGGTGGTCATGCAGGACTCTATACTGCATGTCTGTCCACTGCTGCCAGAGTCCGGGGTGATGGTATCCGAGGAATCTATCTAGTTTCTAAGGGACAACATGTCTACATTTATGAGAAATTATCTTCACATAGGAACATTTGTTTTAATAACATCCAATTGAAGAAATGTTTACATATGGCAAATTAATTTAATTAAATGTGATCGCCCAGATTGGAATACCTCTTCAAGTATGGTTGCGTCTGGAGTTTTTTGAGCCAAAAAATGTCTCAAATTTTATATCATTTGAAATGGTTTGCAACTTTCATCACATCTGGAACAGAAGATAAATGTGTCTTACTCAGAAAAAACAAATGTCCGTCGGACATTTCAAAATGTCCCCAAAAAGGCGCAGAAATTCCAATGTGACAAAAATGTCTCAAAAAAGAAAGAAAAATAAAGATAAATGACCCCCAACGTGTAGCCAACACCTGGCTGGGGTAAGAATTGCAGTCTTCAAAGGATTCTGTTAGCATGTTCTACCCATGTAACGGATTTTTATAATAGAAATGGGATTTTTTTTTAGAAACGTAAAGAAAAACATTTGTATGTTTTTTAGACTTTGACAACGCCAGCGACTATTTGCCTTGTTGTAGGCACACAATGCAGAGCCCATTCTGTAGATGCTGCTCCGCTACACACGACACATTTAGTGCAGCCATAGAAGCAGAATTATGGCAGAGACAATTCCGTGACGGGAATCTCATCTCTTCGGGAATTACAGCATCCATATAAACCTCAGAGTAAAGTTAATTTGTAGTGTTAACTGTAATAAAAAAGCGCTAATAAGATGTACTACTGAAGTGGCAAATTAATGATTCCTGGAGAACTTTCCGCAATTACTCAGAAGTTACCACGGAAATTTCTGATTATTTATTTGTGTATGGGAAAAAAAAAAAACATAGTTTAACATGTTGGGAAAGCGATATGTAACACGGCGTGTGTTGTTATAACACCCACTAGAGACTTACATGCTAATTACTGGATAATGTGCCATAGAGATGGAGTGTTAACCCAAGTAGGTGATAATCTTTCCCAAAATATGCAGAAACCTCATAATGTATTGGTTCCATGACCTGTATTTTGGTAAAATTTCAAACTGCAGTTAGACTGCAACTAACTGATATGGTTTGTATATAAAGTTATATAATCTTCCAATATACTTTCTAGAACTCTCATTGTGGACAGCCCCTTTAAGGATTAATGCATTCCAGTAGAATTATAGTATAATATGCAGATATCTAACGTCTAGGCATTAAACCTTCTATTCTAACACCATGATCTAAATGAGTAGGAAAAATGTTACTCTATTCTGTTACTCTATATCCCTATCCCTATATCCATATCGGACCTGTTCAAGTCCGGTCCAGGATCGCTCATTGGTGTTAACCCTGAACTTCTGACTGAATTCAGGACTATGAATTTTGGACTATTTAACATAGTCCAAATACCCATAATATTAATAATAATAATAATAAAGCTTTATTTGTATAGCACCAACAAATTCTGCAGTGCTGTACAGATCATGGGGTACACATAGACATAAAATAAAACAAGACATTAAATAACATTCATTCAGCATAATTTTATCTTATTTGTCAAGATTTCTGCCAAAAATAATTTCCAAAAACAGCCTTAAAGGGGTTGTCCCACCAAAGACACTGGCCCACAATTATTAGGGCCCCTGCACCAGTTTTAGAAGATAATTCTTTTCTTTGCAAACTCGTATGTGTATGTATAAAGTGTCTGTGCAAAATAGTGCACTGAAAGGGGAATTTTGGTGCACTGTTGGACCACGTGTCACATGTATTCTGCATAGTCTGAGAGAATTGTGTTGCATGCTCTTTTTTAATGCTGCACCAAAAATAAAGTTGCCAGGGCAGTGCAGGGGGTGTCAGATTGAAGATCATGAAGAACATGTACCACAATTCCTGAATACGGGGCCCCCTGCACACTATACAGGCAAACTGCACATAATACAGTTTGCACCGTTTTTGATAAATCGGGACAATGTCCTCTGTTCACCTTCTGTTCTCTGTAGATTTTTGTAGAAGGAAGGTTCTCTTTTGTTACACTTCTGTCCAAAGCAGTAGTGGATCATAACATAGGTTACTTTCATGGTAGCCCGGGGCCCAAGCCTTCTAGGGGGTCCATGACCACCCAAACTAACTACCAATATTTATACTCCAAAGGACCTTCACCCATGAAATCCTCACAATCTGTTCCTACACATGGACACAAGCCATTTCAGGACCTTCCAAGGTCCTCCAAAGGTCCTGAAACCCCAGATTAAAAGCAGGCAGAAGGGACAAATCCTCCATTTCCCCAAACTTGACTCCTGTACTATATGTAGGAAATTAATTCCAGCCTTGTAGGGGCTACAATATTCATACAGCCCAGGGCCCATGGCAGGCTAAATCCCCCCCCCCCCCCTCTTGCCCAAAGGACATTGTTCCAGAAGTCTTGTGGATTGTTCAGATCAAACTTTAGAAAGTATTTTTTTAAGGTGTAGAGGTTTTCTCCATGTAACCCATCCATATAAGCTATACTTTTTCAGACTTATTGTCATGAATTAATGACTTTTAGCAAGGTACCTGAAGCATTGAGCATTTGATTTTGAGATGAATTTTCAGGGATATCCACTCCAGAGAAGATTGGAAACTGCTTTGAATATTTTCAACTTGTGAATATTTTTTCTCACTGTAGAATGATGAAATTCAAATGGTTTGGAAATGACCTTGTCAAGATTGATGGACTGTAACAAGGAAACTGACAGACCTTCTGCTATTCTAGAGGTGGCCATACCTGCTGATGATCAACTAATTATGGAATGTAAATATAACCCAGTTGAATACTATGATAGCAGTAACGATACAATTATCTCTTCATACACCACTTGCACCCTTTGGTTTATGTTTTATTACATAAATACAGTGGAATCTGTTGTATGAATATATTCATCGGAGGTTGTAGTTACCTACTTTTAAGATCTTGTAAGTTCTATAATGTAAAACCAATTTAAAATGCTTTTTCCTGTATCGGAGAGCACTTATCTCAGTATAGGTTGTATCCAGGTAAATAGGGAGTAGGGACATGCATATATATATATATGCTAAGAGTCAATAGGCCCATTATTTGTTTGGTTATTAGGAGAGCATACCTGTCTACATACTATCACCATGCTGCATAGACTGACGTCATATCCTCTATGAAGCATCTCTAAGGAGGGTTTTTTTTTCGGCTAATGATGCAGGTGTTCAGATGTTACTTTTTTCAGGAGACATCTTTGGCGACATCTCGGTGCTCGAGGGTCTCTTTTGATATGTGATGTGTTTGTATTTCCATAGGACCTTTTTTCCCTCGTATTCTATCTCTTCACTTCTATGATTCCTTTGTGCCTGGAAGCTTTCTGCTTAAACTGTCTGGCCTTGCAGCTGAGAACCTGTATGTGCTGTATCACTGGATCTAATGAAGGATTTATCTGCTTACTACCCTGTCTCGACTATCTCACACATAGGAATCTCTGCTGTCCTTACTTCATTTGTTTCTGCACTATAATATGGCAAGAAGTTGGAATTGCTTGTTGAAGCAAAATTTATACTATAAAATGCCAACCTGTTAAGCAAAAACTGTATCCGAGAACCAGGGAAGAGTTTTTTGAATGAAAAGGTTGGTTTTGGTTTTTGGTCATAAACATGTACCACATTCAATGCAAAGAGTGATGTTGTTATGTCTATTATCTATATTAGATATTACTTGTTGATCTTCCATTTCATTATTTTTTAGGATATTTCTATATGGAGGATAAGTCCTGCAAGCGTAAAGAAGGGGAGATTCTGCCCTGCTATAGTTTTATAGCACATGTAAGATTTAGCAGCAGCGTATAGAATGTTATAAAATACTACTGAGCAGTGTTACCCAGGAAAGGCAGAACATTTACTACAAGCCTCTTTCTCTCTATAGCTACATTATTATCTTCCTCTTCT
Source organism: Engystomops pustulosus (assembly GCF_040894005.1). Classification (NCBI taxonomy): domain Eukaryota; kingdom Metazoa; phylum Chordata; class Amphibia; order Anura; family Leptodactylidae; genus Engystomops; species Engystomops pustulosus. Next base: position 186,949,731 of record NC_092414.1, read on the forward strand.
ATATCACCTGACATAGATCTCTATGGTCCACTTGAAACAAAGTAATGAGGAAAGGATCCAAACTACAATGTTGGGGACTATGCCAAACACTGCAGGTTCAGGTCCCTGAACCCGGACTTCAGCCAGAAGTTCAGGTTCAGAATTTGGGTTTACTTTCCTGGATGGACGGCATTTAAAGGACACCTGTCATCAGGTCTCTGCCCCTAGTCCTGTCACCTCTACCTGTTGGAGCAGCTCACAAGGATCCATCCCAGCCTTTATCTAGTTATTTCATACATTAATCATTATAAAATCATCTATTTTTTATCATGTAAATGAGGCTGGTCACATGGTCAGAGGCAGTGATGTCACCTCTCTTACCCCTCCCCTCTCCTCCCCCTGCTCATGTCTGTGTGTAATGTATAGTAATGTATAGTTAGTGTGTGTGCTGCATCTGCTGACATGCTGCATCCTCCTAATATACAGGTGAGAGACACAGACATCAGCTACACATGAATCTGACATGTGCTGCTGTAACATGGCTGCCTGGAGCTGCTGTATCTCTCCTAAACACACACACACACAGGCTGCAGGGGGCGCCAGCACCAGGAAGCACATCATTATACAGCCTCACACCATTATACAGGCTGTCAGTCATACACTGGGGGTGTGGCCACCAGCACCAGGAAGCACATCATTATACAGCCTCACACCATTATACAGGCTGTCAGTCATGCACTGGGGTGTGGCTGTGCCTCCCACTCATGAATAGAGTGGACAGCTTGAATATGCTAATGCTTCATTGGACATTTCACAGGTCATTTGAATACAGCTTTAGGACCTCATTGCTTAGGTTTACAGGCATGTAGAGGGACAATGAAGGGATAGAGGCAATGCTCTCTAATGGCAGTTTGTGAAAATATATTTAGTTTAGGGGGGTTATTTTGTATGACAGGTTCTCTTTAAAGAGCAACATCTATTAGCACAAGTGACTTCTGCACTAGGGATGAGTGGACCTGTTCGGTTCGGGTACTGAGCCTGAACCGAACAGGTCAACTCATCCCTAGTGCAGAAGTCTCTTGTGCTGAATGGAAGAAGAGTGGAGATTAACTACTTCCATGTTGAATTTTCAGAGGTGTCATCCTGAGATCAGGATTTTAGGATTATATTTAATAATGAAAATAATGAGAAAGCTGAATATTTTACATAAAGATGGTCATTTTTTTTGTCAAAATTACCATTTGTTTCAGTATCAAATTCCGGCAACTTTAAACTGTATTTGGAATGAACAGATAAATTTCCTGAGCCGTGATGACTTTATTTAGGAATAATTTGAGAGGTAGAGGAAGATTTGTCAAAACTCTGCACAAAATAACTGCTTTGCGCCACAGTTATAAAGGGTTGAGGACTCTTTTATAAATTGGAATTTGGTGATTTATTTGTGGTGTACACTAAGGCAACTAATAGGAGGTGAAAAGCTTGACAAGACCGTCTTATAAAACACCAGATTTATTATTCAGCACCAGACTCTTTTATGAAACTGGTACGGACTATAAGACTGTCTCAGTCTAAGGCTACATTCACACAATGGGGCTCATTTACTAAGGCTTTGCGGACCGCATTTTCGTCAGGTTTCCCGTCGATTTCTTATTTGAGCCGCATTGAAAAGGGGTTTTTGGCGCACGTGATCGGATTTTGGTGCATCGGGCCAGATCTCACGCGACACAAATCGGGGGGTGGGCCCCCGGACGATCCGGTGGATTCGGAAAAACGACGGATTTAACATCGAAAATTGTGTCGCAAGACATGCACTCACATACACCGGGAAGAAGAAGGTGAACTCCGGCGGACCTGAGCAGGGAAGCGACACATGCAGGTCCGGCACGATCTTGGTAAATCGTGACGGACTTCATCTTCGTCGGACCGTCGGGATCAGGGATCAGGGATCAGACTGCCGCTCACTGCTGCCCCTCGCCATAGCGATATATGGTGCACGGCGCCATATTCTGGGGAAAGATAGGACATGGCCTATCTTTCTCCCGGCTATGGAACAGTACGGTGCCGCACATGTCTAATTGTAACTGTCTAAGTTCTTTTTGTGGATTCAGAAAGAGCAGCGCTCATGCCTCTAGACGCATATGGTATTGTATTTGTATTGTAGAAGTAGTGTTGTCTCATCCACTGTGAGTAGCTATATTTATCAAAGGTACCTATGTAAATATTCCACTGCATTCATAAGCTATGGCATCCATAATATTGTAGCAATCACTCATCCATCATATTGTACATAGGTTTTCCTCACCGCCCCCCAACCCCCTTTTTCCCCTCATAAGCACAATTATTCTGCTACAGAATAGCGTTCCCTATCTTCTTCACTTTGCTCAGTCCATTAGTGAATGTGAATGTATCTGTCTACATGATTGCTTGGATAACTGGTATACGCTGTCTTTCAATGCCGGGAGGTGAGCGATATGACAGGAGTAGCATTTTAGAGCCTTTTTAGCCAATTAAAATGAATCAGATCTCTGAAGTGCATTTAATAAGAGGATCCTCTAATGAGACGCTGAAGGTTACAACTCTACAGTTTCCATATAAAGCAAATACTGGCAGTATAGGTGAACAGTCTCATCAGAAAGAGGGAAAACAGTACATTTCATACCTGGGTTGACCTTTAGGAATGAAGGTTCATCATTCATTCAGATCTTGCTGTTCATTTCCACAATATGAACACTATAAATAGAGAGAGAAGCGAATCAACTGATCTGAGTTTCATCAAATTGAGAACAAGAGAAGGAATATGTCTTCTTGGGGAGACTGTCTTTACAGGCCAACTTTTCAGGTCTTTTGTCTAGAGTCATGTTCATGTTGCTATGAATTCTGGGAAAGAGAGTATACAGGAAGTCCTCATGCTACATACAAGATAGTTTTTTTTGAGGATTGTTCTTAAGTTGAATTTTCATGTAAGTTGGAACTGGAATATTTTATAATTGTAGCTCCAGAATTTTTTTTTTTTTATAATTGGATGTTCGAAGTTTTTGCCGTCATGGGAACAAGGATTATCAATAAAATTTAATTACAGACACCTTACAGGTGAACATTGCAGTCTGGAACTAGAGTAAAACTTCCAGAGAGCTTCACCAGAGGTCACAGTGGGCAGAGAGGTTGGTCTGTAACTAGGGGTCGTCTGTCGGATGACTTTAAGTCACGGACCACCTGTACAAATAAGTTTTCCTGAATGGGAAAAAGAAAGAACTGTGCCTCTAGTGCCGTCTTTGTGAGGGTAGCTCTGTAGGAGTCAATACTAGAGATCACAGGATTCAAACAACCAATCACTACCATGGCTACTAGCTAGGAGCTTCAATTTGCTGGACTGGCTGCATGAGTTTAGGTTTACTCATCTCAAGCCTATACCCAACTTTGAAGAATCCCTGGGAAATGACAGAAGATTGAGCAAAACCAGTCCCATCTGTAAACAGGTGCCATTTCAAAGGTTTTGTCCTTCATCAGTGCAGAGAAGGGAACTGGGTTGCTGGGTAATATGGCCTAAACCTATTTGGAACTGGTTTGGCTCGGTCCAAGTCATGTCAAAAGGTTACTTTTCTTATTCTCTACCAATAATATTAAACATTTTTAACCTGTTAACCCATGACCCAGTCTAAGTCTGGGAGCAAACCTGTCTTTCTCCACAAACCTGCAATGGTGACCTGTAAAGGCAATCTCCTTAAGGAAATATAGTATCTCCTTTTTTGACCACATTGATGGCCTCTTGCCTGATGAGGAGAAAAAGCTCAGAAACTGTTTCCATCAACTTCTAAGACGATTGGAATTTCACTAATGAACAGGATTTGTTGTAACCACATATTATTCCTGCTATTTGTATCAATTTTAATGAATGAAGTGAATATTCTACCCATTGAGTGGAATGGATGGAAGGGAGGTTTAGTAGTAGATATACTTTCATTCTAATTGTGAAGAAATGAATGTAAAAACCGCATTATATGTACATTATGGGAAAGGTCACTGGGTATAGTAGCTGTGCCTGCATGATCACACACTAGAGGATGGCTGTGATTGACAGTCCTACTAACAAGCACCATTATCAATGGCACAGGAGTATGGACAGAGGTAAGCAGCTTGTGTCCTGTATCTGCTAACCCCATTGACACTGGGTAATTAAGACAGTGCTATGACCTTTGGATTTTCCTAGTTTCTTTTTCATGTGTATTGTACTATTATGCTGTCACAGAAACATATCTAATTCCCTCTGGTATGGGAAAGATGAAGGATAAAATGTTGGCGTGTAATCTAGAAAAAAAAATACAAAATATAATTAATTTTATTTACCATAATCAAAGATACAAAAACATATAAATACAATCTATACATATGATAAACACAATCATCTTGAATATATTATTCAATAATAAATAAGCTGTAAAAAGGTGAAAAATTATGTATTTATATATTGTTTTGTCTTTTTAAAAACATCCAGTTAATTAAATATGTAAATATGCATACACATAAATAACCCCTGTTGAAGGATCCAAAGAGATGGTGGAAAATCTAATCTAACATTAAATTAAACATATAAAAGAAATCTACCATCTAAATTAAGCAGGATAAACCAGGAACAGTGACTCAAAGGCACTTTGTAGTAATCTTCTTATATTTGTTTTCCATGGCCATGTTCCTTCTGAAATAAACTTTAATAATTATACTAATGAGCCAAAAGGTCTCTGCAGGTTTACCAGAGCCCCTCCATACTGTAACTTCATAAGCTGTCACACTGGGGCAGATTTATCAAGCAGTCTGAAAGTCAGAATATTTCCAATTGCCCATGGCAACCAATCACAGCTCCCCTTTAAAATGTTCATGAGCACTGGTGAAAGCTGAGCTGTGATTGGTTACCATGGGCAACTGGAAATATTCTGACTTTCAGACTGCTTGATAAATCTGCCCCACTGTCTCACAGTGGCATAGAACTCATTGAAGCTGATGGGCCCCAGGGCAAAGTCTGTGTCAGGCCCTCGACTATAATGTATGGTTCATAGTACTAGTCTTTTCATTTGGGAAAGTGATACCTTATGGGCACTCTAAATCTCTTGGGCACGGTTGCAACAGTACCCTCTGCACCCCCTTAAAGTTATGCCCCTACTGTCTCACCCCCGCCCCTCAGCTGATGTCATCTCACAGAGTGGTAGGGGGAAGTGCTCCTGCACACTGTAAACACCTGTGAATCTACAGCACAGAAAGACCCCTGGGGCTCTTCATTAGCTTAAATTTGAAAGTTGATTTTAGAAGGAAGGAGGCCATGGATAACAAATGTAAGAAGATAAAAGTCATGCTGCCTGTATCTATGAGTAAGTGTCCCTAGTTTATCATGCTTGAATTTGATGCTAGATTTCCTTTAAACGATAAAACCAAAGTCATTAAAAACAACCCATAAAGGGCCTGGATGTCTATAATAACATTGCTAATTATGTAATTTTATAAATGGTGTCCCCCTACTCCTGGACCTTAACTCCCTTCTTTGAACTTGATAACCATACAGTGTGTATTTTATTAGCTGTACTATTCAAAAAAATCATAAACCCAATCATATAAGTGGTTAATGAATTAGTAAAATTTTTAAATATGGGCAAAACCACAGTTCTCAGAAAAAAAAAAAAAACATGGAAATATGGAGGTGAGGGTATTTTTTGAAAAACATTCTTATACCACCTATCATGGTTTGATGAACTCAGAACTCATGGCATAGAACCCATGGCATAAAACCCATGGTATAGAACTCATGGCATAGAACTCATGGCATAGAACCCATGGCATAGAACCCATGGCATAGAACCCATGGCATAGAACTCATGGCATAGAACTCATGGCATAGAACCCATGGCATAGAACCCATGGCATAGAACCCATGGCATAGAACTTATGGCATAGAACCCATGGCATAAAACCCATGGTATAGAATTCATGGCATAGAACCTATGACATAGAACCCGTGGTATAGAACTCATGGCATAGAACTCATGGCATAGAACCCATGACATAGAACCCATGGCATAGAACTCATGGCATAGAACCCATGGCATAGAACCCATGGCATATAACCCATGTTATAGAACTCATGGCATAGAACTCATGGCACAGAAACCATGTTATAGAACTCATCGTATAGAACTCATCACATAGAACCCATGGCATAGAACCCATGGTATAGAACTCATGGCATAGAACTCATGGCATAGAACCCATGGCATAGAACCCACGGCATATAACCCATGTTATAGAACTCATGGCATAGAACTCATGGCACACAACCCATGTTATAGACCTCATAATATAGAACTCCTGGTATAGAACCCATGGCATAGAACCCATGGTATAGAACTCATGGTATAGAATTCTTGGGATAAGACTCATGGCATAGAACCCATGTTATAGAACTCATGGCATAGAACTTATGGTATAAAACTAATGGTATAAAACTTATGTTATAAAACTAATGGTATTGTAGTTATGGTATAGAACTCATGGTATAGAACTTATGGCATAGAACTCATGGCATAGAACTCGTGGCATAGGACTCATGGCTTAGAACCTATGGCATATAACTCATGGCAAAGAACTCATGGCATAGAACTCATGGCATAGAACTCATTGCAAAGAACTCATGGCATAGAACTCATGGCATAGAACTCATTGCATAGAACTCATGGTATAGAACTCATGGCATAGAACTCATGGCATAGAACCTATGGTATAAAACTAATGGTATAAAACGAATGGCATAGAACTCATGGCATAGGATTCATGGCATAGAACCCATGATATAGAACTCATGGCATAGAACTCATTGCATAGAACTCATTGCATAGAACTCATGGCATAGAACTCATGGCATAGAACTCATGGCATAGAACTCATGGTACAGAACTCATGGTATAGAACCTATAGTATAAAACTCATGGCATGAGTCGAACTCAGGGCACCAGCACTAGAAGGCAACAGTTGACATGTTCTAGTCATACACAGAACAATCCAGTGGTTAAGTCTTGTACGTAACCACATTTCATCACCTATAAATTGGTTATTAAAGGGATTACGTTACTAATGTGCACTTGCTTGTTGAGTTGGCAATTGAATACAGTCTCAGTATAATAGTCTAATTGTGGCTCTGCAAAAAAAAGAAAAAAATTGAAGCTTCTGATGTTGCGTAGGAGGGCAGCATATGCTACCGATTTTTTTTTTAGCACGCAGTCCTGATGTCTTTTATTCGTGATAATGCCTCTTGGAACATTGCTAAAAGCTTTTGTGACAAAACACCATAGCGGATAAACTGTTAAGTCCATTGCATTGGCGACTGAATCCGCCTCTCGCTGATAGTCAAGAAAGACACTAGTTGAGAGCCTACAGAATTAGTATCTCAGAATCTCACGTTGTGTGTGAGTACAGGGCCATTACTTTAAGACTCCACTTTCCGATAGAGTAAATACAAAATTACAGTCCCCGAGGAATTATACCACCAAGTCTTGTTTCTATTCTATTGACATCACGAATAGTCCATTATTATCAAAATAAATACATATAATGGCAGCCTCACGACAGCTACAATGAAGTGAGAAAGTAAAGCGTTTGGAAAGTTGAAAGTTACTTTTAAATGAGTCCGCCGTGTCCACACGACTTTTTAAGATGTCTAAAATTTTCTGCTGTGCTTTTCACCGTGGAGTAAGAAATTTAACAACAAATGTGAGATTTTTTTTAAAAATGCAGCAATGTATTTTGTGAACTAGATCCCATTCTACCAAAAGAAAAATATCTTTACATGCAAAATCTAAAAAAAAAAATTAAAGTTATACCCATCGGACTGTACATTATACTGTCGTTAAAAGGAACCGGTTACCAGGAATGTCATTTGTCGCCAGTGAAAGGCTCCAATAGCCTATGTGATGCTGATTTTAAAAATGCCTGTTTCTTCATCTGAATACTGCTACTAATTTATTAAACTTTATTTTACATTACCTAGATCCATGCCAGCAGTGTATGGTGAGTCCTGGAAGCTGCAGCAGCCTGCATGCCTGTGTCCCAGTCTCCTCTCCCCCACACTCAGAGAGCTCTCTCCATCTCTCCTGTCTTCATAGAGAATGCAGGGTAGGGTTGGAAATGGTGTGTGTTAGGACTGTGAGTCTGTGGACCCTCTGGACCACCATGGGAGATGGTACTAGCCAACACCTGGAACCCGGAGTCTTAGGGGCACCTGGTCTTCAACAGAGCCCACCGCAAAGCGGGATGGTCTTGCTGTGGCAGGGTACCTCCAGGTTGTTCCACAGGTGCGACTAGCCTGTGGTGGCTGCCAAGATACTAATGCAGGAGACAGTCAGTACCAGGGATGCCAACGGGGGAACAGCACAGGAAGGCACACTAGAACTCATGTCAGTAAACACAGGAGCTGGCACACGGATTGGACTGGCACACAGGACAGGAACGCAGGATACTCTGGAATGCAGGATACACAGGAATGCAGGATATACAGGATACACAGGAACGCAGGATACACACGAGGGCTTTCTTATCAGGGAAACGGCTTGAAGATCCGGCAGGGAATGATGGGAGCCGCTGGATTAAATACAGCTCCGGAAGTGGCCAGCACCAATCACCTTTCAATCCTGCAGTACCGCTGAACGTGCACCTTAGGGAGTGGGGCCTCGTGAGGGGCCTGGTCTGGATAAGAGCGGGAGTGTGGAGAGGTAAGTCCACGGGAGCGGTACCAGGGCGGTGTGGATCACGGGGGTGCCCGTGACAGTGTGGAAGAGAGGAGGAATGCATTAGGAGACAGCTGCCCTATCCCCGGGACTAAAGTAGTGGCAGTTTTCAGAATGAATTGTCTCAGATCAAGAATCAATTGCTACAATGAAATTTACAACATTGCCTATAGTTCAAAACGTATCACGACAAAGTTTTATCAAAAACCAGGAATGTTCCTTGTGTGTGACCTGTTGTTGCTGAGGGCATTGGGTCCAATAGTTATGAACACCAATGAGAATCTCTGGAGCTTTCTGATCTCAAGATACTGTATATGACACATCTATTGACAAATCTAGCAATCAATTTATTACACAATTCTTTGATACTGTACATCACCATTTTACCATTGAAAAAAATTGCATTTGGTTCACTCAAAGTGGGGATCATGTTCTGGACATGTAGTGAATAGCCTTTATTATGCTCTGTTGTATTGTTAAGGGATACAGTTGTCAGGATAAGTGGTAGTGGATCCTCTGGACCTCCACGGATGATGACATAAGCTGTCACCTGGAACGTGAGTGTAAATGGCACCCAGTCTTCACCAGAGCCCACCACAAAGCGTGTTGGACTTGTTTCAGCGTGGTACCACCAGATCGTTCCACAGGCTCGACTTTGTCTGCATCCAAGGCAGAGTACAGAATCGTAAGGCAAACTCGTGGTTGGATATAGGAGTCAGGAACGGGATTGAGGTCACAACGGGAAACAACTATAAATGCAGAGGACATGGGAACAAGCTTTCTCAATGGCAACGAGACACAAAGATCCGGCAGGAAAGACAGAATTGGCAGCCAGCCAGCATCAATTGTCGGACTGCCGGAGCAGGTGTTGAAACATGTAGAGGTAAGCACAGTGGCGAGAGTCCAGGGGCACATATAGGAGCACGGGTGCGCCTGTGAGCCTGGCCATGGGTCGAAGGACCACCGTGACAACAATCCACAATGCCTGAGAATAAGCATAAATGTGTATAGGAGGAATAGATTATGGTTTGAGTAGAACATGATCTTGAGTTTCTCTGTTGGTAGTTGATCATTTTGTATAGATTAAATTGGCCATGTCTTGAACATCAAAAAGGCACAGTTTTATGCTACTTCACTTCAGCGAAAGCGTTAGGATATGAAAAGTTGCCAAAAAAAGCGCCGTAACATATCAGAACGTTAGAATTGTGTTATTTTATTATATTTGGTGCAATTTGCAGGAAATCCGCAAAACCGGATTGTACTTAATCTATGGCCACCCAGTAAGTTATGGGGGCTTATTAACTAAGGGTCACACTTTTGTCAGACTGTTCGCCGTTTTTGGGATTTGACATGCACTTTAGGTGAACTCAGTCGGACGGGGAAGTAAATCTCCCCCATGATGTGCGTTACCGCTTGTCATGGGTGCTTGGAGGCTCTCAGTGTTTGCTGAAGACTTGCCTCTAATTTTACAATACATTGAACAAATTGCCAAGGAAGACTGATAACATAGTGTGAACATTTCAGATATTGCAAGGAAAAACAGTAATTGTAGCTCCAGAAAAGAATAAAAAGAAAAACACTAGACAAATTGGACCCGACTTGTCTCCAGTAAATTGTATGTGTCAGTCTTTACCGATCCTTCCTCGTTGATTTTCTTTCTGTCCATGTTCTTGCCATCAACATGTCACACAACAGCATTAAAATACCTTTAACAAGTCTCTGTTGATGTGGGTTACCATTTTGGGCTGCTAGTTAATTTCGCCTGAGAGCTTTTCATCCCTCCGTATTCCACAAAAGAACTTGATTTTAATAGATTTTTCTTCCCGATTGAGCGGAGAACATGGCATTAATACACTCTGTTACTTTCAACTCTTGATGGGTGGTTTTGATTTAATGGTTTTCACTCCTGAGTCAGGGCTAAATAAAGGGATAAACATTGGTTCCTTTTCATATACCAGCTCCAAAATGGAAAGAAATTATGTGTCAGAGACAAAAAGGAAACTACAGTATGACCATTTGCACAGTGCCTTTAAGAAGAGTAGGAAAGAAGCTTTGAATGATACTGTTACCTTCGGCTTTGCTTATGTGATTGAATGTGGAATCCATATCTGGATTCAAAAGTAGTATACATTGGCTACTACAAATGCGGTGCTGGCTGACCTGTAATGGTTTACGTTTACACTAGAGGGAATACGAATTTAACACATTTTATAAGTATACAGGCAATCCTAAAGATAGGTTCTTTGGGTTTTACTTAGGCTGAATTTGTATGTAAGTCAGAACAGGTTTATTTTATAATTGTAGCTCCAGACCTATTTTTTTTTTTTGTCGCTATGAAAATTGTTTTTCAAAATTTTGGGCTGTCATGGGAACAAGGATTATCAATAAAACTTCAATACAAACATTTTACAACTGATCATTGCAGCCTGGGACTAAAGAAAAGCATCCAGAGAGCTTCACCAGAGGTCACAGTAGGCAGAGAGGTGCTCTGTAAGTAGGGGTCATGTGTAGATCTGTACCCCCTCCTACACCTATGTAACTGTACGTCATACAGTGGGAAGTTACTGCACCATGACGTACAGTTATGTCATGGTGAAAGCCCACGATCAGAAGCTTCAAGTAGTATGGGAAAGCCGGACTCGGGGCCTTGTGATAGTTGAGATCCCAGCTGTTTAACTCTATAGATGCCGTGGTCATCACGGCATCTATGGGGCATTAACAAGACGATCGAATTCCTCCATGCAGAGTATGGAGGGTGCCGATCATTTCTATGGCAGCCCTGGGGTACGATGAAGGACTTCAGGGCTGCCTTTAGTAGATGCCTGTTAGATCGATTTTTCAGCACAATCTATCTGTGTGTCTGTCACAATAAAGTACAGTTATCACTAAAAAAGTACAGTTTGTCCCACAAGCAAGCCCTATAACAGCCGTGTGAACCAAAAAATGAAAAAGTTATGCCCCTTAGAACATGACGATGCAAAATCAAGTGGATTTCTCACAAAATGAGTCCTGTATTTTGCAAAACAAGTCAACTATAAAAAATGAATGTGATCACTGTGATGGTGATGACCCCATGCATAAAGATAACATATTATTTTTATGGTATGGTGAACGGATGGAAAAAAAAAAAAGCTGAAAATCTCAAACCAGAATGAATGATTTTCTTATCCCCACCAAGTAAGAGTTATTAAAATCTAATCAATTAGCTATTGAATCCCTCTAAATGGTGTACCTGAAAAGTGGATCTCCTCTCGCTAAAAAATTATACCCCATATGTCCACATTACAAATCTGATCAGAGTGGGGCTCACTGGCCACTCCCATGGGACACGGGGCACTGCTCTGCAGAGAGAAAGGTCCGACTGATTCAGACTGAGCGTGGGATTTCACTTTCAAATTATGTCGCAAGATCGAACGCTTACATACACCAGGAAGAAGAAGGTGACCTCCGTCGGAGCTGATCGGGGAAGAGACACATGCAGGAAATGGGGAGCACGATCTTAGTGAATCACGGCACAAAGCATTATACAGGCAGTCCCCGGGTTACGTACAAGATCGGGTCCGGAGGTTTGCTCTTAAGTTGAATTTGTATGTAAGTCGAAACTGTATATTTTACAATAGTAGATCCAGACAAAAAAAATTTTGGCCCCAGTGACATTTGGAGTTTAAACATTTTTTGCTGTAATGGGACCAAGGATTATCAATAAAGCTTCATTACAGACACCTTACAGCTGATTATTGCAATCTTGGACTATAGTAAAGCATCCAGAGAGCTTCACCAGAGGTCAGAGGGGTCTGTCTGTAACTCTGGGTTGTCTGTAAGTCGGGTGTCCTTAAGTAGGGGACCGCCTGTACACGGACAATGCACTTTTGGTGAACTCCTCTGTACCGGTAAGTAAATGTGCCCCTATGTGTCCTCAGTCTTACAGGGATTCGAATAATAATGAGGCTTTATATTCCCAAATCCATTTATTCCATGTGCTGTAGGTATGAGGATTTCTCTTTGATACTTTGGATCTTCATTTACGTATGTTCACCTTGAATAAACCATCTTTTCGCAGTCCACCCCGACATAAGCTCCAGCCACATTCTGCAATCTCGATGATTCATTTTAAATGCACAAGTAAAGATAAACTTTTTTTTTTTTACTTCGAAAACTCTTAGATAAAAAAAAAAAATCCTTCTCATCTCCGCTCTCAGCGAGAAGCAGATCAGCAATTGCTTCAGCTGAGCCCTTCAGTCAGACAATTTTACATGCCCTTTTCCACCCCTCTTCCCCTTTCTTATCATAAATACAGCAAAGAACGGGTAATCTCTGCCTCTCCCAGCGCCAGAAATGGAATACCTGCAGAAGTAAATGTGACAGACACATGAATATCAGATGCAAACATTATGCCGGCCGCCATTGCAATGAATATTAAACTAATCCCTAATTGGATGCCGCAGAAGAAGGATCTTTGTTCGTTTTTGCGAATATTCATTTTGCGTACGGTGTTGACATGCTGTTTTTCGGCATGACAAATAAGCTCGGAAAAAACATAGAAGTGTACAAATCGTGGCATTAAATGATGCCCGTAATAAACGGGATTAGGAACAGCTGCTGCGAAATTTGCAATTTCAACAGATTTTATGAGGGTCATTACACGGGTGCAAAGTTATTTGCTTCTTGTGCGAAACTTATGTCGCCTTTCTGCTGCAGGATACTGTATTTCTTGTGCACAACCGATGGTGCTCATACACAAAGGTAATTGACGGATAATTTGACTTGTACGTTTGCTGTATTCACAACCTGAATGACAATAAGTAGTTAATGGATGATCAATAATTTTATCTGAACGTGACAACTTGTCATGCTGTGTGGGTTTTGCGGCACCAGAGCCACGTCTCAGGTGTAGGTGCCCATCTTGCCCTGGGATATCAATCTACATCATTCGCTGCTAAATTATCTGTAATTATGACCGATTTCAATACCTTTGATAATAAGATATATAAAATCTGTCATTTCACAACTGTCTCCAGAATTTCTCTCATGCTTCCCTCATACTCTGAAATGCTCTACAAAAATGTATCAAACTGTCCCTCCCCTTCCAAACGTAAACTGAAAATCCAACTATTCGGGATCACCGTAAACACACATTGGAGCACATTTACTAAGAACAGTACAGTGTGTACCTGTGCGGTGCAGTTGCCTGTGTAGTGTGCTCCTCATGAATCTCGTGCCCCCTGCATTGCCCCAACAGAGTGCACTACTTCTTTTTTTGGTGCACCTTTAACCCCTTAGTGACGCAGCTTGAAAAGGTTCTAGTGACCAGGAATTTTTTGGGGAATGTTTGTAAGTGCCGGTTTAAAGGGAACCTGTCACCAGGAGACCCATTTTTAGCATTCCCCCAGTCCCCACTTGGCACACCCATCACTTGGCTTAGCGAAGCCCCCTGCTCCTCTACAACCAGTCCTGAGTGATGGTAGTTATTCATTTATTTGAAAAGGACACATGGAGGAGTGGTTTCCCAAAGGTGGGGGCGAAACTGCTCCTTTCCAGCTACTCCCAGGTGACGAGTGCATAGTCACACATCTTTTTTTCTGTAAAACCTATTTTTTATACAAAAAACACTTTGGCAGCATATGTACTATGCTCTGTGGGGACTGGGGGAGTGCAAAAAATGGGTCTCACGGTGACAGGTTCCCTTTAAGGGCCATAACATTTTTTTACTACCTTAACATTTTTTGTGGTGTTTTTTTTGGGACACATACAGCTTGTTTAAAAGGTAATACAAATATAAACATTTTTTTTTTTTTGGGGTTAAAAGTGGAAAGGCTTTTTTGTGTAATTTAAAGTACTTTTTAAAAAAAAAATTCAAATTAACTCAATTGAACATTATTAATGAATTTCCTATTTTGTTATAATATGTATAGTCTCGAGCAGTTCTTTTTGTAGTGTAGCGGGGGATTAGTTTTTTTTCATAATATGGGGATATATCATTATAGTTTTATGAACATTTATCTATATTTTGTGTGTGTGTTTACTTTATATGCCCCCCATGAGGTCATAACAGCCCCTGGGGGACATTTTCACTTTTTTAAATTTTATTTTACTTTATTTTTTTCTTTTACAAGTTTAAAGACATCTAAAAACGTTGCTGCAGACTCGGGACCTGCCCCCACTGTAGTTTATTACCGCTTCTCCGCTTCTCACAGCATCGCACTGAAGGAGCACAATGGAGAGAGGAGCAGAGCAGAGCTGGCAGCTCTTTAGACTCAGCGGTCGCGTAACTACCGGGTCTTAAGGGGTTAAACATAGTGGTCCCAGACGAGTTAACATGGGACAAAGTGTTCTTTTAGTGGGGCAATTCAATATTTCATGCAATGTACTGGAAAGCTGGAAAAAAAAGTGCGGTGAAATTGACAAAAAAACAAATTTGCAGCATTTTTTGCGGGCTCAATTTTTTTTCTTTTTTTCTGTGCTTTTTATGATACTTCCCCTTTTTTCTTTGGTTCAGGATGATCACGGGGATACCTAATGTATATAGGTTTTAATAGGTTTTAGTAGATATTAAAAAATGTTAATGTTTTCAACAACCAGGCCAATAACTTTTTCATACTTTGGTGCATGGACCTATGTAGGGTGTCATTTTTTGAGGTGGCATTTTAATTGACATCAATTTGGGACCTTTCTGACTATTTGTACATTTTTAATCAAATATACAAGCAGTTCCCGGGTTACGTACAAGATAGGTTCTGTAGGTTTGAATTTGTATGTAAGTCGGAAAAGTATACTTATAATTATAACCCCAGCCAAATTATTTTTGGTCCACGTGACAATTGGATTTGAAAAATGTTGGATTTTTATAAGAACCAGGATTTACACTAAAGCTTCATTACAGACACCTGTGATAACTGTTATAGCTGTTTATTGTAGCCTAGGACTATAGTACAGTAAATTACCAACATCCAGAGGTCTGTTTGTAACTAGGGGTCGTCTGTAAGTTGGGTGTTCTTAAGTAGGGGACTGACTGTACGGTGCTGTTTTCTACTACAGAGTTCACAATTAAGAATCATTTTTATTATATTTTCATAGAAGGGGCACTTTGGGCTGTGGCGATGCTTGTTTATGATTTTTACTGTCATTTATTTTTATGTGTGTTTTAGGAAAAGTGGGTTGATTTAACCTTTTACCTTTTTTTAAGATTTTTTTTTTGTATTATTTTAGACCCTCTAGGGTACTTTAACCCTGCAGGGTCTGATTGCTCATGCTATATACTGCAAAACCATTGTATTGCAGTATATAGTTATTTTACTGCTGATCTCTAATAGCCACCGGCAGGCTGTAAGAGATAACTATCTATGAGACTGTAGACTGTTATGGCAACTGATCGGCCCCTTCTGATGATGCCACAGGGGGGGGGGTGGCACTGTTAGGCCATCCAAGATGGCACCCACCGGCAGCTGTATTAGGTGCCATAGTTGGTTCGACCTTGGCACTTAATAGCACCAACCGCAGCAGTTACAGGAGGGTGTCAGCTGTGATATACAGTTAACACTTTCTGTGTATGGAGAGAGCTCAGCCCGTAAGCTTCCATTAAAGTGTTCATTATTTTACCAAATGAAACAGTCTTTTAGGTATGATTTTTGGTCAATGAGACAGAGGCACCTAACAGATCCAATGAAACAGGTGTGAACCAAGATAAAGCCATAGTTCAGAATTCCAGCCGCTGACTTCCCGTGACTCGGGTTTATAGCACATCAAACAATTAACATGTTTTGATAGATGAGATTACGATCTTTATAGTCACTCCATGGTACTAGCTGCTACAGAACCCAAGCAAGAGTCAACTGAAGTGATGTTCCCCCTCCAGCATCTAAAAGTGACTCACCACAGGCAAAAAGTGACTATTTTTCCTTAAAAGACGGAGTGCAAGAAAGGATATTTTGTAAACCACCTGAGGGGACTTGTAGTTGGTGTGAAAGCTGGTGACAGTGGCCCTTTGGGGTCTGTTCACATATGTGACCTCTGTCTGGCTAGCCGTTTTCTTGTGGAGATTTTCAATGTAGGGAAATCCCAGCTCTCTCCTTCCTTCTGGTGTAATTTTATTAGTATGAACACATATTAATGCATACAATCAAGGTCATGGTAGCATCATACTTCCACGAAGAGCATTCCTTTAAGCGTTTTTACATTAATGAATGTTTCAGTCATTTGACCTTCGTCAATGACACCCTAAGCCACAAATGATATCCCAAATAAAATCTAATGTTAGGTCATTTAATGAAAAGTAATGGATCTGGACCACAGTTTTAGAATTAGTGCTTCCTTATACATCACACAGTAAATTGCAATTGGACATAACAGTAGTTCACCTAGCTTTATGGAAAATAATGAGTTTAATTCTGCTTAATTTCCCATTTTATAACCCAGACAACCACATTGTTTCTCAACTTTACAATGATATCAGAACTATCCTTGTAGCTGCTATAGAGCCCAAGAAGTGGTCTCTCCTTTAAACCTTTAAATGTAACTCATCTCAGGCAAATTTAACTCTTTTCAGCTCATTTGCATAGGATTTGCCTAGATTTATTTTTATAGGTAAGCAAGTTTCAACAAAGAGGGAATTCTAAAAATGATACCCAACATGAGGGGATTGGTAGTTTAGTTTTGTTTAATCTCCCCTGATACTTTGACCTGTGATATTTTGACCTTTGATAAATAATCCAATTTACATTACCGTATTTACTGATGTTATTTTCTATGCATTTTGGCTTTTTCTTTAGTGTAAGATTTTTTTTTGGCAAGCGTGTGATACTGTAGATGTTTGTTTTCAGGGCCAGATTTCATTTTATTCCAGAAAACAAACATGACTCTCGACTACTAATCCTGTCTGATTCCTTTAATCAGTTTTCAATCTCTCATCGCTCTCCTTGCATTCCATACAAACAATTCATATCAGATTGACTGTGGCCATTTAGTCCTGGCTAATGTAATGTTAAAGCATGTTCTAAGTAATAGCAGGCAACGTCTTGGGAGAAGTAAACAAGAATTCAATTCTAGGAAACCCATTACCTTCTTCTTAATTTAAGTAAAAATGCATATTCCCAACAGCCTGGATAAAAGTGCAGATCCTGCCAGATACTGCTGTTAGGGGATAAGTAGTTGCCTTCAAAACATGGGGCAGTGTATTGTAACGTGCACAGAAATTAAAGAGGTATTAACATAATAAGAGCTGAAGGCACATTAGTCAGATGGGTAATTACTTCCTGATAGTGGGAGGTCAGATAGGTAATTACTTCCTGATAGTGGGAGGTCAGATAGGTAATTACTTCCTGATAGTGGGAGGTCAGATAGGTAATTACATCCTGATAGTGGGAGTTCACTGAAATTGGGGGAAAGAGAGTATCAAAAACTATAAAATGTAACTTTTATTAAATATGCCCTAAAAGAAATAAATGAATGTGTTGAGGTGTATAAACCTCCACCACAAAAATAGGTGTCTAAAAGGTTTCAACAGGTCTGACCCCAGCTCAAGCAAATATCAAGGCTGGCCTAGACTGGGACCAGAACCAAAAGGCAGCGGGGGTATAGGCTACTGAATAATACCATAAGCCCAGCATATAGCAGATATCGGGCATATGTAACAAAGCCACCCCTCTCACAGATGGTTTGATAACATACGATCGACACCAGTATTGCAGCCGTGTCTTCGGCCTGACCTGGGATCAACCTAAGACGTATTGGAGGCTGTCTGCTCGTATTATTGATGGATAGAAGACTGCTCATAAGCCTAGATGGAGTCTGAGATAAATACTCCTAGCTGCTCGGCCACTCAAGCTGTCAAATTCACACTATCCTGATCTAGCACTCCTAAGATGATAAGACCCAACGCGTTTCCTGACTATATAACATTCATCAGGGATCAGATTTAATATTAACCCCTTAGCGCTCCGCGCCGTAGCTGTACTGCGCAGCTTCCCACTATTGGCGCTCAGCGCAGTACAGCTACTGCGCGAGCGCATACTGAAATTTGGGTGACAGAGGCAGGAGGAGTTCCTGTCTCCGTCACCCGACCAATCAAATTGGTCCCGCCCGCCGATCGCCGTGATTGGCCAGTCAAACCTGACTGGCCAATTACAGCGATTTTAGGCTAAAAAACGTGCTTTTAGCACTTTCCTCTTCCTCCAGCGGCACCATTTTGGTTTGGTATCGCTGGAGAGAGGAAAGAGCGTTACTGTGTGCACCAAAATACACTTTTACACTATAAATAGTGTTCTGATCCTTATCTGATCCCTATTGTTCCCTACAAATTCCCATCCTATCTGTTTTTTCCTGTGTCCTGTGTGTTCCCTGTGTGATCGCCTTGTGTGATCCCACGTGTCTTCCGTTTTTCCCTGTCTGTCCCTTCTGAACCCAAACGCACTTTTCAGTGCGCTGTGTTATCGTTGTTCTGCACTGGACGCACTTTTCAGTGCGCCGTGTGAATAGCGCTGCACAGAATCTTTAGCAATCTTAGCGGTAGTTAGTTTGTCTTAGGGCAAGCTAGGTGCATTTGTAGCGCCTTTTTGCGCGGTGCACATAGGTTTTTTTTCGGTGCCTGGTAATATTTTTTTCCAGAACGCCGTAGGTGTACCCGTACATAGCTACTTTTTGTGTGTGCCATCTGTGCGGCTGGTCCGTGTGGCTTGGTGTGCATTATCTTTTTTTTTTGTGTGCTATCTGTGCGGCTTGTCCGTGTAGTTTAGTGTGCATTATTTTTTTTGTGTGCTATCTGTGCGGCTTGTCCGTGTAGTTTAGTGCGCATTATTTTTTGTGTGTGCCATCTGTGCGGCTTGTCCGTGTAGTTTGGTGTGCATTACCTTTTTTTTTGTGTGCTATCTGTGCGGCTTGTCCGTGTAGTTTAGTGCGCATTATTTTTTTTGTGTGCTATCTGTGCGGCTTGTCCGTGTAGTTTAGTGCGCATTATTTTTTTTGTGTGCTATCTGTGCGGCTTGTCCGTGTAGTTTAGTGCGCATTATTTTTTGTGTGCCATCTGTGCGGCTTGTCCGTGTAGTTTAGTGCGCATTATTTTTTGTGTGCCATCTGTGCGGCTGGTCCGTGTGGCTTGGTGTGCATTATCTTTTTTTTTTGTGTGCTATCTGTGCGGCTTGTCCGTGTAGTTTAGTGCACATTATTTTTTGTGTGTGCCATCTGTGCGGCTTGTCCGTGTAGTTTGGTGCGCATTATCTTTTTTTTTTTGTGTGCTATCTGTGCGGCTTGTCCGTGTAGTTTAGTGCACATTATTTTTTGTGTGTGCCATCTGTGCGGCTTGTCCGTGTAGTTTGGTGTGCATTATATTTTTTTTTTGTGTGCCTGCTAGACGGTTTATCCGTGTAGTTTGGTGCACATTATCTAATTTTTCTTGTTCTCTATTTTTTTTTGTGTGCAATGTCTCAGAAGACGTACACCGTGTTGGAGGCATATAACATGCTTGCCTCTGACACCGAGTCAGCTAGTGGGGATGATGGTCCCTTTTACCTATCATCATCCTCCTGCTCATCTTCCAGTGACCTGGAAGGACCCCCAAGAAGGCGCCGTAGGGTTCCAGGGACTTCTGCAATTGAAGTGCCTGGGACTTCTGCAGGAGAAGTGCCTGGGACTTCTGCAGGAGAAGTGCCTGGGACTTCTGCAGGAGAAGTGCCTGGGACTTCTGCAGGAGAAGTGCCTGGGACTTCTGCAGGAGAAGTTTCTGGGACTTCTGCAGGAGAAGCGTCTGGGGCTTCCACTGACCCCACATGGGTAGCCCCAGATAATTATACCCCTCAGGTCCCTGACTTTTTGGGCCATCCTGGCATTAACTTTGACACGACAGGGCTCAGAGCTGTGGACTTTTTTAAGTTTTTTTTTGATGAGGAGCTGCTAAATATTATTATATTTCAGACAAATCTCTACGCTGCACAACATATTGCCCAAAACCCCACGTCCTTTTATGCACAACCCTACAGGTGGACCCCTGTCACTGCAGCAGAGATGTACAAGTATTGGGGCATAATACTCCTTATGGGGATAGTAAAGAAGCCTTCAATCAGGGACTACTGGAGCACAGACATACTGTACCACACCCCCATGTTCCGCATGGCAATGAGCAGGATGCGCTTTGAAGCCATCCATAAGTTTTTGCACTACACTGACAACACACAGTGCCCACCCAGAGGTGACCCCAGTTATGATCGGTTATTTAAGGTCAGGCCCATATTAGATCATTTTAGTGCCAAGTTTGCCCAGGCATATACTCCCGCCAAACATGTGAGCATAGACGAGTCCCTGGTACAATTCAAAGGGAGACTTCAATTCCGCCAGTACCTGCCCAATAAGAGGGCAAGATATGGTGTGAAAATGTATAAGCTGTGCGAAAGTTCATCAGGGTACACATACAAGTTCAGGGTATATGAAGGGAAGGACTCCTCTATAGTGCCCCCAGAATGCCCCCCCTTCCTGGGTGTTACAGGGAAGATAGTGTGGGATTTAGTGCACCCACTGCTGGACCAGGGCTACCACCTCTACCTGGACAATTTCTACACCAGCACCACCCTGTTCAAGTGCCTCACTTCCAGAAATACTGCGGCATGCGGCACTGTACACAGAAATCAGAGAGGTCTCCCTAAGTCGCTGCTTGGGCAAAAACTTAAAAGGCACGAAAGCAGGGCACTATGCAGCGACTCTGTATTGTGTGTTAAGTACAAGGACAAGAGAGAGGTCCTTGTATTAACCACAATACATGAGCACACCACCACCCCTGTCCCAGTACGAGGTGCCAGTACAGAAACCCCCAAGCCAGACTGTATTTTAGATTATAACAAATACATGGGAGGGGTGGACTTGTCTGACCAGGTGCTTCAGCCGTACAATGCCATGCGGAAGTCAAGGGTGTGGTACAAGAAGCTGGCCGTGCACATCATGCAGATGGCATTGTATAATGCTTATGTGCTGCATCGATATGCCGGCCAGAGGGGAACTTTCCTGGAATTTCAAGAGATGGTAATAAAGTACTTTCTTTTTGGAGACCAGGAAGGGGGGAGTGCTAGCACATCTGGAAGTGAGGCCACATCACGTATTGTACCAGGGCAGCACTTTCCAGGAGTAGTTCCCCAATCAGCCAGCAAGGGAAGGTCACAAAAGAGGTGCAGGGTGTGCTCCAAAAATGGCATTCGGAAGGACACCATTCATCACTGTGAGACATGCCCAGAAAAACCAGGGTTATGTATGAAAGATTGCTTCCGAATTTATCATACATCCCTGGATTTTTAGAGTACCCTGTTGTTACCCTGACGCACAGCTTATACATCATGCCGCACCTTCCCTTCTAAGCCCTGCCATGTGCCCAGCCTCTAGATTACTGTCCCGTATGCTTTACCCGGGAAAACATGCATCATGATTTTTAGGGTGTTTGTCTCCCATGGCAGCAGCTGGGCACAAAATGACATAATAGATATTTTTTACTATGCACTATCCATTTTGCACTTTTTCAGGGGTCCACCTGTGGGGTTAAAATGCTAACTATACCCCTAGATTAATTCATGGAGGGGTGTAGTTTCCAAAATAGGGTCAGTTCTTAGGGGTTTCTACTGTACTGGCCCCTATTGGCATCTACAAATCTTTCATGATGCCAAAAAGAAAAAAAAAAGTACAATGTCTGTGCTCCAACAAGTTATTCCCTTTTGAGCCCTGCCGTGTCACCATCCTACAGATTATTGCCTCCTATGGGGTATTGCCCTAACCGGGGTAACCCGCAGAATGATTTTTGATGTGTTTTTCCCCAGTGGCATGAGTTGGGCAAAATACTTTTGTCACTTCAATGGCATATTTGATAAATTGCAATACAACTGTTTCTCTGCACTACTCACTTTGTATTACATTTGAGCCAGCACCTTAGGGGTTAAAATACTCATACAAGCCTACATACATTCTTTGAGGGGTGCCCTTTCCAAAATGGGTTCACTACTTGGGCTTTCTATTGTACTGGTACCTCGGGGGCACCCCCCATTACCAATCTAGTGAAAACGTAGCTTGAAAACCTAAATTGTGCTTCTTTCTTCCTGACCCCTGCCGTGTGCCCAGCCTGTAAATTATTGGCACATGTGTGGTATTGCCGTACTCAGGACAACCCCCAGAATTATTTTTGGGGTGTTTGTCTAAAGTGGCATGGGTTGGGCACAGTATATGAGGCACAAAAATGACTTTTTTGAGATAAAAACACAATTTTTACTCTGCACCATTTACTTTGCATTCAATTTTGACCAGCGTGTTGGGGGTTAAAATGATCATACAAGCCTACATACATTCTTTGAGGGGTGCCCTTTCCAAAATGGGTTCACTACTTGGGGGTTTCTATTGTACTGGTGCCTCGGGGGTACCCCCCATTACCAATCTAGTGAAAACGAAGCTTGAAAACCTAAATTGTGCTTCTTTCTTCCTGACCCCTGCCGTGTGCCCAGCCTGTAAATTATTGGCACATGTGTGGTATTGCCGTACTCAGGACAACCCCCAGAATGATTTTTGGGGTGTTTGTCTAAAGTGGCATGGGTTGGGCACAGTATATGAGGCACAAAAATGACTTTTTTGAGATAAAAACACAATTTTTACTCTGCACCATTTACTTTGCATTCAATTTTGACCAGCGTGTCGGGGGTTAAAATGCTCACCACAACCACCGATAAATTCTTTGAGGGGTCTAGTTTCCGTAATGGTATCATTTATTGGGGGTTTCTATTGCACTGGCACCTCACGGGCCCTGCCAACATGACATGGCACTCCAAATCCAAACGTGTGAAAACGGAGCTGGAAAATCAAAATTTCACTCCTTCCGTTCTCATCCCTTCTGTGTGCCCAGCCTGTAAATTATTGGCACATGTGTGGTATTGCCGTACTCGGGACAACCCGCAGAATGATTTTTGGGGTGTTTGTCTGAAGTGGCATGGGTTGGGCACAGTATATGAGGCACTAAAATGACATTTTTGAGATAAAAACGCAATTTTTACTCTGCACCATTTACTTTGCATTCAATTTTGACCAGCGTGTCGGGGGTTAAAATGCTCACCACAACCACCGATAAATTCTTTGAGGGGTCTAGTTTCCGTAATGGTATCATTTATTGGGGGTTTCTATTGCACTGGCACCTCACGGGCCCTGCCAACATGACATGGCACTCCAAATCCAAACATGTGAAAACGGAGCTGGAAAATCAAAATTTCACTCCTTCCGTTTTCATCCCTTCTGTGTGCCCAGTCTGTAAATTATTGGCACATGTGTGGTATTGCTGTACTCAGGACAACCCGCAGAATGATTTTTGGGGTGTTTGTCTAAAGTGGCATGGGTTGGGCACAGTATATGAGGCACTAAAATGACATTTTTGAGATAAAAACGCAATTTTTACTCTGCACCATTTTCTTTGCATTTAATTTTGACCAGCGTGTCGGGGGTTAAAATGCTCACCACAACCACCGATAAATTCTTTGAGGGGTCTAGTTTCCGTAATGGTATCATTTATTGGGGGTTTCTATTGCACTGGCACCTCACGGGCCCTGCCAACATGACATGGCACTCCAAATCCAAACATGTGAAAACGGAGCTGGAAAATCAAAATTTCATTCCTTCCGTTCTCATCCCTTCTGTGTGCCCAGTCTGTAAATTATTGGCACATGTGTGGTATTGCTGTACTCGGGACAACCTGCAGAATGATTTTTGGGGTGTTTGTCTAAAGTGGCACGGGTTGGGCACAGTATATGAGGCACTAAAATGACATTTTTGAGATAAAAACGCAATTTTTACTCTGCACCATTTGCTTTGCATTTAATTTTGACCAGCGTGTCGGGGGTTAAAATGCTCACCACAACCACCGATAAATTCTTTGAGGGGTCTAGTTTCCGTAATGGTATCATTTATTGGGGGTTTCTATTGCACTGGCACCTCACGGGCCCTGCCAACATGACATGGCACTCCAAATCCAAACATGTGAAAACGGAGCTGGAAAATCAAAATTTCATTCCTTCCGTTCTCATCCCTTCTGTGTGCCCAGTCTGTAAATTATTGGCACATGTGTGGTATTGCTGTACTCGGGACAACCTGCAGAATGATTTTTGGGGTGTTTGTCTAAAGTGGCACGGGTTGGGCACAGTATATGAGGCACTAAAATGACATTTTTGAGATAAAAACGCAATTTTTACTCTGCACCATTTGCTTTGCATTTAATTTTGACCAGCGTGTCGGGGGTTAAAATGCTCACCACAACCACCGATAAATTCTTTGAGGGGTCTAGTTTCCGTAATGGTATCATTTATTGGGGGTTTCTATTGCACTGGCACCTCACGGGCCCTGCCAACATGACATGGCACTCCAAATCCAAACATGTGAAAACGGAGCTGGAAAATCAAAATTTCACTCCTTCCGTTTTCATCCCTTCTGTGTGCCCAGTCTGTAAATTATTGGCACATGTGTGGTATTGCTGTACTCAGGACAACCCCCAGAATGATTTTTGGGGTGTTTGTCTAAAGTGGCATGGGTTGGGCACAGTATATGAGGCACTAAAATGACATTTTTGAGATAAAAACGCTATTTTTACTCTGCACCATTTTCTTTGCATTTAATTTTGACCAGCGTGTCGGGGGTTAAAATGCTCACCACAACCACCGATAAATTCTTTGAGGGGTCTAGTTTCCGTAATGGTATCATTTATTGGGGGTTTCTATTGCACTGGCACCTCACGGGCCCTGCCAACATGACATGGCACTCCAAATCCAAACATGTGAAAACGGAGCTGGAAAATCAAAATTTCATTCCTTCCGTTCTCATCCCTTCTGTGTGCCCAGTCTGTAAATTATTGGCACATGTGTGGTATTGCTGTACTCGGGACAACCTGCAGAATGATTTTTGGGGTGTTTGTCTAAAGTGGCACGGGTTGGGCACAGTATATGAGGCACTAAAATGACATTTTTGAGATAAAAACGCAATTTTTACTCTGCACCATTTGCTTTGCATTTAATTTTGACCAGCGTGTCGGGGGTTAAAATGCTCACCACAACCACCGATAAATTCTTTGAGGGGTCTAGTTTCCGTAATGGTATCATTTATTGGGGGTTTCTATTGCACTGGCACCTCACGGGCCCTGCCAACATGACATGGCACTCCAAATCCAAACATGTGAAAACGGAGCTGGAAAATCAAAATTTCATTCCTTCCGTTCTCATCCCTTCTGTGTGCCCAGTCTGTAAATTATTGGCACATGTGTGGTATTGCTGTACTCAGGACAACCTGCAGAATGATTTTTGGGGTGTTTGTCTAAAGTGGCACGGGTTGGGCACAGTATATGAGGCACTAAAATGACATTTTTGAGATAAAAACGCAATTTTTACTCTGCACCATTTGCTTTGCATTTAATTTTGACCAGCGTGTCGGGGGTTAAAATGCTCACCACAACCACCGATAAATTCTTTGAGGGGTCTAGTTTCCGTAATGGTATCATTTATTGGGGGTTTCTATTGCACTGGCACCTCACGGGCCCTGCCAATATGACATGGCACTCCAAATCCAAACATGTGAAAACGGAGCTGGAAAATCAAAATTTCACTCCTTCCGTTCTCATCCCTTCTGTGCGCCCAGTCTGTAAATTATTGGCACATGTGTGGTATTGCTGTACTCGGGACAACCCGCAGAATGATTTTTGGGGTGTTTGTCTAAAGTGGCATGAGTTGGGCACAGTATATGAGGCACTAAAATGACATTTTTGAGATAAAAACACAATTTTTACTCTGCACCATTTACTTTGCATTCAATTTTGACCAGCGTGTCGGGGGTTAAAATGCTCACCACAACCACCGATAAATTCTTTGAGGGGTCTAGTTTCCGAAATGGTGACATTTTGGGGGGTTTTCTATTGTACTTTTACTTCAGGGGCTCTTCAATTACACTGTGGCACCACAAAATATTTGCAGCCAAATTGGCCTTCCAAATTCCCGGTATCGCTAACTCTGTTCTGGACATCGATGTGCGGGGAAACAGCAGCTGACATCCACATGTCTGGTATTGCCGTACTCGGAAGAAGCAGGGCAAGAAATTAGGAATATATATTTACCTCAAATTCCTTCTGAATGTATCCGTTTTAGGGCTAAATTGGAAAGATTGAAATCAAAAATTGAAATTTCAAAATTTCCACTCCATTTTCATATGCTTCCGGAAAAATAATTAAAGGGTTAACAGACTTCTTAAATGCTGATTTGAATAGGTTGAGATGTTAGGTTCATAAAATGGTGTTACTTGTGGGAGTATATAGTACATAAGCCTTTATAGGGCACTTCCAAACTGAATTGATCACCAAAAAGTTCGCATTTTTCAAATTTCAAGAAAATCTGAGAAGTTGCTACTAAAACTTCAAACCTTCTCACATCCATAAAAATAATGGAAACGTAAAACAAATTATGGATATAAAAAGAAGACCAATGGCAAAAGGTTTCTATCAAAAAAAATTTGTGGTATCACTTTTTGTCTAAAAATTATAACATTTGAAACTTTGAAAATAGTCATTTTTTTCAAATTTTTCCTAAATTTTTGAATTTTTACCCCCCAAAAAAGGAACGGATCACCGAAATGACACTACTAACATAAACTACAATGTCTCACGAGAAAACAATCTCAAAATCACAGAGATATCTTAAAGCGTTGAAAAGTTATTACCACAGGAAGAGACACTGGTCAAATTTCCAAAAAAAGTTGCGAGCCTTAACCTGCAAACAGGCTGCGTCCTTAAGGGGTTAAGCAATGTACACGTATTGCATGATAGTACACATTCACATAGCGTGTCCCCGCATTGATAACAGCGTCAGCGCGCGCGAGGGGACGCTAAGTATTTAAAGCCTGAGTCCCGCCCCTTCGTGATCAGAGGAGTGGCTCGAGACCAATCGCGAGGGCCAGAACAAGCCCAGCCCTCACAGAAGGAGACACCCCCAGTGACATTGATATTCCGGCCACTGACGGAGCCGGAGGCGAAGGGCCGCCCACAGTCACGTGATCGCAATGCGCGTCACGTGGGTATGAGGGCGGGGCACGCCCCCAATCTCCGAGTCACATGATCGCAGGAACCGAGCGTGCCGCAAGACCGCCCAGACCACGCCCCTGTGTATGGCAATAGGTTGACTGGAGGTTGGTATAACAAAGATACAACAATAGAGAGCCACTCCTCCCTATGATAAAACACAAATAAGGGGGACATAACGACAAAGATTTGAAAAAAGGGTAAAGAAGGATGCTCGTCACCTAGCATCCTTGGTTGGACCTGTAAAAAGCCTAGATCCATCAGAGACGGTAGGACAAACAAGGAAGCAAAGAGGTAAGTAAGAGTGCAGAACCGTAAAATGAGAATGGGAGAATAAGTAGGACTCAAGGATACAACGATAAAAGATTGTCCTTAAGTATTAGAGAGAAAGAGGGCAAACTACAGGAAGGTACTGCAACATCCCCCACCGGGGCCTAGCCCTTGAGGTGAGGCCTGGAGACAGCCGGGGCCCGCGGTACCGGAGTGGCTGGCGGTTGCGGCCTAAGCACGCTATTGTCACGGTGCTTGGTACGGGGGAACCGGAGGGCTGTCCTACATCCTGGCAGGTCTCCAGCAGGGTGGTGTTGGCAAGAAAAGATGAGGGAGAGGCTGCTATAGCGGATCTCCCTGGGGCAACCCCTTAATGTCCCGAGTGTGAGTCTCTGTGTGATGGACAGGGTGCCGGTGATGAAGGCAGCCGTATTAGCAGGGACCAGACGGAGACAGAAGTTGAAGAAAACAACTTACAGTTCTTTATTTGAACCGGCAGGAACCGCAGCAACGTGCCTTTAACAGGTAGATGGAGTGCTGAGATGTGAGTTGGAGGGAGCCTCAGGAGATAGTTCACCAGCCTGGATGTAGAGGGCAGGCTGGGAGGCAGCTGTGTCCTGGTAGGAAGCTTCAGCTTGTCCTGTAGGACTTCAGGTATCACCTTTAAAGGTAAGATGATACCCCTTTTCCTCACTACACTAACTCTAGTCTTAGACTCCACTCCTCAGAGGCAGGGGCTAAGCTCTTCCTGCTCTGGTATAGGCTAGACAGAGATTTCTCACTCACTCTAGGATTCTCCTACACTGGAATCTCTCTCAACTAGAATAATCCTAGAATCCTCCAGAACATTCCTGGCCAGGGGTTTTATTACCTTCCTTTGGTCAGGTGGTGGCTGCTCCTCCAATCACATCTCAGCTTACAGAGCACAGGATGTAACACAGATCATTGGATAACAGCATCTTGCATCATACAAAATACTTAACCTCTGCCTTGCCAGGCAGGATTCACCACTGCAATACCGCTATGTCCTATCAGGACCATGTAGTGTAAGGTGATTACATGCAGGTGGGACGTATTCGCAAACCCTCCCTCGCCATTGCATCGGCGAGGGTGTTGCAGTACCATATCACTTCCTGATAGTGGGAGGTCAGATAGGTAATTACTTCCTGATAGTGGGAGGTCTTACTTCCTTGGACCCATCTATGCTCAGAATGAAGGGTCATCGACCTATGGCACTTTTGTGAAGGTTCGCTACACAAAACAGATCTTGGCTCATCATCCCATGGTGGATAGTCATACGGTCCACGAAAAGTAGAAACCTACTTCTAGACCTTGGTTGGAGTAGCACTGTAGAAGTGATCTCTGAGTGCACCCTGTCTATGACACAGGCATTGCGATGACAACATCTACTCACCTGATTTTGAATTTTGGACACAAGAAATCAATCGGTGGAGGCCTCAGAGGAATTGCCAGCAGTTAAGTCATGTTTATGATTTTTGTACTGCCCACAGGTGGCATCTTTTAGAAATAAATTAGGAGAGGGGTCCGGTTGTCAATAAATTCAAGTATATGGGGTGAGGTGTTTACTGTACATCTGTTAGGGGGCTGCAATTGAAAACATTAGAAGTGGGTACATTTTATGGATTAAGGCTACCAAAGGCCCTGGGCTGTATAAATATTTTGCCCCCTCCCCCCATCAGATCTAAAGTCTTTAAACACATACAGAAATACAGTGTCCTGAACTCTAATATATAAAGCTGGATGTATGTGTGTGTGTGTATGTATGTATGTATGTATGTCCTCTAAAGGAATCTGTACTGTCGCCTTTGCAATCACCAAATTTTGCACAGTTGTTGCCTGTGATTTAGGGAATGTCTTAGACTAGGTTTGAGCCAAAATTTTTACCCCGCACTTTCCAAAACCCAGTTATTAACCACCATATACAGGAGCTAGGAGCTGCTGCTGCTTTTGTGGCAGTTGGGAGCTGAGCCTTGATTGGTTGTTGTTCTGCCACAGGTCATTAATATGAGCTCTGAGCTGTGATTGGTTACTATGGGTAATGAGTGTGGAATGAGAGCTTCGGGGACAGACAGTCGCTGGAATGGGAGAGTCAGGGACAGACAGTCGCTGGAATAAGAGCATCAGGGACAGACAGTCGCTGGAATGAGAGCGTCAGGGACAGACAGTCACTGGAGTGAGAGTGTCAGGGACAGACAGTTGCTGGAATGAGAGTGTCATAAAAGTTTATAAAAAAGGGACGGTCAGTGACCGTATATAGATGCATATTACATTTTTTTAACCTGTTGTATTTTGTTACAGCTAAGAGCAGTTATTTACTATCCCGGGCAATGGTAGGAGCTACAGTTAGTATGACAATAAAACATACAATATGGGGCACGTGAATCATAAGTCTGGTTTTGTCCGTCTGTTGCTGGTCAGATGTATCCTAGCGGCTTTTCCTTTTTGATACAATTGGTGTGTAGGGACTTTTGAAGCAAAGGTCGCAAAAAGAGGCAGACGTTGGTCTGCGTCAAAATGTGTGACTTGCAAAGTTGCAACTTTCACATCTGGATTCAGTTAATAACTCAGGGAACACTGCAGAAAACTAGACAATGGTGAACTTTAGAGGAAGTCTATCTTGGCCATAAAAAAAAGGTGCAAATGAAAACATGCACCATAAAAAAGCCACAAAAATAAAGAAGAAAGATGAACTTACCCTATGAATAAATTTCTCTAAAGTAGGCAGTGACCCTTAATATAAACTTTACCCACTAGTAAAATATAGTGTTCCCCTTATTTGTCATATGTACATATACCCCCAGATTTGATTATTATATAAAAGAACATTTTACATGATGAAATATATGTATTAATACTAATTATTCAAGATATAGCACTGCTTTTTAATGTAAATTTCCCCTATGTTATAAATTAATTAAATTACAGCAACTATCTATTTTAAATACTACCCTAATAATTTTATACACAATGACACTGATTACTAAATATTGAATTTAGGTCATGAATTAAGGTAAAGGAGAAATGCTTCTTTCCCCTCCAAATTTCTGTTGCATGAATGCCGGAACTGCTGCGCCAAAATCCGATCGTGTGTGATGCAATCCCCTGCTAAATACCTGCCACAGCTGGGCAAAACCCAAAAATGTCGGAGAATTTGACCCTTAGTAAATGTGTGGTTTGTGTGGTGATTTTCACCTTTTTAAGTGGTAGGTGAGTTTTATACCATATGGGGCATTTAGGGGACTTTTATTGTGTTTGAATTTTTTTTCACTTTTTTTCAGTCACACCTATTCAGATTAGAATGGTTCTGCCCAACTGTCAATTTATTCATATTTATTTAGTATGAAAAAATAAATTACATAAAGATGCCCCAAAAGTGTCAACTACAGGGATGTCCATCAACAACCCCAGCAATACATACAACTATTGGCCCCATATTAGAAAGCCCATTGTGCTCAATGCATACTACATTACTTTTGGCACTTTTATGCACCAATGGCATTGTATTTCTCCCTGAGCACCGTTATGAGGTGCCTCCTCACATTATTTTGTGTCCAGCATTAGAGTGGTATTCAGGGACCCTAAAAAATTATTACCATCATATGACACAGTACTATGCTTAGTATGTCAGTGCATGTGCGTCCTACTTGCTCACTAAAACTAATGCACACGTCCCCAGATTTCCAACAAGAGGTAGCACTTCTATGAGTATAAAGGTGGCCTTTATTCACCCATGGAAACATAAGGTGCAAAGTTTCAGCTCATCTATAAAGCCATTATCAAGTGGAGTGCTGCCTCATTACATTTTTTTGGATATTTGACCTTACAAACCTGCCGATAGTGTTTGTTAAAGGTGTGCACCAACCTTTGGACTTGATCCATTATACTCGCCGTGCTGCTCCACAATCGGACTGTTTCCTAAACAGAGGTAATATCCCCCTGTGTTAGGGCATCATTTATAAAAGTAAAATGGCAGGAAGGGGACTAGGTGGTGCCAAGAACAGAACTGTATGGAACAATCACAGTTTATATGGTTTCAATATACTTGTACAAGTCGCTCTCCTTCCTTCTGCTAAAACCTGGATTAGGGTTACATAGCATTATAGAAATCAAATGACCAGTTAACCTATTGCTATTGCTAGAGTTCCAGGGAGAGTTTATCACAGAACTGGAAGATGGTGTTTGTATTTTTTGTATAAGAAATCTAAAAGATACTGGTGCCCGACAAACACATATTCTTCTTCTTCGGTGTGTCACTGCAATCCACTTTGTTTTACAGTACAGCTAAGCCGCGGAACATGACAGATATTCAATACCTCCATTCCCAAGATCCAGACTTAAATGTGATCAATATTCTGATACATGTGGCACAAGGGTTTCTTGAAAAAGCACAATACATGTCCATGTAGTTTGTGCATTCTGACTAATGCTTTAACGTTTCAAGCTGGGGCTTAGCAAAGTTTCCATTGTTAGAAGTTTCCAGTTTTTTTATATTTTATATGGACAGTATGTGTGTATATATATATATATATATATATATATATACTCAGTTTATGTAGGTGCCGAAACTTCGCCACATATTGTTCTCCCCCGGACGGCGCCTAGTATGACATCGGGGGAGCAGCGCTGCACGTCGGGGCCACTGGAGGGTGAGTATATAAGTTTATTATTTTTTAAATATTTTTTAAGTATATATATTAAGTATTGACTCGTGTATAAGCCGAGGGGACGTTTTTCAGCAGATTTTTTGTGCTGAAAAACTCGGCTTATACAAGAGTATATACGGTATATATATATATACATATACTAGTAGAAATTCCAAACAACACACGCCAAGGAAGAAAAGGTGGGTGCAGGCTCACTAAGATCGGGCTCCAGATCCTCAAAGTAAAATACATGAAAGGTAAGCAGCACTCCAGGACGTCAGATGTCAAAAAGCAAAAAGTTTAGGAGTACAACAAAGTACAACAGTGACGTTTCGGCTCCAGGGAGCCTTTCTCAAGCCAAGTGACATAGGTGAATAGCATACATATATATCAAAGATAAATATCAAGTGATCACGTGATCACTTATTTTTGGAATGTATATATATATATATATATATATATATATATATATATATATATATATATACACAAAAAGACAGTCAATTTCTAACAGTGGAAACTTTTCTAATCTAATCTTGAAATGTATTAAAGTATTAGTCACATTGAATGGACGTAGCATGATGACAACATTCAGAGGTGGGGTAATTCTTGTTGAGACTGTGGCACCGTGGCTTTTACTAATAGAGGTAAGATTGTCACTGTTCGTGCCAAGCTCTCAGCATCAGACTTGCCCTACCTCCAGATACGTTTTAAAGAGGACCTATCATGGAGACAGAATTTGAAATCAATAAGATGAAATAAGAAAACTTGGCAGAGTAGAAATCAGGCAATATACAGTGATCTATTATTCCATCTCTTTTACTATACAAGGCTTTGTTCATGTTTTCTTCACATATTGCAGGATGCATTGTATTTGACAAATGTTTACATTGTGAAAAGGGTGAAAACATGAAGAAATTTCTGTAGGGTATGATTGTGTCATTTTTATTGTAAAGAAATTGTTTATGTTTAAGAAGTAAAATCAATAAAGTTGTTAAGAGAAGAATAACATCAAAATGTATGAAGTAGAAAGATTTAGTCGGTGTAAGGTTTATTTTATAACTTTAAAGAGTAACTAAACCTGAAATGTTGAAGTGTTTCTTTATTGAATAATGCAGGTGATAATAGTAATGTAATGCAGCGAGGGAATGGCTAGGATAAACTGGAAGGGCAGACTAAGATAGTGAGCCCTAAGGCTGATTCCTCTTCCCAGCTGTCCCTGCCTATTTGTACAGCCTTCACTAAGTGGTTGAAGAGAACTGGTTGACATTCCCTTTCTGTACTAAAGTTCAAACACAAAGGCAAATACTGGACAAAACAAATATAGTCATCACACAGGTCAGAACCAAGAGGGCAATGCAGTAAACAATCAAGATAATCATCAGCATATATCAAATAAGACTTATAACAAGCATCGGTAAAATGACAAACCTTGTATGAGATGTCAGAGTCGCGGTCCAGATGTTGATTGTACCAGTTCCCTGACATTCAGATAAAACATAACAGCAGGGAAAAACTGTAAGTAGAAAAATATTTTGTCCATTTCAGCTGGCTTAACTGTTAGCAACCCAGAGCAAAATCCACAGGAGACAGAGGGGTGTGGTGGAATTCAGTTAAAACAGTGAGCAATGAAATAATTGTTGTGTTTAGACTAGTAAAGACAGGAAGTAAGAACATTACTTTATAGTACTTATTTTTTTCTGTGTGGTTAACTTTTACACATCCTTCAACTTGGATCATACCTGGATCCAAAAGAACTTCCGCACTATTACAGGAGCTCTTTTAATTAAAACAATATGGGCTAATTGTATCCTCATTTATGTAGCCGATGAAGCATTTTAGTCCTTTAAAGGAAGTACTACAATATATTTTTTAAATTGAACATATAAAAAGGCATATGTTTCTTTTTTCTTATTTCTGCACATCCCTTTGTCTGGAGAGCAATTGGGTTTATGAATTTGTGTAGTTGAGGCCTCGAATTCCATTTGTAGTCAAGTGCCATTTAAACATTCAGTTCACCAAATCCAATTCTGCATTATGTATACAAGGAATGCAGAACAGCTCATCAAATGCAATTATGTGAGCAGTTTTATAATATCAACAGATGTGTGAATAATACATAAGTTTAAATGGCGGAAGAGCTGGCATTATGGGCTCCGTGTATCAAGTCAAAGACAACACTGCCGTCACACTTCCAACTAGTTTGTAAATTACAAAGGTCATAGAAGGGTTAAGTCAGAAGGGCAAAATACATTTTTATGTTGGAAAAACACATGGATAGTTCTTTTGACAATCTATATTATGTCCTTTTCTTAGTTTTATTGAATGTTACATTAGATATAGGAGGGGAATGCAATTCATGTAGCACAGTTGTTCAAGAGAATTCCAGTCGAAATGTTAAAAAAATAGCTACATAGATTTTCCATCTACTGATACCTTTACATTGATGACAATTTTTGCGTATGGGCGGGACCATTAGAATCCTTACTACAGTCCAGTAAATGATCTCACTTCCTTTGCAACAATACAGGAGGGTTAAAAGAATTTTGAGCGATCTGAATAAAAAAAATTGAAAGACTCGGTAAAATGACCAACAACATGGGGGATACTACAACCCTGGTAAAAGACAGAATAAGCAAAGACAAGTCTACAATCCCGACAGGCAGGAATCCTCTCCCGGTAGCCGTCCTTTTCAAATGAAATCGGCATTATCTTTGCAATTGAAATATTCAGGTCACAGATCAAGTGGAGGCTCCTATAAGAGATCGCAATTGTGTGGCAATGCTGAGTAAACATGAATCATTTTGTATTACTACTTTAAAGACTGTGGAACCATTTGGACTTAATTGGTCATACGACCGAAAATTTTAATGTTGAATTATTGTATCTTTTTCAGATACCGACTTACATGCAAATTCAACTTAAGCACAATCCTAATGAACTGCTTGTATATGGTTTTTTAGACATCAATCATCAGTGTAAGCTGCCAGTTTTCAATTTTTTTTTTTTTTTAAACTACGATCCATTAACCTCCTGTTTATAAGAATGTTTCTTTTTTTCTCCTATTTATTGTAATTCCTTTGTATATAACAAGGGCTTCTCAATAAACTAGAATATCAGCACAAAGTTAATTTTTTGTTAGTAATTCAATTCAAAAATTTTAGCTCATATATTCTACAGAATCATTACAAATAGAGATGAGCGAACATACTCGTCGGAGCTTGATGCTCGTTCGAGCATTAGCGTACTCGAAACTGCTCGTTGCTTTGACGAATATATCGCCAGCTCGAGAAAATGGCATCTCCCGCCGTTTTGATTTTTGGTGGCCAGAAACAGAGCCAATCACAAGCCAGGAGACTCTGCAGTACACCCAGCATCACGTGGTACACGTACATGTCGATAGCAGTGGTTGGCTGGCCAGATCAGGTGACCCTGGAATAGACTAGCCCCTGCCTGCGCTGCTCG
The DNA here is from genome assembly GCF_040894005.1 of Engystomops pustulosus. Lineage (NCBI taxonomy): Eukaryota > Metazoa > Chordata > Amphibia > Anura > Leptodactylidae > Engystomops > Engystomops pustulosus. Next base: position 186,985,916 of record NC_092414.1, read on the forward strand.
GATCATTCTGTGTCTGGATGCCGCTAGGGAGAGAGCTGCTGCTGGTCAGGGAAAGCGTTAGGCTGTTCTATTAGAATAGTGTTAGGCAGGAGTGATTCTACAAGAACCCAACAGCCCTTGTTAGGGCTACAATAGCGTTATTTTTTTTTATTTGCTTGTGGCTGGGCTTGCTGGCACTAGTAGTGCAGCTACCACCATATTGTGACAAATTTGCAGGGAGACTTGCGAACATTATTTTTGGCTCTTAGTGACACACATATCCATTTCAAACAGCTAAGTGGGACAATTTATTGGGGGTTTGATTGAATTAGGCACAGTCTGCCGATTTTTATTTTTTTTTCAAAAGTAAAAGTGAAAGTCACAGCACAAAATCCTTTTGGGTGCTGTCAGTGGTGCAAATGCAATTTCATCTAGCTTAGTCTGCCTGCTTCTGTTTAGCAAGCTAGTCACCAGAAATCCCAATCCACTTTCTCTCTGCCGGTGAACCGTACCGTACGTCACGTGTGGCGTAATCTCATATGGTTTTCTGTTCACATTAGTGTCATGACAATGCTGTTGCCCATAATTTTGGCATAATGGTGCAATTAAGCAGCCTCAGAGGCATCCATGCATGCTGCCCCTGCTGTTTCCTGTCCATTTCCGTGGTGTTTCCATCATTTTCTGAGGTTTCCAGGTTTTTTGCCAAGCTTCCCTGTGCAGAGCCTTGGTCCCCTTGAAAAATGCTTGAGTCTCCTATTTACTTCAGTGGGGTTCATTATTCGAAACGAGCACTCGAGAATCGGAAAAATTTCGACTTGAATAATGAGCACTCGAGCCTTTTAGTGCTCGCTCATCTCTAATTGCAAACAGAACTTTTTCAGGTGTTTATGTAAATGTTCATAATTATGGCTTACAGGCAAGGAAAACCCAAAAGTCATCATCTCAAAAAATAGAATATTATATAAGACCAACTGTATAACATTTTTTATACACAGAAATATTGGTCAAATGACAAGTATGTACAGCAAATGCACTCAATACTTGGTTGCGGCTTCTTTTGCATGAATGACTGCATTAATGCGGCGTGCCATGGAGGGATCAGCTGATGGGACTGCAGGGGTGTTATGGAAGCCCAGGTGACTTTGATTCGGCCTATTGTTGGGTCTGGTGTCTCTCATCCTTGTCTTGTTAATAATAATATAAGTCGGGCAAGTTGGTTGGCCAATCAAGCACAGGCATACTGTGGTTATTTGACTAGGTATTGGTACTTTTAACATAATGGACAGGTGCCAAATCTGGCTCAAAAATGAAATCACCATCTTGATAAAGCTTGTTGCCAGAATGGAGCTCAAAAATTTCTTGGTCGATGCCTACACTGACTTTGGTTTTGATGAAACATACTGGACCTCTACCAGCACATGACATGGCTCCCAGAACCATCACTGATTGTGGATATTTCAAATCAAACCTCAGGTAGCTTGGATTGCTCCTCTTAGATTGCACCAAGCAACAGCTCATGTTCTAGATATCTCTTGGTGTGGCCGCTCTGGAAACACTGACTCCAGCAGCAGTCTATTCCTTGTGAATATCCCCAAAATTTTTGAATTACATTTTTGAATTAATTTCCTCTGTGCAGAGAAGACACAGGACAGAAGATGGCCGCTGGTCACATGTCCACAGCACATGTCCTGCACCTGCCTATGAAGGTCATGGGAGCACCGCTAAGTTTGGCTGTAGTCGGTTGGTTGCAGTGCATCCAGTATGGTCAGTGATGCGGTGATGACAGTTACATCAGTATTATAGTAACAGTGCAAGAAAACCTGTTATATTATCACTGAGATAAGAGCATTACAAGTGGGAGGAGTTACTGAGAACTAAAGGATCTTGGGACTTGTAGTTTCCATTGGCGGCCATCTTGATGATAACTCTGCATACCTTAGAAAGGCCATAAAATTTTGTTGATCATAAAATCAAACTATTTAAGCTCCATTTTGTGAATAATGACATTGAGCTTTATTACATTAATTTATTTATAGCATCAAGGGTTTTTGTATCAGACTTTCATGTTCCCAGAATACCCCTTTAAGGCTACAGCTATCCTGGCTGCTTGTGTACCTTTTTCTACCACACATTTTCCTTCCACTCAACTTTCTGTTAATATGCATTGGTACAGCACAGATTTAGGGACCTTTTAAAATGCTAAGGAAGCATTTGCAGGTATTTTAGGTTAATTATTCTAACTTCTTGAGAAAACAACGTTTGGGTTTTCCTTGGCCATAATCATCAATACATAAATAAACACTTGAAAAAGTGCTCTCTATACATATATATATATATATATATATATATATATATATATATATATATATATATATGTATAGAGAGTTTCCCTCTTTGAATTGAATCAGAGAAAAATAGAACTTTTTGCTGATATTCAAGTTTATTGAAATGCACTTGTATATGAATGACGCAATGTCAATTAATATGCACTGACAACTTAAACTTCAGGTTTACATTTTTGGCTGGAAAAATCCGGTGGAGCCCTATTAACTAAATTACACTCCTCTTTTAGATCAAAAGTGTTTTCCTCATATCCCCATAAAATCAACTTTGCTATCTTACCTGGTATCAGAGGGGGCGTGTTCTGCTTGTCTGACCTCTCCCCATGCCTTATACTTCCTAACTACTTAGCACTTCATCTCATGTGCGCAGGGTGATGTCATCTAAGGTCCTTCACCTAGTAAAGTTAACATCTACCCCATGTATGTATCTGAACACATGAAATCCTAGCAGCCTCTATAGACTTCTACTCCTCCACATTCCTCTATGGAGTCATGCCATGATTTGATGTGCTTGAATATAAGTTTATGAACAGATTTTTCAACATTTTAACCATAGAAAGAAACCATTTAGGGATAAGGGCAATGTTTTTTAATCTAAGTTTTGTGTAAAGTATTTATTTTGGTTGGGTTAATTTAAATGGCAAGTTCCCTTTAAGAAAAAAAAATTAAATTTAAAAAATTTGAATACCTAATTCTAAATAGACCCATTTGAATTTAAGGCAGACAAAGAAGAATTTACTTATCAGAATGTTCTCTAGATTGGACAGCCTTACTTGCCCTTTTTTAGTCAATTATGTGCCTCATGAACAAAAATGAACCGCATTGTGCTACCAATGAACAAAAGAGACTGCTTTTGTAAATAGAGAAAAATCTATGCAAAAAAGTAAAATAATAGCTTTTTGCATTTTATGTTTAGAAAAGGGAATATGTCACCACCTACTAATGGCTAAGGCTTTATTATGGCCATTGTTTATTTTGTATTCACAGCATGGCTTTTTATGGGTCTGGTATATGCCTCACTTTTAGTATCGACATTTTTCAATTCCCCCTTCCTAAATAACTATTTTTTTTAAATAAAATATTTGTTAATGCTGAAGGCTTTTTAATTATATGTTGCTGAACAAAATGTTGATCATGTCATGATGCATGTGAATTAGATAAGACAAAACCTATTTTTGGTCACAGTGATGGACTATGGGCATACGGTCTACATTTGAGTTTGATGAATTACCAGTGCTAGAAAATTCTCCCACCTGAGTATCAGATAGTCCTCTGGTGTTCCTAGGCCCTAATGGAGCCCAAAGATCCTGCAGAGGACAAACCCATTGGGAAATGAATGGAGCACATCTGTGACACTATGCTCTATTTCTTGTAGCATTATTAACAAATATTAAGGATTATTAGATCTTATTGATGATGCATTCACCATTTATGGATGGAGGAAGGCCCCTCAAGAACTCCTCCTCCGGTAGACCCATCATACCCAAGTCCGACATTGATTTACAGTCGTTTTGTTCCTACAACTTAGGTTTTTTTATGTGCACAATAATTGTTCAGTATTTTTACACAATAAGACCTCTTGAAAATACTTTGCTAAGACATTATTATTTTCCATTGCCACTTGATGGTGCTAGTATAATACTCTTTTGTGTAGAATGCTTCTCTTCATGTTGGATCAGATACAACCTACTGTTACTTTGCACCACATCTGGTGGGAGAGCCATCTACTTGGATAAAAACATTTGAACTCCACAACAAACTTACAAGTCCCGCTTGCTGTCCAACTCTATTGGCTAGCTCTCTACTGTGGGCAGATCAGTGTCCTCTTTAAAGGGAATACATTACATATTTATTAATAGACAAAACGATTCATTTTTCAAAGTGTGTACTGTGCACTTGAGTAAGATGTAAGCCACATCCCCTGGCAGATAGGCGGCTTCTCCACTAGGCAAAACTATGCCAGGCTCTAACCAAAGTAGTGTTGTGTTAAAAACATGCGGACATTCAAGGTGAATGTTTGCAGGTTTTTAGAAAGCATCCATGGAACTGGGCAGGAAAGTCGCGCCTTGGCTACTCCACCAGTGGCTGCGCCTGTTCACAACCCATCCACGCCATGTGGCATAGTTGCAAGTATAATCACGATAGTCATGCCCCCCATCTCAGTAAAATGTTCACAGGTTTATTGAAAGTGCCAATGCCCCACACCGCCTCACTTCTCCTGTAGCTGCGCTCCATCACCACTCCACCACGGCCACACGGTATGGAGGTGGCGTAGTTACAAAAATAATCTAAATTGCTAGCGGTGGCGAAAACTGTCGTAGAAGCACTTATAAATCTCCCCCAATATGCATTTTAGTGCTGGTTGGTTCTATGCCACTTAATACATTTTAATATAATTCTCACTATATTTTTAAAAACTTTTACATCTGCAGTAAATCCATAGTATAAATTGTCATCCTCGGATTTATAATCCACACCACAGGCAATTTCTCCTATAGATTTTTTTTTTGTATGTAAATGAGGTTAATTTAATCTGCCAATATATACACTAAACATTTTTTACTTGTAATTTAGTGGTGAAAAACCTACATCTTATCCCTGCTGAGATATTCTTACTATTAATATGAGAAGTCTTTTAATTTGTTATTGAATGTCATGTTCCAAAAAACTGCAAAGAGGAAACAATACCCTATTTTCCTGTTCGCTTTGTTAGCCTAGGAGTACACAATGGATTTTAATGAAAGCACAAAATACGCTATAATAAGCAAATAAAGTGAAATGTTGGTGCCGACATGAAATTAATTCATTTTATTTACAAACTATAAAGAACCTGTCAAGACTAAGCTACCCACACATCGTGCAGCTTATTGTTCCAAATAGCCCTGGATGAACTAAATTTGAGACCTGATTGAAAACAACCCTCTACTTCTGCTACTCCAGGCACATTTGTAGATGTGTGCAGTTAATCCAAGATGTATTTTCTTGGCTTAATTGAATCACTGTGGAAAGGCTGATAGCTCCAGAGATGAGTACAACGAGACATATCTATGGGGAAGGAGAGATTTTCAAATTGTGGCTTTGAGAAAAAGGGGTCTATTGGGGACCTTAGGCCATTTGTCCACAATACATTGTAGGTGGTTTAGTTTCCTAATGTAGCTAAATTGCAGATTTCAGTTTCTATCTCAAGGTCCGAAAAGTTCCTTGTCAAAACCAGCTCCCATGTCCATCACAACTAATGCACAGGAGAGGGCTGGCTTACACTACTGTTCTCAATTAGTTTATGACCCCAGTGATCCACTCTTACTTCTCTGTTAATCTGTACTTCTATCAGAAAAGTTAGTTCTATACTGGACCTGGGGGGCGCTGTGGATCTTGTTTACCTGGACTTTTACAAGGCATTTGACACAGTGCTGCATAAAAGGTTGGTGCATAAAATGAGACTGCTGGGACTAGGGGAAAATCTGTGTTAGCAAATGGTTAACAAATGGTTTAGGGATAAAAAAAACAAAGGGTGGTAATTAATGGCACACTGTAAGATTTTCGTCAAAGTCTGGGCCATTGGGGACAGTGTTGGGAACCTTTCTTTTTAATATTTTTATTAATGACGTCATAGATGGTTTACACAGTAGAGTTTCAATGTTTGCAGATATTACCCAACTCTGTGAAGTAATTAATACAGGGGACTGCAATAACAAAATGTGGGTTATTTACTTTAGATAAAAGACAAATAAGGGGAGAACTCATTAAAATGTACAAATATCTGAATGGGCAGTAAAAGATCTATCCAAACATCTTTTTATACTTAGGGCTGTGACCAGGACAAGGGGGCATCTTCTGCACCTATAGGAGAGAATGTACTACCACCGTCATAGAAAGGGGACATCCTCTATGCCTGTAGGAGAGGAAATTCTACTATCAACATAGACCTAGAGGAGAGGAGGTTCTATCATCACCATAGGCAGGGGCCATTCTCTACGCCTAGAGGAGAGGAGGTTCTACCATCACCATAGACGGGGCATCCTCTACACCTAGAGGAGAGGAGGTTCTACCATCACCATAGACAGGTGGCATCCTCTACGCCTAGAGGAGAGGAGGTTCTACCATCACCATAGACAGGGGCCATTCTTTACACCTAGAGGAGAGGAGGTTCTACCATCACCATAGGCAGGGAGCATCCTCTACACCTAGAGAAGAGGAGGTTCTACCATCACCATAAGCAGGGGGCATCCTCTACACCTAGAGGAGAGGTGGTTCTACCATCACCATAGACAGGGGGCATCCTTTACACCTAGAAGAGAGTTGGTTCTACCGTCATCATAGACAGGGATTCTTTAGGAGTTATACTGACCACTATGTAAGAATTTTTAAATTTTCTATGAACCACAACTAGTAACAGCTGCGATCAGTGTTGGCACAAATTGTGGGTGTTAACTGGTAAACTGGCCAGTGACATTCAAATTACTGTGGTCGCCCATGCACACCTGCTTCCATTTTAGGAAGTGTTATCACACAGCCAGCACCATTTGAGGAGTCAATGCCTGCAATTGGTATCTGCCCCAAACTTCTATCCTGTTATAATGACATTGCATTGTGCACAAACTGTGTCAACAAGGAAACAAGGTTGCAGGATCTGAGAAGCAGCAGATAGGCAGAATCTCAGATACAAGCATGTGGAAGGTAGCTATGGAAATTAGTCAGACCAAGTTGTAGTTGTCAAAATTATCAGTATCAAGGGTTGAGGATCAGAATCAGAAACAACAACATAAACCTTTTTAAGCACAAAGGGAAAGCTTAACCAGGACAGGTAGTTGTCTGGACAACAGGATGCTGGGTAGAGCAGGCACATGGTGACTGGCATTGACTGCCATTACATCTATAGGTTGCCATCAAAGAGATTTTTCCATCACGGCCAAATATGACTAGGTGGGAAATAAAAGAGGTTTCTGATGATCATGAGACTGAGAATTATGGAAATAGCCAACTGTGCGTGTTCTACGTTGTTTCTGTAAGACTAAGAATGCAATATGATGTATTGTCCCAGATAGGGTGCAAGCTTTTGGTATGCCCGACTATGCCCAATGTACAAGTTACTAGCCAAAACATGTGAAGGGAAGCAGCACTCCGGTAAACAAAGCTTATAAATAGCTCCATTGAGGAGCTGAAACGTTGAACCTGCACCATGGTCAAATAAAACCGTTGAAGGCTTCCAGCGGTACTTCTTTACACAGAGGTCGCACTATCATTTTCCCAAAAGAGTAATAATACTCCTCTCACCATATATGAGGAGTGTTTTCAGCCAAGGGGAGTATCAAATTTTCAGTAATACATATATATAACACCTAGTCGTGTATATAGTGTTAATAGACTATTCTATTTATACCAGAAAATCATTACAGACCCCCCACAGAGCAGGTCGTGGCCGATGCTCCACCCAGACCCTCTACAGAGTGAGCAGTGGCCGGCGCCGGCGCCCAGACCCCCCACAAAGCGGGCAGTGGGCAGTGTCCGACGCCAGCCGCAGACCCGCCACAGAGCAGATCATGGCCAACTGCAGCCCTAGACCTCCCACAGAGTGGGCAGTGGCCAAGACCAGCCCCAGACCCCTAAAGACAAGGCTGTGGCCAACGCCGGTCACAGACTTTCCACAGAGCTGGCTGGGGCTGATATCTCTAAATTTATTTAAATTTATTTTTGGGGGGTTGAGGACATGCTGGGGCACATTTACTTACCCGTCCCTGCGCGATCCCTGAGGTGTGATCCCCGACGAGAAAGCACGGCTGCTGCAATTCACTTACAGTGTGCACCCGATATCTTGCATGTGTCCCCGATCAGGTCCGCTGGAGTTCACCATCTTCTTCCCGGTGTAAGTAAGTGCATTACATGGGACACAATTTGAAAGTTAAATCCTGTGGTTTGTCCGAATGCGTTGGATCGTCCGACGGCCCGCCCCCGGTCTGTGTCGCATGAAACGGAGTGCGCTGCTCCATGCTCCATAGGCAGGGAGCATCCTCTACACCTAGAGAAGAGGAGGTTCTACCATCACCATAAGCAGGGGGCATCCTCTACACCTAGAGGAGAGGTGGTTCTACCATCACCATAGACAGGGGGCATCCTTTACACCTAGAAGAGAGTTGGTTCTACCGTCATCATAGACAGGGATTCTTTAGGAGTTATACTGACCACTATGTAAGAATTTTTAAATTTTCTATGAACCACAACTAGTAACAGCTGCGATCAGTGTTGGCACAAATTGTGGGTGTTAACTGGTAAACTGGCCAGTGACATTCAAATTACTGTGGTCGCCCATGCACACCTGCTGCCATTTTAGGAAGTGTTATCACACAGCCAGCACCATTTGAGGAGTCAATGCCTGCAATTGGTATCTGCCCCAAACTTCTATCCTGTTATAATGACATTGCATTGTGCACAAACTGTGTCAACAAGGAAACAAGGTTGCAGGATCTGAGAAGCAGCAGATAGGCAGAATCTCAGATACAAGCATGTGGAAGGTAGCTATGGAAATTAGTCAGACCAAGTTGTAGTTGTCAAAATTATCAGTATCAAGGGTTGAGGATCAGAATCAGAAACAACAACATAAACCTTTTTAAGCACAAAGGGAAAGCTTAACCAGGACAGGTAGTTGTCTGGACAACAGAATGCTGGGTAGAGCAGGCACATGGTGACTGGCATTGACTGCCATTACATCTATAGGTTGCCATCAAAGAGATTTTTCCATCACGGCCAAATATGACTAGGTGGGAAATAAAAGAGGTTTCTGATGATCATGAGACTGAGAATTATGGAAATAGCCAACTGTGCGTGTTCTACGTTGTTTCTGTAAGACTAAGAATGCAATATGATGTATTGTCCCAGATAGGGTGCAAGCTTTTGGTATGCCCGACTATGCCCAACGTACAAGTTACTAGCCAAAACATGTGAAGGGAAGTAGCACTCCGGTAAACAAAGCTTATAAATAGCTCCATTGAGGAGCTGAAACGTTGAACCTGCACCATGGTCAAATAAAACCGTTGAAGGCTTCCAGCGGTACTTCTTTACACAGAGGTCGCACTATCATTTTCCCAAAAGAGTAATAATACTCCTCTCACCATATATGAGGAGTGTTTTCAGCCAAGGGGAGTATCAAATTTTCAGTAATACATATATATAACACCTAGTCGTGTATATAGTGTTAATAGACTATTCTATTTATACCAGAAAATCATTACAGACCCCCCACAGAGCAGGTCGTGGCCGATGCTCCACCCAGACCCTCTACAGAGTGAGCAGTGGCCGGCGCCGGCGCCCAGACCCCCCACAAAGCGGGCAGTGGGCAGTGTCCGACGCCAGCCGCAGACCCGCCACAGAGCAGATCATGGCCAACTGCAGCCCTAGACCTCCCACAGAGTGGGCAGTGGCCAAGACCAGCCCCAGACCCCTAAAGACAAGGCTGTGGCCAACGCCGGTCACAGACTTTCCACAGAGCTGGCCGGGGCTGATATCTCTAAATTTATTTCAATTTATTTTTGGGGGGTTGAGGACATGCTGGGGCACATTTACTTACCCGTCCCTGCGCGATCCCTGAGGTGTGATCCCCGACGAGAAAGCACGGCTGCTGCAATTCACTTACAGTGTGCACCCGATATCTTGCATGTGTCCCCGATCAGGTCCGCTGGAGTTCACCATCTTCTTCCCGGTGTAAGTAAGTGCATTACATGGGACACAATTTGAAAGTTAAATCCTGTGGTTTGTCCGAATGCATTGGATCGTCCGACGGCCCGCCCCCGGTCTGTGTCGCATGAAAGGGAGTGCGCTGCTGAGAGGCGTCGGCAGTCCACGCTCAAACAAGAAAATCAGCAATCATATTTATACACTTGGTGGTTTCTTTGGGGCATACATCAGCCTCTACAAGTGTCATAGATGCTCGTAGAAGTGCTATTGCAATCTATGTCTGTAGATCACAACACAGAGTTGTGACATGGTTGACTGTCATACTTATGTCTTGGTGGGCCAAAACTCAAGTTCTGGCAAAGACTGTTTTAAGTGTCTCCGGTTACAGCATAACACACCACACCTTGATGTTTCTAAAACTTCAAGAGGTTTTTGCCCTTCATTTTATGTTGGGATTTTGTTGGAACAGGGGGGGAAAGAATGAATTGTGTACCCTGAAACTGCAGAAATAACATGTTGCTTATTCTTCTCCTGTGAACAGGATTTATAGAAATCACATCCACTTTAGTCTAATCCCTGAGGGTTACATATAGTTTTATCTGTCCGTTGTCTAAAATGTACTCTTACAAATGGTGAAGTTAAAAAAAATGAGAAAAAAGAAGCAAATTACATTTTTCTTCCTTTTTTACTTAAGTAAAATACCCTAACGTTACATCTCACAATAACCTAACACATCCCATGACAATTGCTAGCCACATTTCATGTGATCAAAGGCCACTCCAGGACTATGTCTTAAAATTGCGTTTTTTAAAATGTCTGCATAAACACAGCAATTAAAATTTTCCTTATAAATCCACGTCCTGCTTGTCCATTTATTCACAATCATTGCCATCACGGCTCCATTTATCATCTTTCCTCTGTAGCAAACAAACACTTCAGAGAAATGCAATCAGCATAATAATGTACTGGGTAATGAAGGACATGGCTGATTGCTGGGTAACAAATGACTCCAAGGATGGAATGGGAGTGGAACCAAGCTTTTTCAAGAAAAGTCTCTTATTATTTCTGTCATGGAAACACAGGTATTGCCAGCAATTACAGGTCACACATACCCAGTCTCCAAACAAATTGCTTGGTTTTGGTGCATGGCGTATTATACTTGTAGATTGATCAGCTCCAGGCGGTGGGCTTGGTAATTAATTGGAGGTAGAAGGTTATTTTGTTGATTTGTGCAAAATAATAGTCTAATTAGTCTCATCCCAGGTATGAAAAATTAGAAAAAAAGAAAAATAATTAGTAAAAGATAGAATTTAGCATTTTCGGATCTACTGTCGGTGCTGTCGGTGCTGTGTATTATAGAAATTAGACTTGAAAGTCCGGAACAAATTATGATATTTTCTGTGATTTAATTGAAATGGTATAAAATTAATATAAAATCCTTTCAAGGACAAGGACAGTGAACCCTACAGCTACACTCCTTTCCCAGGTGTCCCTTCCTAATTGCCCAGCCTACCATAAGTGGTATGTGACAACTGGTAAACGTTAACAACACAGAGACAAAAGCAGGACTATGCATACATAGAAGAGAAGACGACAACTATGAGTCAGAATAAAGAGCGCAATGCAGTGCAGAAGCTATATGCAAAACAAATGGTCAGAAAACTAACAAAGGATCAAGGAATCCAAAATACAGACATCAAGCTCCAAATAAACTTATAGCAAGCACTTGAAATGGGCAGATAAACCTTGTATGTGATTTAAGAGTCCTGCTCCTGTAAGTGTCCATCAAAGCTTGTGTAACTGTTTGCAGTGCAGAACAAATCCACAAGAGACAGACAAGTGTGGTAGAAATCAATTAAGAAAGCCGGGAAAGAAATAAAGCAGTGTTCAGACTATCAAGGACAGAATGTAACCTAGATCACACTCATCAGCATATCATCAGCTGTACTATATGGACAGAGGGCGACGCTGAAGGGGTGGTACTCTGAAACATTTATAATGTAAACTTGATCTATGAATTTCAGTTAATTTAATTCTTTTTAACCATTTTCCATTTTTGTGGTTTCATTCATTACTATCGAAAAATATAGGTTGACACTCATAACTTTTTCAAACTTCGCTCTATAGGGCTTGATATGGTTTGCATTTTGCAGAACAAGTTTTCTCTTTTTTATTCAAACCATTTTAAGAACTTTATGGCCTTTTGTTCACTTTTTATACAAATTTTACAAATGATTGAGGCATTTTGTCTTTTTTCATTTAGAGTGTTCAATGTATGGGTTAATATTGAAATCATTTGGGGGTGTGTTTAATGACATATTACTGTGTTTTGGGGAAAGAGGAGTGATTTAGTTTTTCTGTTATCAATGTTTTACATTTTTTTTACAGTATTTAAACATTTTTTTTTTACTAAGTTCTTTACCAACATAGATCGGTAGGGTGTTTGAACCAAGGAACAAAGCGTCCATGCAGCACAGCTTTTTGCAGTAAGAAGGCCCTGGATCACCATAGGAATGCAGTGGTTTTGATGTAGGAGTTTTTCCATACTTTTTGGTATGAATTGATTTAGTATTGTATAAAATAACAGCAAGAGTCCTTATTGTAATTCTAGAAAAGCTAATAAGGGGCGCATTTATAAATGACTCATAGTTATGTGTTGTGACTAAGGATGAATGGGCCTCATTAAAGTTTGGGAGACCAAACCCAAAACTCAAAGTTCTTATATCTACCCAGTACAACCTATTGCCCCAGGGGCGTAATTACAGTGGTAGCATCCATAGCAGCGGCTATGGGGCCCACAGTATCAGGGGGCCCCGTCATTCATCCAGTCGCACTTTAAGGGCATGTACCACTAGAATGATGAACGGTAAACCAAGCACACTGAACCTCTGGTAGGTTCTGCGTTTCTTTAAGCTTCTTATGCCCTTGTCGGGATTTATGGGCATAAGAAAAAAGGGTTTAAATATTATGCAAATGAGCCTGAGGAGCTCCTAGCTCATTAACATCTGTGGAGCCTGGAGCCTTTCAGACTCATTTGCATAGTTATAAAAGCCTTTTTTTGCAAAAACCATGGCATAAGAAAATAAAAGAAGAGCAGCACCAGAGGGTGCACACACACCAGTATGTCACGGTGCCTGGTTTACAGTACTTCATCCTGGTAGATGCCCTTTAAGAATATAGGAAGTTTACCATTGTAGACATATTATGAAGCACATTGTACAGCATAGTATGTATATAACATATATGTGATGTATATATGTGTATCTGTGATGTGTATATGCTGTATGTGTATATGGTATATGATGTGTATATACTGCTCTATATGTGTGTTTGAGTAAAGAACTGGATGTGTATGTATATAAGTATATAGTTTATGGTTTGTGTATATATGTGTGAAATTGTTAATCGCATGCATGAGGATACAAATTAAAAAAAAATATATATATACCAGTATATATATTTTTAATTAATTTATTGGGAAGAGGGGCCCCATTAAGAAGCCTGCTATGGGCCCTGCCTCCCCTAGTTACGCCCCTGCATTGTACACAATAGGATCTTCCAAACACAGTAAACATACAGGTGGAACTAGAGACCTTAAACGAATACTAACAAAAGATGACATCACTCTTAACAACTTAGAGTAGAAATATTGGTAACGATGGCAGATGAGGATTAAATCATTGTATTTGTAATAATGTAAAAACTATGCATTAACCCATTCAGCAGAGGTAAGAAGAAATTAGCCTGAGTCTTTCTGTCGTTCTGGAGACCAGCATCCTCCAGCCCTGTTTCCGTGCTCAGGTAGATATAATTGGCTATTCTAGGTAGGCAGATGTGTTCTGCATTGGGAGCTAATAGCCTTCCCTGTCGTGATCAGCATGCAGTTATTAAGAAAACACAGTTCCATTATTTTAATTGGGAAGGGAGAAGAATCAAGAGGTTACTTATTTCTGTTTCAAGGAAGAGGGGACACAGGAAATGCACAAAGGCACGTGAAATGTCTCCACGCCAACAGCCATTCCTTTTTCTCTCCATATTAGAACCACAGTAAAACATAAGCAGAGAGTAGACTGTTAATATTGAATTTTATCCAAACTGTAATATTTTGCTAAAAATGCATACCACAATACCAGCACCATGGGGGTGACAGGGATATATCATTATATTATGTCCCTTATTAGCATAAGTAGGTAGGTAGGGGCATCAATTTGCCAGATTGGCTCCACGACTCCCTTTCCTGCATTATCTCCAGGTTGTGCGGGACGCAACTGGACCCGAATATAAAAAAACAATCCCACTCATCACTAATTATGAGATATGGACCTCATCACTGAAACAAGGGATTTCAAGACTAGTGTAGACATTGTTTATCTTGGATTAAATAAAAAAACTGAAAAAGAAACATTGGTTCAATAAGTTGATTTGTAGTAAAGTCACCCAACATCAAGTCAAGTAACATGGCCGAACACAGGTTCTGTAACTGTCTTTCCCATATCGCTGTGTTTTACTTTAGTTTATATACAGATATATTAACCCCTTCACACTCTGCAACGGATATATCCGCAGGAGAGCTATGAAGGGTGTATGAAGAGCGCTCACAGGATGAGCTCTCTTCATACAGAGATGAGATTTGACCCGAGGCTGCAAGGTTTCAGTAGGCTGAAGTAGTAGTTTCCCTTTTATTTGGGCGTTAGGATCCCAGCAGACCTAGACACAACTTTTGTCTGTAACTATGGAGAATTTCTACGGAAATTGCAGGGTGACCTGAAAAACTGGACCTCGAAGCAGTTGACGTGGATGGGATGGCTCAGCTGCATTAAAATGACAGTTCTACCGAGACTTTTCTACATGTTTCAAATGATTCCGCTTGCCCTACCTGGACAGTTTTTTGGGAAGCTCCAAAAAATTATAAAACAATTCCTTTGGTCATCAACTCCCCCTAGAATATCTAGGCTAACTTTGATATGAAGGAAACTCCAAGGAGGTTTGGGTTGACTGGACTTCAAGGGTTATTACATTGCAGCAATGTTGGCAAGTGTCATGGACTGGTTTCATGCCGGAAAGGGAAAGCTCTAGGTGACCCGCGAAAAAACACTCTATCCTTGACCATACTACCATGGACCGCTACTTACGTAAACCAAGGCTTTCACTTGGGTGAAACGCCATACGTAAGTACCCACATCCTCAAACGTATCAACGCATTGGTGAATCCACACGTCTGTTCTCCTCTGATGGGCCATTGACACCGGTGGTCGACAACCCTGACTTTCCTCCAGGATGACTCACTTCCTCTCCCCCTGAAATGAGATAAAACTCTAACCTTTACCAGACTCCTAAATGATGCAGGCCTTCTTCCTATGGAAGAAGTGCTGGAAACTGGTTCATGCACAGGTAGAGTAAGATGGGAATACTTGCAGTTAAGACACTTTTACAACGACACCAAGGGCAATCTGAAACTCCACAGACCATTGACTCCGTTTGCACAACTGTGCACATCACAGTCTCCAATTCCCCACTCGATCTCTGCAATATACGACCTGCTTCTGGATAAATGGGCCCTAGCTGACTTATCTTATCTCCTCTCTGAAGAGGAATGGTCCAAATCTTTCAAGCTCTGTCATAAGCTCTCCCTTTCAGGTAGGGCTCAGGAATCCAATTTCTAAAATATTGTCACAATGGTATCGGACCCCTGCAAGACTTAGTAGGATTTATCCCTCCTGTCCCAATGAGTGCTGGCGTTGCAGACAAGCCCCAGGAACCATATGGTGGGGATGTCCCTTATTGAGGCCCCATTGGTCCAGGGTTATTAACCTCATCTCGACACTAACAGGCATTAAACTAAACTAAAACTTACAAGGCATGGCATAATAAATAACATCACAGATAATTAAAATTTGATTTGCAGAAAATAAGCCCTCACACAGCTCTGTACATGGAAAAATTAAAAAGTTATGGATTTTTGAAGGTGGAGAGCAAGAAAGGAGCGAAAACACCCTGCTTCCTTATGGGGTTAAAGAATTCACAACTATTAGTTTTCTCTTTAGCTGTTAAACCTTTTGGAATTTCAATATTTGAAAAAAACTGAGGGGCCTGAGAAGGATGACTGTGAAGGGAATGTGACAGGCACAAAGACAAATAGGGTGCAAATTCAACCTGTTATGTAATCCATGAAGAAAAACAAGAAGTTGGTTGGACTCTCATCTGCTGAAACTAGATTAGCGCTTTGAATAAGATCCACAGATGCCGATATCTCCAGAAGACAATCTATGCTGTTCCGGGTGGTGGGGTGGAATGACGGATGTGTGGTTCAAACCCAGTTTGAATGGAAGAAGATGATCATGGAGCTTGTATCGAATGTAAACTTCAAACAATGGCCAGATCTTTATTTAGGCAGGCTATGCGTTTAGACAAAGAAGATGGGACTTTATCAGGGTGTGTGTGTCCATTTAACAACTGTGGCCAATTTGACAAAGCTGGAAAAAATTTCCATGAATTCCGGGACAGTGGTGGCAAAAAGGAAAATTACTCCTGGTTTACACGTTGTACCAGTACTTCCGCCATGAACAAAAACCTACTTCAAGAAAAGGCCTCACCATTGAAAAAAGTAAAGTACTTAATAGAAACTTTGAAAACACTGTAAAACTTGACAAAATAAAGTTGTTTTTTTTTATCAGGAGATCTGTTTAGTGGTCCATTAAAAGGAGCATCTATCTCCATTTAAGTAGCTTGACCTAATTAATGGCTGTAAAGTATCGGGCAAATTGGCACTTTCACACTTACTTAATGAGGTAATGTCACCAGGCCATAAGTACATGGTGACCCAATGCAAACATTTTAATTGAATAAAGAGGGTCAGCTCTGCTGAGGATAACTCCCCACAACATGTTTAATGGATTCCAGAGACACCCTATTGTGTAGCCGATCTACTAAAAAGGAGATGAGGGACTCCTTTAACACCCTATAAGGTAATTTCCCAAGTATCTACACCATTGTCTGGAGAAGACATCATAAACAAAATAGTTTGTGCGTGGTATTCATAGCGTGTACAGCATAAAATATGTATATTAACAGTAGAATATATATATTCGGGCCCAGATGAAGGTGATTCTAGCCAAAACGCATGTCGGGGATGGCGTTAACCTTGGTACGTGAGCTCTGTGCGGTGTCCAAAGCCTCCTTTCACCATGTTAACGCTATAGATCTGGCTTTCAACTTCATCACAGTAACTTTTTACTAAGAGATTATAGCAGTGTGTATATTAGCCCTTCGTTCACCCACATCATATGCATGGCATGTTATTAGTACTGTCCTGCATAGGCAGCATTATTTGCAAGTATTCCTGTCTTTAGCACTTTTTGTACCAATAGGTGATAACCCTATATCTATGTACCATCACCTATGGCCCCATGTATTTTTGCCATTTTTAACTCAACTTTTTCAATATTTATAAAGATTTACAATTTATTTTTTATGTGTGTGTTGCCTGGATAACTTTGGTAATGCATGGTATTCACAGCGTGTACAGTATATAATAAAATATGTATATTAACTGTAGAAAATATCTATATAAACTGTTGAAACTATGTATACAGGCAGTCCCCGGGTTATATACAAGATAGGGTCTGTAGGTTTGTTCTTAAGTTGAATTTGTATGTAAGTTGGAACTGTATATTTTATCATTGTAATCCCAGACAGAACTTTTTTTGGTCTCTGTGACAATTGGATTTTAAAAATGTTGGATTGTCATAAGAATCAATGTTAACACTAAAGCTTCAATACAGACACATTTGATAACTGTTATAGCAGTTTATTGTAGCCTAGGACTAAAGTACAATAAATTACCAATATCCAGAGGTCCGTTTGTAACTAGGGGTCGTATGTAAGTTGAGTGTTCTTAAGTAGGGGACCGCTTGTATTATACTGTTATAGACAGTCTTGTGGCAAGGTTTTAGGTAGACTCGAAAATGCACCAAAGTAGAAGTGCCAAAAACGTCTACAGGTAAAAGAAAAAACAAGGAATTCTGAAAGTAATGATAAGCCCAATATCATCCAGTCTGTCTAGAATTATAGAAAATAAAGAAATATTGGAGTAAACCAACATCAACAGAAGATCAGTGGTTCTAGGATTTTGGAACAACTTCTCTGCCGAGTTTCTACAAAAATATGTACAATTGTGTTATTTGGTAAAACTTGACACTATTTTTTATCTCATTTAGTCCAACATGAGCCCTAGCAGACACTGGTCACGCAGAACCAGCAGAGTCTGGTTCTGGAGATAGTATTATCTGCCCTCAGACGCCTGACCAGCAGCCAAATAATACAGCCCCAGGATGTAGCCCCCAGTAGTTGACTGGCCAGGCCCTGCATTACTCATACCCAGCTGATAAATCCTAGAGCTCAATTATAAACAACCCGGCTTTCCGGGGATACTGAAAGTTAGCTGGGTGTGTCTCACAATACTGCAATGATCCATAAGTTCCCTAGTGGTGCATAAGTTCCCAAGTGGGTAGAGTTTTTAAAAATAAAATAAATAAATAAGAAAAAAAAGAAACACTCCAAAAACAGTCATTTTCCTAATATAATTATTGTAAGTATGTCATGTGTTAAAAATAGAAAAAAAAAATCAAAATGGCAATTGTCTTGTCTGCAGCAGCCTTGTTATTATACATGTACTGCAAAGGGCTTAAATGAAATGAATATAAAACTATTTCAAAATTGAAATTTTGGTTCTTCCTACCAGCCAAAAAAGTAAAATAAAAAGTCATCAAAAAGTTGGATGTACCCCGAAATAGTCCTATCTAGCCATTATCTTATGCCACAACAAACAAACACTAATAAAGCAGTTTTCATTGAGGAATTAAAAAGTTATAGCTTTTAGAATATGATGACAAATAATTCAATGGGTTTTCACTAAATAGGTGTATGTTTTGCTAAAGTATTAACTCTAAAAATACCTGTACATGTTTGGTATCTCTTTATCCATACTATACTAACAATGTTTAGAATGTTTTTATATATTGTGTGCTGAACTGTGCAAGCAATTTAATTCAAAAACTTATGGCGGGATAGACTATATACAATCTGCTCCCCCACAGGAAAGAGTTAATAATTTTTTAGTATAATGCTATGTTTACCCTACAATTTGACCAATTGGAAAATAATATCAATTCCCACAAAAAAACAGGCTCCCATATCCCCATGTCAGAAAAAATAAATGATGTCTATTGGAAGTTGAATATGGAAAACAAAATAGTGCTGAAGTGAAGCCCATTTTAGGAATTGTCCTTAAACTATTACCAATATGTTGTCAAGCAGCTAAACAGCTTCTTGATCATGTTTCTTTCATGGCCTAGCTTGGTGGCCATCCAGAATATCGGCTTTGCAGTGAGATGTTAATTGGTTGTATAAAGTAAGGGAGGCGGAGACTTTAGCACTGAAGTCAAGCTCTCCTTGCCTCTGAACAACTCCTCCCCATGAGATCATTGACCAGATCTCCTGAAGTCCAGCGCATGATGTCAATCACTGGGGAGGAGGAGTTCAGAGGCTGGGAAAGTTTGACTTCATTGTTAAACTCTCCGCCTCCTTGACTTCATAAAATCAATTTACATCTCTGTTCAAAGTTGATTTTCTAGATGATGCCACTACACTAGGCCATGAAAGACACAATTTTAGAAGTTGCAGAGCTGCTTGACAACATACTGGTAGAGGTTTATTAGGCCAGTTTCTAATGACAGGTTCCTTTTAAGGTGTTAAACATCAAAAAATCCAACAGTTATATGCATGAAGATATTTGGGCTCTAGGTTGCCACCATAATACACACATTTTTATTTCATTATTTCAGTATGCATTTGTATGTCTATGTTTAAATGGCCTCTAATTTTAACATTAAATTTATATTTTACTTATTCTTGGAAACCTACAAATGAAGCTTTCTATAGTGTATAATGTCCTCCACCGTCTATGCAAATACCAAGACATCAGAAAATTCATACATTATAGAAAATGTCATCCAACCAGGACATTGAATATCCTGGATACAAACCCTCATTCTCTGCGTGATGTAAGAACTCGGTCTTCTACAGTCTAACTGACTTGTCATTGTATGTTCTGTATGGAATGATTGAAATCAATATCTCTGTATGTTGTTACACATAGAAGCCGCTAACAGCAACGCGCCTTTCATCTTACAGTGTAACAGGCGTATGGAGAAGAAAAACAGCTCAAAGTTAATGTTGGAGGAGAACTTTTCTTGCAATCCTACAAATGACATAGAAACACCTTTCCCATTCTCCTTTAATTACTAATTTTGCAGGTTGCCCTGTCTCTGGTAATTATCATGGCTGCTCATCACTCGTCCTTCTGAGTGCTTTCTGTCATAGCTCTGCAATTATTGCCGTGTTCATGGAGACAAGTGTATTGTGTGTTCGGCATTCAAGGGGAACAAAGACAATAAGCAAGCATGGGAAGAAGCAATTTGTGCAGCTGAATACTTTGCTCGCAAGGGATGCGTCGTTGACTTTTCCAGACGAAGCTTCCTAACTCGGTTAAGTTAAGATCGCTGCCGGAAAAAAATACAGTTTGGAGAGAAATAAACTATTTGACCATCATGAGGATGCAGTTTGTCAAGCGAAGTCTAAAATGAGTGGAGCTAAAAGGATAAAGGTCATGGAGGTATTAACTCTACAATGTTAACAAGACTTCAGTACAGTAGTAAAAATTAAAGTATACGTTGGGAAATAAATTTGGTAACACAGTTTATAAATTCTCTGCGTTTACAAAGCCCCATCTTTGCGGATTTTTGGGCTGGAGTGGGCCCCGACCCATTGCATTTACTATAGTCTCCAGCAGATTTGAATCGGCATCCTGTAGCCTTTCTCGTAAGTTTTCTACCACTGTGCTATGTGGCCAGATTGTCTTTTTGTTGCTGGTGTTTCTGACTCACTTTCTGGTATTTCTAGGTCTCAGCTGTGTTTTAGTTTGTATTATCCTATCAGGAGTAGTGTGGCTCCATTTAAGGCTGTTTTGTCATTCAGTATTTGCTAGCAATCGTTGTATCTGCAACTTTTTCCTTGCTCTGTTCTATAGGAACATCTATACTTACTAAATAGCTTGTTTCTTTGACTGTAGTGAGAAATTCTGTGAAGTTTGTCTTCGCTCTTGTATTCACTCGCCACTTGTCTGTCTGTTCCACTTTGTCTGTGTTTATTTTCTAGTGAGTGTTTTTTGGACCTGCTCTGGTTGTTACCCCCTATTCCTGTCCTCTTTATTGACCGTCTTCCTGCATTCAGTCATAGTTGTGTGTTTATGTAAATGCAGGGATTGCTTGTTCAGCAATTTTCGACTTGCAGCAATCTTTTAGCTAGGGTGGCCCATATTTAAAACACCGGAACATAATATAGTCCTTTCCCCTACTATCTGGAAAGCTATTTTTGTTCACAGATAGAGAAGTTGTTGGGGGAGCTTAGCCTTAGAATAAGGGACAGCGTTCCCTTCATTGTTTTCCTAATTCTTGCTGCTCTCATTATATGGTTTCCTGTTTGCTTGTAAACCGTGACAGGCTATAGCTAAATTTCTGCCAAGTTACACCCTGGCTAAACAGGTTCGACTTGCCAGAGATCCCTTATAGATCTACTAAGTCTAGGTCTTAATACATTCCTCTAAATATGTATTTTCTAAAATGTAAAATAGTATTCTAAGATATTATTTCCGCCTGATACAGTGCTGTGTAATGATGACTGGTGGGTGTGGCCGGCCACCTGGGCCAGAAGCTGGTCTGAGCACAGGTTCCATGCCCTTGTAGAAAAACTGGGGGAAAGCCCTGGGAAATCGCAGTGTGGGACACCAGGAGGGACCTTGGAGGTAAGTACTTGTTTATTTTTTTAAGCAGCCCCCTCCCGGCCACATAGCAGTTTTATTAGGTCTCAGACAACCCCTTTAAGGACACATGTAGTAACTGTTGAGTCATATTATTGTTAAACCTGTGTGGAGATCACTCACAGTCTGATCTCTCTCTATACAGGGTAGGTGTCTGCTGTATTATACATTTGCTGTTAACTGACATGTTTATTGTTGTGACAATATAACAAAGATAATCGCATACAGTGGATATTGTGATGGAAAAAAAATCCAAAATAACACCTTTTTGTCTTTTTGCATGCCCACAAAAAGGTTTCAGAACCTTTGGAGGACCTTCAAAAGTCCTAAAATGGCTCTTTTGTACAATTATATTGAGAGCAACAACATATGAACAAGGATTTCATGGGTGAAAGCCCTTCTCGGTATAATATTTGGAGGGTGGTTTGGGTGGCCACGGGCGCGCTAACAGGCTTAGGTCTTGGGCTACCACCCAAACACCCTATATCAGTGATGGCGAACCTTTTAGAGATCGAGTGCCCAAAATGAGACCCAAAACACACTAGCTTTTCCCAAAGTGCCAACACGGCAATTTAGGCAGTAACAAACTTATTGCTACCAGAATCTTTGAGCCCCAATCCAACTCTGTCCACACCTTCTGACTCTTCGGACAGGACCAAGCAGCACAGGTTGGGTCACTTTAAAATAGCAGGGCACTATGTGGACTCCCTGAGACTGCAGGAAGGTGCCATGTCTGGCAAACTCTGTGCCTGGGAGACAGCCCGCGTGCCCGCAGAGAGGCCTCCGAGTGCCACCTCTGGCACCAGTGCCATAGGTTCGCCACCACTGCCCTATATTATAATCTACCACTGTCTGGATGGAGCAGCTCCATGCACTGAGCAGCAAGCTCCTTAGACTGACCAGCTATTTTGCAAAATGTTCTATCTCATATTTACTGATCTCTTTCCCTAATAAGACAAATACTTTGAGCCAATTACCAGCTTTGTTTGCCGAAACAATGTAGTTGTCCATTTAAACAATAAGAACAGTGGGGAAATCAATGTAACATTTTCCATTGTGAAATGTAAAGTACGGCGCGTGGCACATCTGTTAGCCCGTTCCTATTTGCTGGATGTTATGCATCACTAGATCAGCCCAATCCACTCTGGAAGAAGAATTTCCGCAGTGAAACTCCAGCAGCACAACTAATAAGTGAGTGTAAACATTCATGTATCAAGGTTTATACTTCCACTAGATAGAGATACAATAAATTATGAAGCAAATTTGTCACAATGTGCCCAGTGGCTGCCTGAGTTAGTATAAATAGGATGTTACAATGCAGTTACTTTATGTACTTAAAATATGATGTATTATTGTGTTTTTATCCTCTTGCTATTTATTTCCCTCTTATAAGTGTCAAGAGATTGAGCCAAGAACAAAATGGTAAAAACCTTCCTGTCTCGGTCAATTACAGTAACCTGATTAGAAGCTCAACAACAAAAAGCTGAGCACAGGAGAATTTGAAAGCATAATGTGCAATTTTTAATTTTCACTCATCAAAAGAATATTACAAAATGTATGAAATGGCTCTTGTGTATATGTGTATTGAGAGCAGGAAGAGATGGGCAAGGTTTTAATGGGTGAAGGTCCTTCTCAGTATAAAATTTGGTGGGTGGTCTGGGTGGCCATGGGTCCAGGGTCAACTCTAGGATTCAGTAGGCCCCTGGGCGACAGAGCCTCAGTGGGCCCCTTTGCAGTAAACAGCCCCTCATAGTTATTTTATATAAGCCCCCTCACACCATATGGATTTATTAGATACAGTAATTCCCCATGGATTCCTTATGTACAGCCTTATTTGGACCCGCCAGCTGCTCTGGGCCCCACAACTTGTCCAGGTATGCAGAGTGCTGGCGCCGACCCTGCATGGGCCCCCTTGAAAGCAAGGTCCTCAGGCTACCGCACAAACTGCCTTTTTCAGAACCTTTGGAGGCCCTTAAATGGTCCTAAAATGGCTCTTTTGTACATGTGAGAGCATAAAATTTGGTAGACAGTTTGGGTGGCCATGGGACCCCTAGATGGATTGGGCCCCAAGCTACCACCCAAACCGCTTATATTATAATCCACTACTGCCGGTACTGCCTGGATAGAGCAGCCCCAAGATCTTCAGGCTGTCACTAGCTCATATTTACTGATATTTTTTGCCTAATAAGACAAATACTTCTAGCCAATTACCAGCATTGTTTGCCGAAACAATGTGATTGCCTATTTAAACAATAAGAACAGCAGGGAAATCAATGTAGGTTTTCCAATTTGTTTTTTCTTGTAGCTTTATTTTTTGTCCATGATTATGGAGGCTACCTTCTTGTCTGAGCTCTATTAACAGCACATTGTGATACACTTTATAGCAGCCTCGCGTTATTATTATTTATTGATGGGGCATCATTTACTCCACGGGGTTGCACATTCAGAGAAATTACATGTAAGAATATTAGTACAAAGACACAAAACTGTACTAACTGGCACAAATTGAAGGAGGTTCATGCCCTTCCATGACTTACAATCAAAACGGAAGTACAGACCAAAGGTGAAAGAGCATCACAGTGGGATTATAGTGCATTGCAGATGGGTTTTCAGGTTATGTTTAAAGGCTAGGAGGTTGGACGATAGTCTGACATTTTTTTGGTACGGAGTTCCAGAATATGGGGAAGAGCGGAAAGTAGGAGAATGAAGCTGAAGGTCTTAGCAAAATCAAAGCCTTTGTATGGAATGTGACCCAACAATATTAAGAAGCCAACTCATATTTTCTTTGCATGAAGGAGGTGTAGATAAACTTTGATGTCATTTATTGTCAACAGTGATGTAATGACAGTGTTTTCAATAGGATAGTATCTCGTATTGTAATCTCATCAGAGATGTAAATGAAGTGACTGCTGCGCAGAAATCCCTTCTAAAGAGAACACATGACCCTCTTGGATCCTCCTACCCAAATATTTTCAACACCCAGCTACTGCTGGATGCTTTGCTGAAGATATCGCTGAAGATATCTGGGTAGGAGGATCAAAGAGGCAACTGGGACATGGAATAGCAAGAGCTGAGGCCACATAGTTGGCTACTCCATGCCCCAGTAGCCTTTTTGATCCTCCTACCCAGATATCTTCAGCGTGCAGCTACGAGGAACTGCGCACACTCATCCGCAAGGCCAGAGTTCTGTGCATGCACAGTGGCTCCGCAGCCGAAATCGCACAGACACCAGTCTGCTGCGCTGAAGACATTCAGGTAGGAGGATCAAAGTGGCTACTGGAGCGTAGATTAGCTGTGCCGTGTAGCCTCAGTTCTGGTTACTCCATGCCCCAGTATCCCCTTTAAAAAATGTGCATATTACCCAGATTAAAAATTAACAAAGATAGAGGGGAGTAAAGGATTAGCCCTAATAGGTAGATGGTGGCAGCTTTCTTTTAAGAATCTTGTCTTCATGGTAATATCCCTTTAATCATAGTGAGGTCCGTAATCTCACAATAATTAGGGAAACCTACCAGTACAGATGTACCTATTAAGGTAGATGCGGTGATAGGTGCATTTAACATATGTAAGGATAGCCCTTTTAAGGGCTAATCCTTTACTCCCCTCTATCTCTTCTAATCTTTAATCAGGGTAATATGCAAACTTTCTAAAGAGGCTACTGGGGCTTGGAGTATCCAGAGCAGAGGCTACGCCACATGGCTACTCCACGCCCCAGTAGAATCTTTAATCCTCCCACCTAGACATCTTCAGTGCGCAGCTGCAAGGAGCTGGGCACACCTGTCCATGAAGCCAGAGTTCTGCGCATGTGCAGTAGCTCCAGCTTTGAAGCCAAGATTGCACAGCCGCTGGCCTGTGTTCCGGCTTTGCGGATAAGTGCACACTGCTTCTTGTAGCTGTGCGCTGAAGATGTCTTGGTAGGAGGATCAAAGAGGCTACTGGGGCGTTGAGTAGCACCGCGGCATAGCCTCAGCTCTGGCTACTCCATGCCCCAGTAGCCTCTTTAGAAAATTTGCATTTTACCCTGATTAAAGATTAGAAAAGATAGAGGGGAGTAAAGGATTAGCCCTAAAAAGGGCTATCCTTACATTTGATAGATGGACCTATCACCGGATCAACCTTAATAGGTAGATGCGTAGTGGTAGGTTTCCTTTAAGGACCTTGATGGCCTGAAACACATCAGATTGCTTGTTCTGTACTGTTTTTAATGCTTATTAATATTGTATGTGGGTCATGATGGCCTTAGTTAGTCACCATATGCCAAGACAAAACATTATTACCGCACAGTAATTCCAAAAGGAATTGGATCTATCTCTCATGTAAACTACTTGGGTACCAGAGGCTAAGGGGTCAAAGCAGAACCTAAGTTATCCAGCTCAAATGTAAATACTTACACATGTTGGTTATGATGTAGTTGTAGTTTCTGTGTTCACAACATTAACATGATAAATGTGACCTGGACAATGTAGCATACTACCTATTCCCTATACAATATCCCGAAGGATTGTTGTCCTAAAAAACTGATCATCTCAAGACTCATATATCTGAACTTGTCCAGGTAAAGATACAGGTAAGAGTGGACATATCTGTATTTCAGGTTGTAGCAAGGGGTTAAAGAAAACATTGTAAGAAAGAATCCTGATTCTATGGATTATGATTTTACCTTCACTGCCAAGATTTCTTAGCACAAAAATAAGATAGAACTTTACAGCTCAGAATTTTAAATAAAATCTAAAATAGCTGTCTGATCAAAGTAACAACCATAATGGGTGTCATTCCTGGAAAAAAATCAGAATGTTAAATTGCTCTCCTTCAGGTAGATAGGCCTCAACAGTACAGATAACGCTCTTGAAATTGAAAAATAGCACCGACACTTCACCTAAGTGGCAGATTGCATATTACCTCCACCCAAAACTTGGCTTCAAGGCAGTTTTTTACCTTTTTTTGATTCACAGAGCTATGATTATTTTGGGTTGTGTTGGTAATGAACACAAAGGAGATTGAGCTGTGTTTCGGTAGATTATGTCGGAAACTTGAAATGAACATTAATATATGGACTTTCAAAGGCAGGATCTTTTCCTATTTCAGAAGAAATAGAAGTAAAACTATCAAGTAGAGATGAAAATTACAGCGTAAAGGTAAGGGAATATCTGTGATGGTCCTATTAAGTGTAGGACACATGAAACTACATGATGGTCCTATTAAGTGTAGGACACATGAAACTACGGGTTACGAGGAAAAAAATCAGTTTCTATAATCTTAGTACTTGATGCAAGCAGAATTATTAAACTTTGGATTATCTAACTGTAATTTTATTGAAAAATGACAATGCTGAAGATTGATGCTCTTCAGAACTCTGCACTTTAAAAGGGATGTTTAGATACTGAATCATAAGTGCTGGCAGAGTTCGGTTTAATTTGGGGATGGACAAAATGATGGCTACAAGGTGAGATAGACTGATTTTAATCCCGCATCATGTCATAAGGCCTCTTGTAGGTCATGCTTGATGTTGAGGGAGCTGCCTTACAAGATAGCTAAAATAGGTGGGGTTTTCCTTATCCCATCCTGGAAAAATTTGCATATCTTCCCAGAATGCCCCTAGTGGAGCATCCATGGCTATAAGACTCCACACGCCTACATGGTGGCCTTAATTCGCAGTTTCCGTAAGGACAACTCTTACTTCCTGACTTGAAATAAAAATGAGACAGACTGGAGGTCATATGGAGGGCTAAAGTAGTAATTGTGAGTGCTTTACCATAAATAGTGATGGGTGGACCTGTTAAAGAATTTTAAAAATCTGTTCGGGATCGGGTATGGAAGAAAGAGGGGATGGTTTGAGCCAAACCCTAAACTGTACTTCTAATGAAGTTTGGAGTCGGCTCTGGGGAACCCAAACTTTGGGGTTTGGGTAAACTCAACACTAATCATGAGCCCTCACAGGGAGGTGTAAATTGTCTTCAAGAGAAGACTACCCATGGAGTTGTCTCAATTATCTAACACTGGTTTATGCAAGGGTGGCTATGGGGACTATGTCGTGGGGCTTCCCTTATGCTAAACTAAACCTCTTGTCAGCCCAAGGGAATGAAGACCTACATTCTTCCTGTCCACTCCTTGATGTGATATGGGGATGTCCAGTGCTCCTCTCCATATCCTACTAGTGATCTACTTTATTCCCCTCCTGTTAAAAGAGAGGCAGAAACTAGATAGAGAAAGGCTGGAGACACAAGACACATTTGTGACCCACTAGCTTACTAAATGATTTGGCAGAAGGCTTATATAGTGATTGTGTGTTTTTACCATCACATGGAGGTATTGACTTTCCCTCAGAATGTGCCTTCATCCCACTCCTCTCCCTAAACTATTTTAATAGTTGCAAAAAAATATGTTCATTACATCACAGATTTCCCTTCCAGTTACATAAGATGCGTTATTAGGAAATCTGCCCCTAAGTTTATAGATGAACAGTGGGCACCAGTATCCAGTATCAAGACAATAGTCAGAAATAATAGTCAGAAGGAGGAATAAATCAGTTGATAGGTAGAGGTCAAAGTTGGAACAGAGAATTTGATAGCGTGAAATAAACAGATTAAGTAAGAATATACAATACATAACCTCTTGCATATACTGGGAAAAATTGTGAGGTTGAATCATTTCTACGTTCATTAATCCTTGGAGAATTAGACTCAGTCAAGAGTAAAATTATTGAGATGCAGACATCAATTGAGAATAATAAAGAGAAAGGGCTGGTGTCCAGACAAAATGTAGCCGATTACCTTGGCTCAATGGGCTTTGGAGGGTCCTGTGATATGTACCCTTAGAGAAGCACACTTTTTCAATTTTCTTGTGATGCAACTGTGGTGTGCCAGTGCGTTGCCATGGAAATCTTTAGAATATGTCATCAATATCAGATGTATTGGTGGACCAACACACTATTTCCTATTGACCATTGAAGGACACTTCAGTTCTTGCCAAAAACAGACCCACACAATGAAACCACCTCTCTGTACGGTCTTCATATATAGCTATGGTGTAAAATGGTTGAACAAAAGAAATAGTAGACAACGTATCTGGTGTAGGTTCCGTGAGTACAAAGAGTAATAGTGTAATATTCTTATGATCTCACCTTGTACAGTAGTGCAATATTGGTAGAACTTGTTAAACGCTTATTTTATAGGTTCACCATTCCATTGGATCTCCTCCACTCCCCAGATCATTGGTGTCTGGTGTATAGCTAGATGATTTATCTCTGGACGTTGTCTAGCATTGTGGATCCCAAGTAACGAAGCGCAGGACCTTATTGTTCTAAATGTATTTATTTGTCCAATAAAACATAATAATAAACTAATAGCGAAACACGTTTCTATCTGGAACGGACTCTTCCTCAGTTGCGATATGCCACTCTGCTAGCACATCTTCCTTGAAAGGGAAGAAATGGCACGTAAGGTGGCTCAACATTGATTCATAAAAAAAAACATATACTGTATAATAGCATTAGTATAAATTAGTTCTATAATATATGACACATATATCTCTAGTTACAATTTCTATATCATTTATTTAGAAATATATTTCGGCGTAACTAGAGACCATTAGAATTTATTTTATATATAACTTGTGTATAGGTTATATGTGTTTTAGAATGAATCTGTCAAGTAAATTCCACGCCATTTCTTCCCTTTTAAAAGGAAGATTGTTCTAGCAGTGTCCTATCTCAACTAAAAAAAAATAACCATTCCATACTAGAAATGTGTCTTGCTATTCTACGCTCAGTCAAACCTTGCATAGAAGAGGTCCAGAGTATTGCGGTGCTGTGCTGCCAGCTCATCCAGTGAGCACCGAGGGGCGGGGCCAGTTTCATATGATGGCACGATTAGCACCAGTGTATGATAAATTTTCCCGCGTTGTGTTCCCCTATAGGAGCCCACCATTATATTGGCTTTCTGTCTGACTGGTTGCTATGGTTCTATCAGAAATTCAATCCTTTTTCACAAATAACAGAAATTGTCGTAATGACTGCATTTTTCAATGAAAACACTTTGTGAAAATAAATTATGTAACACAAAAGCTCTGGGTTTCCTGGATCATTGGATGATTTACCTGAAGCGCCTATCAGTATAATTTATGTTATTATGTGTTTCTTAAAGTAAAGTATGGCAAGTGGTTTCTGCAGGTACTGACAATAGCGTAACCCAAATTGTGCGAGAGCTACATAAGACAATACATGAAAAGACTTAATTTCATCAAAATAAAAAAAAAAAGTTATTTAAGTAATTTAAAAATTGCTATTTTTCCAAGACAAGAAGCACATTATGGGGCAGATTTACTTACCCGGCCCATTCGCAATCCAGCGGCGCGTTCTCTGAACAGGATTCAGGTCCGGACGGGATTTATGAAGGTAGTTCCTCCGCCGTCCACCAGGTGGCGCTGCTGCACTGAAAATCATCTGAACGCGCCGGAATACACCGAGCTGGACCAGGTGAAGGTAAGCGCTTCCCAAGCAACACATTTTCGTTTTTTAAATGCGTCGGTTTTTCCAAATACGTAGGGTTTTCGTTCGGCCACGCCCCCCGATTTCCGTTGCGTGCATGCCAGCGCCGATGCGCCACAATCCAATCGCATGCGCCAAAATCCCGGGGCAATTCAGGTACAATCGGCGCAAATCGGAAATATTCGGGTAACACGTCGGGAAAACGCGAATCGGGCCCTTAGTAAATGACCCCCTATGTGTCTATAGATATTAAGGGACTTGATATTTACTTACAGATTTTAATGAGAAATTGTGTAAAGGGACAATAAAGCCTCATTTTAGATAACAGCATAAGCAGCTGCAAAGAGCCGGGAATCACAGCTGTGGTAACATCTGCCGCACCAAGAAGTCCTTGTTGGCCTTGACCCATAAGTCTTGTGGTTGCTTGACTTTTGATGCTATAATGAGTAGGCGATAGGGAGAGGATGGCCTAGTTAGCAGTAGTAGTTCTCAAAACTCTTCAGAATTAAGGAACTGCAATACAAAACAGTGAAACTTTCTTAAAGGGCACCTAGAGATGTAGCCAAGTGTATCCTGAGAGCCTATGCTTCTTGTAAAAAGTGCTTGACTTTCTTCTGTTGGTTTAAATACATTTTTAGTGTGATATCACAAAGCAATGGGGCACATTTACTTACTCGTCCTGTTGACGCAGCCGATCCGGAATGTCCGACGAGGATTCGGGTCCGCCACGATTCACTAAGATCGTGTGTCCAATTTCCTGCATGTGTCGCTTCCCCGCTGAGGTCCGCCAGAGTTCACCTTCTTCCTCCCGGGGCATGTGAGTGCTGATCTTGCGACACAATTTGATTTTTAAATTCCGCGGTTTGTCCGAATCATTCGGGTTGTCCAACGGCCATGCCCCCCCCCCCCCGATTTGTGTTGCATGCAATCTGATCACGTGCGCCAAAAACCCAGGGCAATGCAGGGCTAATCTGAAAAAATCATGAAACCCGACGGAAATGCGGGGTTTGGATCCCTAGTAAATGTGCCCCAATGAGTTAGATTCAAGTTAAGAACGGTTACATCGGTATTGTTTCAGCATCTTAAGACGGGTCGGTGTGAAACATTAGACATTTTTTGGTGATCAGTGGGGATTTGGGTCCTGCGGCTCGTACCAGGAAAGTATAGAGAAGGTTAGTTTAGCTTATGTTTCAAATTGTATAATTGCATAGTCACACAGCAGATCTAACTCTCATATGAGCTAGGTCTAAGTCTCACAGTAGCTCGGTCTAAGTCTCACAGCAGCTAAGTCTAAGTCTCACATCATCTAGGTGTAAGTCTCACAACAGCTAGGTCTAAATCTCACAGCAGCTAGGTCTAAGTCTCACAGCAGCTAGGTCTAATTCTCACAGCAGCTAGGTCTAAGTCTCCCAGCAGCTGGTTTAAATCTCACAGCAGTTAGGTCTAAATCTCACAGCAGTTAGGTCTAGGTCTCTAAACAGCTATGACTCTGCCAAGACTGCCAGTTCTAGATAGGAGCTGTAGAGATATGTCTAGAAAATGGAAAATTCAAGTTATTTTATGGACAGAAACTGTGTTACCCCTCGTGTTCACACTGCATTACTCCTTTAATGTTTGTTGATTTGTTAGATACACTTTAGTTTATATTGATTTCATTTTTGTCTTATAAGTTTATTTTGATTATTTAATTTTATGTGTATGATAAACATAAAAATTAAAAATGAATTAATAATAATTAAATTTATAATTACATTTTACCAAATTCTTACACAATGTGGACCAAAAAACTGTGGACCAAAAATGAGTATGTTCAAAAAATGTTCCAGTGAGGAAAAATTTTGACTATTGGGGTAAATTTAACATGCCTTCTCCACCAGATTACTGGCAGACAAGGCATATAAACAGGCCTATTTCTGTCATTTTGGAAGGGGTGTGAATGCCCTGTCCCATTATACTAACTACAGTCTTCTCCAGAAAACCATCTGAGGCTGCATCTGAAATCTCTGTCAGGTCTACTGAGATTTTATTCCATAGGTGGAGCACACTTCCAGACTAGTCTCAATACGTTTCCCCCATTGTTCTGGCATGAACTAAGACAACAAATTAAACATAATGGGGCAAATTTACTTATCCGGTCCTGTCGCGATCCCCAATTTGGGCGGTCTGCCGAAAATGAAGTCCGACACGATTCACTTAGCTCGTGCGCCCAATTTCTTGCATCTGCCGCTTCCCCGCTGAAGTCCACCGGAGTTCACCTTCTTCTTCCTGGTGCTTGTAAGTGCGTGTCTTGTGACACAATTTGAATTTTAAATCCCGTGCGTAGGCCGAATCCGTCGGGTTGTCCGACGGCCACGCCCCTTCTAAATGGGGTGCAAATCAGAAATCGCCGGGAAACCCAACGAAAATGCAGTCCACCGACCCTTAGTAAATGAGCCCCATTAAGTTAGACTAGGGTCAGGGAGTAAGAGTTCTCCTTACAGAGATTTTGCTAACTAAAGCTGCCTTGCAGGCATGTGGAAACTTAAGGCCATTGATGTTCCCCTTGGAAATTCTAAAAAATAACAAATTTTTATACAAGTTTTACAGGATGGGACATAGAAAACAACACCTGTTTTGCTACCTTGTAAGTAAGCTCCCTTACCATCCAGCTTGACTTTCAGGAAGCCTAATGACAAGATGTGAGATTAAAACCAAACCAGTGGATCTGTTTTGATGTTATTGCGTCTCTTCAGTACAGTATAGGGAACTGGTTTAGCTGAGTGAAAGGCTTTTGACTAGGGTCAGGAAGTAAGAGTTCTCTCTAAGGAGTTTCTGCCATTTAAGGCCGCCTTAAAATTAGACTACACCATCTTAAACCACATCAGACACTCAGGTCAAACACTTTAATATAAAAGTTGTCTAACTTTTAGACAATATAAGTAAATAGTCTCACATCCACCAAAAATAATCCTTTGAAACATAAAAAGTTTCATAAAACATTCAGTCCTATCATCCTGGTGAGCCATTAGTAACTAAGGAAGGAGAATTTCCATCATATAATGCATAGAGAAGCGCAAAGGTCACAACAAAATCCTGTATCTGTATTGTACAAAGCTCTCAACCAGCAACTTTTAAATATCTCCATAAATGCACTAAGTCACATTCTTCTATTAATAAAAAAAAGAAATTGCCCTAAATTTATTAATTTAGAGCAGAGGAAAATTACACATTAAATTGCAGGTGAAGCAGCTGTTGATGAAAGCCAATCCAGGTCACTCGATGCTGTCCCGCTTTGCTGCGCTTTTTCCATTATCCACATCAATACTAAAATATAGGAAATTGTCTGCTGTTTGAATGAGTGATTTATTTTTTTAAAAAATAGTGAGTATAATGAAGCAGAGCTGATAATGCAATCTGAAGTTTTATTAAAGGGATGTCATGAGACTGATGGGCTACAAGTAGAGATGAGCGAGCACTAAAATGCTCGGGTGCTCGTTATTCGAGACAAACTTTTCCAGATGCTCGAGTGCTCGTCTCGAATAACGAGCCCCATTGAAGTCAATGGGAGACCCGAGCATTTTTCAAAGGGACCATGGTTAGGAATAAAATGTGTTATTTAATTGAAAAAGAATGTCTTCTGATAAGTTAGCAGATGTATGCAAACATCAGCAATCTATTCTTCACTGTTCCGCGCGTATATTATCTCCCGACAAGTTATCAGATGTGAAGAACAGTGAATAATAGAATAAAAACAGTGAACACAGGATCATTTAAGTGAAAAACGCAGTGAAAAACACAGTGAAGAATAGATTACAGATGTTCGGCACATCTGCTTACTTGTCGGGGAGATACGCTGTCCCGGGATCCGCTCCTCTTCTTCCACTGAAGTCTCCCCGTGCTGCCCGATGTCTCCCACGTGCTGCCCGATGTCTCCCCGTGCTGCCCGATGTCTCCCCCGTGCTGCCTGATGTCTCCCCGCTGCCCAATGTCTCCCCCGTGCTGCCGATGTCTCCCCCGTGCTGCCCGATGTCTCCCCCGTGCTGCCCGATGTCTCCCCCGTGCTGCCGATGTCTCCCCCGTGCTGCCCGATGTCTCCCCCGTGCTGCCTGATGTCTCCCCGCTGCCCGATGTCTCCCCCGTGCTGCCCGATGTCTCCCCGTGCTGCTTGATGTCTCCCTGCTGCTTGATGTCTCCCTGCTGCCGTTCCACGCGTATCTTCCGACAAGTAAGCAGATGTGCCGAACATCTGTAATCTATTCTTCACTGTGTTCTTCACTGTCTTTTTCACTTAAATGATCCTGTGTTCACTGTGTTCACTGTTTTTATTCTATTCTTCATTGTTCTTCACTGTGTTTTTTTAATTAAATGCTCGATCTCGAGCAGGGGAAATACTCGTCCGAGCTTGATGCTCGTTCGAGTATTAAGGTACTCGAAACGGCTCGTTGCTTGGACTCAGCGAGTATACTCGCTCATCTCTAGCTACAAGCAAATGTATCAAAGCACTTGTCCAGTTATTGAAGGGGTTTTTCAAAGGTTATAAAACATGGCTGTCAATGTCATCTTTATATATCTATAAAGCTCTATATTACTGACTCCTTGCAGTGATCCCATTGGGCAGTGATGGTGAACCTATGCCTAAACTACAACCAAAACCCACTTATTTATCACAAAGGACCAACATTTACCATCTCAGCATACCGAGGTCACCAATATAGTAGAAAGAAGGAGGAGAATTTGGATGATCATTGTAAGTTCCCTCCAGGATTCCCCAAATAGGAACAATTGTCAAACCACACCTCCCCACTCCTTCTTTAGTCCCAGGAACCGCAGTCACTTTAAAATAGCACTAAGCAAGACCAATGAGCAGCTACCTCGTGAACCTGGCAGGAAGGACCTACTACCTCAGTCTGTTACCCTTGCTGTGTTGGAGGTTTGTTGAAAAAATAGACTTTGAGTTATATGTTCATCAACCCTGCCTCCATGTGTGATCCCTGGCTGCCACTAACATCACAGGACTCCCTTTTACCATCTGCCTGAAGATCCCTTTACTACACGTACATCAGGAGTACCCCAGGGGGAACTTTCCTGTTAATTTCTGCCCCTCCCTCTTGCATCCCCTCCCTGGCCCTGCCTGGTATAATGTTAAGCCCTATAAGTAAAGACGACATATAGTCTATTTTTTACGGACTAAAAAACACCATTAGTAAGAGGGTTCATAATGTGCACATTTTCTTTGATATGCAGTATCTTGGCAAGCAAGTTTTCTCCCACATGTCTTACAGTAAGTCTTATGACAGTTCTTTGATTAGATTTATACAGATTGAATGGTGTGTCTGTATTTTAACATACTAAAGGCTACATGTGACCATGGAAAGCTGCAGACATTGGTGGGTACTGGCCCTGGAGAACTGTGTAACCATACATTTGTGTGTGTTTATTGTAGCAGCATGACTGTGAAATATGCATTGTTATTTAAACAATTGTAGCCTAATTTGTTGCACTGTGTACTATTGCTCTGAATAACTGCTGTAAAAGGTTTTGTTTGAATACTACAGCAGTTACTCAGGGGGAGTAGTTGTGCTGGGTTCAGTGAATAGATCTCACACACTAGTGTACTAGACTGGTGTCTAGCTACAATTCTGGAATATAAATGTATTTCTCACAGTTGTGATGCTACTGACAAAACAAACATAGGTCTGGGTAGTTTTGTATGGTTAATACTGGTGACATTTTCTCTCAGTGGCAGCATTTTAAAAGGGGATTGGTTCCTGTGCCATTTGCTATTGTTAAGTTTAGTATATTGAAACAAATGTAATATGATGCGTGATACATTTGATATATATGGAGAATCTACTTAATAAAAGAAACTTGTGACCTCTTTATATTGTAAAATGACGGCTCGCTAATACTGTCATCCATCACAGAGCTTAGGGAGAGGCATAGACGAGAAGAAATGAAAAAGAGTAGTCTGATTTGTGCAGTCGCACATCGAAACTTGGGTGCTGAGTAGGATTAGGGTTTCCACCCCAAGTATATCCAAAATAAAGAATAATCTAAGCACTCCTCTGATTATGATGCCAAGGGATGCTGTTATTTAAATGAAAGCGATCTACGTTTCAGCCAATCACAGGCATTTGTCAAACACTATAAAATATAAATAGTACATAGTTGTAACAGGTCATACAGACAACAGAACTAAAAGTCTCTATAGGAAATGTCCGGAGGGAGGAGTCTGTGGACCCGTGGACCCTCTGGACTACCGTGGGAGGTGGTATGAGGCCCGCGGTGGCAGCCAAGGTACATGATATACAGGAAACAGCAGCAGGAGGACAGCAGCAACACAGAGGAACACTGGTAACTTTGGCACAGACTGAAGACACCGCTGAACTGTAACCCTGGGAGACACAGCAGGAAGCACGGAGGCAGACTGAAGACTTGCCACAGGATGGCAGGAGCACACAGAGGTACCCTGGTAATGCTGGAGACAAGAGCACAGAGGAACACTGGTAACGCTGGAGACAGGAACACCAGGAGCGTATGGGAACACTGGAGACACACAGGAACACAGGAAAGCGCCTGGAAACGCTAATGGGCTTTCTCTTCACAGAAACGGCTTAGGGCAGCCTGGCATGGAAACCATAGGAGATCCTAGGAGAAGATCCGGTGGGAAGTGAAGGGAGGTGCCGGATTATAAGGGCAAACCGGATTATCAGTAGCCAATCTGGCCCTTTAAGGCACGACTACAGGGAAGGAGTGTGCAGCCTACACACCGGGAGCCAGAGCACAGACAGGAGCCAGGACAGGTCAGTGAGGGCAGGAGGATGGGGACCGGCAGGCAGCGTAGCTTCATTCTGCTTTTTCTTTTACTATTGTCATGGGTGCTCCCGCGATCCATGTCGCGGATTGCGGGAGCACCCATGACAATAGTAAAAGAAAAAGCAGAATGAAGCTATTCAACGGTTACCATTCCGACCAATGGGAGTCCAAAATTTGGGCTCATGGATAGTCTGGGGTATCAACAACATAAAAAGCAAGAAATAGTGAAGTTGTTGCACAAAATAGTCTTTGCATTTTTTGTCGTATAAAATATTGTATTCTTTATTATAGAGTAATATCTACTAATATATCAAAGATATTAGGATATCCAAGATATTAGTGTATAATAAAGAATGTAATATTTTATACAACAAAAAATGCAAAAACTAATTTGTGCAACAGGAATAGGGTGTACCAAAAATTAGTGCTCTGGGCACTTCACTATAAATGGTACATAAATTAGGAAGTAATGAGGGGAAATGAAAAAGAGTACGGAAAAATGAACTTAGCGAGAGAGCACTTTTTACTTAAAAACCAGTACAATTAGAGCAACATCAGTTCGGATCAATTCGATTGGGACAGAAACTAAAATTTTTCAGCAAAGCTTCTACAATTACATACTGTATCTTGGATAATTTGCTAATCTCTAATCCTGAGCCTTCTGTAATATACTATAGACTTCAATGTTACATGATTACTAGAGATGAGCGAGCACTAAAATGCTCGGGTGCTCGTTATTCGAGACGAACTTTTCCAGATGCTCGAGTGCTCGTCTCGAATAACGAGCCCCATTGAAGTCAATGGGAGACCCGAGCATTTTTTTAATAAAACTGAACAGTAAAAGAACAGTGCAAAAAAAAAAAATTCCAGATGTTTGCAGATGTTTTACTTGTAAGAACACATTGAAATAACACTATTCTTCACTTTGCAGGTGTTCGCGCGTGTCTCCCGCTAAGTTAGGAGATGTGCACGAACATCTGGAATGTGAAGAATATTGTTCTTTCAATGTGTTCTGCACTTAAATGGTCCTGTGTTCACTGTTTTTAATGTTTTAATTCTATTCTTCACATTGCAGGTGTGCGCGCGTGTCTCCCGATAGGTTCGGAGATACGCGTGCACAGCTGCAAAGTGAAGAATAGAATTAAAACATTAAAAACAGTGAATACAGGACCATTTAAGTGCAGAACACATTGAAAGAACAATATTCTTCAAATTCCAGATGTTCCGAACATCTCCGAACCTAGCGGGAGACACGCGCGAACACCTGGAAAGTGAAGAATAGTGTTATTTCAATGTGTTCTTACAAGTAAAACATCTGCAAACATGTGTAATATTTTTTTCTTACAATAAAAATACTTTTATTCAATTTATTTTATTAATTTACTGCTCGATCTCGAGCCGGCGAGATACTCGTCCGAGTAACGAGCCGGTCCGAGTATGCTAATACTTGACCGAGCAGTATACTCGGACGAGTATACTCGCTCATCTCTAATGATTACCCATTGACCTTGCCCCCACCAATTGTGATTTCTGGCCACTGAGTCAATGTGCAACCTTTTCACTGTCCTTCCAACATGATAAGCACATTGGCCAAACCAGATGCTCATGTCCAGACCTCTGATTTGGGTAGTGCATAGCTAGACAGGAGACCTTGGGTCAATGTATGACCAAGACAGGAGGTAAATGATTTTTAGATATAATCAAATAACAATATAAAAGAACACTTTACATGTATAACGTATCATGATAGATAAGGATGAAATAAAATACATCATATCCAACCTATAATATCAAACCTATATCTTTATGTGTACAAATTCCATATAAGAGGTTGATAGATTAATGCAATAAATAATAGTGATATATAATACAGCCCAAGGCAATGCAGAAATCCCATATTTAAGGTCAAAGGGACTGAAACTATGCTGACAGCTACATTTATTTATAGCCAATCTACTAAAGGCGACATATCTTACACTCAGCTCAATTTATGTATCCTGGGCAATGGGCATAGCCATGTATAAGGGCTGTATAGCAGATCTATCACATTAGTGTTTGCCAGCAATAAAGTGATGTGAAAATAATTTATATAGGGTCATGTTGTATGGAGATGCAGCAGATATTAGCATTGAAAATGCATGAAAGATATATACATGTACAGGGGCGCAACTAGGTGAGGCTGGGCCCCATAGCAGTTTTCTGAATTGGGCCACCCTTACCCCTTAAAGAAATATACATCTTACATACTCATATAAACACACATTAATATGTGTTTTAATACAGTATATAGACATACAGCATAAGCATGCATACTGTATACACACCACATGTATATACATACAGTACCATATACACTCATGCAGCATATACACAGGATATATACACACAAAGCAAATACACACAAACACACATAAAGCATACACCCAATACACACCTAATACCCTAGAAATCGGGACCCCCTCACACCGTTGGCCCCATAGCAACTGCTATGGTTGCTACAACTGTAGTTACGCCCCCAGCACATGGAAATGATAATTCCATAAAGTAGTTCAGACTAAAAGAAGTTCCAGCTTTGCATTTTAATTGCATAGATGTACAATATCCTTAGCCTTTGTCGCTAAATCTTTTTTTTTTCTTTTATAAAAGGCAACAAGAGCCTGAAAATATTCTTTTTGCTAAAATTTGATCCAATATAGACCACATGTGTTCCGTCCAGTATTGCAGCTTATATCAGCTTTGGCTTGTGCCCACACATGTTGTATGAAAGATCATCAAGTCTGCATCCATTCTTATGATAAAATTGGGTAAAACTATTACTAGAACAGATACACTCACCGGCCACTTTATTAGGTACACCTGTCCAACTGTTCGTTAACACTTAATTTCTAATCAGCCAATCACATGGCGGCAACTCAGTGCATTTAGGCATGTAGACATGGTCAAGACAATCTCCTGCAGTTCAAACCGAGCATCAGTATGGGGAAGAAAGGTGATTTGAGTGCCTTTGAACGTGGCATGGTTGTTGGTGCCAGAAGGGCTGGTCTGAGTATTTCAGAAACTGCTGATCTACTGGGATTTTCACGCACAACCATCTCTAGGGTTTACAGAGAATTGTCCGAAAAAGAAAAAACATCCAGTGAGCGGCAGTTCTGTGGGCGGAAATGCCTTGTTGATGCCAGAGGTCAGAGGAGAATGGGCAGACTGGTTTGAGCTGATAGAAAGGCATTAACAGTGACTCAAATCGCCACCCGTTACAACCAAGGTAGGCGAAGAGCATCTCTGAATGCACAGTACATCGAACTTTGAGGCAGATGGGCTACAGCAGCAGAAAACCACACCGGGTGCCACTCCTTTCAGCTAAGAACAGGAAACTGAGGCTACAATTTGCACAAGCTCATCGAAATTGGACAGTAGAAGATTGGAAAAACGTTGCCTGGTCTGATGAGTCTCGATTTCTCCTGCGACATTCGGATGGTAGGGTCAGAATTTGGCGTCAACAACATGAAAGCATGGATCCATCCTGCCTTGTATCAACGGTTCAGGCTGGTGGTGGTGGTGTCATGGTGTGGGGAATATTTTCTTGGCACTCTTTGGGCCCCTTGGTACCAATTGAGCATCATTGCAACGCCACAGCCTACCTGAGTATTGTTGCTGACCACCCTTTATGACCACAATGTACCCAACATCTGATGGCTACTTTCAGCAGGATAATGCGCCATGTCATAAAGCTGGAATCATCTCAGACTGGTTTCTTGAACATGACAATGAGTTCACTGTACTCAAGTGGCCTCCACAGTCACCAGATCTCAATCCAATAGAGCATCTTTGGGATGTGGTGGAACGGGAGATTCGCATCATGGATGTGCAGCCGACAAATCTGCGGCAACTTTGTGATGCCATCATGTCAATATGGACCAAAATCTCTGAGGAGCTTCCAGCACCTTGTTGTATCTATGCCACAAAGAATTGAGGCAGTTCTGAAGGCAAAAGGGTTTCCAACCCGTTACTAGCATGGTGTACCTAATAAAGTGGCCGGTGAGTGTATATGGCCATTGGTGGACGGTCAACATTTGCGACCAATGCCAGGAAGTTGCTGCTAAGGCTAATAAAATAATGTATAGCTGCTCAGGTAAAGGACATTCGGTCAGACCACACATGGAATATGTGATCAAAATTTTATGATAAGGAGATAGCTCGACCAGGGTGGTGAATGATATTAGTGTGGATTAGAATGAAATTGGGGTTATTCTGTTTGAAAAATAGTCGTCTATAAGGCATTTTTTTTTTACAATAGACAAACATATTATGGTAAAAAGATCTTTAATGATCATTTTATATCAAGACCTAGGAACGATTTTCATAGACGAAGAATCGAGAGCAGTGAGACTACAAAAGTTGTGGCCACAAGATGTTGATACAATGTACAAGAACCATCTGGATACTGATCATGGAAGCCAAATTTTGGTGATGGGACATAGGTCCACAGAAAACTGTCATCCACGTTATACATTTTTTTGGCATCTCTTTGGTCAAAACCTTGAAATTATGGGTTGGACTTGATGGACCTGCATCTTTATTTAAACTTATCTGCTAAAATACTGTCATAGTACCTCTTGGATTATGTTCAGTTGTTCCGTTATGTCCCAGCCTGGTAACATCATCCAGAAGATAAACTATACAATATGTAAATGAGTAGTATAAAATCACAGAGGCGAGAAGCTTAGTGCTGAATTCAAGCTCTTGTAACATCAGATTGCCCTCTCTGATGTGATTGACATCCCAATGCCCTTCAGGAGTGCTGGCTAGTGATATGCCTTAACACAGGGAGGTCAATCACACCAGATGGGCCTTCTGAAGTGAGGAGAAGTTGACCTCTCCATCTTTAGGACTGTATACAACAAATTTGCATATCACATGAATGATTGATATTCTGAATAATGCTACCACGCTGGGCCATGAAAGAAACAATACCTGAAAGACGTTAATTGGTATACAAAGCATCACCATCTCATGATATTATGATATGTTGTCAAGTTACTTTTGGCTTTTTGCCTTTAAAATGACCATCTTGAGTTAAGGTGACACTTCAGTTCGGCACAGTGGTTAACTAAAGAAGGATCTGAAAAAGCCAAGAAGTCATCATGCTAAACTTGGGCAGTGGAAATTTTTAGGATCACACATGGGTCATAGCCTATAACACTTTTTTTTTTTAGCTGATTGCTTGATTATGTACAAGATAAGTTCTTTATATCTGTATTTAAGTTGAAATTGTAAATAAGTCGGACCTGATATACAAATAAATCTTTTTTGTCCCTGTAACAATTAGATTTTCAAAATTTTGTACTGTCCAGGGACCAAGAATTATCAATATAACTTCATAACAGACACCTGAAAGCAGATCACTGCAACCTAGGACTAAAGTAAAGCCTCCGGAGAGCTTCCCCAAAAGGCACAGGGGCGGAGAGACTAGGGGTGGTCTGTAAGTTATGTGACCTGAAGTCGGGGACCACCTGTATACAGGCAGTTGGGTTACATACAAGATCGGTTCTTTAGGTTTGTTCTTCAGTTGAATTTTTGTGTAAGTCGAAAGTGGAATATTTTATAATTGTAGCTCCAGGCAAATTTTTTTTTTCCCCAGGGACAATTGAATTTTTACAATTTCTTTCGTGTATGGGAACAAGGATTATCAATAAAGCTTCATTACAGAGACCTTACAGCTGACCATTGCAGCCTGGGACTAATAACATCTCTAGAGTAACATCTAGAGAGCTTCACCAGAGGTCACAGTGGGCAGAGAGGTTCGTCCTTAACTAAGAGTCATCTTTAAGCTGGGTGTCCTTAAGTTGGGGACCACCTGTAATTTCACTCGAATTTGGTTGTGATGGGAAACAATTTCCAATACATTCACCGAATGGCTGCACATATATACATATATTATATCATGGCCTTACATAATATAGTCAAACACTATTGTTTTGAAAAGATGATCATCCTGTGACATATATATCATGTATTATGCCCAGACTTGGTTAAGAAAGGAAGCATCTATACACTGTAAATAATTTGTAGTGGATATGTCATACACTCATATTTGTAATTTTTTTTT
Source organism: Engystomops pustulosus (assembly GCF_040894005.1). Classification (NCBI taxonomy): domain Eukaryota; kingdom Metazoa; phylum Chordata; class Amphibia; order Anura; family Leptodactylidae; genus Engystomops; species Engystomops pustulosus. Next base: position 187,029,166 of record NC_092414.1, read on the forward strand.
ATGGGTTGAATATTAAAAGTGGCTTATGTTACTTTTTAATACATAATGATATTGCTTCTGGGATTATGATACTAAATGATGAAATGCCAGGTACAAGAAATGATGAAATGCAGACGACTAAAATCTCCTATAATAAACAGCCAAAGGAAAACAATACAGCGCTGAACGTTTAATTACGACACCTCACCAAGATATTTATGAACAGAGTTTAATGGGGAGATTTCTGCCAAGGGAAATTGTTTATTACCTAAGACATTATCAAGCACTGTGATGCCTTCTCTTATCACAGACAAAAATTCCCGTTTTGCATAAAATGTAAGGGTACGTTTATACAAAAAAATCGGACACCTCAGTGATTTCCTGCAAAAATCACCATAGACCAGGAAATTAGGGATCTGTAGAGGTTTAGAAGAATGACCATCTACCGCTTCAAGGTTCATGGTCAAAGTCAGCGGTAGACACTCTTGGTTTTCCAATACCAAATCCTTAAATTTTGCCCGATTCAGAGACCACCCCTTCCTTAATTTGGGGGATAAGTGAAACAATGATAGAAAGTCATTCACTTACTACTCCAAGATACCCAGTCATAGCCAGCTGTACCAGGTCCTGGTTCCTCCTTTCAGAAGTCTTCTGCCTACCACTCAAAGTTTCCTGGCCACAGTTGGAATAGTTAAAAATGGATCTGTGAGATTTCTACATTTTCCATCTTCTTCCTTCTCAAGTAGATAAGCAGCCATTAGTAGTTTGGAGTTTTCTCCTCCTGAATCATTGAGAGTACCAATCTATAAACATGTTGAGCAAACTGCACTGGAGGATGGGGCCGGGGGATGGTTTTACTTGCATCCCAAAAGTAGTTTGTGATTTTTAAGACTTTACTGGGCAAGATGAAAATGTGAGGGCAAAAATCAAAATTGCCCCAGACCCTTATGAAATAAGTTAATATGCAAGAAATTGATGGGTCACCCAGGTCAGCGCTAGGGTAGTCATTGTAGGCTGAAGAGGCTGTGACATGGAACTTTCGGTAGAATTGGTTTCTTTATATGGTGCACCGATGGCCAATGTGTAGCCAATGTGAACACCCATGTTTGCGTTCCACATTGTTCGTGCCTTAAAATTATATTAAAGGGACTGTCCAGTAATAGTGTTTTTTATAGCTGGCTGGGAGGGGGCTGTAAAAATAACATGGGGGAGAAAAAAGAACTGGACCGCACATCCACACATCATACAATGATCTACTGCCGCTAGGTTACATATACAAAAAAAACTTGAGGTTCTTAGTAACATTTTGATCAAATTGTATAATGCCACTAACCACTTCACAGTGACCTCATTGTAGTGGGTCCCTAAGCTATTAGGTGCAAGCATAGCCCCCATAGCTCTGGGCCCCCACTACCACCACAGAAGCAGCAGATGTCATGCAATACCCCACCATGTGAACAGGACTTAAATGCTCACCATGTGTGAACAGGCCTTGAATTCTCACGGTTCCATGTGGTCTCAGACACTGGCTGAGAGGTGGTAGGCAGCCACTATATGCAGTCTTCTGCTAATTTAAAGGTTGAAAGCCTAGGTCAAATGGGGCTGTGCTGGTACCAGGCAAAAACCAAAATATATGAAGGGTTAGTAGAGACTAAGCCAACATGGGGAGGGATAAAAAAATAACTGTAAAAATAACAGTGATCCAACTCCTACAGCGCTCCCGTCCTCCCATGGTACCGCCTATCACTGACGGGTCTCTGTTGGTACACAGAGGCTGGTCCCTACTTCTGGAGCAGGCGTGCTGCAGCCTGATACTAAGCAGGCACCCTCCAGAGGTTGGGACACCACCGCTAGCCTCTGTATACCAACAGAGGCTTTCCATGACAGGTGGCACTGCAGGAAAACAGGAGCACCAAAGGAGTTAAATTTTAAATTCCTGGACCCCCCCTTTAAGTGTCTTGGATTTATGTATGCATCTTGGTGGAGAATTGAAGGGTTAATGGTCAAGAAAGAACAAAGTACAGGATGAAATAAAACAGAGGCTGGCATTTCCTATTGTCAGGGAAAGGAAGAAGGTAACAAAGCATTGTTCCAGAGGAGAGATAATTGCAAACCACCCATAATTATTGCTGTTATGCCTTGTAATTATTACAGGAACGACTCCCAATTATTGTACAGAAGACGTGCAATTAGTCCGCATTTTTATTCTTTATGCAGTTTCTTCACAGTGAGGTTAGATTTTTGTCTTATACGTGATCAAATCTGGGTATTAAATACAGCAAACGCAATCCCAATATCTACAGAACATCCACACATTATCATTATCATTATTATTATTATTATTATTACTATTTATTTATAGACCACCGTTAATTCCATGTGGCTGTACAATCAGCAAGGGGTTCAGATACATTACATAGCGACTAGAGATGAGCGAGCACTAAAATGCTCGGGTGCTCGTTATTCGAGACGAACTTTTCCAGATGCTCGAGTGCTCGTCTCGAATAACGAGCCCCATTGAAGTCAATGGGAGACCCGAGCATTTTTTTAATAAAACTGAACAGTAAAAGAACAGTGCAAAAAAAAATTCCAGATGTTTGCAGATGTTTTACTTGTAAGAACACATTGAAATAACACTATTCTTCACTTTGCAGGTGTTCGCGCGTGTCTCCCGCTAAGTTAGGAGATGTGCACGAACATCTGGAATGTGAAGAATATTGTTCTTTCAATGTGTTCTGCACTTAAATGCTCCTGTATTCACTGTTTTTAATGTTTTAATTCTATTCTTCACATTGCAGGTGTGCACGCGTGTCTCCCGATAGGTTCGGAGATACGCGCGCACAGCTGCAAAGTGAAGAATAGAATTAAAACATTAAAAACAGTGAACACAGGACCATTTAAGTGCAGAACACATTGAAAGAACACTATTCTTCACATTCCAGATGTTCCGAACATCTCCGAACCTAGCGGGAGACACGTGCGAACACCTGGAAAGTGAAGAATAGTGTTATTTCAATGTGTTCTTACAAGTAAAACATCTGCAAACATGTGTAATATTTTTTTTTTACAATAAAAATACTTTTATTCAATTTATTTTATTAATTTACTGCTCGATCTCGAGCCGGCGAGATACTCGTCCGAGTAACGAGCCGGTCCGAGTATGCTAATACTCGACCGAGCAGTATACTCGGACGAGTATACTCGCTCATCTCTAATAACGACTAGAACAAATGCAAGTACAAAATACAACACTACAGAGATCAGGAGACAAGCGGAAGTAGGACCCTGCCCGTGAGGGCTCACAATCTATACGGGGTGAATGGAGACACAGGGTGAGGTAGAAGACCAGTTATTGGGGGTCATTTACTAAGGGCCCGAATCATGTTTTTCTGTCGGGTTACCCGAGTAATACTCATTTGTGCCGATTTTCCCTGAATTGCCCCGGGTTTTCGGCGCACGCGATCGGATTGTGGCGCATCAGCACCGGCATGCATGCGATGGAAATCGGGGGGCGTGGCCATAAGAAAACACGACGGATTCGGAAAAACCGCAGTATTTTTTTAAAAAGAGTGTCACTTGACACGCGCTTACCTGCACCCAGGATAGGATCGTGAACATCCGTGAACTCCAGCGGACTTCCGCACAGCAGCGACACCTGGTGGACATCGGGCGCACTACCCTAGTGAATCCCGGCCGGACCCGAATCAGCGTCGGAGAACCCGCCGCTGGATCACAAATGGACCGAGTATATAAATGTGCCCCGTTGTGTCACATTTACTAAAAACAATGCAGTGTGTACTATGTGCAGTGTCCTGTGTAGCGTGCAGAGGGCGCCAGATTCATGATGTCTGGCGCACGTTCTTCATGAATCTGACGCCCCCTGCATCTGACGCCTCCTGCACTGCCCCAACAGAGTGCACCAATTTTTTTTTTTTTGAGCACCTTTAACATGGGGCGTGCGACACACTCCCCAGACGCCCCCTTCAGTGATAAAATTTGTGTCGCATGAAGAATAGTGCAGTCACAACACAAAATGGTCACGTGCAACAGTAATGTGGTGCGGACACTTCATAAATACATATGCATAAAAGAATGTGCAAAGTCCAACAGAAAATTGGTGCTTAGTAAATGTAAGTAAGTTCTAGCTGATGATACTTAAAAATATCATAAAAATCAGACGTCTATGGAGAAGAATGAGAATGAAATATATCTTCCAATACTTGTTGTTCCACATAAAGGTAACATCAGGTGTGTCCAGCGTGTTCTCTCTTCTATATAGTCCTATTAGTAATATTTTACCAGCACAATTAATATATTACACATCAGCATCTTACAAGTACCGTATATACTCGAGTATAAGCCGACCCGAGTATAAGCCGAGGCCCCTAATTTTACCACAAAAAACTGGGAAAACCTATTGACTCGAGTATAAGCCGAGGGTGGGAAATGCATTAGTCACAGCCTCTCCAGTATGTAGCCAGCCAGCCCCTGCCCCAGTGTATATAGCCAGCCAGCCCCTGCCCCAGTGTATATAGCCAGCCAGCCCCTGCCCCAGTGTATATAGCCAGCCTTCCCCTGCCCCAGTGTATATAGCCAGCCATCCCCTGCCCCAGTGTATATAGCTTGCCAGCCCCTGCCCTAGTGTATATAGCAAGCCATCCCCTGCCCCAGTGTATATAGCTTGCCAGCCCCTGCCCTAGTGTATATAGCCTGCCAGCCCCTGCCCCAGTGTATATAGCTTGCCAGCCCCTGCCCCAGTGTATATAGCCTCCCCGCCGTGCAGCAAAACAATACCGGATGGATCGCACAGAAGATCTACGGGTGCCCCCAGAAAGGCGAGTTTTGATTTATTTATTTTTTTGACTCAAGTATTAGCCGAGTTTGGGTTTTTCAGCACATTTTTTGTGCTGAAAAACTAGGCTTATACTCGAGTATATAAGGTATATCACAGGCAGCAGCATAATGTATAACACATCTCAGATTTATTCCCTGTTGGTGTTGTTCTGCCTCTGAACTTCATCTTCCTTGATCCATAAACCACAGACCTAGAAACTAAAAGTTACAAAAATTAGCTCAGCACGTCTTGGGGAAAAAAAAAGAGAAAAGAAGGAAAAAGCTGTTTTCCTGGGTCAGCAAACGCTCCCGGTTTGTGATAGATCTCCTCTATTACATCTGAAGAAATGAATTATGAGTTGTGAGAGGCGCAGAATATGTATATACGGCCGCTCTATCCCGTCGGGGATTTCCTCGTCTGGCCCGCTAGCGGTTTGGATGGTGAAAACAAGGTTACGCACATCTAAAAATGCCTTTTTGCTTGTAACAGTGTGCCGGGGCAGCGGGTGAAACTGCCTTGCTGAATTGTATTCTGTCAAATGTCCGTCTATAATAGAAAGTCTGGTGCACAGAATTTCGCTACGAATGTTGTAATCGTAATGGAAAATGTGAGGTCAGTATCCCTACCGTTCTCTCAACTGCTCTCCACTGTGTATTAGAGGCAGGAGCCGGGACTTTCTCCATTACTTTATGCCACCGGTTAGATGGAGAGCAGGGATCTGACGCTGCTAGTTCTGGGATGGTAACGGGATAATGGGGGATATTATCCAGCCGTCCATCAAAGCCGGGAGAATTAACTATTTGCAATTCATTTTAAGTTTTGACAGAACTTTCCATCTTTTTAAAAAACTACTATAGCTGAGAGGATTTGCTTACTATGAGGGAAAAAACATTTGGTGTGGTGATAGATTCAAAAATAAAATATTTACTATGTTTTTCACTTTCCCAATAGCCTCATTTTTCTCAACGTCTTCACTTGGACAAGAGGAAACGTAAGGATGGATCTGTACATTGCACATAGTACAACGTAAAATTGTTTTCTTGTTGAAAATCTACCAATAAAAATTAATTATGATAAACCAGGGGCACTTACTAATAGATCTAGGCACAGTGACTGTGGATTGAGGATGAGGGGGAGACACAAGAGCTTACAGTCTATGAGGATGAAGGGGTGACACAAGAGCTTACTGTCTATGAGGATGAGGGGGGACACAAGAGCTTACTGTCTATGAGGATGAGGGGGTGACACAAGAGCTTACAGTCTATGAGGATGAGGGGGTGACACAAGAGCTTACAGTCTATGAGGATGAGGGATGACACAAGAGCTTACAGTGTATGAGGATGAGGGGGTGACACAAGAGCTTACAGTCTATGAGGATGAAGGGGAGACACAAGAGCTTACAGTCTATGAGGATGAGGGGGTGACACAAGAGCTTACAGTCTATGAGGATGAGGGGAGACACAAGAGCTTACAGTGTATGAGGATGAGGGGGTGACACAAGAGCTTACAGTCTATGAGGATGAGGAGGTGACACAAGAGCTTACAGTCTATGAGGATGAGGAGGTGACACAAGAGCTTACAGTCTATGAGGATGAGGGGGTGACACAAGAGCTTACAGTCTATGAGGATAAGGGGGTGACACAAGAGCTTACAGTCTATGAGGATGAGGGGGTGACACAAGAGCTTACAGTCTATGAGGATGAGGGGGGTGACACAAGAGCTTACAGTCTATGAGGATGAGGGGGTGACACAAGAGCTTACAGTCTATGAGGATCAGGGGGTGACACAAGAGCTTACAGTCTATGAGGTTGAGGGGGTGACACAAGAGCTTACAGTCTATGAGGATGAGGAGGTGACACAAGAGCTTACAGTCTATGAGGATGAGGGGGTGACACAAGAGCTTACAGTCTATGAGGATGAGGGGGGTGACACAAGAGCTTACAGTCTATGAGGATGAGGGGGTGACACAAGAGCTTACAGTCTATGAGGATGAGGGGGTGACACAAGAGCTTACAGTCTATGAGGATGAGGAGGTGACACAAGAGCTTACAGTCTGTGAGGATGAGGAGAAGACACAAGAGCTTACAGTCTATGAGGATGAAGGGGTGACACAAGAGCTTACAGTCTATGAGGATCAGGGGGTGACACAAGAGCTTACAGTCTATGAGAATGAGGGGGTGACACAAGAGCTTACAGTCTATGAGAATGAGGGGGTGACACAAGAGCTTACAGTCTATGAGGATGAGGAGGTGACAAAAGAGCTTACAGTCTATGAGGATGAGGGGTGACACAAGTGCTTACAGTCTATGAGGATGAGGGAGACACAGGAGCTTACAGTCTATGAGGATGAGGAGGTGACACAAGAGCTTACAGTCTATGAGGATCAGGGGGTGACACAAGAGCTTACAGTCTATGAGAATGAGGGGGTGACACAAGAGCTTACAGTCTATGAGAATGAGGGGGTGACACAAGAGCTTACAGTCTATGAGGATGAGGAGGTGACACAAGAGCTTACAGTCTATGAGGATGAGGAGGTGACACAAGAGCTTACAGTCTATGAGGATGAGGGGGTGACACAAGAGCTTACAGTCTATGAGGATGAGGCGGTGACACAAGAGCTTACAGTCTATGAGGATGAGGGGGTAACACAAGAGCTTACAGTCTATGAGGATGAGGGGTGACACAAGAGCTTACAGTCTATGAGGATGAGGGGGTGACACAAGAGCTTACAGTCTATGAGGATGAGGGTGACACAAGAGCTTACAGTCTATGAGGATGAAGGGGAGACACAAGAGCTTACAGTCTATGAAGATGAGGGGGTGACACAAGAGCTTACAGTCTGTGAGGATGAGGAGATGACACAAGAGCTTACAGTCTATGAGGATGAAGGGGTGACACAAGAGCTTACAGTCTATGAGGATGAGGAGGTGACACAAGAGCTTACAGTCTATGAGGATGAGGAGGTGACACAAGAGCTTACAGTCTATGAGGATGAGGGGGTGACACAAGAGCTTACAGTCTATGAGGATAAGGGGGTGACACAAGAGCTTACAGTCTATGAGGATGAGGGGGTGACACAAGAGCTTACAGTCTATGAGGATGAGGGGGGTGACACAAGAGCTTACAGTCTATGAGGATGAGGGGGTGACACAAGAGCTTACAGTCTATGAGGATCAGGGGGTGACACAAGAGCTTACAGTCTATGAGGTTGAGGGGGTGACACAAGAGCTTACAGTCTATGAGGATGAGGAGGTGACACAAGAGCTTACAGTCTATGAGGATGAGGGGGTGACACAAGAGCTTACAGTCTATGAGGATGAGGGGGGTGACACAAGAGCTTACAGTCTATGAGGATGAGGGGGTGACACAAGAGCTTACAGTCTATGAGGATGAGGGGGTGACACAAGAGCTTACAGTCTATGAGGATGAGGAGGTGACACAAGAGCTTACAGTCTGTGAGGATGAGGAGAAGACACAAGAGCTTACAGTCTATGAGGATGAAGGGGTGACACAAGAGCTTACAGTCTATGAGGATCAGGGGGTGACACAAGAGCTTACAGTCTATGAGAATGAGGGGGTGACACAAGAGCTTACAGTCTATGAGAATGAGGGGGTGACACAAGAGCTTACAGTCTATGAGGATGAGGAGGTGACACAAGAGCTTACAGTCTATGAGGATGAGGGGTGACACAAGTGCTTACAGTCTATGAGGATGAGGGAGACACAGGAGCTTACAGTCTATGAGGATGAGGAGGTGACACAAGAGCTTACAGTCTATGAGGATCAGGGGGTGACACAAGAGCTTACAGTCTATGAGAATGAGGGGGTGACACAAGAGCTTACAGTCTATGAGAATGAGGGGGTGACACAAGAGCTTACAGTCTATGAGGATGAGGAGGTGACACAAGAGCTTACAGTCTATGAGGATGAGGAGGTGACACAAGAGCTTACAGTCTATGAGGATGAGGGGGTGACACAAGAGCTTACAGTCTATGAGGATGAGGCGGTGACACAAGAGCTTACAGTCTATGAGGATGAGGGGGTAACACAAGAGCTTACAGTCTATGAGGATGAGGGGTGACACAAGAGCTTACAGTCTATGAGGATGAGGGGGTGACACAAGAGCTTACAGTCTATGAGGATGAGGGTGACACAAGAGCTTACAGTCTATGAGGATGAAGGGGAGACACAAGAGCTTACAGTCTATGAAGATGAGGGGGTGACACAAGAGCTTACAGTCTGTGAGGATGAGGAGATGACACAAGAGCTTACAGTCTATGAGGATGAAGGGGTGACACAAGAGCTTACAGTCTATGAGGATCAGGGGGTGACACAAGAGCTTACAGTCTATGAGAATGAGGGGGTGACACAAGATCTTACAGTCTATGAGAATGAGGGGGTGACACAAGAGCTTACAGTCTATGAGGATGAGGAGGTGACACAAGAGCTTACAGTCTATGAGGATGAGGGGTGAAACAAGTGCTTACAGTCTATGAGGATGAGGGAGACACAGGAGCTTACAGTCTATGAGGATGAGGAGGTGACACAAGAGCTTACAGTCTATGAGGATCAGGGGGTGACACAAGAGCTTACAGTCTATGAGGATGAGGGGGTGACACAAGAGCTTACAGTCTATGAGGATGAGGAGGTGACACAAGAGCTTACAGTCTATGAGGATGAGGAGGTAACACAAGAGCTTACAGTCTATGAGGATGAGGGGGTGACACAAGAGCTTACAGTCTATGAGGATGAGGCGGTGACACAAGAGCTTACTGTCTATGAGGATGAGGGGGTAACACAAGAGCTTACAGCCTATGAGGATGAGGGATGACACAAGAGCTTACAGTCTATGAGGATGAGGGGGTGACACAAGAGCTTACAGTCTATGAGGATGAGGGGGGACACAAGAGCTTACAGTCTATGAGGATGAAGGGGAGACACAAGAGCTTACAGTCTATGAGGATGAGGGGTGACACAAGAGCTTACAGTCTATGAGGATGAGGGGTGACACAAGAGCTTACAGTCTATGAGAATGAGGGGGTGACAAAAGAGCTTACAGTCTATGAGGATGAGGCGGTGACACAAGAGCTTACAGTCTATGAGGATGAGGGGGTAACACAAGAGCTTACAGTCTATGAGGATGAGGGGTGACACAAGAGCTTACAGTCTATGAGGATGAGGGGGTGACACAAGAGCTTACAGTCTATGAGGATGAGGGTGACACAAGAGCTTACAGTCTATGAGGATAAAGGGGAGACACAAGAGCTTACAGTCTATGAAGATGAGGGGGTGACACAAGAGCTTACAGTCTGTGAGGATGAGGAGATGACACAAGAGCTTACAGTCTATGAGGATGAAGGGGTGACACAAGAGCTTACAGTCTATGAGGATCAGGGGGTGACACAAGAGCTTACAGTCTATGAGAATGAGGGGGTGACACAAGAGCTTACAGTCTATGAGAATGAGGGGGTGACACAAGAGCTTACAGTCTATGAGGATGAGGAGGTGACACAAGAGCTTACAGTCTATGAGGATGAGGGGTGAAACAAGTGCTTACAGTCTATGAGGATGAGGGAGACACAGGAGCTTACAGTCTATGAGGATGAGGAGGTGACACAAGAGCTTACAGTCTATGAGGATCAGGGGGTGACACAAGAGCTTACAGTCTATGAGGATGAGGGGGTGACACAAGAGCTTACAGTCTATGAGGATGAGGAGGTGACACAAGAGCTTACAGTCTATGAGGATGAGGAGGTAACACAAGAGCTTACAGTCTATGAGGATGAGGGGGTGACACAAGAGCTTACAGTCTATGAGGATGAGGCGGTGACACAAGAGCTTACTGTCTATGAGGATGAGGGGGTAACACAAGAGCTTACAGCCTATGAGGATGAGGGATGACACAAGAGCTTACAGTCTATGAGGATGAGGGGGTGACACAAGAGCTTACAGTCTATGAGGATGAGGGGGGACACAAGAGCTTACAGTCTATGAGGATGAAGGGGAGACACAAGAGCTTACAGTCTATGAGGATGAGGGGTGACACAAGAGCTTACAGTCTATGAGGATGAGGGGTGACACAAGAGCTTACAGTCTATGAGAATGAGGGGGTGACAAAAGAGCTTAAAGTCTATGAGGGTAAGGGGGTGACACAGGAGCTTACAGTCTATGTGGATTAGGGGGTGACACAAGAGATTATAGTCTATGAGGATGAGAGGGTGACACAAGAGCTTACAGTCTATGAGGATTAGGGGGTGACACAAGAGCTTACAGTCTATGAGGATGAGGGGGTGACACAAGAGCTTACAGTCTATGAGGATGAGGGGGTGACACAAGAGCTTACAGTCTATGAGGATGAGGATGTGACACAGGAGCTTACAGTGTATGTGGATTAGGGGGTGACACAAGAGATTACAGTCTATGAGGATCAGGGGGTGACACAAGAGCTTACAGTCTATGAGAATGAGGGGGTGACACAAGAGCTTACAGTCTATGAGAATGAGGGGGTGACACAAGAGCTTACAGTCTATGAGGATGAGGAGGTGACACAAGAGCTTACAGTCTATGAGGATGAGGAGGTAACACAAGAGCTTACAGTCTATGAGGATGAGGGGGTGACACAAGAGCTTACAGTCTATGAGGATGAGGCGGTGACACAAGAGCTTACTGTCTATGAGGATGAGGGGGTAACACAAGAGCTTACAGTCTATTAGGATGAGGGGTGACACAAGAGCTTACAGTCTATGAGGATGAGGGGTTGACACAAGAGCTTACAGTCTATGAGGATGAGGGGGGACGCAAGAGCTTACAGTCTATGAGGATGAAGGGGAGACACAAGAGCTTACAGTCTATGAGGATGAGGGGTGACACAAGAGCTTACAGTCTATGAGGATGAGGGGTGACACAAGAGCTTACAGTCTATGAGAATGAGGGGGTGACAAAAGAGCTTACAGTCTATGAGGGTAAGGGGGTGACACAGGAGCTTACAGTCTATGTGGATTAGGGGGTGACACAAGAGATTACAGTCTATGAGGATGAGAGGGTGACACAAGAGCTTACAGTCTATGAGGATTAGGGGGTGACACAAGAGCTTACAGTCTATGAGGATGAGGGGGTGACACAAGAGCTTACAGTCTATGAGGATGAGGGGGTGACACAAGAGCTTACAGTCTATGAGGATGAGGGTGTGACACAGGAGCTTACAGTGTATGTGGATTAGGGGGTGACACAAGAGATTATAGTCTATGTGGATTAGGGGGTGACACAAGAGATTATAGTCTATGAGAATGAGGGGGTGACACAAGACCTTACAGTCTATGAGGATGAGGGGGTGACACAAGAGCTTACAGTGTATGGGGATGAGGGGGTGACACAAGAGCTTACAGTCTATGAGGATGAGGGGGTGACACAAGAGCTTACAGTCTATGAGGATGAGGGGGTGACACAAGAGCTTACAGTCTATGAGGATAAAGGGATGACACAAGAGCTTACAGTGTATGAGGATAAAGGGATGACACAGGAGCTTACAGTGTATGAGGATGAGGGGGTGACACAAGAGCTTACAGTCTATGAGGATGAGGGGTGACACAAGAGCTTACAGTCTATGAGGATGAGGGGTGACACAAGAGCTTACAGTCTACGAGGATGAGGGGTGACACAAGAGCTTTCAGTCTATGAGGATGAGGGGGTGACACAAGAGCTTACAGTGTATGAGGATGAGGGGTGACACAAGAGCTTACAGTCTATGAGGATGAGGGGGTGACACAAGAGCTTACAGTCTATGAGGATGAGGGGGGACACAAGAGCTTACAGTCTATGAGGATGAAGGGGAGACACAAGAGCTTACAGTCTATGAGGATGAGGGGTGACACAAGAGCTTACAGTCTATGAGGATGAGGGGTGACAAAAGAGCTTACAGTCTATGAGAATGAGGGGGTGACAAAAGAGCTTACAGTCTATGAGGATGAGGCGGTGACACAAGAGCTTACAGTCTATGAGGATGAGGGGGTAACACAAGAGCTTACAGTCTATGAGGATGAGGGGTGACACAAGAGCTTACAGTCTATGAGGATGAGGGGGTGACACAAGAGCTTACAGTCTATGAGGATGAGGGTGACACAAGAGCTTACAGTCTATGAGGATGAAGGGGAGACACAAGAGCTTACAGTCTATGAAGATGAGGGGGTGACACAAGAGCTTACAGTCTGTGAGGATGAGGAGATGACACAAGAGCTTACAGTCTATGAGGATGAAGGGGTGACACAAGAGCTTACAGTCTATGAGGATCAGGGGGTGACACAAGAGCTTACAGTCTATGAGAATGAGGGGGTGACACAAGAGCTTACAGTCTATGAGAATGAGGGGGTGACACAAGAGCTTACAGTCTATGAGGATGAGGAGGTGACACAAGAGCTTACAGTCTATGAGGATGAGGGGTGAAACAAGTGCTTACAGTCTATGAGGATGAGGGAGACACAGGAGCTTACAGTCTATGAGGATGAGGAGGTGACACAAGAGCTTACAGTCTATGAGGATCAGGGGGTGACACAAGAGCTTACAGTCTATGAGGATGAGGGGGTGACACAAGAGCTTACAGTCTATGAGGATGAGGAGGTGACACAAGAGCTTACAGTCTATGAGGATGAGGAGGTAACACAAGAGCTTACAGTCTATGAGGATGAGGGGGTGACACAAGAGCTTACAGTCTATGAGGATGAGGCGGTGACACAAGAGCTTACTGTCTATGAGGATGAGGGGGTAACACAAGAGCTTACAGCCTATGAGGATGAGGGATGACACAAGAGCTTACAGTCTATGAGGATGAGGGGGTGACACAAGAGCTTACAGTCTATGAGGATGAGGGGGGACACAAGAGCTTACAGTCTATGAGGATGAAGGGGAGACACAAGAGCTTACAATCTATGAGGATGAGGGGTGACACAAGAGCTTACAGTCTATGAGGATGAGGGGTGACACAAGAGCTTACAGTCTATGAGAATGAGGGGGTGACAAAAGAGCTTAAAGTCTATGAGGGTAAGGGGGTGACACAGGAGCTTACAGTCTATGTGGATTAGGGGGTGACACAAGAGATTATAGTCTATGAGGATGAGAGGGTGACACAAGAGCTTACAGTCTATGAGGATTAGGGGGTGACACAAGAGCTTACAGTCTATGAGGATGAGGGGGTGACACAAGAGCTTACAGTCTATGAGGATGAGGGGGTGACACAAGAGCTTACAGTCTATGAGGATGAGGATGTGACACAGGAGCTTACAGTGTATGTGGATTAGGGGGTGACACAAGAGATTACAGTCTATGAGGATCAGGGGGTGACACAAGAGCTTACAGTCTATGAGAATGAGGGGGTGACACAAGAGCTTACAGTCTATGAGAATGAGGGGGTGACACAAGAGCTTACAGTCTATGAGGATGAGGAGGTGACACAAGAGCTTACAGTCTATGAGGATGAGGAGGTAACACAAGAGCTTACAGTCTATGAGGATGAGGGGGTGACACAAGAGCTTACAGTCTATGAGGATGAGGCGGTGACACAAGAGCTTACTGTCTATGAGGATGAGGGGGTAACACAAGAGCTTACAGTCTATTAGGATGAGGGGTGACACAAGAGCTTACAGTCTATGAGGATGAGGGGTTGACACAAGAGCTTACAGTCTATGAGGATGAGGGGGGACGCAAGAGCTTACAGTCTATGAGGATGAAGGGGAGACACAAGAGCTTACAGTCTATGAGGATGAGGGGTGACACAAGAGCTTACAGTCTATGAGGATGAGGGGTGACACAAGAGCTTACAGTCTATGAGAATGAGGGGGTGACAAAAGAGCTTACAGTCTATGAGGGTAAGGGGGTGACACAGGAGCTTACAGTCTATGTGGATTAGGGGGTGACACAAGAGATTACAGTCTATGAGGATGAGAGGGTGACACAAGAGCTTACAGTCTATGAGGATTAGGGGGTGACACAAGAGCTTACAGTCTATGAGGATGAGGGGGTGACACAAGAGCTTACAGTCTATGAGGATGAGGGGGTGACACAAGAGCTTACAGTCTATGAGGATGAGGGTGTGACACAGGAGCTTACAGTGTATGTGGATTAGGGGGTGACACAAGAGATTATAGTCTATGTGGATTAGGGGGTGACACAAGAGATTATAGTCTATGAGAATGAGGGGGTGACACAAGACCTTACAGTCTATGAGGATGAGGGGGTGACACAAGAGCTTACAGTGTATGGGGATGAGGGGGTGACACAAGAGCTTACAGTCTATGAGGATGAGGGGGTGACACAAGAGCTTACAGTCTATGAGGATGAGGGGGTGACACAAGAGCTTACAGTCTATGAGGATAAAGGGATGACACAAGAGCTTACAGTGTATGAGGATAAAGGGATGACACAGGAGCTTACAGTGTATGAGGATGAGGGGGTGACACAAGAGCTTACAGTCTATGAGGATGAGGGGTGACACAAGAGCTTACAGTCTATGAGGATGAGGGGTGACACAAGAGCTTACAGTCTACGAGGATGAGGGGTGACACAAGAGCTTTCAGTCTATGAGGATGAGGGGGTGACACAAGAGCTTACAGTGTATGAGGATGAGGGGTGACACAAGAGCTTACAGTCTATGAGGATGAGGGGGTGGCACAAGAGCTTATAGTCTATGAGGATGAGAGGGTGACACAAGAGCTTACAGTCTATGAGGATGAGAGGGTGACACAAGAGCTTACAGTCTATGAGGATGAGGGGGTGACACAAGAGCTTACAGTCTATGAGGATGAGGGGGTGACACAAGAGCTTACAGTCTATGAGGATGAGGGGTGACACAAGAGCTTACAGTGTATGAGGATGAGGGAGTGACACAAGAGCTTACAATGCATGAGGATGAGGGGGTGACACAAGTGCTTACAGTCTATGAGGATGAGGGGGTGACACAAGAGCTCACAGTCTATGAGGATAAAGGGATGACACAAGAGCTTACAGTCTATGAGGATGAGAGGGGGGACACACAAGAGCTTATAGTGTATGAGGATAAAGGGATGACACAAGAGCTTACAGTGTATGAGGATGAGGGGGTGACACAAGAGCTTACAGTCTATGAGGATGAGCGGGTGACACAAGAGCTTACAGTCTATGAGGATGAGGGGGTAACACATGAGCTTAAAGTCTATGAGGATGAGGGGTGACACAAGAGGTTACAGTGTATGAGGATGAGGGGGTCATACAAGAGCTTACAGTCTATGAGGATGAGGTGGTGACACAAGTGCTTACAGTGAATGAGGATGAGGGGGTGACACAAGAGCTTACAGTCTATGAGGATGAGGGGGTGACACAAGAGCTTACTGTCTATGAGGATAAAGGGATGACACAAGAGCTTACAGTGTATGAGGATGAGGGGTGACACAAGAGCTTACAGTCTATGAGGATGAGGGGTGACACAAGAGCTTACAGTCTATGAGGATGAGGGGGTGACACAAGAGCTTACAGTCTATGAGGATGAGGGGGTAACACAAGAGCTTAAAGTCTATGAGGATGAGGGGGGGACACAAGAGCTTACTGTCTATGAGGATGAGGTGGTGACACAAGTGCTTACAGTGTATGAGGATAAAGGGATGACACAAGAGCTTGCAGTGTATGAGGATGAGGGGATGACACAAGAGCTTACAGTGTATGAGGATGAGGGGGTGACACAAGAGCTTAAAGTCTATGAGGAAGAGGGGGTGACTCAAGAGCTTACAGTCTATGAGGATGAGGAGGTGACACAAGAGCTTACAGTCTATGAGGATAAGGGGGTGACACAAGAGCTTACAGTCTATGAGAAAGAGGGGGTGACACAAGATCTTACAGTCTATGAGAAAGAGGAGGTGACACAAGAGCTTACAGTCTATGAGGATGAGGGGGTGACCCGAGAGCTTACAGTCTATGTGGATTAGGGGGTGACACAAGATCTTATAGTCTATGAGGATGAGGGGGTGACACAAGAGCTTATAGTCTATGAGGATGAGAGGGTGACACAAGAGCTTACATTCTATGAGGGTGAGGGGTTGACACAAGAGCTTACAGTCTATGAGGATGAGGGGGTGACACAAGAGCTTGTATAATGGTCCAGCCATTCTTTATAAGGGAATGGAATAAAAATAATTTAATAAATAAAAAATCTCATAAAAAGAATACAGGTGGTCCCCTACTTAAGGACACCCGGCTTACAGACAACCCAAAGTTACAGACAGACCCCTCTGACCTCTGCTGAAGCTTTCTGAATGCTTTACTATAGTCCCAGATTGCAATAATCAGCTGTAAGGTGTCTGTAATGAAGCTTTATTGATAATCCTTGGTCCCATTACAGCAAAAAATGTTTAAACTCCAATTGTCATTGAGGCCAAATTTTTTTTTGTCTGGATCTACAATAATAAAATATACAGTTTCGACTTACATACAAATTCAACTTAAGAACAAACCTCCGGACCCTATCTTGTACATAACCCAGGGACTGCCTGTACAAGGTCATTGGGACTGCAGAGAAGCCTGATGCTTGGCATATATCTGCTGATTCCCAGATTACAGTAGAAGGACACGGGATGGGTTAATAAAAAGAGAGTTGAAGTTTCATGCAGTTAAATAAATAAATAAATAAAATAATTTTTACTTCTTTTATTGCTTCTGAATAATGGTTTGTTTTATATTTTGTTTAATATAAAGGGAGAGCTTTATCTCAGCTTGTATGCCAGTTTATGTGTACACCTGGAATATTACATCCCCCAAAGATTTTTAGAACAAACAAACCTTCCAATAATACAATTTTAAGTACAAAAACTTATATTTTTCCATTTTTTGAAAAATTAGAAGGGGGTATATATTTTCTTTACATGTGTGCGGAGTCTTATTGGCTAGGCATGTTCTACTAAGAATAATGGTAAAGAGGTCCCTTTACAGACAAAGTCTAGTATCTTAGTGTGGAAGTATCTTATTGTGGAAGTATCTTGGTGTGGAAGTATCTTATTGTGGAAGTATCTTGGTGTGGAAGTATATTGTTGTGGAAGTATCTTGTTGCGGAAGTATCTTGTGGAAGTATCTTGGTGTGGAAGTATTTTGTTGTGGAAGTATCTTGTTGCGGAACTATCTTGGTGTGGAAGTATCTTGGTGTGGAAGTATCTTGGTGTGAAAGTATCTTGGTTTGGAAGTGTCTTGTTGCAGAAGTATCTTGATGTGGAAATATGTTGTTGGGAAAGTATCTTGTTGTAGAAGTATCTTGGTGTGGAAGAATTTTGTTGGGAAATTATCTTGATGTGGAAGTATCTTGGTGTGGAAGTGTCTTTTTGTGGAAGTATCTTGTTGTGGAAGTATCTTGGTGTGGAAGTATCTTGGTGTGGAAGTGTCTTGTTGTGGAATTATCTTGTTGTGGAAGTATCTTGGTGTGGAAGTATCTTGGTGTGGAAGTGTCTTGCTGTGGAAGTATCTTGGTGTGGAAGTATCTTGTTGTGGAAGTGTCTTGTTGTGGAAGTATCTTGGTGTGAAAGTGTCTTGGTGTGGAAGTATCTTGTTGTGGAAGTATCTTGGTGTGGAAGTATCTTGGTTAGAGATGAGCGAACATGCTCGTCCGAGCTTGATGCTCGGTCGAGCATTAGGGTACTCGAGACGGCTCGTTGCTCGGACGAGTATTTCCCCTGCTCGAGATCGAGCATTTAATTAAAAAAACACAGTGAAGAACAATGAAGAATAGAATAAAAACAGTGAACACAGGATCATTTAAGTGAAAAACACAGTGAAGAACACAGTGCAGAATAGATTACAGATGTTCGGCACATCTGCTTACTTGTCGGGAGATACGCGCGGAACGGCGCGAACAAAATAGCATGTGAAGAACAATATATATGTGTGTAAAGAACACATTGCAGATGTTTCCATACATCTGCAATGTCTTCTTCACACATATATATTGTTCTTCACATGCTATTTTGTACGCGCCGTTCCGCGCAGACAAGTAAGCAGATGTGCCGAACATCTGTAATCTATTCTGCACTGTGTTCTGCACTGTGTTTTTATCTTAAATGATCCTGTGTTCACTGTGTTCACTGTGTTCACTGTTTTTATTCTATTCTTCACTGTTCTTTACATCTGCTAACTTGTCGGGAGATAATATACGCGCGGAACAGTGAAGAATAGATCGCAGATGTTTGCAAATTATCAGAAGACATTCTTTTTCAATTAAATAACACATTTTATTCCCGAACCATGGTCCCTTTGAAAAATGCTCGGGTCTCCCATTGACTTCAATGGGGCTCGTTACTCGAAACGAGCACTCGAGCATCTGGAAATGTTCGGCTCGAGTAACGAGCACCCGAGCATTTTAGTGCTCGCTCATCTCTAATCTTGGTGTGGAAGTGTCTTGGTGTTGAAGTATCTTGGTGTGGAAGTATCTTGTTGTGGAAGTGTCTTGCTGTGGAAGTATCTTGTGGAAGTATCTTGTTGTGGAAGTATCTTGGTGTGGAAGTATCTTGTTGTGGAAGTATCTTGGTGTGGAAGTATCTTGTTGTGGAAGTATCTTGGTGTGGAAGTATCTTGCTGTGGAAGTGTCTTGCTGTGGAAGTGTGTTGCTGTGGAAGTGTCTTGGTGTAAAAGTATCTTGATGTGGAAATATATTGGTGTGGAAGTATCTTGGTGTGGAAGTATCTTGGTATGGAAGTATCTTGTTGTGGAAGTATCTTGTTGTGGAAGTATCGTGGTTTGGAAGTATCTTGGTGTAGAAGTGTCCATAAACTGTGGGGAGCAGTATGGTGACCCAATGTAAAAGGAAGACGAATGGTGGCAGCAGTTCTATAATGGAAGGAGGGGTCATGGTAGAATAATATATGGTAGCAGTCAGGGAGACCAGAGGTGTTAGAAACCCAAGGTGGACAGTCTCTGGGGTGGAAATGGACACAGGAGACAGAATGTGACAGATAATGAGGAGAAGAAAATGGTTGGCATGGTGCCCATAAAAATGATCTTCAGCAGCTGTAGTAATATGCGTTGTTGGCAGCGTTGGTAGACAGCGTAGAGTTAGTGAACAGGTCAAATACAAGCATTTAGTAAAAATAACACATGTTTGGGGAACTCACTGATCTTGAATTAAAACTAAACTTTTAGGAAAACTTGGCAAATGACAGTGTAAAAAATATGATAGGTGCTTCTTTGTAGCAGACCGCAATCTGACGCTTTCTGAGGACAGTAAATGCTTACAATTTGGCATTTTACAGTCCAAATCTACGGAGCATCTGGCAGATCTTTTGCATGTCAGATGGGAAAGATGGTGAAGGTAAATTCTTAAAATAAAAATGTGTAGCTTTTATATACTCATGATATCCGTTTTTCTGTTTCTCTAGTATACTTTGTCATTTGTACTGAAAATATACTGTAAAGTCATTGGCTGAAAGATGGCTTTAAGACAATATGGAGAAAGGACACAGGAGGGGGGTGTCAAATATTTTACCCTGCCACCAAATTTTACCCAATTAAACAACTAAACTACTTAGGTAATGTATGGAATTTTCCTGTTAGAATTCCCTCTTTTTATATTGTCCAAAGTCTTTTGAAAATGACGAAAAAATAGTCACATTTTGCATGAGATGAGTCAATTACAGAGGCTGCAGGGAGAATGTTACTTCAGATAACATGTATAGTACCTAGAAAAATGCTTTTGTGGTCAAATTAAAGATAAGAATGTAACATTGAAAGGAATGTGTTACTGTGAGCTACAAAACTGGAGATACAGACAGGCTTCCACCGCGGGTCCCATACCAACTCCCGCGGTGGTCCAGAGGGTCCACAGACTCTTCCCATAGAGACTCTCAGACGGTACGCCCCCCGCGAACCATGACAGTAAGATCCGGCTATGGATTCTGCCAAGGAGTGCGATCTTGCCAAGGAACCACGTCGCCTTCTGGCTGAGCTCTCCAGTTTTGTTGACCGGCAGTACCAGCAAATTTCTTATCATGGGGAACTGTTAGGCAAAGTTGCCTCCACACTTCAACAGCTGATTGGCTCCCAGCAACAGGCTTCAACATCCTCTCCTGACCTCCCTCCATCCACTCCGGCATCGCCTCCGGCAGCAGAACCAAGGATCAGACTTTCTATGCCTGACAAATTTGATGGCAACCCCAAATTGTGCCGGAGTTTTGTTTCTCACTACTTATTGAACTATTCTCAATGTTATTCTGATTTTTTAATCTATCTGCTGTCCATGCTGTGCTCAGCTCCTTAGCTCGACTTTCCAAATCCAAATGTCCATAAAGTTCTACCAAGAAATGTAAAGGAAGTGGCTGAGGTGGGGGGGGGGGGTGTAAGGGAACACAATTCTTTATTATTATATAACTATCAATGCTATCTTCTTTTTGAAGCTTTCTGCTGTCCCTGATGTGCTTAGCTTCGCTATTTCACAGATTCACAGTACTTACTGAAAAGCAGTCTTGTCTCCTCTGGTGATTAAAACTTTTTCTCTAGAAGGAGACAGTGCCCCTCTTTTGATCTGCAACTCCTATTGCAATTGTTGGAGGGTTTTTCAGGCTTTCCTGGCTTTCTCCTGATTTCTGTTTCTATAGGTTTGTGTTGTTGGGCCTAATATAGACAACATGTGATAAGACTTACCATCATAGGAAATAAAGAAATAAACCTCAACCCTGAAAATAAGGAGAAACTTCTATATTTTCACAAAGTCCACAAACACAATTGACATTGAAATTTTCAGAAACAGGTTGGCACATCTTTGGGTTTAATGTGATAGAACATCCCGGTGACAGTCCAGGTATTGTTATGGCCCAAATGAACAGAGTTTCCATTCAATTATTTAAGAATCTTAGCTCACCCAGAGAGAGTCTTTGTATTTTGACATTTGCAATGGGCTCCCGTCTTCCCCGCTGTTCAGGTTATACACTATGTCAACATGAGCTTTTAGAACATTGGTTGACAAGGAATGACATGAGGTTAATTGGTAGCAGTCCTTCAGCAATATCAAATAAAGCTTCAGGCTGTAGCAATGTCATAAGCACAGAAAGAGAACAAATTTGTGGACCTAGAGATACTTCCTGGCCACACAGAGATAAAGATAACGTCTTCCTCATTAAGGTATTGTAAGTGGTATCTACTGAAATGCCACCTACTGAAATGCCACCTACTGAAATGCCACCTGGGTTGAAATAGAGGTATTAATTCATTCTTTCTTAGTCAAACGCATCATATGAGTATTCTAAGTTGTAATTGATCCATGGCATCAAATTAAGTGTATACCAGAAGTTACGTTTCATCTGGTCACCATCAGTTGTCTTCTACTCACCGACCACAACAAAGATTGTCACACGTTACTAAGCTGGTAGGCAGGATCCAAGCTCAAAATAGTGAAAAGATGACAAGAGAAGAGCCACAAATCATCAGTCGAACATAAAACAATACTAAATATGTAAATGCCATATAGAACAATAGCACTAACGTACATGAAACCAAAACCTTCAGGCAGGGCCAGCGCTAGCACTGGGCATACCTGGGCAAGTGCTGGGGCCCACATAAGGCTGTATGAACCCAGGAGGTGAGGGTGGGGGGCTGTATCTAATAAATCCATATATATATATATATATATATATATATATATATATATATATATATATAACCATGAGGAGGCTGTTTGGTATGAAAAACTAGGGAACAGGAGACAGTTTTAGTTTCTGAATTTTTAATGCTTCCACGTGAGTTCATTGCAAAGGGGCCCACTGAGGCTGTGTCTGAAAGAGTGTCTCTGAAAGAGATGCTTTAGTGCATGGACTCCCAACCTGATGTACATAGAGGCTAATTACTTAACTAAATAATAGATATTGCATTAGAACAATACCTTGAGAAAATTTTGCAGGTATAACATTACAACCAATGTGTCTTGCAGAGACAGTCTTATGGAACACGGCAGTTCTAGATCATAAGACCGTCTCCACTATTCATGTTGGTTGGACAGTCATACATGCAACATCCTCACCAGATATTGGGGGGACATTTACTTACAAAGTTGTAAATTCACTAAAAGTGCTATTTCCGTCTATAATGCTGGGATAACATAGCAGTGCTGACTGCATGTTTTATTGATTAGTTGAGGCGGCAGAGGTGAGTGTGTGCTTTTTTCTTATATCCATCTCATAACTCTGTCTCATCTCTCTTTTTTTCATGTGTCAGATGCTAATAAGCTAAATAAAGTGTAGATAAACCCTGTGCCCTGATAATCTAAGCACATTGTTAGCACACAGCATCTCACAGCACAGAGGGATCATGAAGTGTCTTCTCAGCTAGTGCCCGCCCACACTCTAGAATCTGACAAGCCTAGAGAGTGATATGAGCAATATCAGTAATAAAACTGACTAAAATAGCAAAGTAAGTAATTAAAAATGATCTTTGTTGGATAAATGTAGCGTAGGAGGAGAGGATGATGTTGTTTAGGCTCCTTTCTACAGTGTATATAGCCCTAAACTCTGGGTTGAGGGGGTACCACAAGCTGCAGGGTGAGAGTGGTGCTGTTACTGAGGGATGGCTTGGCTTCGTGTTTCACCACAGCCTTACTCACTGACCTGTCAAGGTCTGAGGTGGACACAAGGGCTTCTACAGGAATTAACTACTCTCTGCTGCTTCCATGTAATTTCTCTCTCTTCCAGGGGCCGATGTAGAGTTTTTAGGTCAGTCGCTGTTTGTGGTGGTCAGAGGTGTGGACCTGTAGTTCCCCTGGGACCAACCCCTGATACAGCTGATACTGCTGATGTGGTCTAGCAAGGTAAACATTGATGATGGTGAGGTGCAGATGGACCGGACAATAGGGAGACAAGGAGGAGGTGTAACATTAACTTTTTCCCTGATAATATGCAGGCACTTGTCCAGTCCAGTTACATATAAATCTTACTTCTGGCAGCCTTAAATGAGTTACTGTGCATGTAGTTGGAGAAATCAATGGCTTCCTGAAACCCCTGTATATGACTATGAGTGGGAGGCTGGTCAGCCCCGTAATAATCCTGACTTTCCCTCCCTGTAAGATAGGGAGCTATCTAGACCAAGCCAAAAGCTACTACATACTACGTACTACATAACACAGTTTACATAAGAACATGTTACCTCATGAAACATATAAAATACCACTTGTGCACAGATGCCATCCTAGGCCCAGCCTCAGGAATTCCGCTCTGGTACACTACATAAGCATCACTAGGGGATTAAAATTTGAGAACGTTGTTTCATGGGCTCACCCCTTTAAGCATTAGAAACTAAGGCAAACTAAGATCTACATAACTGGGAGAATCAGGGGTATTGCCCTTGGCACTGCCTGGCGGACCAACCTTTACCAGTTGAGTTGAACTCTGAAGATTCTCTAACGAATTATTAAAGTAGTCTGCGCCAAAAAAACAGGTGCAAATCTTTCCATACCTTGGGGCAGATTTACTTACCCGGCCCATTCACGATCCAGTGGCGCGTTCTCTGCGGTGGATTCGGGTCTTGTGGCGATTCGCTAAGGCAGTTCCTCCGAGGTCACGATCCTATACTTGGTGAAGGTAAGTGCGTGTCCCGCAACCCTTTTTTTTAATTAAATGAGGTGGTTTCTCCGAATCCGTCGGGTTTTCGTACAGCCCCCGATTTCCATCGCGTGCATGCCGGCGCCGATGCAACACAATCCGATCGCGTGCACCAAAAACCCGGGGCAATTCAGGAAAAATCGGCGTAAATCGGAAATATTCTTGTAACACGTCGGGAAAACGTGAATCGGGCCCTTAGTAAATGACCCCCCATATCTCTGTGTGGTGTCCACACTTTAATTTTGGCTAACAATAACTGATGCCAAAAATTAACAATATAAGTGAGATGGGAACTGGCCCAAATATAGCCATAATTACCTGAGATAACAACTTAGATCTCAACAGCTAAGAGGTTTTATCTCATACGGAGGTTCTTGAAGTCATTTTTGTAACCGGTGGAAGGAGAGGAACAAGAGACATAGGCACTGGAATACTTTACTTCGCTTGTTGGCAGGATATTTATAGGTGGGCTCACAAATTAATGTGACAACTTTAGTAAAATGTTGTTTGTAGCATAAATATTTTACCCCCTTGCAGTCAGCCATAGGGGCTATAGAAACGAAAAACCTCTATGCAAATTCATATTTCCCATTATATTTTGCAAGTACATAATAAACTCCTTGGGGGAGATTTATCAGAAGTGTCTGAGAGCAGAATTGTTTAAGTTGCTCATAAAAAACAATCAGAGCTCAGCTTTCATTTTATCAATTGCTGTGGGAAAATGAAAGCAGAGTTCTGATTGGATGCCATGAGAAATTAGAATTGTTCTGCTCTCAGACACGTCTAATACATCTCTCCCCTTGTGTTTTAGTGATTATGTCCCCAGATTTTCAAACAGTATTCACCACTGTTAAATTTAGATATAAGGAAGTGTCTATAGTTATTCTACATCATTTGAGAACTTTTTCAACCTCCATAGTAAAAGGATGACGTAGGTAATGATGGGTTGCCACTACATGGGGACAGGATAGAGTACTTCCTCTTTTGAAATGTGACAATTTTGTACTAAAAGGGTATTTATCAGAGTGATTATTTTATTAGAGAAAATAACTAAATGGATTTTCCAGGAAAAATAATAACTTCTATAAATAAATGAAAAAACAACTCAGATCCTGGTAGGCACATAGTTCCTTTGGCCCTTTGATGGTTTTCCTTATTCTCCCACTTACTATGCAGAGGCTTAAAAGCAGCTTCCTGCTTGTCATGAATATTCAAAACATAATGGGGGAATCTATTAATTCTTCTCTGCGTTTTTGCCTCATTCAAAAGCTTCAGCCTCACCATGCTGCCCTCTGCATACACACAGCTGCTATTTCTCTCTCTGCTCCGGGACATCATGTGATGTCACCTTCTGTCTCTCTCTTGTTACTGTCTGTCCACACTGACAGAACCAGGGAGAGGGAGGAGTCATACTGTGCTGCTGCACTTCCTCCTATTCAGCAGTGCTCAGAGATGTAAAGAAAGAAGTATGCAAGATCTGCACACAGTACAAAAGTAAGTAGCAGGACTGCTGAATCACCTGATTAACATTCAGGGATTATCCAAAAGGCAGTAAAGGCACATAGGCAATTTATGTAAAGACTAACCCCTTTGTATTTTCATTTGTGAGTTTTTCACTATACACTAGCAAATGTATTCATATGGCTTCCATTATTTTTATTATTTATTTGATTATTGTCAATTCATACATATATTTTCATTTACAGTTATAAATCATAGGAGAAAAAAATAAAAAATTGTAGATCTTAAAATTAGGTAAGTACAACCTCTGAGCTAAACATGACAGATCACAGCGTCTTATTTATGTTATTCTGAAGTTCGGGTAGAAAGAGTGTAATAAATTAAGTGCACCCTTTCTACTTCTGTAATAATTAATAGGGTCAATATCACCCAGGTGCTGTTAAAGCAGGACTCTATAGTCTCATAAATCAATAGTCTTCCAAATGTGGTCATATACTTTATTAAAGTAACATTCTGTGCTAGACCTTTTTCTAAAATGCTTTATTTTGACATAAAAAAATAAAGATTTTTTCAAAAGTCTAAATCCACGGCTACAACATGTGTAAAATCCTTTTGTAAGGTTGATGTGGAGACATTTGAAATGATAGATAGATGGATAGATAGATAGATTGATTGATAGATAGATAGATAGATAGATAGATAGATAGATAGATAGATAGATAGATAGATATAACATTTGGAAAATAAGCAGCACACCAGGCATGAGATGTGGTGTAAAAAGTGGTTCTTCTTTATTCCATGTAAAGTAGTAGCAACGTTTCGGCTCCAAGGAGCCTTTTTCAAGCCCTTGGAGCCGAAACGTTGCTACTACTTTACATGGAATAAAGAAGAACCACTTTTTACACCGCATCTAATGCCTGGAGTGCTGCTTATTTTCCAAATTTTATATCCACTGAGGACTCTGGATCCAGTCCTTATAGCTTGCACCCACCAACATCTTTTTTGCAGTGTTCTGCCTGGACTTTCTATCTGCATTAGATAGAAAGATAGATAAATAGATAGATAGATAGATAGATAGATAGATAGATAGATAGGAGATAGATAGATAGAAAGAAAGAAAGTCCACAGCAGCACAGTGTCATACAAAAGACCCCTAAGAAGGGGGGGAGGTGCAAAGACTCACCAGTCCTGGCAAAAGACTTGCATGTACATAATATCCAAAAAATTGAGGCAGCACTCCCAAGTGAAAGTGAAAAAATGGAAGGGTTTATTCGTCGAAACGTCGCCGGTTTGTGAATAAACCCTTCCATTTTTTCACTTTCACTTGGGAGTGCTGCCTCAATTTTTTGGATATTAGATAGATAGATAGATAGATAGATAGATAGATAGATACTGTATATAGATATTTGTGTCAGACTTTTATCTAAACTTGATTAAAAAATCCAGATTCTTTCCACAATCCGTACATCACAGGCTACAGCATTTGTAAAATCCGTCTGTAAAGGCTCGCCCTTATGCCTGTTGACATTGCTCAGGAGGAATGGGCACATGTTCTTCGTTTCCAGTGAATTCGTGAATCTGTAGTCTGCCAAGCAAAAAGGCAATAAGCCTTATGTGAGAGAACATAAGCCATGTAAGGCTGTGAGTAATGATACATGATATGAGATATAGCATTCTCATTGCAGTCAGAGCCAGTATAACCCCAGGTTGGGTATTTAGAGGTCAGCAAGTTGCGTTACTAGAATGCAGGCTGGAGAAATATTGTCAGATCACGTTGATGTGTTTACATGGCTTTTTAACTCTTTATAGCGAGAAGCAATGGTTTTCTAAAGATATTAAGTATTTAATATTTATCTTAGATAAAAATCTAATATACATTTAGTATGATGTTAAAATTTGTGAAAAACATGTTACATTTTCCATGTTTCCAAATTTAGCAAAATTTAGATGGCAATCGCAAGGGTGGATTTAGAATATGTGCTGGACTTCAGTACATGCTCCTCAAGAACATAAGTGGAGTGATACACTCCCCCAGAGTCTGAAAGTGGCCAAGGTAGACACCAAATACTGGGGCAAATTTACTTACCTGGTCCATTCGCGATCCAGCGGCGCGTTCGCTGCGCTGGATTCGGGTCCGGCTGGGATTTATTAAGGTAGTTCCTCCGCCGTCCACCAGGTGGCGCTGCTGCGCTGAAAAGCATCGGAGTTCACCGAGCCGGGCTGAGTGAAGGTAAGTGGTTTTTCCGAATCCGCCGGGTTTTCGTTCAGCCACGCCCCCCGATTTCCGTCGTGTGCATGCCAGCGCCGATGCGCCACAATCCAATCACGTGCGCCAAAGTCCCGGGGCAATTCAGGGGAAATCGGCGCAAATCGGAAATATTCGGGTAACACGTCGGGAAAACGTGAATCGGGCCCTTAGTAAATGACCCCCACTGTGTCATGGCCACCAAAAACTTGCAAAATATAATAGGAAGCTAATTTTGGACTTCTTATGTTTTATATCACAATGACGATTCATTTTCATTATACTTAAAGAAAACCTTCCATGAGGATTCTACTATCAGAAGTAGGACCTCTGCTGCCTCTGCCCTAATCTGTAATTTGTAAATGAATTTTAGTAATATGCAAATTAACTGCAGAGGCTACTGGGGCGTGGAGTAGCCTTAGCTCTCAGTGCCCAGTACACGCCCCAGTAGCCTCTGCAGTTAATTTACATATTACTAAAATAAAGTTTTTAACAAGTTGGGTTCTAGGATTATTACATTACAGATTATGGCAGCAGGAGGAATCTACCATCACTTCTACTTCCTCATGGTAAGTTTCCTTTCATCTTGGCTTCACATATCCTAAGATTAGGGATGAGTGGATCGATTCCTGCAAAGTTCTGGTCCATTGCAGCAGGAAGTCTGTGTTCAGGTCTGGCATTCAGGCTCACTTTCCCCTGCTGGTAACACTCACAATCAATGCTTGCACTGAATTGTATGTTGGATGTCAACTGTTTAAATGCCACACATGGGAGCAATGATTTTAAGGAAAATGGCAGCCCACACAATTGGGTGGTAAGCATTCGGGTTCAGCTACTCAGACCTGAACCAAACTGCAGAATCGTGAAAGGGTTGACTCATCTACTCACAATCCTGAAAGGTCCACTCATCCCTACTTAGGATGTATGATATGAGATAACCATCAAGGCACCCAGTCACAAAATGTCTATGCTCCATGTATCTTTGTGCAGCCAACCACTGTCTGTGTTGTGAATTGCATAAAGCAGTCACTAGGGACAAACCCTTTAGCTCCAAATCACTACTTATTCACTTTTAGGTTGTAAATGGGCAGCAGTAGATTCAGCCCAGAACAGTGATCCATCTTCTCTTGGCCACCTTTCTTCCCTATTCATACAGTGTACAGGGAGCTTGGTAGGAGGGCATAAACAATGATTAACTGTTTAGCTGCCATCATCGTAGCGACGCAGAGGTAAGTACTTAACTCACCGGGTTTTGTCTGTAATGAACCATTTTTTAGTATGGATGTAAAACAGCATAATTTTAATCACTTTTTAAGTGCTTGCTTAAAGGGATTTTTTCATCTACACTATTTGTGACATATCTGTGGTCCACTGATCCCCTTCCCACAGTCAATCTAAAAAGAGAGTGTTCTTTGCATGCGCGGTCAATCTCATTTCAACACTATGGGAGTAGAGAGCATATATGTTCGGGTTTGGCCGTGCAACCCAGTTATACTGTCGGATTGGTGGCTGAACAGCCAATCCATCACATGCCCCCTGTAACTAGCCACAGCTATGGTTGGGCATGGGTGTGCCTCCCTGGCCAATCATAGTCATGGCTAGTAGCTGGGGGCGTCAATTTGCTGGCAATATGTCAGTTCCACTCATATCTAACAGCAAACTCTCTGTTTAGTCCTTGTGCATGAAGGGGGTCAATATACATCCATTCCCGCAATAGAGGTAGGTCCCAGAAGTAAGATCAACATCTACTTGCAACATATCATGTTGATACATCATAAACAGTGTTGATGGGGAAACCCAACTACTTTAAAGAAGTAGTTATAGTGTATACTGTAAAAATGAGTTTGACATCTTTGCTCTAAAGGGTTAATGCTATCTTTGTGTAAAATTAAATTGATCCTGTTAACTAAGTGAAAATATTGGTACATATTATGCAGGAAAGTGTTCTGGAGTAACAAAGGTCAATAACTAATGTAAGATGATTGAGAATATTTTTCATTAGCGGTTTAGTTGTTTGATGACTGACTGAGAGTCCACGTACTCTTTGGCATTAATTAGCCTTGGTGTCATCAATGTCTGACATTACTCATAATCCTCACACACGCAATCACCAAACTAAACGCTGGAAGTAATCGAAGATTATAAGGCATTAACAAAAGCCCACACACATCCATTTACTAATGTTTTATTATTGATTGGAGGGCGAGACCTTCTTAACTGTAAATAGGCCTAAAAAGGCAAAAAAACAACATTCTCGCTGAATCTCGTGAATAAGCAAACGATAACGAGTGAAAAACAGCATTAGATGAAAATTTGTCAGAAAACACAATAAATATGGGTTGAATGTCTTTCTCCGCATTGTGTGAAGTTTTGATCTTCGAGGCAGAGGACTAATATTTTACTTTGTTCAATTAAAGGTGAGGGAGTCAGAGCAACTTTGGCCTCACACACTGATCCACTCAATCTTCGGGTGTCTACTGATGCGTCTGGTCCTGAAAGTAGACAAAATAATAGGACTGTTTACACAGTACATGATTTGTTTTCTGCTTGAGATGCAGAACGTCTCTCGTCTATCTGTGCTTCCTAATTAAAATGAAACGGATCAGCCCCAGTGGCAGTCTATGGTTTCTTAACAAGGTTACAACTTGGCACTGTCTGACTTTCTCCAGCAGATGTTGACAAGCTCTGGCTCTCTCTTTTGCAGCCTGTCTGCCCTGATAATTTATATTTGAAATGTTTATTTTTACCCTCCCACCCCTCGCTCTTTCCCTTCCCTCTCCAGACAATCTGTGGCAATATTATTTCTTTTTCACACATGGCAAAATATTATTCTTTGAGCTCCCAGGGACAGCTGGCTGATCCACTCTGATAGATCCCCTTCAGATTAAACCTAGGCTCGTAGACTCCTTTCCAGCGTAGGTTGGTCAACAGGGGGATGATAGGGTTAGAATAACATATGTATCAGTGTATTCGAGTGGAAGACAGTCTCAGTTGCTGTTGCTTAATAAACTGCTGTGAAAAATAGAGGTGATGGTATTCAATACTAATAATTGTTACACCATACATACTAAATATGGGGTCTACAATTCACAGGAAACGGATAACTATGCCACAAGGGAAAGGAACATCACACAAATATTACACATTCGTACAACAGTTGTGTCCAGTCATCCGGTTGTTGCTAAATTCGGACACAACTGAGAAGCAGTGCCCCCATGTGGAACCCAAAACGGAATATAACTCGATAGGAAAAGCATTTCATGGTACTTCAATTCTATGGTTGATTTGGGGATATGCTAGCTTGATAACTCATGTATTTCTTTGTCATCTTGTGAATATAACCCTATAGGGTCCTTCTAGCCCATTGGGTAATCTTTTGCAGTAGCTTGCCTGAAAACAAGTTGCTCTGTTTGAGTGCGATGAGTTCTTCTAATATCTTCCCTCATGCTAACTCTTTAATCTTTGCAAACTTTCATCTCGCTGCTCTGACGGAACAAGGGGAGATGATTTGCATCAAGCTTGATGTTCCAAATTGTGGAACTTGCTTCTGGCCACAATAATCCTTTAGGTCCAAAGTTCTGAGGACATCTCCTCAGAGAGCTTGATCTGCTAAAATGACTGCAGACGTAACATAAACCACAGCCTTTGTTCTTCACATCCAATATCTCATCTATTATGAAACCTTAGTTTTCAGTGTACTTGTTACTCGTTTAAAGGAATACTCAACAACCAGGATTTAAGATAAAGCAATGGCTGGAGATTTTTTGTAGGGAATGCTATTTCCATAGAGCAATAGAGCATGGATCACTCAGTTTCATCAAGTCTGGTCTTGATGTGCTGGTCTTGCCTTACTTATAAAAATATAAGTAAAATATCTAAAGGGTTTCACCCAACTAGGGCTGAGCAGACCTATATAGGTTCTGAAATGATCCTGAAAGTTTTGTACCCCTGAACCCCTCTCACCCCACCAGTAACACAGGTGACACCCTTTGAATTCCACCTGCAAAGCCGGCATTAGGTTCAAAATAGGGAGGCTCTATAGCAGTGGTGGCGAACCTATGGCACTGGTGCCGGAGATGGCACTCAGAGACCTCTCTGTGGGCACGCGGGATGTCTTAGAGTTTGCCAGACATGGCACCTTCCTGCAGTCTCTGGCAGTCCAAGTAGTGCCCTGCTATTTTAAAGTGACCCATCCTGTGCTGTTTGGTCCTGTACGAAAAGTGAGAAGACGTGGACAGGGTCAGATTTGAGCTCAAAGATTCTGGTAGCAATAAGTTTGTTACTGCCTAAATTGCCGTGTTGGCACTTTGGGAAAAGCCGGTGTGTTTTGGGTCTCATTTTGGGCACTCAATCTCTAAATGGTTCGCCATCACTGCTCTATAGGCTCAAGAGTGACTTTATATAAAGTAGTGGGACAAATTTAATTTTTGTAATTAGGTAATTACCGTATATACTCGTGTATAAGCCGAGTTTTTCAGCACAAAAAATGTACTGAAAAACGTCCCCTCGGCTTATACACAAGTCAATATACATATACTTAAACTTTAAAAATATTTAAAAAATAATAAACTTATATACTCCCCCTCTGGTGGTCCCGACATGCAGCGCTGCTCCACCAATGTCCACACGGGTCTTCTTTCGGCTTCCGCTCCATCTTCTGTCTTCTCTAACTTCGTGCTGGGCGCACGCCCACGCAGCGGCGCATCATACTAGGCGCCGTCCAGGGGAGAACAATTGTGGCACCCAGCACGAAGTTAGAGAAGACAGAAGACGGGCACAGAAGCCAGAAGACAAGCCGCGCGGACATCGGGGGAGCAGCGCTGCACGTCGGGGCCACCGGAGGGTGAGTATATAAGTTTATTATTTTTTTTTAATGCTGAGCTGGCTGTATATTACTGTAGGCAAGCTGTTAACTACTGGGGGTAGTGCTGTATACTACTGAGGGCAGTGCTGTATACCATTGGGGCAGTGCTGTATACTACTGGGGGCAGTGTTGTATACTACTGGGGGCAGGCTGTATACTACTGGGGGCAGGCTGTATACTACTGGGGACTGGCTGTATACTACTGGGGGCAAGCTGTATAGTACTGGGGGCAAGCTGTATAGTACTGGGGGCAAGCTGTATACTACTGGAGACTGGCTGTATACTACTGGGGGCACGCTTGCTACATACTGGGGGGGGGGTCTGTGACCAATGCATTTCCCACCCTCGGCTTATACTCGAGCCAATAGGTTTTCCCAGTTTTTGATGGTAAAATTAGGGGTCTCGGCTTATACTCGGGTCGGCTTATACTCGAGTATATACGGTAGGTAATTTTAACCTCAGATGAGGAACATCCATGTGATGGAGGAGACACTCCCATAGGTCGGATGTTCTCTCATTAGGTCTTGATTCTATAAAATTCATAGAGGTTGGACTTTCTTTTCCTCATCAATATAAAAATGAAATCGATACTTCATTAACGTACCTTCTTGTAGAGTTTTTATAAAGATAATAATGAGGGAGGCTCAGGACCATCTATTGATGAATGAATGCCCAATGAGACCCCAGTGATAAAAGATGTATGTGCCCTATGGATATGTGATAAGTCTGCATTGAAGGAACACCCCTTTCATATTGTGTTTACCCAACGTTTATCGGTTCTATGATCAATAGCACGGTTTTGTTTTTCAACAGTAAATCCATATGAATTTCAAATATTTATTGTACACGGCCTGTAAGGTTCCAGTCAAGGTTGTTGTTTTCACTTTGTGCTGTGAAAAATACTGCAACCTTAGCAGAACAAAAAAGAAAACCCATTGAGAACTTAATCTGATAATTGCCCTTGCAACCCTTCAGCTGTTATTTACTTTGGAGACAAAATTGGCCCATTGTTACTGGATTCCCCATTCGTGGTATAAATATTTGGAACTATCTTCATTGCAACAAAAAAAAAATATTCACTGAGAATTATTTCTAAGAAAGTAATAAAATAGAAAGGTAAAAGGGGCAAGATTTCTTTTTGTGTGAAACAAAACCAATTCACACTACAAAGTTTAACAGGTCCGCAGATAATATTTGAGAATCTAGGATCAGACGCACAAAGGAATTGTCATAAAAGGAAATGTTGACTTCAAAGCCCGATCCACAACATGCATTAAGTATGAAGAGGATCATTGTTTGTAATGAATACACTTTGTATGGAGCCCTGTCACACACTGGTGGGCGAGTTAGATGCTTTGTAATCAGTGTCCCATTGACTTCAGAGGTCCTTTATTCCGTACAAGTACAATTATTGCTTTAAATGAGATTTTTGGCTTGTCAGATATAAACAAACATCACTTCTATCTCACAGGTACAATTATTCTCTGGTCAGAATGTAAAAGAACAGATGATTGGAGATGCTTT
The DNA here is from genome assembly GCF_040894005.1 of Engystomops pustulosus. Lineage (NCBI taxonomy): Eukaryota > Metazoa > Chordata > Amphibia > Anura > Leptodactylidae > Engystomops > Engystomops pustulosus. The sequence goes on from NC_092414.1 coordinate 187,063,653, forward strand.
GGGGTTGTTTGGCATGCCCTAATGGCCTTTTCTGGAGACAATGTCAAGGCAATGAGTGCTTTAAATTTTTAGAATAAAGCAGGTCCGACATTATCAATTGATTTTGGACAAATTAGCAGATTTTCTTTCCATACCCTCCATTTCGATGCATAGTTAAATTTCCATGTTTATTTAATATTTATGGTGTTTTAAGCCACTCCTACATTATACACCCCAAGGGATTGAGTAGGTAAAACAAAAAAAAAAAAACATATAGTCTAGGACAGTGGTGGCGAACCTATGGCACGGGTACCAGAGGCGGCACTCAGAGCTCTTTTTGTGGGCACACGGGCCATCGCCCCAGCACACCAGACAAGACTCAAAGAATCTTCCTGCAGTTCCAAGCAATTTAAAAGATCCTGCTTTCAGTGATATTTTAATACTGACTTCGCTACTTGGGATTGTAGGGAGAGGAAGAATTAGACAGGGTTCAATTATTTTTGGAGGACCTCCTGCTGGCCCCACGATTCTCTGTGTACAGAGGGAAACTGGAAAGAAGCTAAAATGATGAAAATTTTCCATCTTTCTGCTGTGTTGCTGTCCTCAGGAGGCTAATATGATTGAAAGCTGTTGAACAGGGAGCAATAAGTTACTGCTTTAATTTTTGGTTGGCACCTCGCGATAAATAAGCAGCGTTTTGGGTTGCAGCTTGGGCACTCGGTCTCTAAAAGGTTCACCATCACTGGTCTAGGAGGTAGTGCTAACTCCTTTCCATCATGATGGACTATATGGTTTTTAAAGAAAGATTTTAACAAGATGAAATAAAGAATTAGAAATTTTATCTACTATTACGCAACAAGCAAGTGCTGGAAGCTTTTCACCTTTCTTTGCTTTATGTCTTTGGATTCACCAGCCTCTGCTCCACGTGAACAGCCCGAAAGAAAACAATACATGAACTAAACATGGGCAGGTGAGACAGAATATAGATATGCCTGCAATTGGTGCCGTTACAAATCTAATAAATATATAGCATCACCAATCCTAACACCCTATGTGCCCCAAGCTCCACCAGTGCATGGTTCTTCTCAATGAGAAAATGGGGCTTATTTACTAAAGACACGGCTCTGCCAGGTATTTAGAAGGGGATTGTGTGACACGCGATCGGATTTTGGTGCAATTGCACCGACTTTCATGCAACAGAAATCAGGGGGACGGGCCGTCGGACGATCTGACGGATTCGGAGTGAGCGCAGGATTTAACTTCGCAAGACAATGCACTTGTATACACCGGGAAGAACGATCTTAGTGAATAGCGCCAGAGTTCATTATCATCGGAAGAATGCACTTCAGATGAAATCCTCGGACAGGTAAGTAAATGAGCCCCAGTATCTGATCCACAAGGTTTGGTAGAATACTTAGGTCTTCAAAGCTTCTGAATAATTGTGAGATTTGTTCAATTTTTGCTTTTGTGTCTTTGGACATCTCAAGTCAATGAAATTTAAAATATCTGATTCTTTGAATATTGTGGTACTATCCATGTCACAACGTTCTTTCGTAGCCTACAGTCCGGAAAAGTTGAATGTTACAACATCCCTTCATTCACCATCATGTAGTAGGACATCAATGCTTTCTGTGTTCCTTGCCTGTCTGTATCGCTCTTCCAGCCTTTTGCATCTTTGTGGATAAATAAAAGCCTCTTGAGGTTAATTAGGGAGCTTTCAGATAAGGTGAAATGTTCCAATTTTATCACATTTTCGAAAAGAAGGGGAGGATATTCACAGTAGCTTATGACTCACATTCCCAGAGGAAACCCATGTCGGCATAACTGTAATGCTACACATTCATGTCGTACATAAATATTAAACGCCATGGTTGATAATTCCACTTGTGGCATAGCCCTGTAATTATTTAGTCATAATTTAGTGCTTCCAGCTGATTAAATGGTGTGCGGATGTTTCTCTACTGCTCTACTCTGCTAAGATTTCACATCAAAGTCTTTTTCAGTCACCAAAAACTTGTAGACTGATAGAGACTGAAGAGGAACTGGGGGTAAATGCTGTAGAGAACAATGTAGAAGACAACCTCTGCATAAGGTCAAAGAATTCAAAGAGTTCATTGGAGAAGATTGAAATTAAAGTGAGAACATAACAGAGAATTAATAAACATGGCCCATCATAAATATAGGAGACTTTTATCTTTTGTCAATCATAGTCACAACATGGTGAATATTTTTGAACTTTTGGGACAAGTGTTATAAGGTGAAATTTATTAGAAACAAAAATTAAGGTCATATTTACACTACTCCTTAAGATCCACAACAGAAAGCGCTTAGGTTAAGTCTCGGTTGCCTTCACCAGCTCCAACAAAAGTTAAGTTTCATAAAAATGGACTAGATTAAGAATCCTCTGTGGTTTTAGCTTTGATTCTGTGTGGGACATGATACAAAATAGGGCATGTTCCATTTTTCTACTTTACAGTTAAAAACAGGTTTCTGCAACTTATTGCAAGCGATGCAAAGCAGATATAAAGCTTCTGTGTTAATAATGATTTTCGTAACTTCCCTGATACCATTTGTCAAAAGTTGTTTGTTAGGTTGAAAACATCTCCCGCATTGATAATTGTGCTAGGAAGGGGCCTTTGGAAAGAGCAGAATCAGACCATTTCTACAAAGATCGAAATATAAAAATGATATTTATAGGAACTAAAGATACCAAAAGAGCATCGGGGCACTTGGAGCTGTCTGTAGAGAAATGATACAAATTGCATATGCAAAACATGGATGATATTCTTTGCATAGTTTTATGGCCACAAATGTTCTGCATCAATCTGCCCAATGCACTCAATGACAATAAATAATCTATGTCATGAAATATGTCATGAATTTTCAGTGAACATATGGGGGGGTCTGTTTTACCCCTGTTATGCTCGAAATGCAAAAAGCAGCTGGTTGCGCTTGCACTAGCTGCTCTATTCATCTCTATGGTGCTCACGATGATTGCTGAGTGCAGCACTTGTATATATCTCCATCAGTGGCAAAGAGACGAACGGAGTAGCTGGCGCATGCGCGACTGGCTATTTTCTGCATCTGAAGTACAACTGGGGTACAGGAGACCCCGTTCTTGAGATCCTTGGGGGTCTCATCATTGAGACGCCTACCAATCAGCCTAACTTGCTATGATAAAGAACCCCTTTAAGGATGAAGAATGAGGATTTGGACCCACAATTCTTATGTATCACAAAAGCCCACTAGGATAAGATTTCACTGTCACGTGATACTGTCAAACAGCGCCAATTTTAGAAAAAGTGGGGACCTGGGAAAACTAAAAGGAGGGACTCAAAATTTTACTACCAGTATTTTATGAACAGTCAGTAAGAAGCTCCCTTTCCCCTGCACATTAATAACACTTTGTAGTAGTAATGCCCACAATAGATAGCAAGGTACTCTAGCAGAAGGGGGGGGGAGGGAGGAAGGTGGTTGCAGACCGTACCCACACTGTGTCACTTTCCCCTGCAGCATTGGCGGAGCAAGTACAGGAGGAAGAGAAGAGACCTGCTGCCAACTTTCATGAAAGCTCATCTATATCCAGACATTCACGGAGTATTAGAGGAGCACTACATTCCCTGACCACATACCCACTGTCAGGGGGCCTGTTTAGGATGGGGTGCCCTGGTCAATTGGCCAATCCCCCCCCCACACACACACACACTAATGTCAGCCCTGCTGTCAAATGAAATCAATACATCAATCTCTATGATTTTTTTTTCAATGTAAATGCACAACTTATATTCAGTTGTTAAATTCTCCTAAGGTCGTTACTCTTTGACCCCTCCACTGTGGTATTAATTTTACTGCACATAAGCCATTAGTTCCCTAATTTTTCATGGATAGATGACCCAGATGGATCAAAAATGTTGATGTGCTGCAGAAAAGGCATGGAAAAAAATCTAACTTCAGGACTTCAGGGGGAACACAGGTAATAGGTTAAAGCAGTTAACTAGAAAGCTAGTAACTTTTTTGGTTAGGCATATTATAGTGGGTGCAGGGGCCTTAGTGGGAACCTATTACAGAAATTAACCAAAATTAACAAAAACATTGTTCAACAACAGACCACGCGGTGCAAGGTTTACATCTCCTTGAAGCACCAGAGCACCCTAAAATCAGGTATAAAACCACTAAAGTCAGGGAGAGCAGTTGTCAGCGAAAGGGTTCTTTTATAAATTTTTCCATTAAAACATTTACAACAATTTGTGGCAAAAAGAATATTGGGGAAGAAGTGGCAAGAAAACTAAATTAACAATTAAATATCCCTTGGTATACAAATGATTCTTAGGAGAACATTCGAGAAGATTTCTAAATATTTGTCTTGTATATTTTTAGTTTTTCTAAGTTTATGATTCCATTGTTTTTAATTGTACAAAGGGGAATTGTGGGATCTTATTTGGCCATTAATTATTTGTAAGATTGGCACCTAATCTCTTGGGAATGATATGAAGAAACATTGGTACGGCTGATTTTCTAAGGAGTGAAGTTCTAACAGTATAAAAGGTTTGAGGGTTGTATTTGACAGATCAAAGTTATTGTCAAGATGAGGAATAATAGAAAAGAAAATTGCACATTTGATTAATATAATTTTATTCTTCCAAGAGTTTCAAGGTGTTTATGATGTGCAAACGAAGACATGGAGAAAATTAATTAAGGTGATCCATGGGCAAGGACCGGATAGATGTGATGCTGGGAATGTAGCGGAGCTCATTTATCAATGTTCAACCTCTGACAATGACAAGGTCAATAAACATAACTCAATTACTTCTTTATTTCAGTTATGATGCTGTGGGTATGTCCAAAAGAATGACTTTTTTTATATCACGAATGCATCTAAAACACAATTACGAGCCATTAGATTGTTAACATGATTGCTTCTTAACACTTGTCTCGCGTTGGGAGATTTTCCCACTTTTTGATTGTGCTGTTTTTGTCATGTGATCATTAACTTAATTAGTGTCACATTCCTTAAAGTTCTAATCAAATGTAATAAGCTTGTTATTTTTCTTAACTTTGGAATATTTGATTAGATTCAGCCATGGACGGCCACGAAAAAAAATCTGATTAGATCATCAGCGTGTCAAAGTTTGCTTCTTAATAAGGGTGAAATATTATTATATGTCTATCGTCAAGGAGAGAAAATAGGAAAGGTTATGAGAAACTAATGAATGAGGAGCAAAGTGAAATGAATTGGGCTTTATGAGTAGAAAAATGCTGGTTAAACCTAATAAAGATCCGCTTTTCCTCCTATGACGCATATAGTTTATCTGTATCATTTTTGTGTTTTGATATGTGTGCTTAACTTCAGGACCAGAAGGCTCAGAAATCTCAAGCAATAGTTCATCTGCCTCTTTGTTCTGTCCTCCAACGACTAACCTAATCTAAATCTGGTGGACTTTAAGTGGCCACTTTACCTTGTGTTTTTCGTAATGTGTGTGTAAGTGTGGGGGGCAGGATATTAGGAAATTTACCAATATACATCTATGAAAAGTTCTGCTCCGCTTTCTTGATATGTAAAGTAAAACCTCCTTTCTTTTACCTCATCAGCCAGAGATTCCTGTCCATAAAATGGCCATAGATGGAAGGTCATGTGTCTGTTTCACCCCAATCGCCATAAGCGTCACATCAGCACCCATTCTACCGGTACCCCCGTATGCATATCTGTCTAGCCTATGTCTATCTGTTATTGTCGCTACAGGTAGTCCCTGGGTTATGTACAAGATAGGTTCTGTAGAGGGCAGTGTGGTGGCGCTTCTGCCATGCAGCGCTGGGGTCCTGGGTTCGATTCCCACCCAGGTCAACATCTGCAAAGTTTGTATGTTCTCTCCGTATTTGCTTGGATTTACTCCGGTTTCCTCCAAAACATAGGTTGTTTAGGTTGGAGACAAGAACCAATTTGACATGCTTTGTGCAGCGCTGCGTAATCTGTGTGCACTAAATATATAAATAAATAAAGAAGTAGGTTTGTTCTTAAACTGAATTTGTATGTAAGTCAGGACTGTATTTTTTATAATTGTAACCCCAGCCAAATTTTTTTTGGTCTCTGTGACAATTGGATTTTAAAACTTTTGGATTGTCATTAGAACCAGGATTAACAACATCCAGAGGTTTGTTTGGAACTAAGGGTCATCTGTAAGTCGGGTGTTCTTAAGTTGGGGGCCGTCTGTACCTCATTTCATACTCTAAATGTTTCACCTTATGTAATGTGATGTGGTCTTGTTAACCTGTACTGTTCTATAACTGTTTGCAACTCAGGAACTAGCAACATATAAGAAGGCGCCTCTTGAAGTGTATGTATGTAACTGTAATGTTAAGCCTGTCTCTGTGTATAACAACTGCCAGGACACTATGTACAAAACAATGTTGCCCCACTGGATCAATAAAGTACTATTGTATTATATCATATTCTACACCTTTGGAAATACCCAGTGGTATCGAAGAAAACATTGGGCAGTGTTCAGATGAGCACCTAAATAAAATATGTTTTTCTAACTGCAGAATCTACATAGAAAAGGAAAAGGCGAAGGACATAATGAAAATAAGAGAAAACATGAAGCAAAAAGGATAAAAATTAAGAACATGAAGTTAAAAAAAAATCTTATGTCTAATTAGAAACTACCCATGTCAATATGCAGCTCCGCTCATCACACATGTTCTTATTTCTGGTACCCCAGCAAATAGCAGATTTTACCAGGGGAACCCACACAAAGTCAGCCATTTTGAGCCCCGCAGAATAGTTATTTCTGTGAGTAGGGAGACAGACTATTTGTGATCATATAGCTCAGCGCCCAACTTATTGGGTTGGTTTTCATTTTCCTAGACAGACTAAATCTATGGTCAGAAGACATTTCTGTTCATGGTGTATTGCCCATCAGGAGCAGATGAAGACCGCCATGTGCCCTGGGCTGTATGAATATTAGTCTGGAATTCACTTCTTACCTTTTGTTCTAGAATGAGGTTCAAATTGAGGTTTCAGGACCTTTGGAAGACCTTCAAAGGTCCTGGAAAGGCTCTTGTATACATATGTATTGAGAGCAGGAACAGATGGATGAGGATTTAATAGGGGAAGGTCATTCTCAGTATAAAATTTTGTGGGTGGTTTGGTGGGCCATGCACCCCTTAAAAGATCTGGGCCCCAGCCTACCGTCCAAAATGCCTATATTATAATCCACTACCATCACCCATCTGACCAACCTGTAGATACAGCTCTAAAAGAAAGTATAGAGACCTGTGCATGTAGTGTGGATGGAAGACCAATACACTATGGAAGGTACGGACGGCTTATAGCTCCAACTCTAGTCTGTTGATGCTACCGAAACTGCTGCATTGGTAGAGGGTGCCCATGACCGAGGTAATTTACAGGGGTGCCTGTTTTACCTCCCTACCTATCTATTACTAATAACTTGAGATGAACGAATCAATTTGTAGATTTTGAGGCATCAAATCAAATGCCAATATTTTCAGATTTGTCTTGGACGAATCTTACCTCATACATTGCTTCAATTGTTATCAGTTTAGTGAAAACAAAAAAAAAATTAAGCAAAAATGTGAAATGAGACAGAACCTTTTCATAAAACTGCCATATTTTAGAAGATTAGAAGGGCTTATATACACATTTCCAGGACAGTTAAAACAACACAGATTTTGACCAAATGGAAAAAAGGTGTAGATATTCAAAATGGCTGCCTGATGGGACGTCCCTCTGGGTTTCTAGAAGTGGTTCATTTAGAGATGGCTCCATCTTTTTGACACTATCTATATATTATGAAGAAGAAATATACAGTATAATATTTTTTGTTTCACACTTTGGATATGTATTAGCTATTTATTTAGCGCTCCTGCTGGAATCACACGTTTGGGTGGGGGTTCACAGTCATCAAGACTAACATCTGTTCATTGTAACTACAGTAGAATGAAATGTACCAGGATTCGGTGTTGTAGTACCTCACACCAGCTAGGGGACGCACAGTGCAGATGCTGCCTTATTGTAACAGACTGTCTCCCCCTTTGTAATTACTCTCTGAGATCTCAATACGCAATTTCTAGCATTCACAAGTAGTGACTGAAGTGCTATAACACCATAGCATCTCCTCCTCATTGTAATATCTGTTCAGTAGCGGAATATCAGAGGAATATATAGATGCCGAGGCTTGTCTACGATGACTACTTCCAGTGTGTTTTTGATTTAAGGAAATATACACTCAGGATGAGGGATTGTAAACCAAGCGCACTTACATGCTGCTGTGTGCACCCTCTGTCAAGATCTGCTTTTATTTTAGCTTCTTATGACCTTGGTCATACAAAAAAGGTTTTAAAAAATATGCAAATGAGCCTAAGGGGCCCTGGGCTCCATTGCTGTTAATTAAGCCCAGAGTCCCTCGGGCTCATTTCCATAACTTTTTAAGTAAAAACAAGGACAAAAGAAGCTAAAAGAAAAGCAAATCCTTAGGAGGCACACACAACATGTAAGTGCGCTTGGTTTACAATACTTCTTCCTGGTGGTAGATGTCTATTAATCAATGGTGTATGATGGATCCATCATGTGAACATCCATCCAAATCAAGCCGATTCTGTCAGTTTATATATAAATATATAATCTCAGTTGTATTTTAATCAGCTTGTTTTTCAAGTCTTATTTTTAAACCCATTTGGAATCTTTTATGAGTCCATCATGAAATCAATCTAATCGGGAAAGGACAATCCTATGTCATCAGCTTTTAGCCTATTCTTATGGATTGGATACTTTTCTTGTGCAACTAAACTTGGGGGAGCTGGTGGTTTGAACATATTGTAACTAGAGATGAGCGAACACTAAAATGCTCGGGTACTCGTTATTCGAGACGAACTTTTCCCGATGCTCGAGTGCTCGTCTCGAATAACGAACCCCATTGAAGTCAATGGGAGACTCGAGCATTTTTCAAGGGGACCAAGGCTCTGCACAGGGAAGCTTGGCCAAACACCTGGGAACCTCAGAAAAGGATGGAAACACCACGGAAATGGACAGGAAACAGCAGGGGCAGCATGCATGGATGCCTCTGAGGCTGCCTAATCGCACCATTATGCCAAAATTATGGGCAACAGCATGGCCATGACAGAGTGACAGAATGAAGCTAGATAGCATCTAAAACATCCAATAATTGACCCTGACACTATAGGGGACGGCATGCAGAGGCAGCGGCAGCAGGCTAGAGAGTGGCATGGCGACATACCCTAATTGGACTCAGGCTTCAAACCAATGGGTGGCAGAGAGGAACCAAAGGAGGTGAGCAAGAAGCGCTCAAATAATATCGGTACATGATAAAAGTTTGCCAGTATATTTTGTGGATTACACAGCAGGGTGGCGACAAAGTTAACATGGAAGCCATGAAAACAACCCAAAATTCTGCCTGACACAGCTCGTTTGATAAGGGGACCATGTATGGAGGCAGTGAACTAGTAGTAGATTAAAGGTGCTGCAGTTAAAACTATGTTAGTTGGATCTTGGCATGGAGCTGGCGCTCCGCTGCCAGGCGAGCTTTCGCCAATCCAAGCCCCTGTCTATAGGCTACTCCCCAAACAGCACTTCTAAGAACCTTTTGTATAAGATCAAGTGTAGTAGCGTTCTTATAAGTTTAGGATATGGCGGGTGAGGGAAATGTAAACAGATGCGCAAGAAGCGCTGAAATAATATCCCTAAATGGTAAAAGTTTGCAAGTATATTTTGTGGATTACACAGCAGGGTGGCGACAAAGTTAACAACTTTGATGTGGAATGCCCTGTAATAGCTCTTGGGCGGTGTGCCTTTTATCGCCTAGGCTCAGCAGTTTCAGCACCGCCTGCTGTCGCTTAGCGACGGCACTGCTGCTGTGCCTAGAGCTACCGACTGATGGCGCCATGCCCACGGATGGTAATTCGGAGGAGGAGGAGGTGGAGGAGGGGTGGGAGGAGGTATAGTAGGCCTTTGAGACCTGGACCGAGGTAGGCCCCGCAATTCTCTGCGTCGGCAGTATATGACCAGCCCCAGGGTCAGACTCGGTCCCAGCCTGCACCAAGTTAAGTGTAGTAGCGTTCTTATAAGTTTGGGATATGGCGGGTGAGGGGAATGTAAACAGATGCGCAAGAAGCGCATGATGCGCATGGAGCTGGCGTTCCGCTGCCAGGCGAGCTTTCGCCAATCCAAGCCCCTGTCTCTAGGCTACTCCCCAAACAGCACTTCTAAGAACCTTTTGTATAAGATCAAGTGTAGTAGCGTTCTTATAAGTTTAGGATATGCCGGGTGAGGGGAATGTAAACAGATGCGCAAGAAGCGCTGAAATAATATCCCTAAATGGTAAAAGTTTGCCAGTATATTTTGTGGATAACACAGCAGGGTGGCGACAAAGTTAACAACTTTGATGTGGAATCCATGAAAACAACCCAAATTTCTGCCTGACACACCTCGTTTGATAAAGGGACGATGTATGGAGGCAGCTATATGGACGACTTTTGGAGGTAGCAATGGAGACAACGTGTGGAGGCTGCTATGGAGACAATTTAATTTGGATAGTGCCTGTATGTGGCAGTCCCAAACATTTTTCAAACCAGAGGAGCAGGTAGGTGGCCCTCCAGTAAAATGGGATAGATTGAGTGCCTGTATGTGGCAGTCCCAAAAATGTTTCAAACCAGAGGAGCAGGTAGGTGGCCCTCCAGTAAAATGGAATAGATTGAGTGCCTGTATGTGGCAGTCCCAAAAATGTTTCAAACCAGAGGAGCAGGTAGGTGGCCCTCCAGTAAAATGGAATAGATTGAGTGCCTGTATGTGGCAGTCCCAAAAATTCTTCAAACCAGAGGAGCAGGTAGGTGGCCCTCCAGTAAAATGGAATAGATTGAGTGCCTGTATGTGGCAGTCCCAAAAATTGTTCAAACCAGAGGAGCAGGTAGGTGGCCCTGCAGTAAAATGGAATAGATTGAGTGCCTGTATGTGGCAGTCCCAAAAATTTTTTAAAACAGAGGACCGGGTAGGTGGCCCTCCAGAAAAATGGAATAGATTGAGTGCCTGTATGTGGCACTCACAAAAATTGTTTCAAACAGAGGACCGGGTAGGTGGCCCTCCAGAAAAATTAAATGCATGAAGTACTATAGCAAGAGCCAGTGGGCCCTGTCAAAAAATAGCCATTTTCCTCTGCTTTACTGTACAAAGAGGAGGAGAAGGAGGAAAATGAGGAGGAGGAGGAGGAGTGGATCAATTATTCAGGTTGAGCTTCCTTCACCTGGTGGAGATTGGAAATTCTGAGAAATCCAGCCTTTATTCATTTTAATAAGCGTCAGCCTGTCAGCGCTGTCAGTCGACAGGCGTGTACGCTTATCGGTGATGATGCCACCAGCTGCACTGAAAACCCGCTCGGACAAGACGCTAGCGGCAGGGCAGGCAAGAACCTCCAAGGCGTACAGCGCCAGTTCGTGCCACATGTCCAGCTTTGAAACCCAGTAGTTGTAGGGAGCTGTGTGATCATTTAGGACGATGGTATGGTCAGCTACGTACTCCCTCACCATCTTTCTGTAAAGATCAGCCCTACTCTGCCGAGACTGGGGACAGGTGACAGTGTCTTGCTGGGGTGACATAAAGCTGGCAAAAGCCTTGTAAAGCGTACCCTTGCCAGTGCTGGACAAGCTGCCTGCTCGCCTACTCTCCCTCGCTACTTGTCCCGCAGAACTACGCACTCTGCCGCTAGCGCTGTCAGAAGAGAAATACTGTTTCAGCTTGTGCACCAGGGCCTGCTGGTATTCATGCATTCTCACACTCCTTTCCTCTGCAGGGATGAGAGTGGCAAGATTTTGCTTGTACCGTGGGTCCAGGAGAGTGAACACCCAGTAATCGGTGCTGGAATAAATTCTTTGAACGCGAGGGTCACGGGATAGGCAGCCTAGCATGAAATCTGCCATATGCGCCAGAGTACCAACGCGTAAGAATTCACTCCCCTCACTGGCCTGACTGTCCATTTCCTCCTCCTCCAACTCCTCCAACTCCTCTTCTTCTGCCCATACACGCTGAACAGTGAAGGACTCAACAATGGTCCCCTCTTGTGTCTCGCCAACATTCTCCTCCTCTTCCTCCTCATCCTCCTCCACCTCCACCTCCTCCGATATGCGCTGAGAAACAGACCTCAGGGTGCTTTGGCTATCAACAAGGGAATATTCTTCCCCCGTCTCTTGTGACGAGCGCAAAGCTTCCGACTTCATGCTGACCAGAGAGTTTTTCAACAGGCCAAGCAGCGGGATGGTGAGGCTGATGATGGCGGCATCGCCACTGACCATCTGTGTTGACTCCTCAAAGTTACTCAGCACCTGACAGATATCAGACATCCACGTCCACTCCTCATTGTAGACTTGAGGAAGCTGACTGACCTGACTACCAGTTCTGGTGGAAGTTGACATCTGGCAGTCTACAATCGCTCTGCGCTGCTGGTAAACTCTGGATAACATGGTCAGTGTTGAATTCCACCTCGTGGGCACGTCGCACAACAGTCGGTGAGCGGGCAGTTGGAGGCGGCGCTGCGCTGCCCTGAGAGTGGCAGCATCTGGGCTGGACTTCCTGAAATGCGCACAGATGCGGCGCACCTTCGTGAGCAAATCAGACAGATTGGGGTATGTCTTGAGGAAACGCTGCACTATCAGATTTAACACATGGGCCAGGCATGGCACATGTGTCAGTCTGCCGAGTTGCAGAGCCGCCACCAGGTTACGGCCGTTGTCACACACAACCATTCCCGGCTTGAGGTTCAGCGGTGCCAGCCACAGATCAGTCTGCGCCGTGATGCCCTGTAATAGCTCTTGGGCGGTGTGCCTTTTGTCGCCTAGGCTCAGCAGTTTGAGCACCGCCTGCTGTCGCTTAGCGACGGCACTGCTGCTGTGCCTAGAGCTACCGACTGATGGCGCCGTGCCCACGGATGGTAGTTCGGAGGAGGAGGTGGAGGAGGGGTGGGAGGAGGAGGAGGCATAGTAGGCCTGAAACACCTGGACCGAGGTAGGCCCCGCAATCCTCGGCGTCGGCAGTATATGAGCAGCCCCAGGGTCAGTCTCGGTCCCAGCCTCCACCAAGTTAACCCAATGTGCCGTCAGCGATATATAGTGGCCCTGCCCGGCAGCACTCGTCCACGTGTCCGTGGTCAGGTGGACCTTGTCAGAAACGGCGTTGGTCAGGGCACGGATGATGTTGTCTGACACGTGCTGGTGCAGGGCTGGGACGGCACATCGGGAAAAGTAGTGGCGGCTGGGGACCGAATACCGAGGGGCGGCCGCCGCCATGAGGTTGCGAAAGGCCTCGGTCTCTACTAGCCTATAGGGCAGCATCTCCAGGCTAAGCAATCTGGAGATGTGCACATTAAGGGCTTGGGCGTGCGGGTGGGTTGCACTATATTTGCGTTTCCGCTCCAGCGTCTGGGGTATGGAGAGCTGAACGCTGGTGGATGCTGTGGAGGATCGTGGAGGCGACGATGGGGTTTTTGGGCCAGGGTCCTGGGCAGGGGGCTGACTAGCAGCTGACACAGGGGAAGGAGCAGTGGTGTGCACGGCCGGAGGTGAACGGGCTTGTTGCCACTGAGTGGGGTGCTTAGCATTCATATGCCTGCGCATACTGGTGGTAGTTAAGCTAGTAGTGGTGGAACCCCTGCTGAGCCTGGTTTGGCAAATGTTGCACACCACAGTCCGTCGGTCATCCGGTGTTTCCTTAAAGAACCTCCACACTTCTGAAGATCTAGCCCTCGCCGCAAGAGCCCTCACCACGGGAGCTTCACTAGTTGACAGTGGCGCTGATGCACCAGCTCTGGCCCTGCCTCTCCGTCTGGCCCCACCACTGCCTCTTCCAACCTGTTCAGGTCGAGGACTCTCCTCCGTCTCAGAAGCACTGTGTTCACCCGGCCTCTCAACCCAGCTTGGGTCTGTCACCTCATCATCCTCCGATCCCTCAGTCTGCTCCCCCCTCGGACTTCCTGCCCTGACAACAACTTCCCCACTGTCTGACAACCGTGTCTCCTCATCGTCGGACACCTCTTTACACACTTCCACTACGTCAAGAAGGTCATCATCACCCACAGACTGTGACTGGTGGAAAACCTGGGCATCGGAAAATTGCTCAGCAGCAACCGGACAAGTGGTTTGTGACTGTGGGAAGGGTCCAGAAAACAGTTCCTCAGAGTATGCCGGTTCAAATGGCAAATTTTCCTGGGAGGGGGCAGACTGGGGGGGAGGAGGCTGAGGTGCAGGAGCTGGAGGAGTGGGGATTTCGGTGACATGGGTGGACTGCGTGGAAGACTGACTGGTGGTGGACAAATTGCTCGAAGCATTGTCAGCAATCCACGACATCACCTGTTCGCACTGTTCTGGCCTCAACAGTGCTCTACCACGAGTCCCAGTAACTTCAGACATGAACCTAGGGAGTGTAGCTCTGCGGCGTTCCCCTGCTCCCTCATCAGCAGGTGGTGTCTCACCCCGCCCAGGACCACGGCCTCTGACCCCTGCAGTAGTTGGACGCCCACGTCCCCGCCCTCGTCCTCTACCCCTAGCCCTGGGGTTAAACATTTTTAAAATGAGAGTTATAACTTTTTTTTTTTTTTTACTTTTTTTTTTTTTTTTTGTGTGTTTTTTTTGTGTTTTTTGTTTTTTTTTGTGTTTTTTGTTTTTTTTTGAGTTTTTAGAACCAAACAATCCTATCCTATTGCTATGGCTATTTTCTAGCCAAGTATCAAAGGAAGCACACTACTATGCCAGATGAGATGACACTGAGTTATTGCCTAATAGAAATCCAACCCCTACTGAATTTTCCCACTTCAGCCTTTGCTATGGATATGTGCGCCACTAAGCGCAGAACACAGCGGTCGCAAGTCTCACTACAAATTGCTCAGAATTGGCAAGTACATGCACTGCAGAAACTACAGCCACCAGCAGATCAACCAGAAATCAAATATATAGAACGCTACTGTAGGCTTCAAGAAGCTATTTGTATTCTCCTATGGCTATTTTCTAGCCAAGTATCAAAGGAAGCACACTACTATGCCAGATGAGATGACACTGAGTTATTGCCTAATAGAAATCCAACCCCTACTGAATTTTCCCACTTCAGCCTTTGCTATGGATATGTGCGCCACTAAGCGCAGAACACAGCGGTCGCAAGTCTCACTACAAATTGCTCAGAATTGGCAAGTACATGCACTGCAGAAACTACAGCCACCAGCAGATCAACCAGAAATCAAATATATAGAACGCTACTGTAGGCTTCAAGAAGCTATTTGTATTCTCCTATGGCTATTTTCTAGCCAAGTATCAAAGGAAGCACACTACTATGCCAGATGAGATGACACTGAGTTATTGCCTAATAGAAATCCAACCCCTACTGAATTTTCCCACTTCAGCCTTTGCTATGGATATGTGCGCCACTAAGCGCAGAACACAGCGGTCGCAAGTCTCACTACAAATTGCTCAGAATTGGCAAGTACATGCACTGCAGAAACTACAGCCACCAGCAGATCAACCAGAAATCAAATATATAGAACGCTACTGTAGGCTTCAAGAAGCTATTTGTATTCTCCTATGGCTATTTTCTAGCCAAGTATCAAAGGAAGCACACTACTATGCCAGATGAGAT